>NC_139680.1:60097482-60697482 GCF_964106915.1 Podarcis gaigeae
ATACAAACTGGCCCCACCCCATAGCTTGACCAAACGCTGCTAGAAGTGGCTAAGAGCTAGGCGGAGTCATAAATCTTTTTTTAAAAGTATAGACTCACACACGCTGGCCAACTTCCATTTTGACTTGAAATGTACGTTTGGGGCTTCTCAGAAATACGTAAAGGCAAGAAGTGGGTGGGCGGAGCGCTGGCCCGCAATGGCGCCCACCTGATAAGTGCTGGAACTGCACTCCAACATGCTCCAGCTGGGGGGAAAAGCAATGCCTCTTCCTGTTGGACTGGGCCATATAGCTGGGATGCATAAATCCAGGGCTTTTTTCAGGGGGGATGCAGGGGTACCCCAAAAGATTTTGTGAATCTAATGGGAGAAGAGAAAAAAAATTAAAATTCTTCTCTAGCATGGTGAATCGTCAGTTCCGTTGCTACCCCTGATGGCGGCCTCTTTTCTTGTCATGGTGTTTCTTGAGCCTCAGACGGAAGCGAGCGTTTAATGTGTGAAGCAGTGTGGAATGTGGATGTGTTGTGTTTTGCAGAGGAATCTGAAAGATGTTAGTGTACATAACCTTATGCCAATGTGGAAGTTACTGTGAGCTGTCAGCTGTGTAATATGAGGTAATGCATGTTCTTTGTACTTTTGTCCATTTACTGTATTTATTTTCCCCAGTTTGAACTATAAAATGGTGATTTTCTTGAGTCCAAATGAGAGTCCCCCTAAACATTTTTTAAAAGACAAAAGGCACTGCATAAGCCACGGAACTGTGAATTCAGCAGAAGGCTGTGCAATAACAACTGGCGTATTCGGAGCTCTAGAAAGTCTGCCTAGCTGGAAATTCAGAGCTTGTCATATGGATCCAGTTAGCTGTAAGGCTGGTTGCAGCTGAGCTAAGCATCCCCCACCTCCCCCCCCCCAAAAAAAAATGTAGAGGAGGCAGTCTTCACCTCAAAACTCCAAGAGGCAGGGTGGAGTGACTTCTGAGTGAAATCCCCAACAAGCACAAGAGGAGGGGTGAAGAGGAGTTGCACACCACTACAAAACATATCTCCGATCTTTGCACTGGACATTCACACATGGATTGTTGATTTCAATACAGCATCCCCCTACCTGGTGTGCTCCAAATGTTTTGGACTACAGTTCCAGTGAGCTACAGTCAGTATGGGCAATGGTCAGAGATAATGCAAAATGGAATTCGCAACATCTGGAGGGCACCTGCACTAACATGCGATACAATGAATTCAGACCACATATTTGGGGTACAAGCAATAGGATTGGTTGCTACAACTGATACTAGCTGAACATTTTGTATTTATCACAGTTCTCTGTGTACCTTTGCTGAAAGTCTTGAACATCAATTGGTTGAAATTTGGAAAATCAAATGTTCTCAAACATGCCACAAATACAGACCCATGATCATCTTCCCAAAAAAGCATGCTTCAATTGTTGATAATCTAAATCTTTAAATGATGATGATGATGTCCTAGGGAGAAAGTGCTTGTTCGTTTGGGGGATTTTTTTAGCTTGATTGTAAGTATTAGAAAATGCTGGCATCATTCTGTGAAAATTCTGCAACATCCCAGCCTGGCCAGAGCCAATTAAAATCATTGCAAGATGACGTACACGTCTCAACTGGGGGCAGGAGAAAGTCAACCAGCAGGAGTGGAATAATCAGATCTGAGTTGATTTCCATCTGTAAGATTTAACAGATGGGCTGACTCTTCAGACTTACATAAAAACGATTAAACAAAATCCTCATGATGACTACATGATGTCTTTCACCAGACAGGACAGCTGGCAGAAAAGAAGGTTTTTGAAAAATTCCATTGCCCTAGGAATGGAAAACTACAAAATCTTTACACTTATCAGACTGCATCTCATAGGTCTAGTATAATGAATCCCTTTCACTCTCCTTAATTTAACACTAAGATTTCACCATGGGCAGTGAAATACAGTCAAACTATGGTAGTTTTCTACCCTTCAAAGCTCAAAAACATAGACGGTTTCTTCCAACGGAATCCTTTTTCCATTTTTTTAAAAAAATGATATTTTTTCCTTTATGGGTTTGTTCCATTTTGAGTGATTTTATTAATGGTAAAAAAAAGCATCACAGAAGAAATGTATTTCTGAAGTACATAAAAATATATTAAACCTAAGCAATTCACAAGGGGGAACAAACAACACACTCTGCTGCCCTCATATGGATGAAAATGGAAGCTATATCTGAAACAATCGTTGTTTTCCCTATTCCTAAAGCTCACAGAAGGAATTTCCATTTGAAAAGGTTATAAGGTTATAATTTCTCGAATTTCCATTTGAATTTGTCATTTTGGTCCTGTTCAGTAAGCTAGAAGTTGCTAACTTGGCACCCGTGGGTGCAGCAGCAGCACCCTGGAGGTGTTCTCCAGCTGCCCATGTGAAGCTTCTGGTCTTCCTATTCTCCAACCAAATGACTCAGGGAGCAGACCAGGTGAAGGCAGGTTTAATATGAGTGGAGACTTTTGCAAAGCTGAGACAAAGGGACTCAGGCTTCATCCACACCATACATTTAAAGCACATTGTTTAACACAAAGTATACAGCTAACTGAAGTTTACCCCTCACAGAGCTCCAATACTGTACGCAGCACCCTTAACAAGTTGCTTTGTTCCCAGGATTCTTGGGGGAAGTAACATGCTTTAAATGTATGATGAGTATGCAGCTGCAAGCACAGGCATTTTGCAGACCCCATCACCCCAAAATCAGCACTCGGTCCTAAAAAGTGCCCACATTCCAGCTACAAGCCTTTAACTTGCACCCCTGCTTTTCTCCATGGGCAGGCAGACAACTAGCCAGTGAACTTATACCATCAATGCAATTACAGTATAAATTATGGCTTTCAGGTCACATTGTAAGCAAATCTGCCTTATCTATTTCAAAGACAGGCACAGGAAAAAACCACAGTGTTTGTTTATTCTGATGTGGAATATTTTTCATCAGTGCATCTCAGTGTGTTTTATAGTAATCATTTTCACCTCAGTGAAAAACTCATAGGAATCCTTTGCTCCTTCTCTGCCTACTCCTGAGGCTTTCATGCCGCCAAAGGGCAAATTCAAGTCCCTGATAAGCCAACAGTTGGTCCACACCAATCCACACTGGAGTTTCTTAGCAACGCGATGAACCCGCCCCACATCCCTTGACCAGACAGTGGCTGCCAGTCCGTATTTGACCCCGTTCGCTCTCCTGATCACTTCCTCTTCCGTGTCAAACACTGTGACGCAGGTTACAGGGCCAAAGATCTCATCCTGCATGCAACTTGAGTCATCGGCAATTTCAGTAATGACCGTCGGAAGCATGAAATACCCATTCCGGTTTCTTGTTGGAAGAGTCAAAGTATCAATCCCCTCTCCACAGAGAATTTTACCCCCTTCAGACTCTGCTTTTTTTATGTAGTTCTTTACCTATGAGGAGCAACAGCAACAAATCAATTTTTGAAAGGGTTGCAATTTCCAATTATCCACAGATTGGCTACAGAAATATTTTATTTATTTACAGGTATAAAAGTATTTCTAAAGCACCCTTATAAAATATCAGGGCAGTGCACACAAAAGAAATGCTTTTAGAAAACCTTAAAAGCATAATGTAGTAGTTGTGAAAGGTTTCAACAGCTCTGAAGGCCTTTCGGTGTAAAAAAAGGGGGGTCTCCAGGAGGCTCCTGAAAGTCAAAAGTGAGGATACCTGCCAAATCTCTGCTGGAAGATGGTTCCACAGCATGGGACCACTGACACTAAATGCCCCTGAAATCTGGTTGAGGCCAGTCAGGGGGACAACTAACAGTGCACCTCCAGACTCCAGTGATTGGACTGGGGTATAAGGGCTCAAGCAGTGCTTAAGACAGCCTGGACTCAAGGTGTCCAGGGAAACACAAGGCCCTTCAACCTGGCCCAGCAGGATATGGGAAACCAGAGCAGGTGCTTTAGCTGATGTGTCGCACGCTGCTGGTCAGCTGCCCCCACCAGCACCCTAGTCACTGTGTTCTGCACTAGGTAGAGCTTCTGGACCAGGCCCAAGGGAAGCCCCACATAGGGTGCACTGCAGTAATCCAGTCTAATCCAAATACAGTGGTACCTCGGGTTACATATGCTCAGGTTACAGGCTCCACTAACCCAGAAATAGTACCTCGGGTTAAGAACTTTGATTCAAGTTGAGAACAGAAATTTTGCGGCGGCAGCGGGAGGCCCCATTAGCTAAAGTGGTGCTTCAGGTTAAGAACAGTTTCAGGTTAAAAACGGACCTCCAGAACGAATTAAGTTCTTAACCCGAGGTACCACTGTATGGGACTTTTTCCAAGTGATTTGTACTTCACAGGCATTGCTAAATGTCAACAGCAAGCACATGAGGCAGGGGCAGTACAGCTTTTGGAGAAGCTTCCTAGCTCCACCTCCTTCTACTGCCTACTAAAATTGTGGAAAGTGACAGTCCAAAACCTAAAGCTCTTGCCTCAGAATCCCAGTTATGCAAGGAGCCCCCACAGACACAAAAGGCTCCCTGCTTCAGAGTGTCACCTTCCATGTGTTAGAAGGGCATGGAGCTAGTGCACTCATTTGCACTGCATCTGTTTGTGGATGTTGTTTGGTAACACCTGAAGAGAGCTGTAGTGTTAGGGATTTCAGGTACTTAACTAATAATGTTGATAGTAATCAATGCTGGGGAAACCCTTGGAGCATTAAAAGTTGATATTGGCTCTTGGAAATCGGAAATATTATTTTCAATCCTGCTGTCAACATGTTTGGAAAACGAGCTTACAAGAGGAAGCAACATTTTTAATTCCTTGTTACCCGGAGGGAATTTACATGCAATTCTAACAACTACAGTGCTTAAATTTTGAAAGGTATACTAGGCCTCAAAATCAGCTAAAAGTTCTGCCCTGTTCCCCATCCCAAAATGACTGTGAATTTACAGTGATGTGAGAAAAAATCACTCTCTTCATGTCCTGAGGTCCTTTCTTCTCAAGCCAGAAAGAAAAACAGCACTTTATTTGATCACAAATAATCAACCTTGGTTTTTCTTTTTCTTTACCTTTGCTAAATGTTCTTTACTTATCAGTGCTCCCTGGTCAATTGTGGGATCTGAGGGGTTTCCAACTTTCCACTTTTTGACAGTTTCCACAAATCTTCTCAAGAATTCATTGTAAATGTTTCTCTGAACAAAGATTCTGCTGGTGCAGAGACATATTTCACCCTAGTAATAGGATGGAGAGGCAGGAGGGAAGAAAAGAAAAAACATCGGTCAGGGATGAAAAATGTGATTTGTCTTAATCCAGATTCATTTATACTTGTCTTCTGCTTTCAGTATAGATTGATTCTAGATCCTAGCTGTTCACAAAAGTAGGTGTGGTTACTTAGTGCCCCATTCCCCAGCACATGCTACCTGAGGCCCTGGAATTACCGTATTTTTTGCTCTATAAGACTCACTTTTTCCCTCCTAAAAAGTAAGGGGAAATGTGTGTGCGTCTTATGGAGCAAATGCAGGCTGCACAGCTATCTCAGAAGCCAGAACAGCAAGAGGGATTGCTGCTTTCACTGCACAGCGATCCCTCTTGCTATTCTGGCTTCTGAAATTCAGAATATTTTTTTTCTTGTTTTCCTCCTCCAAAAACTAGGTGCATCTTGTGGTCTGCTGCGTCTTATAGAGTGAAAAATACAGTACTCCATCAAGTGCAAATATCAGCATGTGGTTATATTGCTTGGCCCTAGTACCACATAGACATTAGCTATCTTAACAGATGTGAGCTCCTAACTCCATGTTTGCCCAGGTAACAGGGAGGAAGGTCACTTACAGGGACAATAATTAGGTATGAGAAGGGATATTTAACTCCTCTTGTAGCTACTGATTATCTCCTGTCAATCTACACACACACACACACAAACACACATTTTTTTTTCCTACAATCAAATTCACTTCTAATTTCAGACCCAGATTGGGGGCAGGGGCAGTAATTTTTTGGAGGAATTTGCAGGGATGAATTGATAGGTGCTCTCTCCCACTCAGATTCTCTGCTGGAAAATCCCTCCCTGGGGTGTCCTGGTCCTCACCCTCTCTATTTCCCATTGCAAATATTATTCATCCCATCACCACCACACATGCCTGTTCACAACAGCAGTGATGTCCAGCTCATGTGTGAAAAGGCCGTCAGACATATGACTGACACCACTGAGTGAAGGAATATCAAGTAACAGATGTTTCACGTTTGAATCAGCTGAGGACAGCCTTTTGAAATAGATCTTTGGTGATCACTCGTGGCCAGGTAAGCTAGTTTTCCATGAACACAGTCTTAACAATGAGTCTGTAAGTGACTGTGGAGGCCAATTCTGGATCCACACATCCTTCCACAGTGGGAATGCAGCCTATATGGCCACAGCGCTGGATGGGGCGAATGAGATGATGAGGGCTGCAGCTTCCAAAACAGTAACTGGATGTTTAAAAGTGTTAACCGTTTCTGCGCGGAAATTTGGAGCAAATTACCCACACAAGCCTGTCATCTGATTGATGTCACACTGTGCTTCCTGCATAATTACTGAACAGCGACGCCACTGAAGTTTGCAATTAGTCAACTTGGAAAACAGATCTGATCAATTTGTGATGCTCAATTAACAAATGCCATCCCTCTGGATCTTAATGACTAACAAGCTTCTGCACCTGGACAGCCAACATTCAGCAGACAAGGGAGCTAAAGCAAACAGTGCATGTGAGGAGATCACTGCAAATTCCTTACCATTTATTGAAGATTTTGTTAAAACTCTGATGGGCTGTGTGAAATCAACACATAATTTGTGCTGCATGTGGGGGGGGGGGACACTTATCTATCATATTCTACAACCCGGCTTTTTAAATGTGTGTGTGTGTATGCAGATCTACGGCATAACAACAATTAATCAAAACCTCTAGCAACAATTGCAATAATATTTACCTTGGCAAGTTTCTAAATGTGGAATTTAAGAACTGGGTTCCACTTGCACTGCAATGGCATATAGGCTCTACAGAACTGTGTGTGCAGCCAAGGGACCTTAGTTGCACCTCCTCCAAGCATCCCATTCAACAGCAAATTGACTACCCAACCAAATAATCAAATCAACCAAGCAATTCTTCCTTGGTGACCATATATTCTCTACTGAGGCATCTCAAGCCTTTTTATTGTAGCTGAATGAATTTTTCATTGCCACCCACTGCTAATTCTACCAAGTACTCTTTACATGTAAATATGATTCCAAGTGGTACTAGAGCACTACACATGAGGGGTTATTTTGGGGGGGGGGGGTGTAGGTGGCAATTAATGCACATTTCATTGCCATCTATCATACCCAAGCATTCTTCTACTGTAGGGGGATTTCTCCAAGTGGCCTCCTGCCACAGGACTATCAGGGTGTGGGCGTCTTCTTGCTGTTGTCGATATGTTCCTCAGATTCTCAAGTATCTCAGATGCATTTGCTTGGTATGGCAACTAGACAACAGTTCCCAATGTGTAAGTGGAATTATACGCATGGCACCAGATAATACCAACACTCATGGGGTGTCAGAAACACCATCTGTGCACTTGCATCAACACATCTACGGACTAGGAGGGGATTCTCAAACAGAACTCAAATTTTCTCTGAACATGCTCTGAGGAAGCTGAAAAAGCACCAGCCAATAATAAATCAAGAGGATTAACATTTGCTTATTCATTCCTATCACTTGATACTTATGTCTCGATGTCCACTCAATTTGTCCCTCGTGGGATACCCTTGTAGAAATCAGTTTCCGCATTCAAAATGACCCCCTCAGGATAAAATTCTGTTAGGGAGGGCATGCACATTTTTGAAGTTTCAAAAGCAAAGCAATGAACTTAGTACAAAAAGAGACAGGGAGTTGCCCATTTTCCATACCTGATTTGCAAAGCTGGATCTTACAGTAGTAAGAACACATTCATCTAAGTTGGCATCCTCAAAGATGATAGCTGGATTTTTTCCTCCAAGCTCCAGAGAGAGCTTCTTACAATACGGAGCACTCCTTTCAATGATGCGCTGGCCAGTGAGAGTGCTTCCCGTGAAGGAAATCAATGACACCTTGGGATGGGAAACTAGAGCATCTCCAGCTTTTGGACCACTCCCAAATATGATGTTCACCACACCTGGAGGAATACCTTGCAGGTAGAAATAAAGAAAACATCAACACTCCTTCTCTTTGTAAACTTGGTAGCATGCTGCTTTAAAGACTACCCTGCATCCTATAGCAATATATACACATTGGGATGCAAATGTGTCAACTGTTTTATTACTATACAGTGGTGCCTCGGGTTAAGAACTTAATTCGTTCTGGGGGTCTGTTTTTAACCTGAAACTGTTCTTAACCTGACGTACCACTTTAACAAATGGGGCCTCCCACTGCCGCCGTGCCACCAGAGCACAATTTCTGTTTTCATCCTGAAGCAAAGTTCTTATTTCTGGGTTAGCAGAGTCTGTAACCTGAAGTGTCTGTAAACTGAAGCATCTGTAATGCGAGGTACCACTGTATTGACACTTTACAGATTGATTTACAGGAAATGTGACACCCCTATACTAATACATCATTTGGGGAAATACCTGCTTTATTGAGAAGCTTGCACATCATCCAAGCAGTGGCAGATGTCATCTCACTGGGTTTGGCAATGACAGTGTTTCCACACGCAATAGCCGGCGCAATTTTCCAGGTCAGCAAGTAAAGTGGCAAATTCCAAGGACTAATTAAGCCAGCTTTATTTTTATTGTTATTTTTTAAGGAGAGAAATGAAATAAATTGGTTTAAAACGGGAGTCTTGACATTTTGACAAAAGTTGAGATTTCCCCAATACCCAGCATGGCAACACTGCATGTGCTTCAACTGTTTTTCCTTCTACTCTACCCTCAATGACCCATTCTGCCTGCTGGCCTACAAAGGAAATATTCATCTGTGTAGGGGCAGGGCAACATTTTTCAGCCAGAGGACCATATTTCCTTCTGTGCAGAGGACACAAGCCTGTGGTGGGTGGAGCCAGAAGGAAAAGTGTGTTTAGAATCATAGAATCATAGAGCTGGAATGGACCACGAGGGTCATCTAGTCCAGTCCCCTGCAATGCAGGAATATTTTGCCCAAGGTGGGGCTGAAAACCATGACCCTGAAATTAAGAGTCCCATGCTCTACTGACTGAGCCATCCTATCTTGGCAGAGCAGTGTGACTCTTGCCTTCGCACAGTAGGCTACACCCCCCCATCCAAGATAAGCAAGAAGCATTATGAATTCCAAGACCAGACCATTTTAGCAACGAGAGGCAGCATATGCTGCCAGTTAAAATTTGACCCATATGCTCTCACTAAACAAACTTTATAGGGCAGTCCAGATTTGAAGATAGAGAGGCAGACTTTTTGTGTGGAAGGAATTGATTGAATGTGGGATATATATATATATATCTAAGAGGCTCAGATGAAGAATTTTTGTTATTTCCTGTTTTACAACTTAAGTATCAATTACTGACTAGTGCAGAGTAGCAATAGCTGCGATTGAAACATTTGCGGTATCTATTTATGGCATACTTGCTTTGTGTGCTTCGGCACCTCCTAAACTGTTGGAGGGAATCACTGGGTCCTTACAGAAAGCTAAACCTTTCATTGTTGCTTGCAAATGCTTAATTACACAGTGTTTCCTTAGAT
The DNA here is from genome assembly GCF_964106915.1 of Podarcis gaigeae. NCBI lineage: Eukaryota > Metazoa > Chordata > Lepidosauria > Squamata > Lacertidae > Podarcis > Podarcis gaigeae. Next base: position 60,107,155 of record NC_139680.1, read on the forward strand.
TTGAAATTGAGATTGATCCAGCAAAAGTTAATATTTTGAGTATACTGGAGTCCACAAGGCTTGCATAGGAAGGAGTTGTCCAATACACCAGGATGTTGAGGTATAATGCTGAGAACACCTTGTTGAGGCATAGTAGTAGTTTTAGTAGTAGTAGTAGTAGCAATAATAACATTTTAAAATTCTGAAGTAAAATTGTGACACCTAGTGGCATATCTGTGGAATTCTATAAACAGAAAGCACATTTTACAAAACAGTAGAATTAAAGTAGATTACGTTTTATCAGAATGTGGGATTAAAAGCTTGTATCTAAATTGTGACATTTATCTGCTCTTTTCATTTACAAAACCTTCATACCCTTACTTCATTGAAGGTTATGGGATGTTGTGTTTTGTTGTAAAATCTATGGTGTGCAAAACTGTAAAAACAAAGAAACAAGGGATGGAAATTGTAGACATATTCTGGGGCATGGCTTGATGTAGATTGGAATGTGATTTATTTTGTTAAGTTATCTGAAATACTTTATTCAGACCATTGAGCTATGGCCCTTCCTCGTGTTGTCCTCGTTAACCTTTGAGGTGGTAAATTCTGGAGGGGGCTCAGGCCGCAATAGATCCTAACAAAGGTGTCAGGGTCACAACTGAGCACTGCTGGGTCGTGTGCAAACAGCACACTCCATAATAGGCCTTACCAATTCCCACAGGTGTTCTCTCAGTATAATGCATACAGCCCACATGGTCCATCTGTGTACATTCTGCTGTCTGGTGAAGGATGGACGACGAAAAGAAACGGAAATTGTATACAGATCGGGGGATGTCCACCATTCTAGCAAACGTAATGGTTTTCCCTGAAACAGAGAACCAGTTGACAAATTCCACCATGCTTTTGTTATTTAAGCAAGTAATTAATTGCCCAGCTTTCATAGCTAGTGCCCCTACCCCACTGCAACCACTACAACTTGCATGCAGTTTACAGAAATGTGCAAGGAAGCATGCACTTGTACTTGATGAGGCATGCAAGTATTACGTATTGATTATGCAAAATGAAGAGCAAGTAGGAAGGTGAAAACTCAAAGAGAACACCATTTCCTTCACCCTATTACCACTTGGAAGCGCAGCCCAAACAGGCTTCTGTCTTTACCTTGATCCTTTGATTCTGCTTGAGCAAATGACTCCAGATCTTCTTCAATAAGGTCTGCCAACTTGCTCATTATTTTTGACCTTTCCTGGGGGCTTTTGGCCGACCAGCCTGGGAAAGCATTTTGGGCAGCAATGACAGCCGCCTCCACCTTAAAAAGACAATGAATGGATGGTGTTCAGCAAAACCAAAACGCACAGTGTATGTTAACAGAAATTATGGGGAAAGGGGGGAGGGACGGCCATCGCTTCGTGGCAAAGCTCCTGTTTTGCATGTAGAATGTCCCAAGTTCACTCCTTGGCATCTCCAGGTAGGGCTGGGAGGGACTCCAATCTGGAACCCAGACAGTCAGTATAGACAATATTGAGCTAGGAAGATCAATAATTCGACTCTGTATAAGGCAGCTTCCTATGTACAGTGGTGCCTTGCGAGACGAAATTAATCCGTTCCGCGATTTTCTTCGTCTAGCGGTTTTTTCGTCTTGCGAAGCAAGCCCATTGACGGCTTAGCGGATTAGCGCTATTAGCGGTTTAGCGGCTTTTAGCAATCAGCTGTTAAGCGGCTTATCAGCGGAACAGCTGATAAGCGGCTTAGCGCTTAGGGAAAGGGCGGGAAAAAGCGGGGAAAAGCGCGGGAACTCGCAAGATTTTTTTCGTCTTGCGAAGCAACCCCATAGAGAAATCCGTTTAGCGAAGCACCTCCAAAAACGGAAAACCCTTTCGTCTAGCGGGTTTTCCGTCTTGCGAGGCGTTCGTCTTGCGGGGCACCACTGTATTTATTGTATCACCCTTTCCATGACTCAGTTCAAGCCAGGGCACCATTCCAAGTAGAAAACCATAGCAGAAATACATGGGGGGAATGAATAAGTATTAAAAATAGGCTCTAGAGCAGGGATGTGGAATGAGTGGCCCTTCAGATGTTGTTGGGTTTCAACTTCTATCAGTCCCAACTAGCATGGCCAATGTCCATGCACTATGGGAGTTGGAGTCCAACAACATCAGGAGGACCGCAGATATTGCACCCCTACTCTGGAGCATATATAAATTGCTTCTTAGCTACCTAGATCAACCACAGCCACCAGCCATGTATGAGAGTAGTGTTCAGAATCAGCAGTTATCACAAACTGTTCAGGGAAGCTTTTAGTGTGTGATGCTGTATTGTGCTCTATGTTTGATGAGAGCCACACAGAGTGGCTGGGGCAACCCAGTCAGATGGGCACCACTACTACTACTATTAGACTTATCTTCTGGGCAGCTGTGAGACAGTCACCTCTTTTTTAGAAGCAGAAGTTAAGCTACTGCCAAGACTATCGCTTGACTTGCCCAACGTTAGATCTACAAATGTTGTTGGGTCTATAATTTGCACCATCCTCAGACAGTGGCCATGCTGGCTGGGAATGATGGGACTTGTAAACTGGGGACCCAAAGTTGGAGAAGGCTATGTTAGCCCTGTCTAGGAACAATACTCTTCCGTCTGTATGTCATCTTCCAATTTATTACATTAGGTGGCACTGTTGAGCTTTCGTTTTAAGGGTAATAGCAAGAAACCAGCCGTTTCTCCAGTTCGCAAATGTGCCTATGGGCCCCAAAAGATTAGCAACTCCTGTGCTAAGCAGCAGCCAGGAACAACAGAGACGCATCTGGTCTCAATGGATATGAGGAGCACTGAGCATCCATTGAGCACTCAATGGATATGAGGACCCAGTGGAGTGGATGGAAAACACAAGCATTGAAAAAGCAGCTGGCTGGTCTGAAGAGTCATCTAAAAGTCAAAAAGCTGGTGTCAAATTCTCACCAACCCTGTCATGATGTTTGGGTGAGGAAATGTTATCTTCCAGATGTTGTTGAACACCAGTTACCATGAGGTCTCAGTCCAGTCTGGCCAATGGTTACATGTTCATAGGAGTTTGAGTCTATCATCATCTGGGGAACCACAGGACCCCCACCCTTGGTTTAGGACCAGTCATCACACAGACAGAAGCCAGCAGGTTGTGCATTTTCCCAGTCTCATCACTGTTGCTGGCAGGGAAATGCAGAAAGTGGGGGCCCCGATCCGCATGAGGAATGTTCTTAGATGTTACAGCAAGGATTACGAGAATGCTCCACAGCAGTTACCAAGCCTTGAAATAAAAATGGAGCCCACTGCAAGTTCCCCCCCCCCTAAGGAGTACACAAATACCTCCATCTCTATCTCCATCTATGTAAGTGCACATACAAATGGAGGACATAGCCTTGGGGAAGGCTGGACCACAGGTCAATGCAAGTGGCTACTTGAAGTTCTTCTCTAAACATACTTGATCAAATATAAGATCACCCCTTCTGTTTACATACAGAAGCAAACTAGGAAAGCACAAAGCTTCAGGGAGCCAGTTTAAACTTTAGCAAACCCAGCTAGTTACACTTCAACCATTACTTATCAGTGCTTAGCAAATATTTGATAGACTGGCCATGCTGAAGGTTGAGGTGAAACTGCAAAAACTTATATGTGGGTTTGTTTTTTGCAACTTTAGTCATTACAAATAGATATTATGATTTAACTCAGTTCTTTTCAAAGCCTCAAGGAATAATGCATTAGGTGTAAGAGGTCATGAACACAGTCATGTAACAAGCAATTCATTGCCTTCTCAGTTCACCTTGTCATTGGATACACTTCCATCTTACCAGTTTGAGAAACAGCTCATCGAGAGAAAGAAAAAGAAACTTCAAGGGAAAGTACATTAAACTTGGGTAGGAACATTGAGGGCTTCAACTAGTGGAAAGGAGTTTTGATTCAAAGATTTTAAAGCTTCAAACCAATACCATTAACCAATGCCACACAGACATTCTCTGCAAATATTTAGCAGTATAATACAAAACATAAGGCAATTTCACTATTAGTTTTATACTGAGGAAAAGTGAAACAAATAAAATCAGCTGCAAAACATTTTTGTTAATTGTCCAGGCAATTACCCTGATATCATGACAAGGAGTTGAATCTATGCCGGAACTCACCTCGTCTCTGCCACTGTCTGGCACCTTGCAATAAACTTCTCCTGTAGACGGGTCATAGGAATCTAAATATGAGGAGCAAGGAATAAATTGGCCTCCTATATAGTTCTCCAAAACCAAGTGAGTCTTTGAGCCGGCCATTGTGACTCCGTTGGCATGATCTGAGTACTTTCAGTGAGCTTTCAGTTCATAGTGCACATCTATTGATTTATGCTTGTAAGCCAGAGCTCCTCCCTCCCTCCCTTTAACTTCGTTAACTGGATCTCCGAATGGGAAATTTCCATCTCTCTTCAGAGAATGCTAGATACCATGGACATATGCTGATGATAATGCCCAATTCACTTGTTTGTTTTCTAGATTATGATGCCCACACAGGATGATTTTACCATGTACGTGTGGTGGTGACTGCGAAACTGGTATTGGTACAACTTTGCATAAAATAGCCAACAGTGAAAAAAATCCAAATGCCTCTACACAAAATACATGATTGATTCAGTGCAAAGACTTCAAATGTGAACATTACTTGATGCGAGAGGAGGAAACTTGCGTGGAATGTATAGGCTGATAATTATTATATGTAACAAATTGCTGTAGCAGGCCTTCGGCTGGGTATATATTAAGCACACACAACTTTCCCTTTAAATTTATTAATTCATCTTCATCTTCATAGGCTGAAGGCTAGTTCCAAAAATATTTAGATCACTGTAAGTGGTTTTTCACTTACCTCTAGAAGGAGGTATATTAGCTGTTGCTCAGTTAAAATTGTGCAGATGTATTGCATTTTAAGCTATCTGCACAATAAGAATCCAAAATAGACTAAAAAAACAACAACTGTAATGAAATCCAGCATGCTATGACCTCCAAATAAGAAAGACTAGGAATTATGTGCATTGAATGCACATGGAAATTATCCAATCGATCTTTCAGTGGCCCTAAAACCATCTCCCTCCCCATTGACTTGTATGATAAGCTATCAGGTTCTTCTTTAGGAAACTGCAAGTTTTCCTCTAAAAGTTCAGTAAAATGTCAAAGGATGAAGTGATTCCATTGTCTCCATACCACTGCCTCTTCGAGAAATCATCTGGGCGGAAGATGAAATAGTTTATGTAGCACACTTACATAGCTCATCAGAACAGGACATTATATAGCTTCAAGAAACTTCAAGTATGATACATTACACCAGAGCTTTCCAAACTTTTCATGTTGGTGACACACTTTCTAGACATGCATAATTTTGTGACACAGTAATTCAGCTTTACTAGCAAATCGGAGGTTAAACTAACCCCTTTCCAGCCCTGGAAGGAGAACAGGGAGCGTTCACACGACACACCTACACACTGCAGCTGACACACTAATGTGTCACAACACACAGTTTGGAAGGCTCCCTACCAGTGTTTTGGCCTTTTAAAAAATCCTATGAAGATTATTTTTATTTAACTAGATTTGCTGGTGCACGACATGGGGAGCGAAAAAAGGGAGCCAGGAGCAAATGCATGTAAAAATGTACACACTGAGCAGCTCTTCAGATGTTACTCCAACATGAAGAGTGAGATTGATTTATGTAATGGTGATCCTCAGGGCTGCATCCCACCAAGTTATCCCATTTGCACAAGGACTTCCAGCTTCACAACAATCTGATCTGATGAGGCAAAGTACAGGGGCAGAATTCCCATCCCCAAATACAGTGATGACCACTATCTACAACAACAAAAGATAGACTGATCATCTTCATTTTAGAAGTACTGGCATTGTAGCTCATTTAGACCATGTAATTGATAGGTGAAGAGAAAATCAATACACCTGACCTGTCTTTAAAAGATGGCACATGTAAAAGTAAGATTCCAGGAGTTGCTGTAGACTTCTTGGGTGTTCTGAGATGTGCAGAGTGCTTCAGACTTAGGTGTTATCTGCTGGTATGCACCTATGTCTTTACAAGTTTACATCATTTGTCAAGGGGTCTTGTTTACTGCCCCTCATAACCAACTGTACCCCTTGTGCCAAGATTTTATTTATACAAGACAACATGAACAGAAACAAATATTATGCTCAGGCCAAGCTACTTTATTCTTCTACAGTCTAAAAAATAAAAATAGCCATTATTGGACTAACTAGGGCTAGACAAATAAGTTTTAAATTAATTTGGAATAGAAAGAAATTAATGGTTAATGATGGTTTCTGAAACAGAAGGAAACAGGGTTCTTTGAAAATGTATTTGTATAAAATCTGGAACGCTATAGCCCAATTGAATTAATTTATGAAATAATGTGCAGCAGGTAAGCAGTGCCCCCACCCAAAAATAAATTGTAAACAATGTTTAAGGCTGGAAGTAACATGCTTTCCCCCCATGATGAATCATTGTCCTTTAACACATCATTTTGATAAACTTTTCATAAAGGTCCTCTAGAGTTACCAATGATGGTTTAAATGGGAAATAGAGTGGAACTTGTGCAGTAAGAAAGTGCAACGTGTATTTCCCTATTGGCATACTATTTTGAAGCAAGGACAGCTTCAAAATGTTTGAAGAACACCTGGTATTTCATCTCCTCCTCTTAAAAAGGTAATTGTCTTTCCTCCTTCCACTGATATGACTGGATTCATCAAATAAGCATATTTGGACATATGATTTCATTTGGTTGGATTGCAGAAGTTCTGGCACAGTCATCATTCTTTTATCTAAAAAGAAGAAGAATTTAAAATTTTCAGAAAAGACATTGGCATTTATCCAAAGTGTACAAATGCAAAGACCTGGAACCAGGTTGGAAGGTGTTACTGAGCAGGGCCAGCACACAAGCTGACCATATTTTATTTATTTTTTAACTTTCACAGCTAACAGCAAGGGTGGGGAGTGATAAGAATGGGGAAATGGCATAAAGGTTTTTTAAAAAAACAAACAAACAAACCCTCCCCTAGCAGCACAGCTCCAATGCAAAATCTCTTGCCCTCACAACCTGCTTTTAAACAAGCAAGCAAAGAGACATTTGGTGATCCAAGCGCAGATCCCCCATCATCACATCTAGTTTGGCACTTAACCTTTTGTGAAAGAACTCAGAAAGACTTCTCTGCCTAAGATCTCTGCAAGGTTCCCTAAACAAAATGCTGGTGTGTTTGGAACTTTGGAAAAGAATGGCAACTGAGCAGGAGATATGATAGAGGTTGAGGAGATTATACATGGCATGGAGAAACGAGAGACCCAGAACAAACAAAAGTGTTTTTCACATATTACATAGTTTACAGACTCTGTTGTCACAAGCTGTAATGGGCTCAGGTGGCTTTAAATTAAGATCTGACACATTTATGAAAAACAGGTTTTTATCAATAGATATAAGCCATCGTCATGCTGGCCACATGACCCGGAAGCTGTACGCCGGCTCCCTTGGCCAATAAAGCGAGATGAGCGCCGCAACCCCAGAGTCGGTCACGACTGGACCTAATGGTCAGGGGTCCCTTTACCTTTACCTTTTATAAGCCATCGTAGACTAAATAAAACCTCTGGGTTCTGAGGCAGTATTCCACTGAACAGTAACTGAGTCTGTGCACACACTAGTGAATAGTAGGTGGTTTGTGTGTGTTACCTTTATGGCCTAGGAACAAGATGTTGGACTGGGTGGACCACTGGTCGGATCCAGCATGGCTCTTCTATTAATTGGGACTTGTGTAAGAGCAATGGGATATGGCAAACAAGGCCTACCTTCTTCTAGCCATGTTGAGCTTGGGATGTGACTAAGCACATAAATGAGTGAAGAGCTGCAAGCACAGCTCTTTGAAAGTGCACTGACACATCATTCCATGAAGCCGTTTCTGCAGTTAGCTAAAATGCTGCCCAACTGTAAGGTTTAAAAAGTGCACACGCAAAACCTTCACAATTTTTGTTCAGGAAGATGACTCTTATGCCACCCTGCCTCAAGAAAAGTTGTGCCACTCAACTGCATAGACAATTCATCACATGACCTACTTGGCATCTCTGAAATACTAAAAACAAAAAAGTGCTTACATATACCGCAGCCAAATAATGGCTTTTAAGCAGTATGAATTTTAACACAGCAGTCTCCTCTGAAGTAAAAACACAACTTTGCCTTTCTTCACATTGTACCTTCTAAGAAGTTTGGATGGGCAGATGAGGCCGAATCAAGCTATTCAAACATGTACCTCTCAAGTGTCATGTTGTGGATTAAGGGAACTGAAATGCTGCCACATTCCGCATTACAACAAGCAGCTGATCCACCATCTAATTTTCTGAGACAGACCGTCTTGTGAGAACCTGATGCCCAACCTATTGAGGACTGGAATGACCAAGCCTCTTCTAACAGATTCCCAAACCCCAATCAAACTAGGAGCAATGCTGGGGTAAACCACCTCTATCAAGGAGGGAAAAAACCCAGTCAGCTAATTAAAGGATAGCATAAGAAAAGTGCAAATCACCAAGGAAAAATAAGGAAGGCAAGATATGATTGCCATCTTCAAATACCCAAAGGGCTGTCACGTGGCAGATAGAGAAAGCTTATTTTCTACTGCTCTGCAGGGTAGGACCCATACCAACGTATTCCAGGAGATTTTGACTAACTATCAGGAACAACTTTATGTCAGAAAGAGCTGTTAGATTGTGGAACAGTCTCCTTAGGGAGGTTGTGGTCTCTCTTTCATTGGAAGCTTTAAGCAAAGGTTGGATGGTTATCTGCTATGGATGCTTTAGCTGCGATTCCTGCATTGCAGAGGGTTGGACTAGATGACTTTGGGGGTCCCTTCCAACTCTACAATTCTATGATTCTATGAGAATTGAGACCTGGACAGAAAAATGTTTACAAAGATTTTGGCCTGGGAGACGAAAAAAATGCTAATATTTCTAAGTGGTTGTTGTTTATTTCCTTTAAAATGTTTAATAAAAGAGTCTCATTTCCAAGCCTGATTAGCTATTCAAGTAGTCTGTAGTTCATTGTGGGTGATTTTTTGAAGCAAGTGGCTGGAACCTCAATGCAAGGAATATACCACTCCATGATCTGTCATTATAAAGCATGCATACAAATACATGCTATACCTCCGTCACAACTCCTGCAGCTATGGTGGAGCCACTGTAGCGCAACATGAACCTTCCAAGTTCTTTGAAGTCTTTATAAAGTTCCAGAGCAACAGGCCTTTGTGTTTGCAGTTCTACTAAAGCATTCTGTCCTTTAGTCAAACACCTGTAAGGGGAAAAGAGCAACAGTTCATATACATTGTTATTGGATCTATTATTGTGCCTGTGCACGCGTTCATGGAAAACACACATTTTGGGGAATTAGTAATACCAACTTTGGAATATTTAGTGGAGACAAATGCTCACTGCAGACAGGATTGCATTGTAGATTCAGGTAGGTAGCCGTGTGGGTCTGACAGTCGAAATAAATAAATAAAAATTAAAAAGTGTCCAGTAGCACTTTAGAGACCAACTAAATTGGTTCTGGGTATAAGCTTTCATTTGCATGCATGGTAGTATCTGTAGAAGTGTGCATGCACACGAAAGCTTATACCCAGAACAAACTTAGTTGGTCTCTAAGGTGCTACTGGACAATTTCTTTTTTTTTTTATTAGAATTGCATTGGTTAGAATTACTGAGCTTACTTTGGAGAATTTAGCAGTACCAACGAAAACCATTTATTGACACGGCTTGCTTCAAAAAGACAGGAGTGGTCACACTGTGATCACAGCTGTGTTTTTTATTCATAAAATAATTTGATTTTAAAAATAATGGTTTTGTGGCTTGAAGCACAAGTACAGAAATTTAAGCACTAAAAGGGCTAATAGCACATTAAACAGGCCATCTTCTCCACATGCCCTGGACTTTATTGTGGAAAAAGGGGAATGAGAATGTTGGAGAAAGAGAGGAAGAGTTGATTTATACAGTAGGAGGATCCTAAGCCTTCATGATCAAGCCTACTTAGAAGGAGACGGGGAGAACAAAGAAGAAAGATGCACATGTAAAATACTGGCTTTCCTGATCTCACAAGAGCCAAGAGACAGCAAAAATAAGGAAGTTGGAAAGAAGTCATACAGTTAAAGACGCTAATATTTACCTTCCTTGTGGGAGGGGGGCAAAGAACTGGATTTCCACTATGACCTTGAGGTGCACCAACCCTAAGGCCAGAGTCCATGTCTGAGAGGCTGGACGTAGCATCATTACACAATAAAAGCTCAGGCTATTGGAATTTGCCTAGGTCCACTTCAGTCGTATCAACCAAGTGTAATCCCACAAAGCTAAAGTACAGACACATGGTTACACCAGAGCAAGATATGCTGGCTGGCATCCATTGCCTTTGCAAGGGATCATTTTTTTAAAAAATAATTATAAATCCCATGGAGTCCAAGCAACCTAAAAAAGTTCCAGAGTTGGTATTCTCAAAATCTCTTGTTGGCACTTCCACAAGATGGAATCTCATACACAGAATTTTTAAAAAGGCAATTTGGACAGGAATATGATACAAGCAGAGAGAATATAAAACTAAGAATGGTACTTCAAGCACCTATCTCTCTAGAACTAAGAAAAGGCAGCCAAATGACATGCTCAGAACATCCTTAGCAACATATTTGTTAGTTTGTTTCAGAATGCTTTGAGATCTAAATGTAAGTTCAACTATTTGCATTTTATCTGCCTATCTGATTATCTCTCTTCCCATTTCCACTAGGCTTAACATGATAGAAATTCGAGTTGAACTTGCTATGTAACACATTTTTCACCAAAATTTCCTCTTAAAATACTTACTTAGGCTTTTTCTTTGTGACTTCACCTGTACTCTTGTGAAGCACACTCAATAACCTCCTAATAGTGGCAGGCTCGCTTACAGTTTGAAAATGTAAAAGCACCTGAAACAAGAGTTTGTTTTAATTGACAACCATCTTAATACTATTTTCAGCAGATGACAGAACGTGAACAGGACTGAAACGCTTCTATAAATGCATTTTGCAAGCTACAAGATCAAAGATTTTGCACGAATAACTGGGAAAGGTTCAGAAAAAGATAACCAGAATACTTAAGGGGTTGGAACAACTGACCTTTAAGAGGAAGGGTTACATTTGAGGTTTTTTAGTTTAGAGAAAAGGCAAGTAAGGGAGAGGGACAGGATAGAGACATATAAAACTATGTATGCATGGTGTGAAGAAGGTGGATAGGGAAAAGTTTTTCTCCCCCATCAAATTATCCAATGAAGACGAATGTTGGATGATTCAGGACAAGGGGAAGTAGCTTGTCACAGTTAAACTATGGAATTTGCTCCCATGAGAGATAGTGATTGCCACCAACTTGGATGGCTTTAAAAGGCAATCAATGGCTACTAACTATGCCTCTGAATAATTATTGCTGGGAATTACAGGTATGGGAGAGTGTTCAGGTTCGGCATGTGGGCTTCCTATGGCCACCTGATTCTGCACTGTGAGAACAGAGCACAGTATGAAACAAAGCAGTTCCATTTGCTAAATGATCTCCGTGTGCAAACACAACTTGCCTTTCTTCTCTTCTTCCCATGGGTCGCTGCCCTCCCCAAATCTACCCTGGGGCATTGAAAGATCCCCCAGAATACATTTAGGGGGTGCAAGGGGCGAGCGTAGGGGAGTTCTGTTGCACAGTCAGAAATCCTTGCACTAATGTAAATACTTTTTTGGCTAGCACCCAGAATTCTGGACTAAATGGATATTTGACTTGATCCAAGAGGCTTTTCTTATGAACTCCTTACAATGTTAACCAAAACTGTCTCTTGATTTAATTGTGCAGTCCACATGAGGCCATCTTTCTGTCTCTCAGTCTCAAGTAGTGCTTTTGCCTACTTATCTTAACCCATGATTTTGAATCTTCAAAATACCACTGTAATGAATACAGCCAATTTTCTTCAAGAGCAACATTTCAAGATGTATTCTCTGCTTTAGGATGTGTGCAGCAAAGCAGGGACACATCACTATGCAGTACATACACAATGAATCTGATTAAAAAGCAAGCACGTGCATGATAAAATGCTAAAACACAGAACATAAGGTCTTCAGAAAACAAAGATAGTGCCACACTTACAGGGAATCCTTTGGTGATAGGAACTTCAATATTGAAGATGAGGATCCGAGCTCTGAAACGTGTGCAAGCTTTAATAGGTTCCTTGGGGCAACAGAATATGCACGCAACACTGCAAGAGAGATTGTGAAGAAACAAATCAGGCTAAGTGCATCCGGGTTTTAAATGTGGTAACACCAAGAGGCATGCTTAGATGACAAACTAACATGGAGACTGCATCAATTCCCACTGTCATCCTTTGGCCTATACCAGGCCGATGCCTTCCCACAGTGGCCAATCCTATTTGTGTGTCCAGACTGCGCCAGGGTGAGGTTTGCCCTCAGTTGGGCTGGATAGGATTGGCAGCAGCAGTGCTACCAACAGGTACCCTAGAAGTAATGCATTTATTACTGTTTGGGGATTGCTAGCTCTTCTAAAGTGCACACATTCTGTTAGGCAGGAGGAGATATGGAAGTGGTTATTTTATGTATGTTTGGGTAGCACATTGCTTTCTACCATATTGTCCCAAATGCTCTACAAAATTCCACATACATAAAACAAAGCAGAGAGTAGCAGTTTGCTATGGGTTCTCCAAGTAATTTTTAGTGTGATGTGCGGAGGAAGGTGGTCTATTTGTTCACAACATTATAAGTCGAGCAGAATTATGGCTTACTGAGAGAGCTTTCAGCAGCAGTCTTCTTAACTCCTTTCCCCTCTCTCTAGCTACTTAGTCTATCATGACTAATATTGTCAGGACTGCCGCTAGGTCCCAGCTCACAGAGGACCAACGCCCAGTGGATGTTATATACAAAAGTCTTTATTAAAGTTTAGTTTCCATTTCCAAGCTCTGGGCGCGCAGACCCACGTCTCGACGCTAGACCGGCTAAGTCCCCTCTGACTCACTGCTCCACCCACACCAGTTTAAGATTCTAGCCCGGCTCCACCTCCTACGCTGTTCTTTCCTTCGCTGGGTCTTTCTGCCCTCTGGGGTTCCCTCCTTCCTGGACTCCTCTGACGCTGAGCCTCCTGAGTCTTGCCCCTCCCTCCGGCGGGCTCCAGGACCTGGCTCCCTTTCCGGGCTCCCTGCTGTGCCGCGCTCCTGTACATTTGAACTTGGCGCGCGCGCCCAGCCGGTGACTTTCCATCTGACCGTTTCCCCGCTTCCTGATGTGGGCGTTGCCAAACCTGACTCCTCTCCTCCCTCTGGTGGTGAGGACACTGGTCCCGACTCCTGGGACTCCCCCTCCCCACTGCGCTCTGGCGGAGAAGCTGGTCCCGACCTCCAACTGCTGCTCAGGGACTCCCCGCTAGCCCCTTCCTCCTGGGGCTTCCCCCCTGGAGCCCCCTTCGCTCTGGCCACCGGCGCTCCCTTCTGTGAGTCCTCCGATTCGCTAGAGAGGCTTGTGGAATAACTCTGGCCACTGTCACTGCCTGCGCCCCCCTCGTACTCCTCCTCCTCACTCTCCATTTGCTCCCCCTCCTGTGTCTCTCCTTCTGAACCCCTGACAAATATGAACAGTGATCACCATGTCAAGATCACTAAATCTCTTTATTTTCTCATCTCCATAAGTCAAATAATATAGATTCAGTCATTCATTCCACTAATTGGTAACAAGTACAGAGAATCTCTGAGGGTGCAATCCTAACCCCATTTATCTGGGAGTAAGACCCGCTGAAATCAAAAGGGTTTCCTCCTGAGCAAATATGGTTAGGATCATGCTATTAAATATTGTTAATAATCAAGTGACCCATTCTCCTGCTTCTCTCCTTCACACATACTCAGCACCACCAAACTGAATTAACCAGTTAAGATTCCCTTAGTATGTCAACTCCAGTACTGCTCTACATAATAAACTCCAATGGTGCTTGTTTTTATGGAGATTAGTACCTTAATGTAGAGTGCCACTTTTAGCTCTTGTTTCAGCCCCCTCCCCCCCCCCCCGACACACACACATGCATATTTATTTGGAAGAAGACAAGAGCTAACTCTTCCTTGGTCATCATAATCTCTTTGATACCTTCTGCCAAATTTAACCTCTTTCTGCTTCTTTTTTGAGCCCCATCTTCTCTTGTCACCCTTTGACTGGTCTATCTCAGTCAAACAGCAGTCACATTGTACTGTTTCTCTTCCTTACAGTACCAAGTGTACTAGTAGTTTTAAAGTAACTGTTGTTCAGTAGCAGTAAAGATTTTTGTAAAAAAAAACAAAAACCCCAATGTTGTATGCAATCTATTTGAGCACTCTTTTGCCTCCCAAAACTCCAGACAAATCATTATGCCTGGCCCTTATTAATTTTTTTAACCCAACAATTGCCTGACTGTGATCAAGACCACTGCCAGTTTCACATCGTCACTTGCATGCAGGCTAGGTGATTTGCAGTTCTCTTGCTATCCAGGTAACAAGCCTCCCACACCCTCCCTCCCCAACCGGTAAACCACTGATTATCAACTGCAACGGTTAGAAAGCTTCATGTTAAATATAAACCGTTGCTTAGGCAAAGTCTTATGTGTACTCACTTGATTTTGATGATATCCATGCCAGTCAAAGTGAGAATAACGTGATCTCCTGCTGCAGCCCAATCCACTGGTTCATCATGTAGGGCAATTCCTAGAAATGAGTAAAACCAGAACTAAACAGTGAACTACCTTGGTTTAACTGCTACAAACAGCTCTGTTTTTGCCAGTTCTGCTGCATCAACCACGACTCATCAGTTTTCAGTATGAATGAGGTGATAGTAAAAGCTGTTGACTAAAACCTCAGACAGCTTTTCTTCTCGGGAACTACCATCATCTAAAGTTACCTGGCCTTACGGAGTGAGTTTTCTGCAAGTCAGTGTTGAGCTATATGCCTGTCACACTGCACAGGTGTCACAATTTTGAAAGTATGACTGCACAAGGATTTAAGAAGGAATTTATTATTTACGGTACAAGCACCCAGTCCGCAAACTTCGGTCGTACCTGCTTTCATTTTTCACCAAATGAGTTTTGTTTGCTTTCGATGTAATGGTGAAACAAATGGGTGTGCTATGAAGCACACTAAACTCTGTACTAAATCATATGTATGAGTTACTGAAGAATTCCTGTACTTATATGCTGATGGCTAAATGCACGAACATCTAGAGCTTTGAAGCATTCATATGGTTGCTGGAAACCGTAACTGGAAAAAGGAGGCAATTTTGGAAAAAGTGTTCTGCAAATGCTGTACTTAATCTGAAAGTGTTAAACTTTCAGAAAAAGCACTATACTGTTATATTAATTTAATGCTTGATTTTACAAAGTTATCGCCTCATATTTGGGATATACATAAAGTAAACCCAAACCAATAATAATGCCTTGTCCATTTAAACAGTATAATTGTTCAGTTTAATCTACAATAAAAATATTCTGCAAGTTGTGAAAACCAATGAAGTATAAGCCTGGAATGCAGTCCAGCTATACACACATACACACTGACTCAGCTAATTATAATGGAAATTAATATTGCTTTGGAATGTGACTTCTGTAAAGAATATTTTAAGTAGCAATCCTATATAAAAAATAATGTTAAATGAAATAAACTGAATCCTGACTACTAGGATTATTTTCTCACAAATGTTGAAGTATTACAGTCTGAAAAAGGCTGCTTAGAGAAATCTCTATATCACTTTCTCTCCCTCCCTGTCTATAGTATTCTTACTATGCAAGCTATTAGTGGAAAGTTCAACAGTAACATGACAGCAGCTATATTATTGTTTCATTCTAATAACCGATATAATGCAAATTATTTAAGTACTTCCATACGACCTTTCAACCTAAGGAAATTTTAAACTTAAAAAATGTGTATATAAACACACAACCTGCAATAAAAATTACAAAGTATCCAGTAACAATATCTTACTAATAAAATCAAATGGCAGCAATTAAAACAGCTGCAAGGAGTGAGCATAAAACTGGGTCGGATAAAACAACCAAGAAGAGCGTAAAGACTCCAGCCAAATGAAAAGCTTGATGAAGGGGTGGGGAGGGGAATTACCACCTTACATTCAATAGAGGGAAAGCGAATCAAACATATTTAGATAGGGAATTGCACAACTGGGTGTTGCAACTGGGTGCCTTCCATTGCCACCAGCCACATTAAATCAGAAGGCAGCAGGATGTGGGGCAATACCTCTAAAATGGTGACAATAGTGAACAGGTTTTTGTAGAAGCATGTCATTCAATATCTTGGCTCTAACCACCCACCCACCTAAAGTGGAAGCCAGTGAAAATGGGGGGGGGGGGAGAAAATATGCTTCAATAAATGTAAGAGTGGTGCAGCAATCCAATATTGATGTCACCACGGCAGTTAAACGCTTCTGCTTTATCCAGGAATGCATGCAGCTGCTGCAAAAGTGCTCTTGGCCACAGCTGCTTTCTGGACCTCCAGGAGCAAAGCTGCTCTCAAGCAACACTCACAGTTCAGCAGAAGGAATCACCCAATTTTCTTGGAGGTTTTCGCATACAACAGTGTAGATTAACACATTCTAAAGCTGCCTGCAGGGTAACCCAAAGGGAGATCATCCATCAGCCTGTATACTATACCTTTTACAGTGCAAGTTTCATTAGGAGGCATCGCTAGCAGCCGATCTCCAACTTGAACATATCCTGCTTCAATTTTACCAGTCACACAAAATCCTGATCCTTGATCTGCAACAAAAACGTTGGTTGGAGACAGCAAAAGTATCATGCAACTTCTTTGAAGGTTGCACCACCAGAGATGCAATTTTTGATAAGATAAAAATAGTTGCACAATTGATTTTACATTGTAATGCAAAGCGAGTCTTTGATTTTATCAGTAAAACAAATCTCAAACATTGCAATAAGAAAACAATAACCATCCAACCAGTAAGTTTTCTATTTGAAAAATGTACTCAAATATTTTATGTTCCGTTGGGCTACCTATTGTTCTTCAGTGGTTTTAAAACTATTTTCTCACCAAACCTACAAATATGTGACTGGCTGGAGATGTTAAAACAGAGGGATTATGCTGGCACTATGGTTGCCATTCCAGCACCAAGAACTGTACTCTTCTGCAAGCGCAGTTCTCAGTTCAGTCAGGGATTCAGAGCGGATGCAGTGTCTTCTTATTTCCTATGGTAGCCCTGACTGTCAGCTTCTTCCCTCTTTGCCTCAGCTTTGCCCTTTGCAGAATGAGTAGGGAGGAGGGCGGGGAGAAAACTAGAATTAGTTGGCTCTGCCTGCCATTGGCTCCAGCTCTTCCTACTACTGCTCGCTTTGCTTTCCATCCTACCAGTCCCAATGGGCAACAGCTGCCACTGCAAACACAGAATCTTTATTCAATGTGTGCCTAACCATTATTGGATTGGAGAACCAGGGTGGAAATTATTTCAGGACACTTTTGTTCTGCCCTCTCTATGATGAAAGTATCGGGGATGGGGAGTGGGAGAAGCATCCTAGATTTAAAAACCATTATAGGTGCCAACGTTCCCAACGTGCCGACACATCTGCTGAACTCAGCAGGTGTTTATTTATTTTCACTTAAAAAAATGTATAGATTGCTGTAGCAAAGAAAAATCTAAGCCATTTACAGCAAAAGTTTAAAGTACTTATTTTAAAAACGCAGAAAAAAATCAACAAAATTTAAAAACGAGTACATTGAAAATACAGATAAGAACAAAGGAACTTAATAAAAGTTACAATAAGTCTGGCCAATTCTCCAAATTTAAGAACTGCAGTGATAGAAAAAACATTTATAATTGTGGATACTGTGTGTTGCACTACTGCAACAAGCTATGCAATGACCCAGCTACACCAGTACATGCACTTCAGTCAGTAATGAAAAGCAGGATATGACCTATTCTAAGTAACATTTCTAGATTAGTTTTTTTAAATAAATATTTTTAGGAAATTTGCTCACCAGTGAAGGGAAATTGCATGACAGAAATTTTATTTTTTTTAATACTGGAAGAAAACTTACTAACCTTTAAAAACATCTGATACACATAATCTGAATGGTTTCTCCACTGATCTTTGAGGTGACTTGAAAGAATCTGTAAATAAACCAATGTGCTCTGTGAATAGCTATGTCCTTTACAGCAAGCGATATTAATTTGTCTCTACTGCATTTCCCCAGCTGTGTACTGAAACTGTTCTAAAAATCTTACAGAAGTAAACACATACCTATTTGTTCTAACAAGCATTTTCCTTCATACCACTTGGTCAGCTCACTCGCTTGACTTCTTGTGACAAGATTTTCACCACCAAGCCCACTTGTAGGTATATAAGCTACGTCCGACTCCTGGTTGAGAGAAGTGTTTAATTTGCAGTGTGAAATTGGAAAGCAACTTTTCCAGCATTATAAGTAGTATTTCTAAGCTTTTGAAACTCAAACTAAGATTCTTCTTGTGGAAGATAGAAAGCTAATGCTACTTAATCAGTTACTGAAGCTAATTAATTAGTCCTGCACTTCACAGAATATTGAAGGAGAAAGTAAAACCTATAGCAATTTGATCCTTTCATGACATCACTGTATAGAACATCTCTCTCATACACATCCCCACACACCTTGAACTGACCAATAACAATTCCCTTCACACCTCACAAAAGGCAGGGCTCAATAAATCTATTGGTCTTCTCGCCAGTGACAAAGGGCCTCTCCCTCACCTTGCAAGCCTTGCTGTAAAGCTTGGCTTGGCTTAAACTCTCTCTCCGTCCCCTGCTAACCACGGAGGAAAGGAGAGGTGCTCTCTTTCATAAGCTGGGCTTCCACAAAAAACATCAGCAATGCCTCACTGCTACTACTGCAAAAACTGAGAGGGAAGGCAAAGAAACCACACCCAGGATGGGTAGTCTCTTTCCCTTCAATTTAGTTTTTTTCAGAAAGCAGCAGCAAAATGCCAGCGGCGCTTCTCTAAAAGCTCAACTCTCTGGAGAAAAAGAAAATACTACTCATTTCCTCCACAGACAACATGGACAAGAGGAAAGGATGCTCTGGTTCTGTAATTTTTTCTTTTGAAGACAGCATTGAAGTTGAAGTATTGCTCTCCCAAGCAGTGGAAGTGGATATAAAACATCTGTCAGTGGAAAAGCAGAGGACTAGAATTCTAGTTCTTTAAAAAGGAATTTTTGGCAGTCGGTAGCAAATTAAAGTATCAGCCCTTTGAAGAGCCAGCATAATTTTCAAGTAATAATTAGCCAGTCACCAGAAATTTTGTCACAGCCCTATCACATATCATAGCCACACATTTAGAATGGGGCAATAGCATTTTGTGACCTTTCCTGTACCCATAGCAGTGGATATAGTCATTGAAAACTCAGACTTTTAATCAGTCACTTGAATTCTATATCATTTTCTTTACCTTAAAGCCAGCTTGCTTCAAGAACTGCCCGAGCTTACTGACAATCTCCCGAAATCTTTCCTGTTGCCAATTGACCTAAAATAAACACATATCACCAAGGAAAGATAAAGTACAAACACCATTCTTAACACAAGTGAAAATTATCTCTTGCCAAGAAGTAACATTAACAGTAAGACACCCCACCAAAAAAAATTATAAAATAATAAAGTAGAAAGAACACTGAGTGCTGAAAGAATCAAGAAAATCTTCATTTAAGTGTCAGCTAAGCCAATAAAACACTTTGTACGTGTACCATTTTTTCCACAGAATTTCATCAATCTAGAATTCAACAAAATATTACAGTTTCCTTGGAAAATAACCAAGCTCCATTTGTAACAACTTGTGTGTTCTCTTCTTGCAGAAAATAAATTTTAAGAAAGTCAAGGGAAAATACCTGGTCCATTTTATTGACAGCAACTGCCAGCTGTGTGACTCCAAGAGATCGAACCAACAGTCCATGTTCTCGTGTTTGCCCACCAGTCTCAAATCCTGCTTCAAACTCCCCTCTGCTGGCATCCACCACTAATATAGCCACATCAGCCTAAAGAAGAATAATTGTTACAAAGTATTTCTTGGCATTTATTAACCATACACAGCCGAGCCTAACCACATCTGTAATTTCTTCACAAATACGCTTCATTTCCCCCTTTATGATAAAATGCATGCATATCTGAGTCACTCCAAAAATGTAAAGCCCCAATGGCGCCCATTGTATTGATACAGTAAGAACTACAAAGCTAAGATTCGCTATGCTCTTGCACAAACAGTGGAAAATGTATGGATCTATTATATATTTGGGAAAGCTAGTGTTTGTTTGCTTTGCATTTGGACAATGCTTCTGATACAAAAAAAAATTTACACAATGGTTCCTGAGATCAAGAAGCAGGTTTGTGTCTATGTTTGAAGACAGCTGGGTGCCATTTTGAATCAAGATGGCATACTGCACATTTCAAAACTGCACAGATCTTAACCACTGATTTTAACCACTAAGTACTGCCAGTGAATGAACTGTTACAAAACTCAATTCAAAGTGTTATCACTTCTTTTTATAGACAGGTGACGCCAATAAAAAGTCTTTACCATTGCAGCTCCTGTGATCATATTTGGAATGAAGTCTTTATGGCCAGGAGCATCCATCAATGTAATAACTTTTGTCTTTGTCTCAAAATTGGTCATACCTACATCCATTGTCACTCCCCTAAAAATAAAGCACAGGCATGAAGTGTGTCACTTACAATCCTTTCCAAAGTTTACCTTGTATTAATAAATGAGTGCTAAAAATAAACCACCTTCTTTGGGATAAGCACAAAAGAGTCTAATGTGATTATAGTGCCATTCTATGATAAAGGCGCCCACAAAATATTTTTTTTAATCATGGTTACAAGAAAAAGCTATCACCAAGTTGATACAGCTAGCAATCCTGAGAAATGTGTCAATGTACAAGCTTGCAATATCAGAGGAAGCTATGAAATGAGAATGTGCTTACATGCCTGAGCACATCCAAGAATGGCCACCACACCAAAGAAGAGCAGTCTCATGGCTACTTCATCATGGAAACTAGTCATGCAATTCAGCACTAATTCTGCTACATAAGCAATGGCAACAAACAAAACCCAGTATCAATAGCCTTAGAGAAGGATATCTGCAAACTGTATGGAGCATCCTGAGGTTCCCTGGAAGCTGATCACAGGTTCCTTAGTAAGAGTGAACTAACCACCACCCCCATGCAGTTATTACATCACAATCGCATCCAACTATGCACCTTCACAGGAGAATTTGGGGTATGTTCTTGAGAACTCCCCATCCATGTGGAGTACAATTATACTGCTTCATATGGGATAACACTGTGGCCCAAAAAACCAAGTGTTCACTCCATAAAATGATCCAGAATCTTGAAAAACACATATAAGGAGTGCAGAGTGAACAAGGGTTCCATGGCAGAAGCTCAGAACATATAAGTGGTCCTGTTGGATCAGACCAAAGGTCCATCTACTCCAGCATCCTGTTCGCACTGTGGCCAGCCTATGCCTGAAGGTTTGATGAGAAGGACCTGAATGTAACAGCACTCTCCCCCACTTGTGGTTCCCAACAACTACAACTGAGGCATACTATCTTAAATCCCAGAGGTAGTATGTATAGTAGCCATTAATGGTCCTAGCCCTCTTCCAACATTCAGCTTCAATGGATGGTCCTCAGTTCTAGCATTATGAGCGGGGGGGGGGGGGATATTTATGCTTTCTCCGTGCCAGGCATAATCTTATACAGCTTTTTTCTCAGCTAAAAAGCCACAAATATTGCAACAGTTTTCTCAAGAAGTGTGGCTCCAATTCCTAAATCATTTCAGTTGCCTTTTTCTGAACCTCTTCTGACGCTATATTATTTACCAGGTGAACCATCTAGGACTAAACACAGTGTTCTAAGTGAGGTCATAGGAGATTCCTCTACAGGCAAGTCTTTGCAGAAGAGATTCCTTTTCATGCAGAAAGTTTGAATACCGCAGCTTCTTTCCTCAATTCACAAGAAAGGAGAACAATTTATTCCACTAATTTAATCGTATCTTATTCATGCTAACGGTAAACATCAATGTGCACTATTAAAAGTGCATTACAAATAATACTTCGTACACACACACACATACATATATATTGTATATTGCTCACCTCTCTCTCTCTTCCCCTGTCTCATCCAAGACCCATGCATAAGCAAATGATGCCTTTCCAGCTTTCTTTGATTCTTGCTCATATTTGTGCATAGTTCGTTTGTTCACATTGCCCAGAAGATACAGCAAATGACCCATGAGGGTACTTTTTCCTGCATCAACATGTCCTAAGAATAGGAAATACATGTGGGATTATCTCTGATGGACACATGTTAAAAGCCACTTGAGGGAAGAATTGTTCATGTGTATTCAGATCATTTTCACTCCAAAAAAATATTACCTATTACCACAAGGTTAAGTAGATGTTTTCCTCCTTGTCTCTTCTCCAGCTCAGCTTTCACATCTATTTGCTGTTTTGCTTTTCCGGACTTTTTCACTGAAGTTGGTGTCAAGGTTGGTTCTTCTGATACTTGAACAGTCTGGGGTGGGAAAGCTGGTTTAGGTAGAATCTCAGTAACCCCGACATTGGCATCTCCAGCTGAGAGTCCCTTTTGTGGCACATGCCCATTCTCTTCAGCATTCACACTGGAAAAAGCAAATAATGAACTTTAAGAGAAGAAGAGTTTCACAACTCTACAGAACAAATGAAATTCATTCTTATACGTTCATCAAAACTGCAAAATAAAGGAGCAGAGGCAAACTAACAAACAGCCACAGAGAGTGAGTAAATACAAACAATCATTTACTAAACAGTGACTTACTACAGTGTGAATGTCAAGCAGTTGGCAGGGCAGAGCAGAATCAGTACAGAAGGGACTCATAGCACTCTTCTTCCCTGGAGTTATGAGTTGGCACAAAATTGTGGCAAGGTTCCCTTCACCACTTGGTCAGACCATAGCCTGCCAAATTGTCCTACTCACTCTGTGCTAAGTTCTTACTTGGCAAAGGGTCATCTGAACTTATCTGCTGAATAGCTTGCTTGAAATGCTGGCTTTAAAAACAATAAATGGCATTCCAACTGTTGTTTGGTAGGGTACATCCACTCACAGAAGGCTCTTTGATCCAGCTGAGACTTCTGCTAGCAGAACAGGGAAGGGGGCAATTTCTGCCAATTCTCCCTCTGTCTGCAACGCCCCCCCCCCCCAAAAAAAAAACTGTTCCAGAATTGCAGGGAATCCTTCAGAAGAACATGGGAGATGGTGTGCAGAAAGAAAAGGAAATTGGCAAAAGTCATCTCCCTCTCCACTTCACAGATAGAAGCCTCTGTTGAAATAGAACTATAAGTCGAGAGACACCACATGACATAAACCTCCATGTAAGCAATTTAGTGGTCCTGCGGCACACAAGGAGCTCTCCACACAGATCTTTGGATCAGGACCATGGTCTGCCAAGAGTAATTCTGAAATGCATACTTTACTCAATTACTCTCAAGAAGACACTGCTGCTACATATGCTTGAAGGCCTACCAAGAGGGGATTTGGAACTGTGTTTGTGATTCTGAGTAAGTCTGTGTATACATACACACAGAGAATCTCCAGCAAAAGTGTCAGGTATATATACACGTATGCGGAGGTATAGCAGAATATAAAGAAAATTAATAATAGTGAAAGTAGTTTAAGGTGGACCACCTGTTGAACTGTTGCTCAAGAACACGTCATTTACATTTGGTTCTTAACACAGGTTTGAGCCATAGCTATGAAGAGATGCTGAACATGCACACTTGCTTTATAAATTTAGAATGTAAACTATGAAGACTCCAGCAAGATACTGACCATGCAAGATTGAAGTTGCTCCATTTGTCTTAACGTAGATGTTCGATCACAATATGTGGTCATATCCATTGCCCTAAATACAAGTATATGTATGTTGCATTCAGACTATCTGTTACTTCTACTTTACTGATTTTATTTCAGAATTCCCCCTCTTCAAACCTTCAGGCATAGGTCAATTGAAATGTCTGGTTGAGAATAACTGAGTAAAGAACACATTTCAGAATTACTCTTAGCAGACTATGGCCCTGATCCAAGGGCCTGTGTAAAGAGCTCCATGCTTGCAGCAACGCCACTGGATATTTGCAGAAGCAGCCCCATGTATTCTACTACTTGCCATGCTATTTATACATGAAGAGTTATATCTACTTGTAGGCGGCTCTTTAATCTAGCAGAGGCTTCTATCAGTGCACCAGTCCATTGTCAGAAAGGCTGTCACAGGTCTACAGATGGACAACATAAAAACTCTCCTTTTCCTCTCTTTCAATCATTATACTTCAAATAACTGAGCTTGCAACAATTCAATTTGCAAAGTTGTGTTTTAAACTAACCTCCAGAAAATTTTGCACCCTGTGAAACAGATTATTTTAATGTGGCTGGCTGTTTTCTCTGTGCTACTCAGAGTGAAAGATTCTTTTTCAAAAAAACTCACGAATGCAAGATGCCTTTTTCTGAAAGTAATTATGAGTCAAACAAGAAGCCATGCTGCTCAGTTCTGTGACATATTGACTAAAGTTTTGTAAAAATAGACCCCAAAAAATCTTGATACAGGTGCACCAATCTGAAGGAAGATGATGCCAGTGTACCTTGCAAGGGGTGAAGGCTTACCATGGAACTTCAAAGCCGGTAGTTTGTCTCTTTCCAGACACAGTCATTTTGGTAACTTTTGGCACGACATCAGATTCAATTCTGCTTGTCTGGGAATCTCTGACTTTTCCTAGTAGGAGAGAAAATAATGCATATATAGCATAAGTACAGTGCCAACAGGCTTAAACTTCAGTGTAGTCCAATGTGTTATCTTGGTAGATTTAGCAACTGATAACTTTTAGCTTTCTAAAAAT
Source organism: Podarcis gaigeae (assembly GCF_964106915.1). Taxonomy (NCBI): domain Eukaryota; kingdom Metazoa; phylum Chordata; class Lepidosauria; order Squamata; family Lacertidae; genus Podarcis; species Podarcis gaigeae. The sequence continues at coordinate 60,132,086 of NC_139680.1, forward strand.
CAGGTTTGCTAAAAATAAAAGTTTGTGGCGCTGTGGGTTAAAGCCTCAGCGCTTAGGACTTGCCGATCGAAAGGTCGGCGGTTCGAATCCCTGCGGCGGGGTGCGCTCCCGCTGCTCGGTCCCAGCGCCTGCCAACCTAGCAGTTCGAAAGCACCTCCGGGTGCAAGTAGATAAATAGGGACCGCTTACCAGCGGAAAGGTAAATGGCGTTTCCGTGTGCGGCTCTGGCTCGCCAGAGCAGCGATGTCACGCTGGCCACGTGACCCAGAAGTGTCTCCGGACAGCGCTGGCCCCTGGCCTCTTGAGTGAGATGGGCGCACAACCCCAGAGTCTGTCAAGACTGGCCCGTACGGGCAGGGGTACCTTTACCTTTACCTTTATCCAAGTAAAAATACGTGTGAACATTCAGAGCAGCTTATTAAAATTTTTAGCCATCCTGAGCTTTTGAAAGCGGAAGGAAAGGAAACCTAAAATTAACAAATAAAATATTTATTCTGTATCTATGTCTTCTATCTCAAAAGGTGTGCCAAAAACTTGTAACCAATGCCCATCGTATTTGGCATCCTAATAATGGAAGTTTTCTTATGTAATGGCTGGATGTTTTTGAAACTCCCCTAACTTCAAATAGGTGAGGTTCTCATTTTTTTAACCTTCTGTTGATTCTGTATTTGAGATAATATCCTTTTTAACATTTCCCCCCCCCCCACTCTGAAAGACTTTGTTGTACTGCCCATGTTTCTCCTTTTATCAAAAGCTAAATGTAAAGCACATATAGTTATATTTGTCTGAATGCACTTATAATAGTTTCTCCCTGTATGGTATCCCAAATAATGGAGGTCCATCTTTCCAGACATTTGTTTCTTTTTGCAAACTTCTGAGTCTGTGTGTTTCTGCTGCAGTATTCTAGGTGTTTTTATTCCACTGTGGCTGATGTGGCCTTTTAAATGTGTCTTGCTTTTTCTTATTATGTTATTTTGTAGTTTTATATGCATTTTATGGTTTTATATTGTAAACCACCCTGCAATCTTCAGATGAAGGGTAGTGTATAATTTAATTCAAGCCAGATATTGACAGGGAAGGGGAATGACATTTTCCTAAAGGATAGGGTGATACAGCAGTTCGCAGCTGGGCGCCACAACCAAGTGATTGCCCTGCCAACCTAGCAGTTCCAAAGCACGTCAAAGTGCAAGTAGATAAATAAGTACCGCTTCGGTGGGAAGGTAAACGGCGTTTCCGTGCACTGCTCTGGTTCGCCAGAAGCGGCTTAGTCATGCTGGCCACATGACCCCGGAAGCTGTATGCCGGCTCCCTCAGCCAATAAAGCAAGATGAGCACCGCAACCCCAGAGTCGGCCACGACTGGACCTAATGGTCAGGGGCCCCTTTACCTTTACTATGTTTGACTAATTTGCATAATTTATTCAACTTATGGAATGTAGATTTCCTTGGTTCAGAATTTATTTAATTGTCCCAGGGCACAAATAGCCTGCACAGTATTCAGTAATCTCTCCCTCTCACCCACACTTCAGTGTGCTGTACTTGGTTCTACTTTGTTAAAGCTGTGGGCTGCACTAATGGTACATTTCAAAACTAGTGGGTTTAACATGTTAACAGAATGTACTGAGCAGAGGAAGTCTTTCATCCTGCCCGTCTAACGCTGCCCTAGATTCCCTTGCCTACTGCTGAACTGGGGTCATCACCTAAGTGTGTGACTAGGTATGGCCTCGCTCTACTTCGAGACGTTCAGCAACTTGCAAGCTGTTTTTGAATAATTCCCCAAGAAAGAAGAATGAGTTATTTAGAAAAAGGTTATTTCCTAAATAGAAGTTACACCAGGGGGTTTCCAAGTAAAAGCCCTGTTGCTTTCAGCTGCGACTTCTTTATAAAGCTTGTGAGCCTGTACGCACACGGTAATTTCTTGTTCAAGTAAGATGTTCAGGGGCCCCAAGTAGACACACTCATGTACGGTGTGTGTGGCAAAGAACCAGCAGGCACACTTTCAGACTGGTAGCAGTTTCCATAACTGCAGCAACCACAATAACTAAGAGCCACCTGGATCTCACAGTGCATTTGTCATGCGAGCAGAGCCTCATATAGCCTGCAAAGACATACAAAATGCTACTGAATTTAGGGGAAAAGAACTTTGAAAATACTACATACAGATATCTAAATGACTGCCACTGCACCCAAGTGAGTTCTTAAGAATATAGGAGTCATCTGGAGCAGGCCAAATGTCCATAAAGTCCAGCATTCTGCTCTTACTGTGGCCAGCTATCTATGGGAAGCTCACAACCAGGGCCTGAGGTAACCTAGAGAGGATAGCCCAATCCAGTTCTGTGAAACGTGCATAGATTACATGCATCCTCTTCCTGATATAATCCAGTGGGCTATCCTGAAGTAATTCCCATCAATGTTTTGTCCATAAATGTGTCATAATGATAAAACATTGCCTACCACCTACTGAAAACAGAGAGCAAGATTCAAACCTATTGTGCTATTGTTACGTATGGAATCGTCGTTGTTGTGCAAGAAGTGGTGCATAAAGGGGAACTGTCGCAGAGTATGATAAAAGTGTTTGTGCACCAACTTTCACAAGTACAAGACAAGCCCTGGATTCAGCTCTAAACTAAGAACAAGATTCCGTTAGCAGAATGGCTTGTGAGAGCAGGGTGCCACAACTGGTTATCACCCAAACTGACTACATGCTCAAACGAAAACAGAGTTTTTTAACTGATTAGTGCACATTTGATACACCACACAATAGAATCAATAGAGTTCAGTATGAAAATAATGTCACTCTGCTTGCAAGAAAAACACACAAAATCAGATATTGCTGTGTGCAGCTTAAAGTTGTTCATGGGATTTTGCTTCATTTTACAACTGCATTGCTCTAGTTACATGTGAACCACCAAATAAGTATTGTTCAACAGGGTGAAACAAGCTACCTGCCCAAACTGACAGAAGATTTAGGGAAAAGAAAATGCATGGGAGCACAGCAAACAAATGAAACATGACTAGCAGCCTAATATAAAAGAGTTCATCTATATAAGATATGAATGAAGATGTCCACGGTGCCCAAATGGTCCAATATGTTCGGTTCCATCTCAGGCAAACTGTTGCCTTCAAGCTGTGAGAACAATATTGCAGGAATCATTTGCGCAGTAAACATGCTTCCCAAAGGCGGTCTCTGATTATCTGATTCTCACATTCTGCTATAACCACAAATGTGTTTGTGGTGTTTCCTTAGTCAACGTATCTTACTAAATGACTCCAATGTGTGTTTCATTGACAATCAGGGAAAACATTGTGTGATGTTATGCGCAGTTGTCTGACCATAAATAGGCATGCAGAAAGCAGTGTCAGCACTAAATGGGGGATAGCCCTACCAACATTTCTCTACAAACCAGTTAATCTAAACTGAAAGTTTATGTAGTCCAAGGTAACGTTCAACACAATTAATAGAATTTCTGTTGAGGTTCTGGTTCATTATGAGTATGTAAAACTGAAAGTACAACATGTAACGAGTCGATACTTTTACTGCAATTCAGTCATGTTTCCAGAAACGAAGTAGTATCAGGCAGCAAATCTGACGTTACAACACCAGAGGATGGTGCTGTTAACAGATCAGTTTACCAGTGTGCTTTACAAATCAAACATAACAAAACCTTTAGGCCTAACTTATGTTTGCTGATTTCATTGTGTCCACTCTGAATATGATTTAGTCAGAGGCAATCCTAAGTCTTCAACTCATGATAGCATCCACATTAGTGGAAGTCTCAAGTTTAAGCAAATGTGTCTGCAAATCTCCAGACAGGCTCATCTACACAGGAATAAAAATTACACCAGCGTGTGACCTTTCTATTATGAGGAAAGCATTTCTTCCTTCCAAAAAATGTTAAATGATAAAATCAAAGTTCATGCAGAAACCAGATGCCCAAAATGCACATAGGGTTGGGACTCTGGGGGTGAAACTACATATATGAAAAACAAGGTTGCCACTGAAAACAGCAGTCCCAACTGAGTTCTCTGCCTTCACATCTGTACCTCCAACTTACTGTGCCCAGATGTCATAATGATTAACATCCCCCACCTCCAATAACATGGAGTGATGGGTGTCAAAATGTTACTGCTACCCCAAAAAAGTGCACAACCCAGGCTGCTGCTTTTGGTGGAAGCCTTGTGCATCTTCCACAGAGTCTCTTGTCCAACACAATGTTACTGCATACATTCAGCATGTGTGCTGTTAAAATATATTTCACTTTGCCATTCTAGATGAGCTATAGTTTCAGGCATGATTCATCATCAAGTATGTTCCATAAGAAGCTCTGTGGACAGAGATCAAAGCACCCAGTCCTAAATATATTATGGGGAATGACACCGTTCGTCCCACCACCTAATAAATGTACATTTCATACACTACTGTCCAATATTCTTGGTACATTATCCACAAATTAAGTATGGAAAAGAACTGCATTTTTCCAGCCCATTATAACTTTATACTTTGTAATAGTAAGTTAACCATTCTAGGGACAATAAGAATTGGCAACTTGAATAATTCAGCAGCTTTAAAAATATTTCATTTTTTGTGCAACTGACAGCAAGTTTAAATTTAACCAGCAAACCAAATATAACTTTCTGTGATGCCATTACATTGGATACTATCTAAAAAAGGCAAAGCTAACTAGAAATTTAATAATAATAATAATAATAATAATAATAATAATAATAATAATAAAACCTTTATTGTCACTACACCACCTGTGTGCAGTGAAATTAAATGAGCCCCCCCCCCCCAGTACACTCAGTCTTGTTCGTGCTCTGTGTGCTTGTCGGAAGTCAATTACACCACTATTTTTTTCCATTCAGCAGCCCAACAGCCCTCAGATAAAAACTGTTCTTCAACCTGTTTGTGCAGCTGACTATACTTCTTTATCTCCTGCCCGAAGGTAGGAGATTGAAGAAGTGCTGGCCAGGGTGTGAGTCATCCCTAAGAATTTTCCTCGCTCTCCTGAGGCAGAGGTCTCCCACGATGTCATCTAGCGAACTCCAAGGGCAGCCCATGATGTCATATGCTGTATTCACCACCCTCTGTAGGGACTTCCTGTCCGTGGCTGTTAAACCAGTGTACCACACTGTTATACACTATGAAAGGACACTTTCTATTGTGCTTTCGCAAGACCCTGAAGAAATGGAGTCTCTGTTGGGCCTTCCTAACCACCTGGGTTGTATTGATTTTCCAAGTGAAGTCTTCACTAATGTAAACTCCCAGGAATTTAAAGGAAGAGACTCTCTCCACACACACACCCCTGATATACAATGGGGCTAGTTCCTCTCTCTTCCTCCAAAAGTCCAAAACAATCTCCTTTGTCTTGCTGATATTCAGGGGCAAGTTGTTCTCTAGGCACTCTGTGCAGAATTTTTGAACCTCCTCCCTATATGCTGATTCATCTCCACCTGTAATTAGACGCATTATGGTGATATCATCTGCAAACTTAACAATTGCAGTGGATGGGTCAGATGAAATGCAGTCATATGTATACAACGAGTACAGGTAGGGACTCAGCATGCATCCCTGTGGGGTGCCAATGCTGAGCTTCAGGGAGGTAGATGTAACAGGCCCAATCCTCACTATTTGTGTGCGATCCCTCAGAAAGTCTTTAATCCAATCACAGATGGTAGGGGAAAGGTCCAGGTCCACCAGCTTTTTAGTAATAATGTCCGGAAGGATGGTATTAAAAGCCAAGCTATAATCAATAAACAGGATTCTGACATAATTGCCCGGTCTCTCCAGATGACTCGCTTCAAGGTGAAAAGCTGTGGCTACGGCATCATCTGTTGACTTATTTCTCCTGTAAGCGAACTGGTGTTCATCAAACTCCGGTGGAAAACATGTCCTAAGTTGTTGAAGAACCAATCTCTCAAAGCATTTCATCACTACAGATGTTAATGCAATGGGTCTGTAGTCATTTAGGCAGTTAATTGCCGTTTTCTTTGGGACTGGGACAATGGTGGCTGTTTTCAAACATGATGGTACACAAGCAGGCTGCAGGGAAATGTTAAAAATCCTTGTCAGGACCCCTGCTAGTTGATCAGCACAGTTTTTTACCACTTTCCCCAGCAGCCATCCGGACCAGCCACTTTGCTGGGATTCACCGCCCACAATGCAGCTTTCACTTGATGGTCATATAGAATAAGTAGCTGAGAGATTATAGGTTGGCAGGCAGGAGCCATGACACTTAATCTTTCTACCTCATAGCGGGCAAATATGTTCAGCTCCTCTGCTAACACATCAGCCTTAACCGTGTTCCTCATATTGCCCTTGTAGTTGGTTAGGTGCTGCAGTCCCTGCCACACTTGTTTCATGTTGTTATCGGCTAGGCAATTCTCCACTTTAAGCTTATATTGTTTCTTTGCCGCCTTAATGCCTTTCCTGAGCTTTGTTCTTGCCCCTCTGTATGTATCTGTGTTCCCTGCCTTAAAGGCATTATCCCGAGCTTTCAAGAGTAACCTTACTTCAGCAGTCATCCAGGGTTTGCTGTCCCCATAAACTCTAATGCACCTCTCCGTTGTTACATTATCGGTGCACACTTTGATATAGGAAAGCACAGGAAATAAAATAAACACACACATGCAAATGAGATAGATTTCATACCTTTTAAGTGCACAAAAATAGAAGGCAGATGACCTGTAGTTATTGAAACTTAAAATAGCAAGTTAATTCATTTTATAAATCCCCATCTGGTGAGCTTGCTTTGGCTTAGAAATGGAAAAATGAGCTAGTAGTTTGAAATTTTCAGTCTATATTGTCTTTCTAATATCTCTGCCTTGCTAAATATTGAGCATTCCCCTCCCTACTTATTATCTGCTCTTCTCATTATTATTAAGTGTGAAAATCCACTAGTTCCCAAGGACAGTATCACCTAGAATTTTTTAGCGGCAACAGTTACAATGTAGTTTACACCAGGAGGGGCAACCTGTGGCCGCATACCTGTTCTTGGACTGAAACTCTCATCAACCCCCAGTCTGGCCAATGGTGAGGGCTGATGGAAGCTAAAATCCAACATCTCACAAGGGCCCCCATTCTTGTTCTACGTCTCTTACACATATAGCCACGTATATTGGATTTGTTAATTCATGTATTTTTCAATAGGAATTTTTGTAACACCAGAACAGATTTCTGAATACACTGTAAAGTCCAACACAAGTTCACTTGTGTTTTACTTTCACCATTAATATGCATGTTAGCAGCACAATTGTTTTGTAGTACTGAGACTTCTTACCTATATACTCAGATTAGTTTGCGTTTCAAGCGACTTGCATGATAAATGAAAGTCTGCTAATAACTATGTGACACATGCACCTGTCCATTCAACATCTTTTTTTGTGTATTGGGGAGATTACAACTGTAGCATCGGAGCCAACTCTGCACATCCAGGCACTGTGGTCTAAACCACTGAGCCTCTTGGGCTTGCCAAATGGAAGGATGGCGGTTCGGATCCGTGTCATGGAGTGAGATCCCATTGCTCTGTCCCAGCTTCTGCAATCCTAGCAGTTCGAAAGCACACCAGTGCAAGGTAGATAAATAGGTACCGCTGAAGATCAGTGTCCTATGGAGCAGCCAGACCACATGGAAAGATAAGACTCTTGAATAATACAAGCACAATTACGATAAGAGAGCGAATGAAGGAATATACAGAATGCTATCCAAGATACAGTTTCAGGAGAGAAAAATAGCCAAACCAACACTTTTGTTTTTCTGCTAAATTTCAAGATTATAAGATGGGTCATGATTTATTTTTTTAAATGGTTTATCTGTTTACATATTTTATTTTCAATTTTCAATAATTTAACAATTTAACATCTAAATTACTTATTTATTCATCCCTTCTAGAATCCCCGCCATGCCTGGTTTCCAATTTCTCCCCTTTATTACCTTACACATCTTTACTTTTTGTGCTTTCATCTTTGTATTTTTTTCTTGTAAACCGCCCTGAAATATATTGATGAATCTAATAAATACTCCTCCTCCTACTCTTTATTTTAAAAACCCCACAAAAACCCATTAATTTTCTTTCTATACAAAATCAGATAAGGAGCCAACACAGTTCGCCATTCTATATTGTTGGTAGGCTAGATTTATATACAAGAATGTCAATAACAGCAGCACCAAGCTGAAGGACATTAAAAATACTGAATAGAAGCTTTCACATTCTTTGCTATCTAAATGTGTTAGCAGTAACACATTGACAGAAAGAAGTATTTGAAATCAGAGTGTGAAACTGCTAAAGCTGCTTTGAATCTCATTTGCAAAAGGTAATACAAAGCTGTATCAATGCAGTAGGCTGATTAAGCACCTGAACTAATCAGCCCTCATAGCTCCTATGATACTGAATGTTACCAATTCAATCAACAATGAAAAAATTAGCACACATCATATGTATGGTGACACTTATTGTACCTTATATAACGAAAAAGCTATTACAGCACTTGATTAAAAAGGTATCATCAGTACAGTGAACACTATAGCTAGGCCTTGCATCATGAATGTATACTGAACAATTGAAAGTATATTCTTAACTTTTAAATGGTTTTTATTGTATTTTTTTTTTGTTTTATTCTATAAACCACCTTGATCTATTTTTGACACAATATATAAATATTGTTATATATAAATAAAAGTAAACTAACAAATGTGCCCAGAAGGTTGCTGGTTTTTTTTTTAAAAAAAAATCAGGGTCATGCTATCAGCTACCTGATTTTAAATAAAGGAAATACTGAATTACGGTTGCACTTTAATGCACATTTATTTGGGTGCCAGTCCCACAGAAGTTAATAGAACTTACAACTGATTAATCACACACATATAAGGCTTTAATACCTGCTGAGAGAGGAAAATTTATGTCCTTGTGGGTGAATCCCCATAAGTAGTTGCAGCCACTGAATAAAGTTGACAGCTCAGTTAGATAGATTTGGAACTGAGGCTCCATTCCACACAGAGGCAATAACAACCATCCTGTGCTAAGAAGCTGCAGTACCACTCTCAAGAATTTTAATTTAAAATATTTCCTATGTGATACAAGAAAAGAAGTAGGCCAAGAAGCAAGCAAAGGACAAAGAATTGACCAGCTTCATAGAGTCCTTCCTACTATGTCAGATTCAAGACAACCCTTTAAGCTGATACAACTCTGTGTCCCGAAATTCAGAGTATAGAAGCTTTGCAGGGAGTCAGACAAATGGTACTCCTCTTCGTATGACACCAGCTTGCCAATGGCTCAGCAGAGATTTGTTCCTGCCTTCAATGACCCTGTAATGAGAAACTTTTTAAAAAAAGGACCTTTTGCATGCAAAGCCTGTGTTCACTGAGCTATGGCAGTCTGCAGCTGTGCTGGGCATACCTTAACACATAGCTCTTCAAACAAAAAACCCACTCAATTTCTAATACATAAAACTGCATACACTACAATTCACCACCGACAAAGATTAAAATATGTGTCAGGGTAAACTTTGAAAGCTCTCTCTTCTTTTTAAAATCATAGTGCAGTATTAGAAGAACCACAAAACTGGAAATATTTTTGTATACTAAAATAATTAGAACAATTTTCTCTCATTTTTTTTTTAAACTAAACGAAGAAAGACCAGCAGATTGAGGTTCCCAACAGCATATGCAGACAATGCGAAGTTTTAGACAGTGTCATAAGACATTAGGATATACTGTACTACCAACCTTAGGTTGGCTGCAGTCTTAAAAATCTGACACTTACATTAAATTTAATGTGCACTTAAGAAATTAAGTGACTTTTTAATGGATAGGGATATAGTAAATATGCTGTAAGAGTGCACATCTGTACCAATGTTGTGAAAATATTGAGGGTGAGGGGTTGAGATAACTGGTGTAAGTTCATTTCTGATTTGTTTCCCAATATAATGGAAATTCACAAAGCTAAAATTTTGAATATACACAAAGCAATGGCTCTTGGCAGACAGAATGGTGGCAAAGCGATAAAACTAAATGCACTGGAAAGGTAAGAAAGCTCCTAAGAGATTAAACAAATTAATCAAATGATACATCTGGCAATACATGAAGCATTGCATTTATCTCTAGAAAACTCTTTACAGACAAATGAAAGAATTTTGACTACTTTCTTAGATAGGTTTAGTGTTTGAAGTTCTGATGGTGTCAAACATTTATTTTTAATATTCTTGAAAATCTTACAGAGAAAACTGTTACATATGATAGTTTTACAGGCAACTTTCGTTTCCAAACGTTGGATATCAGTAAACATAAATATAAAAAGTATGGGATTAGTAAAGTGATAATTCAGGATTTTTATTCAAATGATATTAGAAGGTACAAGTTACAGCTCACAAGACTGCAACAAAGAAAATGCCATACAGTACTACTAATAATAATATAGTGGTACCTTAGAACCGTTTTGGATTACAACCACATCAAACCCAGAAGTGTGTGTCCTTTTTTTTGGATTACAACCCATTTTTTATTTTTTGGGGGGGATTACAACCCATTTGGGGGGAGAGGCCCCATTGGCGAAAGCACGCCCTGGGTTGCAACCTGTTTTGGTTTACAACCGGACCTCTGGAATGGATTATGGTTGTAAAGCAAGGTACCACTGTAATGTAAGAATGTAATGGAAGATTTGTAATGCAGGATCACAATTCTGGATGTGCACGGTCAGGGTGGAGTAGGGGACCAAAAAGTTGCACAAGAGAAGGGATCATAGATGAGAGGGAAAAGAAAGGAACATCAGAAAGCTATTTTCCTTGTTAAAACTGGTTGGTTGGTTGGTTGGTTGGTTGGTTGGTTGGTTGGTTGGTTGGTTAAAAGAAACACCAACACTCCATGTTTCTCCATCCCTGTTTTAGTCAAACTCTGCTGTTTATTATTCACAAGCAAACACCCATATATGCACAGCATTCATCGGTGAACGTAACTATCTCTAACCGAACAAGCTACCTGACAGGCTTGTTCGAAAGACTCCATTCATCTTAAAGATATAGCATATATCAACACTGGGTGTGTCCACAAAGCCAGCTGGAGAATAGCAAAGCAAGCAAATGAGGGTGATATGCATGCAAGAGAGAGTTGGTGACAGGGGGAGGGGGAGGGGAAAAAGAGGTGGTACAAATGGGCTTGCAAAGAAAGGAAGGAGTAGGAGGCATGGGAATAGGGATGAAGATGAGAGCAGGGGAATGAAAGGCTTTGAAGGAAAGGAGAAGGCGGAAGGTGGAAAAGGTGCTAAGCAGTTGCAATGTGTGGGAGAAGGAAAATGCAGGTTGCCATGGGGGTTATTTGTGCGCAAGTGGGAGGGTTGCACAAAAGGAAGGAAGGAGAGGCATGGGCATGGTGGTGAAGGTAAAAATGGGGCTGCAGAATAGAAAAGTGGTTTCAGAGATGGGGTTGGGATGGTGAAACATGATAGCCAGACAACAATAACCAGGAAGTGGTTTTTTACAAGGACCAAAGGACAAACCTTTGTTTATAAAATATAGATTATTTTTCTGCTTCTAGTCTCTAAAATATTGGGACCTACTCTAAGCCTTGTGGCGAAAAATCCAAACAAATAATTCCAGCAGAATATGTATAATTGCTCTTATCTTTAACATAACAAATCCCAGATTTTCAAATATTAACAGGGTTTGTTTAAAACAGAACTATGTAATAACAGAAGAGAACACTACACATTATTTCATTATTCAGCCATACATAGCAAAACATTTCCACTGATTTCCTGTTGATATGCAAAATAAATCTGCCCTAGCTTTTAAAGTGGTGTTCTTTCAAAATATAGTATGCTACCTTTAAGACTGCAAGATAAAACATCTCAGGGAAAAAGTCTTGGGAGTGTCATTTTTTCCAGTGTAGGTGTATATACAAAGTGAAGCTCAAAAACATTTTAAAATGTTTCTCACTGCTTTTGACATAAGCCACTTCCTTTCTAAAGCCCACACACAGCTGTATCAAACAGAATGTGACTCTTGTTACAAAATGTTCCCCAAAAGAGACTGATATGGTCCTATTCACTACCCCGTATTTTACTAATGTGAAATAAATGACTGAAGCTTTTTTTAAATCATAGCTACATTTAAATCATAAGGAACTTTGACATTAGGCATACACTGTCCAAAGTATGCTTAGTAGTAGTCTACATCAAACATGAATTCTTTACCCAGTGAATTCACTCTTAGCTACTAAATATTTTGTAAAGTTGATTAACTGTTCTCCAGGCATTTGGATACCTCTTAACACATTGAATCAAGATGGCAGAACGAACCTTTTAAACCTGTACTGATTTTAATCAAATTTTGCCATGAAACGGGATCATATGACATCTATCCTTAAATATCAGCCCCAGCTGCCTCCTTAGGTTGTTGACTTTGGGCTCTAAGTACTTGAAATATCATTTTCCCTGTTACAGAATAACTCATGCTATAAAATCTGTGACTCTGGTCATAGTTCCATCTACAGCTACAGTATATGGTAAGACCATATGGAACAGAGCCTTTTCTGTTGTGCTATCCCAGACGTACAATCCCCTCTCCATGGAGATACAATTGTCCACTACATTAGCTGTATCGAGATGCAACTGTTTCCTTGGGCCTATGGAACAAGTACTTAGGATGAAATGCCTCTTAGCTGGCACACCAACAACACAAACCAAGACAGGAACTTTATGATGCTGTAGTAGATGCCATGGGGCACAATGGATTGGGTTTAGGAGGTCATATATCACATATCAGCCTGGAATCTTCATTAAACTTGCATGCAACAATGTTATCTTATCTGTATGACAACTGTTTTCCAAAACAAAAAGTAGGCTAAATCAAATCTCATTGCTCTTTTTCAACTACTGCAATTTGTCAGCAATACCCATATAACCAACAAGAAGATTTTAGCAGTAACAGAATGTTAGGCAAGTGACCACAAAGTGGAAAAATACAATGGATCTAGTGTAGATATATGACCTTTAGACAGGAAAGAAAACACTCAAGAGTTGAGTCACATGAATATCCTCCCCATCTCTTTCGCTTTTTTCCTGAGTTTTAGCTGTTGAATCCATGTGCATATCTTCAGTTAAAGCACACTTCTTGTAGTATCAACTAATCAATACACACATGCACCATTTGATATAGACAAGCAGACAAGCAGCAAATTCCTGAGTTTTAATGCACTTAAATTGTTTAAGAAATAGACCCTAATTCACAGAACTATGGAACCCTCTCTAAGTTTTAAGGCAAATGTCTTTAATACATGTTGCCACAGATTTAATTGTCATGGGACCAAGGGTTTTATCCACATTTTTGAAAGGCAGGCAGGGAAACAAGAGACCAAAACTGCAACACAGTTTATACATTTCACTCCTGCTCCCACAGAACCTATTTTACCTATAGCTCAGAACATCAATGAACTACAGACAGAAAGCTGTGAAGAATGAAGTCAGCATTTCTAAACAAAATATAAAAAATACAATAATGGCAAAGATAGATTTTCAACTTTTGGATTGTTGTAGTGTTTCTATACAGCCTTCAGAATGACCATGAAACACAAGTAACCAAACTATTCAACGATATTTAAACAGCTTTCCAACAACACACAGAGTGAGCAACCATTATTTTCACTTCAGTTCCAATTACTAAATTCAGGCACACTAAGGGAAAGAATAATTTTTATTTATTAATTCCACAAAATGTGAGTGCAAATTTAAACTATTTTTAAAGAGTTTTTAGGAATGAAAATATACAATTCTGTTTTTTTTAAAAAAAACAACAACACAATATTAATGGAGAAGCCACTAACACAAGGTACTGTAAGTATTTGAACCCTCACAGCAAGACACAGACAGTGTGCACTGATTATTGATCCTCAAATTAAATTTATTTTATATATCTATATTTTTCATGAAACAAGCTACAGGTCAATTTTCCTTTAAAATTTGTTTTTGAATACATAAAAAACCTATGATGCTGATTTCGCAATGCTCTGAATATTATGACTAGCACATTTTAGATGTCCAAAGTACACATCCAAATAGTTTTTTACAGTTTCGAAATATACACTATTTATAAAAAATGTACCATATATATATACACATGCAAAAACAGAGGCTGGCTTCAGAGCAGTAAAATATCAGTAAAATGTAAAGGCATGATGCATGTTTGCAGAGATCAGGATTAAAATTTGCTGCCTCACCTCCAGCTCGGGTTTGCACATATTGTACAGCATGCTGGCTGTTATCATAAAAAAGAGGTCAATGCACACCACCAATATAGCAACCCACGTGTTCTTCATTTCCACCGTACTTGTAAGTTACCACCCCTCTGAACTCAAATGAACTTGTAGATTCAAGATATGGGAAAAGGGGCAGGTGGATCACTATAAAGGAGAGAGGCATGCAGCATCCTTGCACTGTTATCTAACAAACACAGCACAATACGTTTGCACATGCCTTTCAGCCTGCCAGGAGGGAGAGGATAAATTTATTCAGCTCCATGTCAAGCCCCTCCAAGGGGTGCAACCATATCCAAAAGAGAATGGGTCAGGTCCTAAGTTACCTGAAGAATATGCGCCAATCAGAAATATTTTCAAAGCTAAAAAATCTTTCCAAAAAATCTAGGAAGCAAAAATACAGTTACAAAACAACGTAAAGTTCATCTTTGGTCAACCATTGTGTTATATACATCTACATCTTTTTTTAAAAAAACCTGCAGCATCATAACACTATTATATCTAAATGTACAGTGTTTACACATTTACTTAATGACCATTTTGGAACCTGTCTAAATAGGTAGTCCATGGCTTCAAGTTGTGGTCAAATGAGTGATGGACTACACTACAATTATTCCAGTCAAGCTGCCTAAACCACACCTGCCACAATCTACCACACTAGTCTACTGTACCTACATCACAACAGCCTCTTCCCCTCATTTTCTATGGAATCCCATACAATTACGGTACATGGGATGCCTGGGAGAAAACTTTAAGCAAAAGTGACAGAGGAAGAATTCCACTGAGCAAGAGATACTGGAAAAACACTATTTTTGTCATCTGATGCAGTAAGCATTTGGAAATAGTGGTATTTAATGAGACAGCTGAACAATAAGTGTCAAATCACAACAACAACAACAAAAATGCACCAAAAGGCAATGGAATGTACCTTACAATAAAAATATACTTTCAAGTTAAAAATCAAAATTATTTTACATACTGACATGACTGTTTGTTTCTTAAAGCATGTAAAAACATCTCTCCAAGAAATATATATTTTACCCAGTGAACTAAATAATAGCTGCCTGTTAAATTAAATACAAAAGTTAAGATAGGGTGCTCACTGAAAATACAGCAATGCATTATGCTCTGCTCAAAACACTTGATACTATCAAAAACATACAAAGTCTTAACTTGACAAATGCCTATAATCCTTGATGAAGATAATAATAATAAAGACAAGTATGGAAAGCAGCAGAAACAGAAAGCTAATAGACAAAAAATATAATCTTATCACCGTTTGAATGAGATTTAAGATACTGGTGCTCAAAAGAATAGTATTCTACAACATATAGCTAAAAAGATTGCATAAGTAGGTGTTTTGGTTAATAATTAAGTTATTCCTCAGTTGGACAGAGAACATTCTGATCATTCTATATTAAAAACTTTGGGAAGCTTCAGCCTGAATCTTTTAAAGGACCGCTGCACACATTACACTTTTTACAGGTACGTGTAAAATATTTTGCTTGTACCTTAGTAAGTTTTATAAAGTGAGCACATGGCTGGCATATGTCTGCTTATTTGTACAATATATCTTTGAACTAGGAAGACAGACTGGGCTGTGGTTCCCTGCTATGCACCTATATGACAGCTAACACACATGACCTCCTGATTTAATATGAAGTGACGAAAAAGCCAGAGAGTACAGGAAAGTACAGTAATGCCAAATAATTTGTGTGAAAGAAAAAAAATGCATTTGACAACCACCCATTAAAAAAAAATTCACAAGCTGTGCTCTTGAATGTATACTTCTGGTCTCACCAAGTTTGAACATGATGGTAAGCCATTTGTAAATTAAATATTTTTGCCATGGGGATTTCAAAAACATGCACTGACAAATCAATTTTTCAAAGAAAGGGACAGATTAAAAACAAAGCAAACAAAGCTCTAATGTGCCACAAGGCAGCTACAAACAGTAACAGTGCCATATTAAACACATTAGAGATTAAAAACTTTATGGAAATTCGTTCACAGCAAGTATTTAATAATTTGGTCCCCAGTGTAATTTTTGTTAAAGGTAATCCTGAAACCATAAATAAATATGTTGTTTCTAGCAGGAGCTAGCACATTCTTTCTTAAAAATATTTTTTCAATATTAATTATTTAGAAAAGATTCAGCACCTTAACACATTATTCCAAAGTTGAGGCGCTAAAGATTAAGATCTACCTCTATCAATTATAGAATAAAAGGATAAAAAAGGACTGGAATTCAGTGCATCTATTCAAAAACTTTACTACAAAAGTTTGTTAACCAAAATTAACTGAGAATTGTCTTTGCATTTAAGACATCCATTCCGCTTTGCTGTCCAAGTCAACCTGTTCAAAATATCTTTTTTAATGTAAAAATAATCAAAACTGCATAAGTTCATTGTGCTGTTATCTAGTGAAGGCTTTCTTTTGGCCTAATTTTACAATGTCATCTGGAGATGGCGATTTGAAGTCAAAAGGTGTTATTGCTAATAAGGGTCCAGTTTCATTAATTTTTACTTCTTGCATTTGCCTACTGTATAAGAAAGCCTTGTGAAGATTAACTGTTTGGCGCTTACATCTCTTTGGGGGATAATGAAGACACAGAGTTATAGCAAAGGTTGATGGTGTGGCAGAGAGGGCCTTTGCCCATGGAAAAGTGCCTTCCAAAATATGTGACCTCATTTTCTTTTGGTTCTTCTTCCTTCCTTTAGCTACAAACATTTGCCGTCCTTGCTTTGAAAATAAAGCGTCTTTTTCTGGAAGTGAAGTGCCTGATTGTACATGTACATGTTGAGGAGATAATGTTGATTTTCTAATAAGAACACTTAGATCAATATCTGAATTCACAACTGTAGGTTGCACTGTTTTAGGTATATGAAGCTCAGAACAGCTGCTTGTTGTTCGAGGCTTATCCAATGCAGTTGATTTTGCAATTAAATCTGAAAGTGATAAACTCTCAAGCTCTTTTACTGGAGAAGACTTGGAGAATGTTAAGGAAGATAGAGATCCTGACAGTTCTGTCATTCCAGGTGAAATTTGAGGTTGGTTGGCTAGTTGGGACAATGGTGAAAGTCCTAATTCCAAGTCTGCGAAACCTGCTGATGGTTTGCAAAGATCAGATAAGGATTGAGGCTTGTTTGAATTACTTCCTTGGTGTTCCTGTAGGAGATCAGCCAGTGATGGGCTTTGAGACACTGAAAATGTTAAGCTATTCGCTTCTGAAGAGGTGCTGATATGCCCTTGGAAGCAGTCCTTACTGTGTGAAAATGAAGGGGCATTTCCAGATAGTTTGGCCTTTTTACTGAGCTGGTAACTTCTCTTGCTGTCCAGCATCAAATTTCCAAAAGCATTTATAAAACCAGGAGGATTATCCAAACAGCTTTCGCTATCATAGTTTTTCTGGAGAAAAATTAATGCACTATCTTGGGCATCTGCTGAATCACCCGTTTCGTTAAGCCTGACCAGGCCCTTCAAGTCAACTCCTTTAAATTCAGATGGGTTCCAAGACACATTTTCTGAAGAATTTTCCTTCAGCAATTCAGCCTCTGAACTAAAGCATGCATCACTTTCATTGCAAGATTTCCAACTTGTGCTGGTGCTGTCGGTTGGTGGGAGTGTTACCTGCTTGTTCAGTGGTTTATAAAGTGACTTATCATTGTCACTGAATGGTATAGGAAGAGCTCCCGAGGAGTTACAAACGGATTTTTTCTTTTTTACTGAAGGTGTTTTGACATATTTGGGTCTGAAGACTGTTTTGTCGCCTGGAGCTGAAGCGTTACAAGATTCAAAATTGACCACAGGGTTGCTGAGACTACAGCAGGACTTAGTGGTATCTAAAGTATTTTCAATGGAGTTAGTCAAGTTGTTAGTGCTAGAAAATATTTCTGAGCAAAATAAGCCTTACCTTACAAGAGCCAACAATTCCAAGAGAGACACAGGGTCAAAGCAAAAACAGTTCCAATTTGTGGCAAAGCAGGAAAGCCAACAGCAAAATAGAAAAAAACACAGAAAGGCATTTAATTAACAAACATTATCAAAACTGTATTAGATGTGTAAATCACAGCCTCATGAATTCAGTTTACTATGCTAAATAGACAACTCTGCAGTTGAAACTTAGCACTACTAAGCTAGAATATGCACGTTTTTCAATATTATCTCTCTAATTACACAATCTGCATCAAATTTATAAATTAACCATTACATGATATAATTTTAGTTCAAATTATTTAGTGCAACATATAGTGCTAATAATATTTACAGATCCTTGGAAGACTACAGATTAACAGTACGTTAAGCATTCATCACAGGATGCCTCTATATATGTAGCTTAGTCATTTAAGTTATTAACAAACAGAAATAGTAAAAAGAAGCAAAAAAACTTCCTATACAGCTGTCCCTTATGCAAAAGAGCCACATAGTAAATCACACAAAAATTAAACGTAAACATACCTTTTGTTGCCTTCCCTGCAATTACGGCATCCTCATTCTTGATCTTATTTTGCTTATTGTCTTGGGCAAGTAAAGAATCCAAAGCTTGTTGTAGATCAAATTTACTGCTCAATACTGCTTCCACCATCACTTTCTCAGGCACAGACTTTCCAAGCACTTCTCTCATGTGATCAAGGCACAAATCAAGCTTAGCTTAAAAAAAAAGAACAAGGGACTCTCATATAATGGCTTTAAATAAATATGCACAGTTGCACCAAATTTTGAAGCAGTGTGCTCTAAGTTTTCTTAACCAAATCACAACCATCTTTATCCAGGAACAAATATCCATTCTCCACCCTTTTAGAGGAGTGGTCCCCAACCTTTTTGGTATGGTGACCCACAAGTCCAAATTTATTGTCAAATCAATTTTGGACCTTATGACTTCGGCAGTTGTCAGTTTCATACATTTAAACTGTGTCTGCCTATTTTATAAGTTATTTAAGAGATCTAAGCAAAAAGTAACTTAATGCCCCTATTTATGTGGAATTTGATGAAGTGTTTATAGTACTTACAAAGTTATTCACGGATTTGTTTATGAGAATGTAAGAACACCAAACATCTGACTGTAGGCTATTTCTTAATAAGTTATTTTAAAATTCTTTAAAAAGTATTGCTACAGAGTGTCAGATACAATGAAGTCTGACTATTTTAAATTGACTTTACCATGAATAACATTATTTTTGAAGATATCAGTGGGAGGGCTGAGTTTGCATTTTACCAAACAGCATAATGTTGGGTCTGATGGTTGCCAAACATAGTCTCAGATCATTATTGATAAATAATTACTATATTTCATCCTCACAGCAGTCATTGCTGAAAAGTCTCACAACTATAATTATTCTGGGTTTGAACAAGCTTTGTAACCCATTTGCAGGTCCAACAGACAAGTTGGGAAGCACTGACATAGGACATTCTATTTTCCTAAGCAGAATAATGAAGTTGTCAGCTTTTAGGACTTCATAACAGGCTGAATATTTATCAGCATAGGTATCATCAAGAAGACAAACAGCATTTACTCCCAAGGGGAAAATGCATATATTCAGCATTAAATAATTCAACATAATTTGATACATCACTTAACAGTACATTTTAAGCATTTACAGATACTGTAATTAACTTCTAAGGTAAATCACATCTTCTCAGGCCTCAGGATTTAGCAGATGGTTAACCACAACTGCAAGCACTGGAAGTGGAGTGCTAATAAAAATCTGCTAATTACAAGCCTTTAGCTCTAAGAACTGTGAATCGCTTATTTTAATTCAATACCCTTCTAAAAGCCTGTCCACCTAGTCCAATCTACATGACAGAAGTACAGTGAAGAGTAAGCAGATCTGAAGAGGAACATCCAAAAAAACTGAAAGAAATGTAAGGTTATCCAACAAAACTCTGAAAAAGGCATTAGTAGCTTGAGTGTCAATAGCTGAGCAACTGAGGAACTGTATTCATGGTGTTGACTACAGAAGGAGCTTGCAACACCAAATCCCCCAGTATGCTTCCCAGCCCAAGTGAGACTGGTCTAACAGTAGCCCTCAGGCCCTCATTACAGCCATCTCTGTACATCCATCTCTTTAGTGCGGGTGGAGGGAGAACAGATGATGAGAGGGTAAGTGAAGGTAAAGGGAGTGATTTGAAGTCTCCATCAGTCCATCTCTCCACCCAATAGCCTCCACTCATTAAATCTAATAACTATTATGCAAACTTCAGAATACTGAAGAAATTCAGCATTACTGTCACATGCACATGTTCTGGTGGCAACACAATCACTTCAGTTTATTAAGTCAATGTAATATATATTTACAATTACCTTTTTCAGCGCCTGTTAGCTGGTGACTTGGAATACAATCATTGCTATGTTCTGCTTCATAATCATATTTTTCTTCTAATGTCTCGGCATATGCAGTAGGATTATCGCGTCTTGAGTAAATGAATTGAGCAGCTATAACATAAACAAAGAGTTCAACAGTTTTGTTCAATTTTCAAATCCTAAGACTTTTTGTGCCATTTAATAAATCAGGCTATTTTTTAACATTTACAGCAAAGCAAATATTTGTTATTCTAACGATTCATAATATGCTTTTCTGGAAATGCTTCAGATTTCTATGGTATATCCTACTCTTGCCAATTCGGTTTCCTATTATGATCAACACAAGTTGTGAGCAACTAGTTTGGCTTTAGAGGACTTCCATCTTTCACGGCAATTTGTTTTTAGCGTAGTTATATGGCCACAGCAATATAAAATTAGTTCAGTTAATCATAGAGTTGTAAGGGACCGTATCATCTAGTACAACCTCCTGCAATGCAGGAGTATGGAGTTGTCCCATTGGGAATCAAAGTGTTGTTCAAGTAGAAGTACTGTACTGTACTGGAGATGAATTCTAAGCTTGCCTCTAAAAATGATCTTACACAAGTGACTTTAGCAACTTATGCCTCCACTCTCCCTTTCTTTCATTCATTTCCTTGCTAAACAATACCCAATTTTTGATGTAGGCCAGTACATTCCCTCTAGGTCAGATGCCACACCATACATAAATGGCCAAATATTAAACTAACCTGTTGAAGGTGAAATGCAAAAATCATCCTCTACAGACTGTCCATAAAGATCATCTTCTTCAAAGTCTAAGAAGCAAGAAAGACAATTTCCTTACAACTGAATTTAAAAAGTTTTCTTATACACATTCTTATAACAAACATTAAGCTACATTATAGCTCAGGTGCATCACCTTCCAGGTCATTCTACCCGGCCCTCAGAACTTTCTGCAGACCATGTTCTCTCCTGAAACCATATCCTCATTGACCATGCTCTGTGTCATTCTTGAGCACTTTTGCCTGGCTAGAATGTGTCCTTGAACAGTGATAATGATAGAGGTGTGCAGAAATGTCAGACTTTTGAGATTAGGAGGGTTTTATTTCCAAATAATGTAATTATGATTTTAGGCCTCAAAGATGAAATACAGGGAAATCAAATTCCTAAATTTTTCAAGTCAAAGCTTTAAAAATATTCTTCTCTAGAATAATTGAAAAGGAAACATGTGAAAGATACGTAACATGAAGGCATATGACAACAAAAGGGCAATAATTAATCCAGAGTAATGTTAAAAATAGAGTGTGCAGGTAGGATATAGAATATTATTATACTATAGGGGAATCATGTTGGATTTGCCCATCTGATCTTAAATTATTAAAGATAGATATTTCTAAATAAAATTTAATCATTTACAGTACAACCCTAACCATATCTATTCAAGAAGGGTAGTAGTCAAAAGGTTCTGCAATACATAGATTACAAATAAAATCCCTTATAATTCAGTTATATATACTGAAATGCCTATTCTGACCTCATATGAAAATATAGTATGTCATAGATGTATGGCACATAGCATGTGCCAGATTTTATCTTGTTGATATTATTGCAGTTTTTATACAGTGTTTTTTTCATTATAGGTGCGCAGCTCTACCATACTTTACACTAATACGTATATTCTCACATTTGTTTTAAGTACAGTACTTATGTGTAATCACATAAAATGGATTAAGCACTATGAAAAGGTTTTTGGGGAACATTTAAACAGAAGTTTTTTGAGGAGCCTAAACTTGGACCAGTGCAATACATGGATGCATCTACAGCAGCAGTTGTAAAATCAGATTGTTTATATACATTGTGATTATGTGTTTTCTACACTGAAACTGACAGGATTTTCCAACAGCGACCAATCAACCGCCCCTGCTAGCAGGCAACTTGTGCATCATGTGTGTTCCTTATACTGAGGAAGTGGAACCTGTGGCCTTCCAGATGTTGTAAGGCAGCAGCTCCTACCATCTGTTACCACAGCCTATGCTGCCTGGGGATGCTGGGAGCTGGTGCTCAGCAGAAATTGGAGGGGCTGCAGGTTCCCTATCCTTGGCTTGCAGTACTCCAGAGGTCCACCATATCGAACTACGAAGGGTCCTTACTTCTTGTCAGTTCTTGAACCACGTTCACCCTCATCAGCCATCCCCACTACCACACACACTGCAGCAGCGTCCCTTTCAAAATGGTTGCACCTCTGTCAACAGTGAGGGCCATAGGTTTCAGGCCCCCACCAGGTAGGCCAACAGGTGTGGTGAGCCGTGGGTTCAAACAGGATGGAAGGACCCCAGCTCCTCTCCAACGAAACCCGACCCGCCTCGCACCAAGCGGCCTCCCCACGCTTAGCCATGCCTTCTCTCTTGCCCCCCGTCCCGCCGTGCCTCTCGGCTCCCTCGGCCGCCGCGACCACCCTCAGCGTCTCGCTCGAGACCCCCAGTCGCCGGGCAGGTCGTGGGCGTGCTAGTGACGTCACCGCCACTCTCTCCGAGAGAGACTCTCCCCTCCCTCCGCCCCCCCCCCATGCCGAGCCGCGCTAGTCTGTCGTGCGAGGGGCGGGGAGGGCCTTCCCGCGAAGCTGGAGGCGGAGGAGCAGCTCCCCCTTAACACAACAACTCTCTACCTTCGTCGTAGTTATAGCCACGCACGTTCCTGTGCCGGGCCATGGCGAGCGCGCCGATGGCGACCTGAGGTAGTTGAGAGAGGCTAGGCCCCCTTGACACCCCCTCAGACGAGGCGTCTGTAGGGCCCCCGGGTCACCATGTTGTTGGTTTGGGCCTACCAGTGCTGCCGCTGCCCCGCCCTCCTCGTAGGCAGCTTTTCGCGCATGCGCCACGCTGTATATTTTTTTTCTCCCTCTCCTCCCCTCCCTCACCCAGACCCGGTACGCGCACGCGTGTGTCAGGCTGGAGTGAAGCGGCAGGTAGGAGGGGCGCGTGACGTACTGCCCCTGTCCGGCCTTGGCGTGTTGTTGTTTGTTCGCGCTTTAGCTGGGCTACGTCAGCTAAACTGTCCGATCGATGAAGCGTCAAGCGGCCAATCAGAGCCAGGCCCGCGATGACCAGGCCCGCCCTCTACTTAAAGCCGCTCTCGGACGTCAGTGCCGCGTGCGTTGCGAGTTGAGTGGCGGGCTGCTAGCTAGCTAGCGTTGGTCTTTCGACGCTACCCTCTGAATTAGGCGGGCTCACACGAGGGAAAGCACCTCCTGCATCAGTATTGGTTCCTAATGCTCATTCCTGCGCTCCACGTCAAGAATTAGGAGTTCCCACGGCCAGACGTGTGTCCTTCAGAGTTAATGTGGCCCTCGCAAGGTTTTTATTTTGTTTCTTTTTGCATTTTATATGTGGCTATGTAGGTGGCAGACGAGCCAGTCAAGTTGCCCTTGACTATCCAAATAAGAGGTGTTTTATTACAGTTTATGACATTTCGAAAATCATTGCCTTTCTCTAACCTGCTGAGGACAACGGAAATGGTTTACCATCCGAATGAGGTGGGTTAGGCTGAAAAAGAATGACTGTCTCAAGGCCACCCAGCGAGCTTGGTGACTGAGGTAGCAGAGCACACTTCCCTGGGAGTCTTACTGGAACTCAGTGGTGCTTACTTCTCAGTAGACATGTACAGTGGTACCTTGGGTTACATACACTTCAGGTTACAGACTCCGCTAACCCAGAAATACAGTGGTACCTCTGGTTACATAGGCTTCAGGTTACATACGCTTGAGGTTACAGACTCCGCTAACCCAGAAATAGTGCTTCAGGTTAAGAACTTTGCTTCAGGATGAGAACAGAAATTGTGCTCCCGCGGCGCGGCGGCAGCAGGAGGCCCCATTAGCTAAAGTGGTGCTTCAGGTTAAGAACAGTTTCAGGTTAAGAACGGACCTCTGGAACGAATTAAGTTCTTAACCCGAGGTACCACTGTAGTACCTTGGGTTAAGAACTTTGCTTCAGGATGAGAACAGAAATCGTGCGGCGGCAGCTAGAGGCCCCATTAGCTAAAGTGGTGTTTCAGGTTAAGAACAGACCTCCGGAACGAATTAAGTATTTAACCAGAAGCACCACTGTATATGGTCAAGTCATGGAGGGAGATTTGAAAGCAAGTGCCTTCATTCTAGCCTTAACACTTAAGTTTTAGCTACACTGGTTCTCCCAGTAACAAAGTCCAAAGTGGCTACTATAATTTTTTCAGTTTTATAAATGACAGTTGTACTGGTGGTAAAGAATAGTACTTTGCTCACAGAGCCCTCATTTCAAATCCCTTTTCTAAAAATTACCCTATGTTATGGAACGAGGCAGCATGTCATTTTCCTTTAGCTTACGTTCTCTGTTTGCAAAATGCTTGTGATAGTGCTTTACATAGTTACTGCACCAAAAAGCCGGGGGGGGGGGGATGTTTTCATTAGGTGCAGAAAGGATAAAATTTTTGGTGCCAGGCAAGCTCTGGGGAAGGGAATCCACCAAATGGGTGCAACCCACCTTACCTCATATGGGGGAAAGGGGTTGGAACAAGTCTCCAAAGAGAAGGGAGAAAGATCCTAAGGAACATAAAACTTGAACAGTAAACACCAGCTTCATTCAATGAATGTGATAACCAGGGGGAAAGAACTAAATCATCAGTTTGTTAGCACGTTTAAATTTCAAAAGTCTTAAACATAAAGAATCTATTATTACTCATTGCTAGAACAACTGTGCTATCTGAATAACTAATCTATGACAGATGTATTCTCCATTTTATAAATCTACTTGAAAACCTATCTGATAAAAGATCATCCCTGCAGTATAATGATTTTGTTTATATCAATGTGCTTGTCACTCTGCCCTTGAAAAAAATTATAGTAATACCACAAAGTTGGGTGGATATTGAAAATATGCAAGGTCTTGATAATGAGACACACTGCCCACAACTTTTAAGAAAAACATGCTAAGAAAAAAAACCTTCAGGCAATTTTCTTGTAGTGTTAAACACAATATGCCTAAATATTTCAGTGTGTGTGTTTGTGACCAAAAGAGAAGAGGGTGGGTGTCACATGGTGCTTGTTTCCATATGGGAAAAATGCCACATGTAAAGTAAACCTTTCTGGAAGTCTTCATAACTCTCACAGTTACAGAGATGAGGATAAATACTTCACCCCTGCAAGCTAGTCTATTTTGGCTTCAATTCTATTTAGTTCTCATCATCACATCTTTACATGGTGAACAGTTCCTGTGCAATGATGGACAGATATTCTCTTTGTTCATCTGCCCACTGTAGTTTCCTAATGAGGGCTCTTGCTGTCCCATTGGGCTGCATACACACAATACTTTTAAAGTACGTGGCCTCCCGGATAGAAACCTGGATACTGTACTAATTTACCCTCTTCCCTGAGCTACAAGTCTCTGCAACCATAACAAACTTCAGTTACTGGGATTCTTTGTGGGAAGCCATGTCCTAAGTCAGGAGGCTTTGTTTTGAGGAACAGCTTGTGGAGGGTCTTTTTGTGTCTGATGTTACACTTCCTGCCACATACACAAGCTCCTGCATGTGGTGCTTGTTCTAGTGGGATCTCTATTGACATTACTGTGTTCTGAACTGTGGTTTTGAATGGGTTTGCGAGGGTCCTAGCGCTGAGGATGTGATGCCACCGAATATAACCACTCCCACATTCCTCCAATGCCAGATGTCACACTTGCCCATTTGTAGCCAGTGGAAGGCCTTGCATGGTTTTACTGTGCCACCTGCATTTCTCGAACCACTTACAAGTGCAGGCTTTCTGGGTACACCAGTCCAAGTTAGTCTGGCAAACTTATGTGAATAGATTGCCAACAGGAGTTCGTGTGCATGCATACTTCTTCAGATACACTGAAACAGAAGTCACCAGACCCTTAATATAGTGGGAGGGTGGGGTGGGGGTTTTCTCAGGAGGGTAGTAGGAGATGGGTGATTGACTCAATGGGTACACAACTATGTTATAAAAGGCTTGTTGAACTTTGATGTACGCATAAGGCCATCAGTCACTTCCTTCAGTGGTGCTGCACTGTTTCACAGAGATGGATGAGGGCCTCCAACCCACCTGTGGACATTCTGGTTTAAATCAACCTTTTCCTACATCAGAGGTGGGGAACCTTTTTCGCTGCATGGCCAGATCCTTATCAAAATTAGCCTCATAGGCCAAATTTGACACGTGGGTGGTTCTGTCCACCTGTTAATCACCTGACATCACAATGGCATCAGACTGAAGGTACTTTGAAGTCCTGAAGTTGGGACTTCAAAGCACCTTGCAAGGCAGAGTTAAAACAAAAGTCCCCCCCTCCATTTTAGCAGAGGATTCTATGCAAACCTCTTCCTGAACCAGTCTACACAGTCATGTACCACTGTTTGCCCCATAATTAAGCAAACAAATTTGGAAATCTGAATGGCCTTAAACTGTCAGCTCAATTTCAATGTTCTATAACCGAGGATAGGATCAGACTGCTAATATGATTAAGATAATAAAGCATGCTAAAATGTACTCAAAAAGCTAATCAGTGATAAACAGCAATGAACATTAATTGTCACATCACTCAAAAGCAACATGTTTTAATTTAAAAGCCACAAAGATTTGAATTATGTTTTCTGAGGAGTTTGCAAAATAAAATGGCTTCACCCCAAATAATATTAAAGCATTATTTTGCATTGAAAATGCTTTTTAACCAGTTTTTTCTAACTTCAGCAAAATCTTCAGATATTACAGATATTAAATTAACCTGTATTCTATAATAGTTGTTTGGCTAAGTATTTGTAATCTCTTTTCATTCTTTTTGCTATACAAGTCAAAGTTTGAAGTATTGTATCTAATCAGTCACACATAACACACCATGTCTTAAGCAGGCAATGGAAAGTAAAGAGACCATAGAACAGCCTTTGTTTAAATATTTAATTGATGCACCTTGGACATAATGTAAATAAGGAAATATTAAGTTGTCAATTATAGATAATTGTCATAAGATAACAATTACTATTGGGAGCAATTCCAGTGACTTTTTTTCACCAAGAATGCATGTACTGGGCACAATGCTACTTAATTTGGCAACTGTTGTTAAACTGAGATCTAACAAAGTAACACACATAAATAAATCAATGAGACTAGCCTCATCGATGAGACTGGTGTTTAACAGCAATATAATGCCACTGTGGTCTACAGTGGTACCTCTGGTTAAGAACTTAATTTGTTCCGGAGGTCTGTTCTTAACCTGAGGTACCACTTCAGCTTATGGGGCCTCCCGCTGCCCCCATGCCACCACCGCGAGATTTCCATTCTCATCCCGAGGTAAAGTTCCCAACTCTAGGTACTACTTCCGGGTTAGCGAAGTCTGTAACCTGAAGTGTCTGTAATCCAAGGTGTCTGTAACTAGAGGTAACCACTGTAATGGATATATCTTTGACTTTTATCTTGTCTCCAGTGCTATTCAAAGTTAGAAAATCATTACTACAGATAGGCAGGCTTTTCCTCCTATAAGTGCTTTTGAAGTGAAAATGAGATCATCACTACAAACTACTGAGTAAAAGAAAAGGAAAGTGGAAATATCGGTTGATTGACTTCTGAATATACATGCCTAGCTACGATTGAGTACAAGTCCTAGAGAGTTCAGTGAAACTTAACTCCCAGGTTAAGAATGCATTTGATTATATTTCTCTACTTGATTATGTTTCTAGACCTAAGTATCAGATTCCTTGGTCTTTACTGCTGCTTCCGTTACATAAGTGCCAAATATATTGGAAAATCAGTAGTTTGTTAAGGGTGCTGGGAATTGTAACTCCATGTCTGAGTAATAAAAGTGGTAGATTGGGACTGTATCACTCCAGATGGTTGATGAGGGTGCCTTTTAACAAATCATTTCAAGTAAAAGAACTAAGCACACAAAGAAACAGATTTTTGAATGCTGCCCTATGTGAAAATAAATCTCCCTTCCAATAGGGGATCGCAATAACATCCCAGTAACATCTACAGTGGTACCTCAGGTTAAGTACTTAATTCGGTCCAGAGGTCCGTTCTTAACCTGAAATTGTTCTTAACCTGAAGCACCACTTTATCTAATGGGTCCTCCTGCTGCTGCTGCGCTACTGGAGCACGATTTCTGTTCTCATCCTGAAGCAAAGTTCTTAACCCGAGGTAATATTTCTGGGTTAGCAGAGTCTGTAACCTAAATCGTATGTAACCTGAA
Organism: Podarcis gaigeae; assembly: GCF_964106915.1. Taxonomy (NCBI): domain Eukaryota; kingdom Metazoa; phylum Chordata; class Lepidosauria; order Squamata; family Lacertidae; genus Podarcis; species Podarcis gaigeae. The sequence continues at coordinate 60,160,844 of NC_139680.1, forward strand.
GCGTAACCCAAGGTACCACTCTATTCCACTTTCTTAAGTCTGTAGAATTCCTGAGTACAGTAGGGAAACCCACATATAACATGAACTTCTACTGTACACAATAAACTATTGAACAAAACTGATAACATTTCTTAGAGGAGGCAATGAATATGTCCACCTCTAATGAGAGCAAAGTCTCTTCTCTCAGAACTGTTTTTAAAAACTGTTTTAAATCCCAAAGCATACTAACTGCATATTCCCCTTGAACTCAATAGGACTTACTTCTGCATTGGCATGTTTAGAATTGGGCTGTTAGCCAGTTAACTTCTGTGCTCCTCTGATCTGAACTTTTTTGCTCATGCAGTATTAAGCAGATTAACAAAAGGTGACAAGGTTAAGCACTTGTAAAAACTATTTACACATGATCTCTTTAGATCAGCAGCACTGGGAGAAAACTTACACTGCGATAGTGAATGGATGGAAGTGTTACTTCAGAGTAACACATTTTCTGCACATGAGAATGCTTAAATTGACAGTCTGTTCAAGGGATATGCATATGTGATTATTTATAGTCTCTTGCTGAATGCGCCTCTCGCACACTTCATTCTTTGAACAAATAGTTTTCCTGGGTTAGAAAAGTGTGTGTTTGTAAGCATTGTCACATGGCAAGTTGTACCTGCTGAGAGGAATAAGGAACAACAGCTTGTTCCCTCCTAGGAATGAAGAGCTATAGTTATGGGCTGGCTATGTTGTTTTGCGCTTCACAACAAACCCTTGATTCTTTCATGACAGGAGATTTAAATATTTTATAGCATACTGTGCAAAACAGTCAATAGCTCATGCTTCAGTATATTGCTGAATGAATTAATCTGAACATCAATACATGAGATGTTCAAGGACTTTTGTTTTGCCAAGGAGGCAAAATGTGGATTTTGTTTCCAGATCATGGGATGGAATGAACACACACTTAATCTGAATGAAAAACAATATTCTGTTGATATGCTCTCCGATATTGGGAATCAATACATGAGGTTTCCTATTTAAAACAGAGTTCTTATAAATCACCAGATCTGCTCTGAAAATTCTTGTTGCCAATATTGGATGAGCTTCTCTATTCTGATACATTTCTTCCTACTCGCCTTAATTTAGTTTGTAGACTCCTTGAGGTAGGGAACATCTTTTGATGACATTACTGGCACACTAATGACACCATTTATTTATTTATTTATTTATTTATTTATTTATTTATTTATTTATATTGTCTGCTGCTTTACTCCTGCCGTAAAGAACAGAAACAGTACAAGCTATATAACAGTTCTGCTGTTAAGATTATAAATATTTTGCATTTCAAATAGATCCCTTAAGTGGTATGAAAATTCATGATACTTAATAATAAATAATAGAGGTCATGAGGAATTGCCTGCCTGTTTTGTTATCCTTTATTTCCATATCTTCAAAATGCAAGGAAGAAGGGCATTGGAACTGGAAATTATGTTTTATAGACCTTTATAGGAACAGTATGGCAAAATTATGTGGCATGTCTTCTTTCATGTTTTGTTTTGGATTATTTTTAATTAAAAAAGGCCCAACAATTAGCTTTCTCCAAAGCCATTACCGATATAAGCTGCCTGAAGGTCTGAGGTGTTTTCACGGTAACATTGAATGTACCTCTCAACAAGAAGCAATTTTTATAAAGCCACAGCCGCCTTTTGTGGTTGGAATCTTAGTTGGGGAGGGGGGGACTTTAGAAATACACCAGGTGTTATCTTGCAACTTAACACAAAATGTAGGAGATACAGCAACCCCATGTGCCAAAAGAATATCTATACTGTGTATATATATAGCAAGACACAGCTCTCTCTATTTTCCGCCTATTAAACCCTCAAGATTCTGAAACTCATTCCTGCAGGTGGGCTGGATGAGGTTGAACTGAAACTTAACCCATGGTGGAAGTCCTGTGGGTTGGGAAATTGGCCAGTCTAGATGTAGGTGTACAACCAGTTCTGGGCAGGTTTGCAGTCCCCACGGAAAGGCAGACTTGCAGCCTTGTGGTTCTAGATTAGTCACTATCTATGGAGGTTCAGGTGATAGTGGTAGCCAGGGAAGTCTTTTTGGGAGTGTAGGAATTGCATACTTAGAGCACTTGAACCTTAGCCTTAGTTACTCATGCACCACTTATATGCAGGCTTAACTACTACAGTTGCCCTTGTGGAGTTGCCTTTGAAGACAATTCAGAAGCTTCAATTGGTGCAAAACCAGCTCCTGGTTGTTGTCAGATGCAAGAAAATTAGAGCACGCAACAACAGTCATGCATCAGTTGCTGTTTCTGGGCCCATTTCAAAGTGCCTGTGTTAACCTTTAAAGCACTAAGCAGTTTTGGACCAGATTAATATAAGGATCTCCTTCACCCGTACTATCTTATCCATTTGCTGAGATCTTCAGAGGCCCTGCTCGTTTGCCTGCTGCAAGATTGATTAGGTTAGACTGAGCAAGAGATAAAGGGATGTATCCAAAGAATACATTGTGTGACTGCAACTACTTTCACACACATAAGGTAACTTCCACACTCTTCTCCCCCATGCATCCCGCAAATCTGCTCTGGGGGTTCCCCCTAAGCCTCTGGTTTTTGGGAAACAGGTGCAGGGAGAAGATAGGGAGAAGTTCCACTGAATGAGCAGAGGTGGTTCTGCTCTTGGAATGACTTTGTTGGATACAACATAGAACCTTCTCCATGTCAGCCCCACAGTTTTGGAACTCTACTGCGTTTGGCCTCTGCAGTACAGCCCTTCCAAATGAGTCTTAAGAATTAGCCTTTTCTATGACACATTCTAATGATGGAGCCAGCTGAGCTGTCTCACAGACAAATTCCATGGAAGTTTATTTGGAAGTAAGACACATTAAGTACAAAAGGCCTTATTTCCTAGAAATTGTTTAGAAGATTTGTATAATTAACATGTTTTATGGAAATATTTGAATTAGGCTTTAGGCCCATCTTATAAGCCAATCTCTTAAAAATGTTGGCTATGCTTGATCTCATCATTTTAATGTACCTTAATGCATCTTATTTTGTTATGTATGCCGCCTTGTGTTGTAAAAACAAGCACAAAAAGGAATCCTTTCCAGACTGGACTACTTTGGCATACCCTGCAACATGTTGAGTCCCAAAACCTGGATACGTATCTTCCCATCCGTGCTCCTATGTGAGTCATATGACTTGCACAAGATTACAGAGCCTAAAAGATGTGCTTTTGGTTGGCCGTACTTTCTCAGTGCCAAAATAACACATGTTCTGGGGCACCATGTGGAAATCTTGGTGTGAAATCGTACAATATCACAGTGCCCAAAGTGGCCACCGTGCCCTTGTGGGAAACAATTGGATGTCCTGTTGCAGGAGAGGACTGGCAATTCTGTATATTTAAATACTCTGAAAACCACCTGTTAAAAAACAACAGCAATGTATAAGAAAAACCTCCATATCAGAAACTATAATTCCTAAACTTTTCTCCCTGTCAATTTTCAGAGGCAGGGAGTTTGTAAGGTAGTGGCTGACTTTGAACCACCAGGAGCATTTAGCCTTCAGATAATCCTAACTGCATTACAGTACATGTATGCTTTTCCCCCCTGCACACTTGAATGCAGATGGAAGGCAAACATTTGGGCAAATGGAAAGCTTATTTCTAATAATCAGGAACAACGGTCATGTGTTGCATTCCGTGTGGATTTGATTTAAATCAAATTGATTTAAATCATGATTTAAATCACTAGTCAATAAGACTTGATTGAAATCATTTTTTTTTACAGAAAGACCCATTCTTGCTGGTATAATCTTAGTATTTACAACCAGAGGAAGTTTTCATTTTTAGAATAATAAATTTTCAGAGTAATTTTTACAGTTCTATAAAAAATTACTGATTTGGTTATACTATTAGAAATACATAGACTGATAATTATAAAATTATTGTGAGGTTTAAGAAGTTAACTGCTTATATTTGGACAACTTTTCTGCTGTACTTTATTGGAAGGAGAAAAACAATCATTTCCTTAATAACAATTTAAACAATTTATTTAACTAAAACAATAACATTATAGCATATGTATCCATGTTTGTTAACTGATGTGGTTAAACAGTTTTTTTAAAAAAGAGACAACTTATACTGAGTTTAAGCACACATGAAAAACTTAAAACAAATCCTTATTTACTGATGAATAGCCTTTGGACTATAATGTAACTTAAATAGAAAATTATCTTTAGAAAGATTTTTCCCCCCCAAAAGCATTTTATTTTAAAAATCCGATTTAAATCAAATCCTTTTTTTTTCTTTGAGATTTTTTTTTAAAATTCATTGATTTTTATCCACCCTGGCTGCAATGGTCTTTTCAAAATTTTAGAAATGCTAAGAATGAACTTTACTGAAAGCTGTTATGGAAATCTACCTACACATATGCATGAGATACTTTTGGACATAGTTTTAAAATATGTCAGAAACACCCATCCTGACAGAAAAGGTCAAGAAGTTAGCTATTTGAAGGACGCTTACTCCCCCCCCCCCCCCGAACAGTAGTCTTAGGATGCAAACCCAAGATTTGAATTAAAAGAAAAATGTGTTCTACAGTATCTTCTGATAATGAAGAAAGTATCTTCTGAGAGAAGGGCTGCTACAGACCCTCAGCCCAAGGCATTTTTGCTTTGTTTTTATTGCTATCATGCCTTTTGCATAAACTCCCCAGCACCATCTCACTATTCCTGCCAACGCTTTTCTTATGAGTCAGCTGAAAACCAAAAGTCTGTTGTTTTTTTAAACACATTTCTAGGCCACCTTTATTGTACAAATGCAGGTGATGGATGTGAAAGCCTATTTTCCAGGCTCAGCTCTTATCTAACCAAGACCTACTGTATATTCTGGAGTGGTCACGGCGGCATTTGTCTGGCCATTGGAGGTGGTAGGGATAGTCCCTCCTGAACGGAAACAATGACTAACAGCTGCTCTAGTGGGGCAGATCCCAAAGGCACTCCAATCATAACCAGAAGACTACTGGTGCATAACTTCCAGGTGTCTAATCAAAACTGTAGAAGCTACAAGAATATGACTACTATAGTCCTCCGCTTTAGTAGCAACAAATGATTTGGCCCAAGTCAGCAGATGATTTGGCCCCATTACAGATGATTTGGCTTAACATCAGAATCATCTGAATAATGATGAAAGTTGTGATAGCTGCAAAAGAAAGAATTAGAAATAGTGAGGGTGGCAACTTGAGTGTTAGTTGGCTTAGAAGAAGCAACTGATGAAACTGTTTGAAACAGTATTCGACTGAACACAGTGGGAGAAGCCACATTGTGCTGCTTGGACTCAGGTCTCAGTAAACAGCTTCCTTCTCATCTAGCCCCAGACTTCAGAGCCATTATACTATTGAAGTTCAGGCAGGGCTATGTCGCAGGGAGGTACTCATCTAATGCCAGTGCTCAGTTTTCTGGTAGCATTGTGCTAAGAGATGGATTTCCCAGTTGTTTTTCCCTTCCTGCAATTCGTAACAGGCCCCATCTTGTTCCTTCTAATACTGAACTTGGTAGTCCCATCATTCCTACCATTGGGGAAGTGAAATGTGGCCAACCACAGACAAGTTAAGCACTTGAATAGGTGGGAGCAATGAGGACTATTCTTCCCCTTTATTCAGACAAATCATCCTCTCTCAGCGATAGAAGCAAAAAAGGGCTCAGTTTGGTGCTAGGAGCCAGCTCTAAGCCAGAACCTTTTTGCACTATATAGCACACATCCAAGCTCCACACCATGGCATGTCCTTGGGGGTGAAACTTAAATTTTGCAAATTTCTTCAGTAAAGCATCTTAAAAGTATGTTTCTGGGTGTGAGGAATTCAAATCTGCTATTTTTTGTTGTTGTTGTTGTTATTGGACAACATTTAGCTTGATAAGTCTTTTTTCATGAAGAAGCACCACTGCTTTTGGATAACCAAAGAATTTTAATTTTACCTTCTGAAAATGTCAGGTAATGCTAAATGCTACTACCACTAAATAATTATATTCATGTATAATATAACTGATGTATGGAAGTGAGAGCTGGACCATAAAGAAGGCTGATTGCCGAAGAATTGATGCTTTTGAATTATGGTGCTGGAGGAGACTCTTGAGAGTCCCATGGACTGCAAGAAGAACAAACCGATCCATTATTAAGGAAATCAGCCCTGAGTGCTCACTGGAAGGACAGATCGTGAAGCTGAGGCTCCAATACTTTGGCCACCTCATGAGAAGAGAAGATTCCCTGGAAAAGACCCTGATGTTGGGAAAGATGGAGGGCACAAGGAGAAGGGGACGACAGAGGACGAGATGGCTGGATAGTGTCTTCGAAGCTACAAACATGAGTCTGACCAAACTGCGGGAGGCAGTGGAAGACAGAAGTGCCTGGCGTGCTCTGGTCCATGGGGTCACGAAGAGTTGGACACGACTAAACGACTAAACAACAACAACAACATCATAATATAACTGTAAGTACTTGGCAATCATTTTTAATGATTTCTATGCAGTTTTACACAGATTTTACTTACCAGCAGAACTAAATTATTAATTTAAGCAGAATATCTTTTGAATTCCCATGTCATGTTACAGCTTTTCAGCACCCTTCATCTTTGGAATTTGAAAGTTGAAAAATTCAACACACCCTATTGCTACAAAGTTCCTGTTGCAGACTGATTGGAGGTAAAGTGAAGGGGAACACTCATGTTAGGGGCTGGGAATGCACCAGAAGATTCTGAGTGCCCAGCTGTTCATTGTTGTTTAGTCGTTTAGTTGTGTCCAACTCTTTGTGACCCCATGGACCAGAGCACGCCAGGCACTCCTGTCTTCCAGTGCCTCCCGCAGTTTGGTCAAACTCATGTTAATAGCTTCGAGAACACTGTCCAACCATCTCGTCCTCTGTCGTCCCCTTCTTCTTGTGCCCTCCATCTTTCCCAGCATCAGGGTCTTTTCCAGGGAGTCTTCACTTCTCATGAGGTAGCCAAAGTATTGGAGCCTCGGCTTCAGGATCTGTCCTTCCAGTGAGCACTCGGGGCTGATTTCCTTCAGAATGGATAGGTTTGATTTTCTTGCAGTCCATGGGACTCTCAAGAGTCTCCTCCAGCACCATACTTTCAACATACTTTTGAGACGCTTCACTGAAGAAATTTGCAAAATTTAAGCTGTTCATAATATTACTCAACTACATTGGAAAGACAGATACTGAAGCTGAGGCTCCAATACTTTGGCCACCTCATAAGAGAAGACTCCCTGGAAAAGACCCTGATGTTGGGAAAGATTGAGGGCACAAGGAGAAGGGGACGACAGAGGACGAGATGGTTAGACAGTGTTCTTGAAGCTACCAGCATGAGTTTGACCAAACTGGGAGGCCGTGGAAAACAGGAGTGCCTGGCGTGCTCTGGTCCACGGGATCACGAAGAGTCAGACACAACTAAATGACTAAACAACAACAACAACAACAGAATGCTACAATACAGTAATGCTGTCACTGGTTAATCTGGCTATGCACTTATTCCATATAAAATAAAATGTCTTATCACTCAAATGAAGAGCTCATTTTCGTCTTCACTGTTTATACAAGGTCCTGTACATACAAAGATCATCAACATCCAACACTGTTGCTTTTCCTATACAGTATTTACCACAGGGCAGTGTTTGGTTTGTTCTGTGGTTTACCAAGCTTGTGTGAGGCAATGGCAAAGTCTAATGGGACTTGCCGGCACAAAGTGATACTGTGACGTAGAGCATGCCCCAGCATTCTCTGCAACTCTCAAGCCTTCCTCAGCAGGCAAATTGAAGAAGAATTAATTGAGAGCACAAAGCTTGAAAGCCAGTGCTATAAAGCAAACAAAATAAATGACATCCACCATGTTAGTCAAACAGACCAGCACATTCTGTATGAGACTTTTCTTCAGTATATAATATATCAGGACATGACACTTTAGTCAGTTGACAACTGTACTACGTTCTGTATTCGTTTGGTGTCTATAAGGGCCTCTGTTCACCAACACAGAGGGTGGTCAGTATTCCTTTAGGTGAAGATCAACTAGTTCCTCTGTTCTAAACAGTTAAGAATAGAGTTGCTTATAAAATGTAGGAAATGCTTTCTGGAATTTAGCCAATAAAAGTTTTTGATCTTCGCTTGATCTTTATTTTCACTAATCCTTTTCTTTTTGTGTTCTTTCCTTTTGTTGATCTGCCAAGATTCTGTCACTCTTTTTCTTCCTTCTCTGTCTGTCTTGGTCTTGCTCTAAAAATATCTTTGCTAAGTTTAATTAAACATTTTACCATATTTGCCAAGAGCAAGTTCCCATAGTGACATAGAATTTCTCATCGAAGTGCCCTGGAAATTAATAAGGGTTTATTGTAACCTTTAAGATTTTATTTTCCTAGATTTTCATATTTTTCAGGGGTAGGGTGGGGTGGGGAATAGGCTCCTTACATCACTCCAGGCTGTTTCTGTTATGATCCCCATGTCAGTCTCCAGGCTATTATTGTTATTCATTTATTTATTGCCTGACCTCTGCCCTAAGGTCCCAGAGTGAGTTACAACATCAAAATACAACATTAAAAAACAGTTTATAACTTACAAGCATAAAAAATACAATCCTAAAAACAGACACCCCAAGTGTCATATTACAATCCTAAAACACATACCCCAAGTGTCAAAAGCTGAGATAAAGCATTGTGTCTTCAGCATTTTTTGCATCAGCATCCCTATCTCCCCTAAAAAAATAATAATAATTCCCCCCCCCCGTTTTTTTGTGGCATTTTAGTTGGTCCTAATAAATGTATTACTTTACTGTGGTTTGGCCATTACGAGAACAGCATGCTGGACCAGATGGGCCATTGGCCTGATCCAGCAGGCTCTTCAAGAATTATTAAAAATAGCAAAAGGATGGGTTGAGATATGGTAGAATGGCCCCAGTATGGGCCATGGAGTAACATCAGAAATGTAGAAAATATAATTTCAGAATTGTAATAGAAACTTAATTTCATGACCCATGATATTTATGTAGCCCATGCTACATGTTTGTACTATGGCCCCCCAAAATTACGTTTGACCCCTTCCGGAACCTGCTGAGCTCTGACTCTGTCCAGTTACTAGCATTTTTAATTCAAAAGTTGACAATCCTAGAGGCTGGTTAAGCCTGTGGGCTTGGCAGGCCCCCTTTATAGACATTGAGTTTCCAGTAGACCATATGCGGTATGAACATATGTGATCAATATCATGGGAGGAGTGTTTCTAAGACTGAGGTGAAACTGAGTCTCCTTTGTTATTTTTGCTATTGGATCCCACATGTTGTTTAAGTAGTCTTGCTATATTTATAGTATTTGAATTGTTTGTTTGTATGTTGTTATATTTTTGTTTTGCTATGTTGTTATGAAATTTTTGCTATGTTATTATTAGATTGTTTTTGCAGTGTTTGTTTGAAATACAGCCCTTTTTCTTTGTTGTGAGCTCCTTAGAGCATGATTTTTTTGTGGGAAAGCGGCATATAAATCATGAATGAACATTCATTACCTCCTGGTTTCCTCCCTTTATGACACAGTTTAAATATGCCAACGTTAGCATTTTTGAAATCCTGGTATGAAGAGTGCATTCCTTCCACTTCCTGAACTGGACTTCCTTATGTCACCAAATGTTTTGAAAATGGTCTTTTAAGTCAACATGTTCTGAGATTGTAGTGGGTATGCTTCCTGAGACTGAAAAACTTGAGAAATTGCTGACTAGCCAGCAGGAGGAACAGACTCGTGGGATTATGTTTGTGCAGCTGCAACTGCTTGTGAATGCTAGCAAAGAGAAGGATGTAACTTCTTCTCATGTACTGGGAGAGCAGAGGATGATTCAGACCAGGGTTCTGCATAAGGCTCCCATACCTAATAATCTGGCCCTGAAGGGTCAGGCATATAAAACTGATGCTAAGAAGGAAAGTTGTGTTTCCTACAATAAAAAAGTCATTCTTTATGGGGGGATAAAAGAAATCCTGGATAGTCTCCAAATGTCAACAAGATTATAATCAGCTAATTTGTTTCAGGAGGAATTTGACAGTTTGAACATTTTACCGTAAGCCACCATCGCTCTCCTTCCTTCAGCCACGTTCCCTTCCTCCTCCATTCATTTTGGCAAAGTTAATGGCACTATCTCCATCGTCCTAATACTCCTATGCACACAACACCTTTGGGCAGAGAGGCATGTATTTTCCTCTGTCAAGCAGCATCACAAAAGATATTATTGACCAAAGAGGAAGATTTCCTAATGAAGCTATAATTCATTGAAACATATGATACCTGCAATTACATGAAACATCCTTTTGTTTTGTTTTTGGTTTTTTAAAAAACCTCCAGGCCTTTGGTTTGTTTTTTCATTCAGACACAAGCCCTTCTGCTCCTTATTACCCCCAAGCTATGAATGAGTTTGGCCGTTCATCAAATCCCCTACCTCCTGGTTTCACCCACTCTCATCCCACACCTGCAAACCTGAAAAGCCAACTCTTCTGGCTGACCTCTTCTTCCCCATCCCATCTTCGCTGTCAGCATTGCTGTATAAAAATAACTCAGTGGAACACTTTTTGAACAAGGGAATAAAAGAAGGCACTTTTCTGGTAGATAGTTTCAGAAAGCGTTTGGGCCCTAGCAAAAGAATATCCACTGTTGGTTGCAGTAATGTTTCGGAAGACCAGTTTCTGGAAACTGTAGGAGGGCAAAACAGTCAATCTCTCTCCACAGGAAGCTTTGAAAATTGTAGCTCTGGGAGGGAAACAACTCCCGGAATTTTGGTTGGGAAGCCATGAATGTTTGAAGTGTTATCATAGCACTTTATGGTGTCTTGTCCAAACTTTATGGTTCTAATAGTCTTCCTCCAAAGAGTTGGAAAAAGTGAATTTCACACACTGGTGAGGCAGTCACGCTCACATGCTCATAAGCCACATTTCACTCGCACAAATGTGGACAGATCGCAGGACAGAACTCCCTATTCAGGTAAGTCAATGAGGGCACAAGGAAGGCATACTGCAAAGTGTGACTGACTTGTGACTGTTTCCCATGTCTCCCCCGCTCCCACCCCTTGTCATGCCTTGGCTGTCTTGCCCTAACACTCTCCTCCTCCAGTAGTGGGAATCAGTGCTTACCTCTCACACAGGGACTCCGTGGCAGCATTGCTGTTGTTTCCATCTCTATGGGCAGGTAGCGGGGGCAGCATAAGTGAATGCTGAACATCAGGGAATGCATGTGATGTATGAGGATAGCAAAACAGGCAGCCCACCCTGGAGAGGGTCCTGTGCAGGCCTCTCCACATAGGAATGGAAAGATGCTGGTGACTATTCTCTAACTTTCAAGTGATTGACCCGTGCTTTGCTTTTGATACAGTCACTGATAACACAATTCACAAAAGAAAAAGAAAAGAAAGAAACCACACAAATCAGGTTTGTAGAGATGACAGTTTAGGCCATGATGGAAAGAACATAAATCAATGAGCACGTCTTTCTTTCCATGGGCGTTTGATAACATCCTCTGACTGTAGGCCAAATATATGTCAGTACAATTTACTGTGGAATATAATGTCAATAACATATAAAGTGCTGTCTAATTAGTAGGAGTGGGGTTTTTCAGAAAACAAAAAAGATCCTATTATGTAAACCAGAAAAGCAATGCTTCTTTCCTTTTACAACTTGCTAAAAGAAACGACAAAAATACCACTTATATATTTCCGGACAGGAATAAAGGAAGAACTGCGTAAGTCAAGAATGGGGATCCTCCAGATGTTGTTGGACTCCAGTTCCTATCAGCCTCAGCATGGCCAATGGTCAGGTATTATGCAAGCTGTAGTCCAGCAGCATCGGAAAGGCATTGATTCCTCACCCCTGGTTTAAGTTTTACATATGAACCTGCCTTGTACTGAGTCACCTTGTTGGTCCAGCAGCCCTGGGACCAGGGTCACCACCTTGAAGAAAATCGGGGGTGGGCAGAAGTAGCCAGAGAACACAAATCTCAGTTTCCTCCTCTTGTTTGGAAAGCTTAGGTGCCTGGATTTTCTCCGGTCTTTCCTCAGCCCCCCTGTGCAGATGCCCCTTCTAGCTTCAATCGCAAGGAACATTTTTGGAGGTGTTTGCCCAATTCCAGTTCTCTTTTCATCCAACAACCCTTTTACAAGTTCGTTACAGGGCTTGCTGGAAAACAAAGTCCAAACATGGCGAAGAAAGAAGGCAGCAGCGCTCATCAACTTAGGGAGAGGGGTTGGCTCTCTCAAATATTTTATGGGGTGGGGGGGAGTGAAGGGACCTGGCCCCTAGGATTTGGTGCCTATGCCTGTGACCAACTGGCAATCCCTTGAATTGGGAATTCCAAGGACTAAGCCAGGGACCTTCTGCATGCACAGCAAATCATCTACCCCCAAGCTATGAAAATAGCATTCAGATAATAGTGTGGTAATCAAGAATCTTGGTTCAGATAACTAAGGCCTAAACTAGAGGACAGGAAGCATGAAAGTTTAAATGCAGTTAATTTATTGTAAAAGAAACTTCCAGAGATACAGTTTCAAAAGATGTGGGAGTTGAAGTGAATGGTGATGAGATTAAGATCATTGTTCCATCCGAAGCAAGTGCAGTTTTCATCAGATATAAGGGGAAAAGGAAAGTAATTTTTTCTGAAGATATCTCTAATGTGCTATCTATAAACACAAAGGGCACGATCCAGTCAAAGTGCTTCGGAGCAGAATCTTAGATGTGTTTAAAGTAAGCCCCACTGAAAGCAATGTGCCTTACTCCCTGTAAGAGTGTATACAGAATTGTAGCCTCAAAGTCCCACTGCTTTTCACAGAAGTGAAGCAAATTTATTTCCAATAGGACATAAAAGTGCTGAGCTTTGGCTAGATTGTGACCTAGATCAACTTTGACTGACCTTTCAACTTGCCATTGAGAAATAAATTATAAACTAAGATTGTATATTACCAAGTAATGCGGAGTGTGGTTTCAATAAGAGGCAGGTGTATGTGTTAAAAGCCATTTAATAGATTCAATTTGCAATAAAAGAGATTCCAAGCATTAGGAAGAGAGTTCTGCCTCAGAAGGTAGTAGAGTCTCCTTCATTGGAGGTTTCTAAATAGTGGTTGGATAGCCATCTGTCAGGAATTCCTGCATTGAAGGGGGTTGGACTAGATGACCCTTGGGGTTCCTTCCAGCTCTACGATTCTATGATTTTAGTAGGCTTCTGTGAGATGACATGGTTATTTTTCTTTCAGCATTCATTGTATAGTCCGATTATGAAGAGAATCAGGTCATCTCTCACGCAGTCTTCATACTCGATGAAGAGATAGAGTTTGAACCACATAAGGAAGAAATTGGCCACTGAAAAATTATGGACATTGACTGTGATTCCTTTCTCTGCCAGCTAAGCTTCTCAAGGTGCAGTATGGAACATGTGAAGTAGTAAGTAGAAAATGCCTCTGAGCATGTGCTGATGCTCACCGTTCTCTCATTGGTATGACAGTGAGCACACCTGAGATCAGTGCTAAGGCTTTCCGGGCATATACATCATTAAGCCGTGGCATCTGTCACTTTCAAAATTAGACACTGGATTGTCACCAGGCCACTATATCTACATCAGTAAGAAAATGATCACAGAATTCTGGCTATGAGGAAAAGTTAATTAAAAATCTGGGCTCATCTTCAAAATTGAAACCTCTTCTCTTTCTGCCATATCTCATATTTTCCTCCTCTCATATAAGACGAGAACCTGGATCATCCAGTGAAGTTTATTAGCTGGAGAGTCAGGGCAGACAAAACATAGGACTTCTTTACATTAATGCACAATTACTTTAGGAAAATGCTGCCACAAATGTGGTCATGTTTGCTGGCTTAGATGGCTTTAAAAGGGGATTAGAATAATTCACAGAGCATTATTCCATCAATGATAACTAACCAGGAAGGCTTTGGGGGTGTCTAGAATAAGGGGCAGTTGTGGAGCAGCAGCATGGGTGGTAATTGACTGGACCTGATCTAGCATGGACCATTTTGTGCTTCTATATGCATGTTATAGAAAAAAGGTGCATACTGACCATTCAGAAGTGTACCTGTATATATGTTAGGATGTACTTCATAGAGCAATATCGGTTCCATGGGTTGATGGACTGTATGTATGAATCCACCCTTTGCAAATCCTCACTGAATCAATTGGCCATCATTAACTAATCGCATTATAATATTAATATGATACTTATACCTGTTGCTTCATTCATCACTGACAGTCACTGACAGATGGAAATTAAAATGCAACATGTTAAAATTCTGTTCGTTGCCCTAGGCGTGTTCTAGTTGTTCATTTTGCCATTTCATGTTTAATCATTTACCTGATGGTTAAGAGTAAAAATAATAATTAAACCCCAATTTAAAGAAATACATTAAGTTCTTTCATAGGGGATGGCTTAAAAGAAGGCATGGAATTATCAGATTTATTAAAACTTTAAAATGTTCAGCAGAAGATAAACAACCACCCTCTTTTCTTCCACTGTATAAAAAGCAGGCAGAGAGATGTTGGGGTCATAATTTGCAAATACAAGTAGCATCCTGCTTTTAAAAGATGTTCATAAACTGCTTTTTAAATTTGGGAAGATAAAGAATAATTTGGAGGTTCTGTAGCTTCACCTTCTGTGAGCTTAATTCCCGGGGGGGGGGGGGAGGTATACACATTCCTTCTTTGGATTAGAGTTACCTTTGATTTGGGGTGCCTTCAGTTTGTCAGTATTTTGTAGGAGGGATTCAATAGGTTTGTGTGATAAAAGTAGATTAATGTGATCTGCCACCCTAATGCAACAAATTCATTTTCTCAAAAAGTGGATTTTTTTCTTCATTGGGAAGTGATGGGGAAATGCATAGAAAAGTGTGGGATGAATGAATGATTAAAAGGAATATTTGTTAATACCCTGCAAGCAAATCAGAAACAATGCTCGTTGTCTTATAACAGCCCTGAAAACAAATCAGAATGAATCAGGGGTGCCAACTTGAATAAAATATTGGGGGGGGGGGGCAAGTAAGCCCTGTCCTGGATAATCAATCACATGACATGGTGCACGGACATCATTTGAATGGCAATGGGGGGGGCAACCCATCAAATATTTTATGGGGAGGACAAAGACCCCTGGCCCCTAGGAGTTGGCTCCTATGGAATGAATGCTCAATAAACAGGTCATTTGGAGGAGCCCTTGAGCAGTTGAGGGCAAAAAAACCCTGTTGTTGAAGAGCTAAGCTTAATGATGCAATAGCAAAGGAAATTAAAGTTTCTAGGGTGTGCCTAAAGTAATTTGTATATTTTCCAACTAAGGAAAGTTAGTTGAAATCATAAGAAAGAGATTACTTGTTATTGGACATTTGTTGCTGAGAACCAAGCAGTCTCCCTCACCCTGTGCCCATGAAATGTGGAGAAATATGGCACTCAATCTATGTTGTCCACACCATAGATCTATGGGAAGGTGGGTGGGAAATGGACTACTTCAAAATTCAACCACTAGTTAGAAGGGTGAAAAAACATCGGCAAAGCCAATTTACCCAACATTTATAAAAAGCAGAGACATCACCTTGCCGACCAAGGTCCGCATAGTTAAAGCTATGGTTTTCCCAGTGAAAACCATGGAAATGAGAGCTGGACAATAAAGAAGGTTGATCGCCGAAGAATTGATGCTTTTGAATTACGGTGCTGGAGGAGACTCTTGAGAGTCCCATGGACTGCAAGAAAATCAAACCTATCCATTCTAAAGGAAATCAGCCCTGAGTGCTCACTGGAAGGACAGATTGTGAAGCTGAGGCTCCAGTACTTTGGCCACCTCATGAGAAGAGAAACCTCCCTGGAAAAGACCCTGATGTTGGGAAAGATTGAGGGCACAAGGAGAAGGGGACGACAGAGGACGAGATGGTTGGACAGCGTTCTCGAAGCTACCAGCATGAGTTTGACCAAACTGCGGGAGGCACTAGAAGACCGGAGTGCCTGGCGTGCTCTGGTCCATGGGGTCACGAAGAGTTGGACACGACTAAACGACTAAACAACAATGAAGGCCAATAAGAAAAAGATCCTTCAAGACATCAATACATAGTTTTGCCACAGTGTTTCATGTAGCAACTTCTGTATTGAAGCTACTTATCTTCAGCTTGCCTGAAAGGAAAACAACCACCATGTGTTTCCTCAAGACAGATGATATCAGCTTTGTGATGGACAGTGAAATTCTCTATCTGTAGACAGATGTCAAAGGATGAAGGGTTGATAGAGGGGCAGCATTGCTGACTTGTCCTTAGATGGTCATGGCTCTTACTGTAGGTTATGGAGGCATGGACTTTATAGTCATGTACGAGTACTCCTGGGTATAGCCACAAGCATACGTTTAGAGGATTTCAGCGTTTGAGCTGCACCATTTGGATTTGTGCAATGTTTCTAACTATGAAGGAGAGAGAATGCCTTCAAATGTCAGAATCAGGAATTTAAAGTTCATGTGAAATGAACAATCAAGGTCACAAAAGAAATGTCCGTTAAAGAACTGCAGATGTGGAAGCAAAATATCTGTGCCTGAATAGCTCAGTTGGTTAGAGTGTAGTGCTGATAACACCAAGGTTGCAGGTTCGATCCCCATATGGGACAGCTGCATTGCAGTGGATTGGACTAGATGATCCTTGGGGTCCCTTCCCTTCCAATTCTACAGTTCCATGATTCTATGATCATAAAGGAAATTAATGAACATCAATATACAAAGCATGTATGTCATTGGCACTTTGAACTGGGGGGCAGGGCAATGATTGTGAAAAGGATGCCCATTGCAACTTGGTTCAAGCTGGCCAGGGCTGTGGCTACTTGTGGTTAGCTCTGAATGTTTGGACATGGTTTCTCTACTAGTAGCATGCCAGACTGCAAAACCCAAATTAGTTTGACCCAGTTAACATTGTCTAAATTCTGTGGAGACTCATCTTCACTTCTGGGGCAATAAGCAAGGGGAAAGACAATACTATATTTTATTTTATTTTATATAAAAACAATATACAGTAAGGGGATTTCCCAGCTCAAGAGGCAGGGAAAGGGAGAATGCACACCTGTAAAATCTAGATATTAGTGCTAATTTGGCATAGAATTTGCTTCCTGTACCAAAACTTGCTGGAACACTTTGGAACACTTTCCCTTTTAAAAACAAAATACAAAAAAAAGCCCCAAAACCGCAAAAGCCCTCCTTTTTGTTACTGTGTAACAATTAAAAAAAAGTCCTACACCACAAAACTGTAGTTTCCCACTAGTTCAGGTCTTAACATGATTAGACTGTTTTGCGTTTAGACAAACATTGAAAATTGCTTCCACCTCTTTCCGATTCTTTTCTGCTGGCCTCAGTCTGTGATTTATTGTCTGCCTCTCAAATGTGACATTTTTGTTGATATTCTTAACAATTACCACACCCACCAAACTATACTCTCGACACAGGCTTTCTCTCCCCTTTGTTTCAGCTTGCTTGTTGGTGTGCCACGATTCAGATAGTAAGCTAGAATGCACAAAGCTGATAAACTCATTCTTTTTTGTTTATGAAATAATGTTTGGGTCAAGGTTGCTCAAAGTAGATTCAGAAAGGACCTGAGCTACTAAAATATTACAGAGGTTGGAGTCTCTTTTGTACAGCAAAAGGCTAAAGCGCTTGGGGCTTCTTGTTCAGAAAAGAAAAACTTCAGGCCTTTAGTGCTTCTGGGCAGTTTGGGCATTCAGTAGGATGGAGAACAAAAGGCATTAATCTAAGACCTGAGAAATAAGAGCAATAGTCTGGAAGCACCATAAGATCAGAGTACAAAATCAGGAATATAAAACCAACCACACTTGGAAGCAGAACAAAGATCCAACTTAGTATTTTGACTGTCGAAACAAAAAAATCTTGGAGCATTTTATTCCAAATCCCAGTGCAGAGACAGCAACATCTTTATACCTTAAACAGATATCTTTCTTGTACCACGCGAAGACAAAAGATGTGATCTGTCTGGGGCATCTATTGCACAAGCGATAAGTTTATTAAAATAAATTCCAAATAGAACAAAGCATTTTTTATTAATTTTTAGAATGTACACAAAATAGTGTTGATTATAGAACAATGTATATCCTTATCATTGTCTCTTGCCTTCTTCTATCAGACTTTTAGTAAACCTTTAATCCATAGGCAGCTGTAACTTTTAAAAAATGCTTTTATTATATATTATTCAACTAGAAGGGGAAAGTGTGACTTCCTAAGCACTGATATCGTCTGCAATTGTAATCCCTCCCACTGCCTTGCCTGGATTCAAGTCTGTCTTACAGGTTTCACTTTTTCAGTATGAGGAGAACGAGGTATCACTTCCCCCTGTTGATGTTCCTTGACATAAATCAGTGTGTTGACTGTGTGATATTTAACAAAAAGAACCTCTAACATTATGCAGCCACATACCAGCATGACATCTGTTGTAGGGAAAAGGTGTTGAGCAATGTTCAGACAGATTGAAAAGTTCTTTAGTACTTTACATGAAGTTTTTGGCAGAGACAAAGGTGGGGGGAATCTCTGCACAGTCCAAGTTCTGCTACCTTTATCCTAACACATGCTCTTGGTTGGAAAAATGGGGAATGATTTCTAGGGCATAAAGCACAGGTGATGGACTTGTGGCCCTCCAGATGTTGTTGCGCCTCATCTCCCATCAGCCCCAGCTAACATGGCCATTGGCCCGGGATGATGGGAATTTTAATCCAACAACATCTGGAGGGCCACAGGTTCCCCATCTCTAGTGTAAAGTTTCAAAGTAAGTCTTCTCTATAAAGAAGAAGCATACGAAATGAGCATCTGAGCTTACCTCTTTCTTTCAGTCTGTAGCTCCTGTGTAAGGTACTGGGGTGGGGGTTTCACAGCAGAAAGACACTGGTGCTCTACCACCTATGCTACCTGCATTGTTTCTATGGCAAACCTGGTAGACTGAGCTTGAATGATACCGTCTAGGCTGCGGTACCAGCCTGCTTGAGCCTCCAGTTGGCTGGTTCAAGGGGCAACAGGTCCTAGAAGAGTCTGGTCTTGTTCCTCAGCCTTAGCAACGCAATGTGGGGACTCTGCCCAGTTCCTGCTATGTTCTCCTGTTTGCTCCTTTTGATCATGGTGACCACTACCTGTCTTTGAACCTGCTTCTGGCCTGAGTGACTCTCTGTTGCTGCCTTGGAGCTTGACCTTTTTCCTGACCTTGAACACACACCTGCCTTGGGCTGCTTTGAGAACCTCATTTGCTGCCCTGGAACTTGACCTCCTGCCTGATTTGGATCGTGCACCTGTTTTTGTGGACAGCCAGTTCCTCAGGCCTCAGAACTTGATCTGAGAGAAGTCAACAAATGGGACATAGACTCTTTTAAATAAATGTGTTATGAGAATCGATTCCTTGAAACAGACCATGTGGCACATTTCCCCTCTGGCGGTTGCCCTGGAGTTTTTCTTCCCCTCTTCAGGAGTTTCTGCTGGTGTTCATTGTCATAGGATCCTGACAGTGAATCTTTTTCAGTCTCGTCAGCTATTTCTGCCCTCTCTGTTTGCCTTCCTGCAGCAGCTATATCAGTTGAGGCCATTAGGGAAAAGGAAGGCTACAGCAAGCCAGTCCTCACTGTCGGGACTCGGCTCCAGTTGAAAACCCCTTTCTTCCAAAAAGGGGTGCCAACTTGAATAAAATATTGGGGGCCCAGGTAAGCCCTGCCCCACATAATCACGTGACATAGCACGCACAGATAGACACTATTTGAATGGCAATGTCCACCAACTTTAGGGGGACTGGCCCTTTCATTGGAAACTTTGGGGAGCCCTGGCCCCCCAGCTCCTTCCTTGATTCTCCTGCTTCCAGCAGCATTTTAATTGCTGTGAGCTGCTTTCTGAGATAATGTTCAACTGAGAATTAGTAGTAATATAATACAACCTATTTCATAGTGGCCAATATATTACATGTCCCAATACGAAGTTCCTCCCAAGAAAATGAAACCATTTACTGCTTCTCAACAGCCTGCTGCTGTCTCAGACTAGCAAAAGATCATATAATCCTTTAAACACTGAAAGGAAATTGTAAATAAAACACAGGATGGCCCCCAGGGTATTAGAAAGTGCAGCGAAGACAGAAAATCTGATGGTATAGAATAAAGGCTCCTGGGAATTTAAGAGCTCTGCCAGCTTAATATGCCAAAAAGCGAGGGGTGGGGTAGGGAAAGACCATTTCTGTTCTTTGCTTCAATAGGAACTGGGTGGGTGTTATTCTGTGAGCAAGATGGAGAACAGCCATGTTTGGAATTAAATAGCCTGCTTTTCTAGGTTGCACTTGCCAGATGTGTGTGTCAGTGAGAAAGTTAAGCACATGTGTTTGATAGGGGAATTCCAGGCCAATGTCAGCACAAAATGGACAGTTCTTTGTAGACTGGGATTTCAAAGACTGTATGGCAAGAAATGATTTCTTCTTAACATATGAAAAGCAGCCTTCAGTTTCCTCAAGCGACTGCAGAGGCTTAAAGAGATGAGCAGACAGCTATTGAAAGCAAGATTGTGCCTGCTTGGTGGTTCTATCTGACTTCCAGATCAGCTCCCAAAATAGGAGAGGCCTGGTAGACAAGTGAAAGCTATTATGCTTTTGATGTAAGGACCAACATTTAAGCAGATGGAGGAGAGTGAAAGGGGGAGATGAGGCATTTGCAAACATCATGATAAAAGGGAGACTATTTGAGAAGTCACTTAACTCTGTGGGGAGGAGGAAAGCAAAGAATTAGCAGGAGGGGTCAAGGAGACTACCAACTCATCCCAAATCAACAACGAAGCAGTGTAGGAGAATTTAAGAAGAAAGCGGTAACTGAAGGAAGGCGTCGCGTTACGCTCATCCAACCTTCCTTTCAGAGCTTGTGGGTGCACGTTTTCTTGACATTTACAGAGTCCAAATTATTCACCATCCATCTCAGTGATTTAACACCAGAGGCAGGTGGTAGTTACTATCAAGCAGATAATTTCTTAGCTTTGTGCCAGGGCACAGAAATGTGCCGCAAATGGGGCTGAAGTGTACCTTGGAAAATTAAATTTGCATCCACCACTATATACCTCTGGTCCCAATATAGTCTTCCATTCACACAAGAGGGTGGCAATTTTTTCCACCACCTTCCAACTTTATACCCGACCCCCACTATTCTCAAGGGTGAAAAAGATTGCCGGGGAACACAGGAAGTGTAGAGTAACAATTGCCTCCAACTTTAACCTAGCCTTGGGTGATCAAAAGTTTGTGAAGCTCTCTGTTAACACTGGAGCTCATCCACATATGAAATGCTCTAAAGGGCAACATTCACTGAGGATGCCATGTGAATTATAAAACCCAGAGAAGACAGGGATGAATCAGATGGGACAGAGGTGTGATCATAGACAGGCTGGAGATCAGCCACTGGATCAGGCAGGCAAAGGCCAGGGCAGAGAGAGACATACTCTGAAGATGTGCTAGTGGTTGGGTGCTAGGTTGAACAGACGAGAACCAAATGACCGGCGACAGGAATGAAGCCTCAGAGGTTTGGCAGTTGCTCAAACTGAGCAAGGAGTAATATATAAGCAGCCAGCCCCTGTTAGTCCCTCAGAGCACATGGTAATGGCTAGACTGAAGAGATGCAGTTCTGGTTCTGCCCACCATATGAGTAGCACTGCCACTAAGGCTTCAGCCTAAAAGTTGTCCCAGGGGCATAGGGAGTGAAGAGCCCAGGCTCCATTGCCTTGGTGGCCAGTTTGAATATCCTGGTGCCTTATACTTCCTGGGGTTCGGATCCAGGGGCAGAATTTGCTACCTCCCTGCCCCCCCCCCCACTGCAGCGTCACCATCACACCTCTCTTACCTGTGTTGTTGATGGTGCCTGTGTAGTGCTGGAAGCAGCATTGGCTTCCAGCAAGACCTCACAAGATCTTGCCAGAAACTGTTGCCGCTGCCAGCAGAGGTGATGGGGCGGGCAGTGGAGGCAAGGCAGGAGCCTCTCTTGGGCTTCCACTGCTCAAGGCGGGCACCTTGCCTTATCAGTGGGCCAGGTCTGCTTGGATCAAATGGTGCTTTAGCAGTACAAGTGAAAGTACTTCTGCTTGTGCATGGAGGAGTGACTTTCATTTCAGCTCATCCTCCTCCACAGCTGCACCTGGACCTCTAGCATTGAATGCTTTCCTGGAGTGTCTCCCAACTCTGAGATGCAAGTGGCTGTACCAAAAACGGAAACTGAGAAAAGATCTGTGGTTTTCCAAGTAATTTCCAAATTTCCACATTATTTATTCTGGTGTAAGCTGACTACAATAATTTCGATGTTACTTGTCACTATAAAATAGGTTGCAGTGACTGCCTCCCAATAGCCAATATTTAGTATATCTTCAGCTATATTGATATAAATAGGGCAATTCTTATCAGAGGATGTCAACCAATGTGTAACAATTAAAGTATACACCATGGCCTCTGCATTTGAGTAGCCACACAAAATGCCCACAAATAAACCCTGTCATCCAAAACAAATGTCCAAATCACCATTTTCTTGCTCTTTAGATTTGTGTGTGTGCCTTTACACATGCACTGCATAATCATTATGGCCCTACTTACATGAGACGGCAGACACCCTACAACTCAGTATTATAAAACCATAGAACAGGGTCAGGCCAAGCTAGTGGTGTCCAATGCTTGGCAAGTAGGCCAAAGCTTGTTGGGTCTACTTCCCCTTACTATGCAAAACAAAATAAACATCCAGGTATGGAAGTGCCTTAACAAAACTATTTTTGACTGTGAAACATACCAAGGACCCTCTCACTTAGCGATAGAGCATGTGTTTTGCATGCAGAAGCCCCAGATTCAATCCCTGATAGGTGGCAGGACACTGTTTAAAAATATCAGGTATCCGGAGAGGCAGAAGACCTATCTGGAGACCCTGCAGTGTCATTGCCAGTCAGGGTATACTATTAGACTATAAATGGACAAATAGTCTGATCTGATATAAGGCAGATCAGACTCCTACATTCTTAGATAAGATGCCTGAATAAACGTAGTGTGTGACGGACGTGTCACCCAAGGGTCAGGTGCTTTGGCCAAATATGCACATCATAATTCTGCTCATTTAGGCTCAATGAACAGAACGTTGATTCATTGATAAGGGTGTGAATAGTCCAGCACTGAGACGCATGGGAACTTGGAAGCAGCTGGCAGCCCCCACCAGGATGTGACAATGTTAAAGGGGATTTTTCATTTGCCACATTTGCTTGTATAAAGTTGGCACACTTACAAAAGTTCATTCTCGATCTAAAGAGATTACTGTGCTAGTCACATTCTCTTACAGGGAAGAGCTCTTAAAATGAGAGCAAACTTTTAAAGGTGCAACCAGCTAGGCTGATCACTTATGCGCAAGGAGTAAAACACCATCTCTTCCCTTTAACTGCAGTTTTAAAAATCATTATTAATAAAGATGACACAACCATGATGAATCACAGCATGAATGGCTCCCATACGCAACCCAGAGGCACTTTTCTGTGAAGTACTTCCATTAACTTCAGAGTGTAATAAGTTTGTCTCCTTTATGCCCCATATCATTGAGGGTGCCTGGTTCTGGCATTATTTCTTTGTTACATTTCTAGGCTGTGTTTTGGGTGAAATGACTACTCTCATAATTTTACAACAGTCATGAATTACAGCTGAAAGCATAAAATTCACCATAATACAGATAAGCACAAGAGATATAAAAATACAGTTACAGCACAAAATAAGAAACTAGCTGCATTTATCCACCTGGAAGCAACACCCCTGAATGTCAATCAACTAATTAATTTCATAAAGTCAAAGCACAATGGCCATAACCCAAGTCAGAGACGAATATACATGAACATACACACAGCTGGAATTGTATATATGGTTGTAGCTGCAGCAGTTTCTCCTACTGAAGTCTAGCTTCTTTTGAAACAGAATAGTCATCTGTTTCTTTGGCAGTGAGAACTATTGAGTAGCCCAGGCAAAATAGTATCTCAGCTAGAAATTGCATTCTCTTCCATGCCATTTCCTTCTTTGGATCATGGTTTTAGTTAGGCTACAAGCCCCAAAGGTGATAATTATTTCTTTGAATGACAGTCAAGGCCAGAATAACTGTACTATGTAATCTTGAAGTCAATAAATCACTTAGAGAAAATGTGAATGAATATAAATTTACTGTTCAGCTTATGGTGTGCGGGTGGTGCTGTGGTCTAAACCACTGAGCCTCTTGGTCTTGCGGCCGATTGGAAGGTCAGCGGTTCAAATCCGTGCAATGGGGTGAGCTCACATTGCTCTGTCCCAGTTTCTGCCAACCTAGCAGTTCAAAAGCATATCAGTGCAAGTAGATAAATAGGTACCGCTATGGCAGGAAGGTAAAGGGCATTTCCATGCGCTCTGGCACTCGTCACAGTGTCCTGTTGCACCAGAAGTGGTTTAGTCATGCTGACCACATGATCTGTAAAGCTGTTTGTGGACAAATGCCAGCTCCCTCGGCCTGAAGCGAGATGAACACTGCACCCCATAGTCACCTTTGACTGGACTTAACCATCCAAGGGTCCTGTACCTTTACCTTTTTACCTTTTACTTTTCAGCTGTATGTCTTTAAAAAGTACTTCAATTTTTTATATTTTCCACTTGAAACAAAGTCTTTTTGTTGTTGTTGGTAGCCTTACAGATGCATTTGCTTCATATTTAAGACACGCATGCAGGCACACACAAAACCCCTGAGGCTTTGAATTATTTTCAAGCGGGGAGTGGGGGAATACTGTCATTTTTTCCACTGATCATGACCACATCCAATACAAGTCAAAACAAGTACTCGGAAGACAAGCTATGACACTCTAGTACAGAAATTAGAAAAACTAGCTGGACTGTTCCTTCCTGGGCATCACCTTTACAGTTAATAATTCAAAAATCAGAAGTAGGTGATTCATAATAACGAGCAAAGGGCAGAATGTCTACATTGACATTGGCTGGTTATCGCTGGCATTATTAGGCATGTTTTTCTCAGTTCACTAGATAGGTCTAGATATGACTCAGTAGATGTAGACGAGTCAAAATTGCAGAATTCTAGGATGCAGTTTTTAAAGCAATCACTTGATAATCATGTTGAAACAGATGAACCTGCTAGATAAATGGCTATAAATTGAAAATTAACTACTTTTATCAAGCTGTAAGCAAACCTTCTTGTGCCCTATGCCATGAGAGGTTTTTTTAAAAAAAAAATACAAATGAAGATAGATTGATTTGTATCCTGCCACTTCCCCAGAGAAAATTAGCAAAAGCAAATATATATCCCAATCCAGCTATCTTTTCTAGCCAGTAGATGACTAGAATACTTTCCTCATTGATTTCAATGGGGAAGTCCATTCTTACATTCTCAAGGTTTGTTCATAGGATGATACATACATACATACATACATACATACATACATACATAGTGCACATAAGAGATAGATCTGTGCTCAAGTGTAAGTATAGGATACAATATCTACTAACATATAAAATACAGTTAATTACAACTAATTTGCCCCATCTGAATTTTGCTTAATGAAAGCCAGCTCTCACAGGAGTTTTTACATCATTCTGGAAGATTTAGGACACAGCCTTCCAGAATATCTTTATTTTAAGCTGGATATTTTTAGGTTAGTAAAGGCAGGTCATAGGGTCTATTGAATTTGCAAGTGTTAAATTCTCCTTCAAAACAAAATACCGAGCTGGGGGCAGGAATATATAAAAAAAGTAAATATGCTCAGCACATTCCTTTCAATAATGTATGCTGCGTGTTTAGTGTCTGTATACACAATCTGATTCTTTCCTTGTGCTTGCCGTACTAATATCAATTTAAAGCCCATACTCGAAACCAACAGTAGATGGCCCACTTTTCATAGAAAGAAAGACCTGGAGAACCCAACACTAGGCCATGAGGAAAAGGAACAGATGCACACACACACAGCCACACACAGCCTTCATTATAAACCTGGCAGTCATTTGCGAGAACAAGTGAAAACATGATTAGGAAAAGAAAGAGGTAATTTCTCCCCCAAATCATATGGGAAACAAGTAGTCATAAAACATTAAAGTAAGACGGATACAGAAACAACATAACCCAGAATGTAAAATCATTATAGGAGTAACAAAAAGAGATTAGGAGAGTTAGCATAAAATTCATAAGATATGAATACTTAGCATTAATTAAATAAACAACCCACCCTCTCTCTTTTTTTAACCTAAAGGAAATAGTTAGCTAACTAGGGAATATCTTCAGAAGATTTTAAAGAGAAAATTTGATTGGCACCCTATGCCCTTTTAAAATGTGTTGGGAGTAGTTATTGGGTTGTTGTTGTTTTTATTTTGATTATGTATTTTGTGGTTTTATATTCTGATTTTATTCTGTGAACTGCCCTGAGACCTGTGGGTATAATAGGCCTGTATGAAGAGTGCTGACGACTGCTGGACAGATCACTGATTAATACATTCCACAATGGCTATCAAGATTATATCTCAATGCAGGCTTCAAGGAAGGAAACCAAGGCACAAAATGAACACTCAAGCCCTTCAAGGTCTTATTAAGTGGGATTGCTTCCAAACAACTCTTAAGGACCATCTGCTTTTGGAGTTCCCTGACAACATCGAGGAACACTGGACCAAGCTAAAAACATCCATGATTGCAGCCATGAACAAGCAATTGGATACCAAACACCACGAAATGGTTTGATGAGAATGACAGTGAGATTGAATGCATTATTGACAAGAAAAGGAAGGCCTTTCAGATCTGGCAAAGAAATAGAAACTGTCCCACTAAGACAAAAACCTATGCCAATGCTAAGGCTGAGGTTCAAAGAAGAACCAGAGAACTAAAGAGCATCTGGTGGATTAAAAAAACTCAAGAGATCCAGCACTTAGCCGACACTCATGATGCACAGAGTTTCTTTAAAGCCACAAAGACCATCTATGGGCCAATATCTCATGGCATATGCCTCCTACGCTCAACAGACGGTACCACACTTTTAAAAGATAAATAAGCTATTGCACTGCACTGGAAAGAACATTACCAGCATCTCCTTAACCGCAACTCCCCTGTAGCTGCCCAGAGGTCCTCTTACAAATTCCACCAACAAAATAGAGATGAGTTTGCAGTATCTCCAAATCTGGGAGAGTTGTGTACAGCTATTAACCAAATGAAAAACAACAAAGCCAACGGACCTGGTGGGATACCGATGTCTTAAAAGTGGGCGGAATTGAACTTGCACAATAACTTCACAAGCTCTTCAAAAAAATCTGGGAGAGAGAGGAGATCCCAGCAGACTTTAGGGATGGCAAAATTATCAATCTCTTTTAAAAAGGCGATAGAATGGATTGAGGAAACTATTGAGACATCTCTTTATTAGCTGCAGCCAGCAAAATTATTGCAATGATCTTAGCAAACCATCTCCTAACAATATCCAAGGCTACTTTTCCTGAATCCCCAAATGGTTTTCGACCTTGTAGGGGGACAGTGGACATGATTTTCACTGCTCGACAGCTTCAAGAAAAACGCAGAGAGCAGACTGCCTTAATGGATGCTGCTCCCTGTCTGCCTTAATATATGCTGCTCCCACAATAGCGGAGACCATTAGCGAAGATAACCAAAGATGATTTGAGGGGAATTGTCCTTGCAAGCTCCCCCCAGGGCCCGGGGGGAGTGAGCTTCATTCGCAGATCGTCTTGGTACTTGGCTCTCGCTCTGGCATGGAATTTGGGAGGCAGGGAGATGCTGAGTGCAAAAGCACTTTGGTAACAACAACAACAGCAGCAGCAGCAGCAACAATAATAATTTATTATTTATACCCACCCATCTTGCTGGGTTTCCCCAGCCACTCTGGACGGTTTCCAACAAAATATTAAAATACAATAGTCTGTTAAACATTAAAAGCTTCCCTAAACAGGGCTGCCTTCAGACGTCTTCTAAAAGTCTGGTAGTTGTTTTTCTCTTTGACATCTGGTGGGAGGGCTTTCCACAGGGTGGGTGCCACTACCGAGAAGGCCCTCTGCCTGGTTCCCTGTAACTTGGCTTCTCGCAGCGAGGGAACCACCAGAAGGCCCTCAGCACTGGACCTCAGTGTTCAGGCAGAATGATGGGGGTGGAGACCCCCTATGCAGCCATTAATGAAGCAAAACCAACCCCTGTATATGGCATTTATTGACCTGACCAATGCCTTCAACACTGTAAATCGTAATGCTCTGTGGACTGTCCTTCTGAAAATTGGCTGTCCAGATAAATTTGTGAACATCCTTCGGCTCCTCTATGATAATATGACAGCAACAATTGCAGATAAGAATGGCTTTCAAAGTTAACCATTCACAGTGGGATCAGGTGTTAAACAGGGTTGTGTACCTCCAAACTATCCTAAATATCTTTGCAGAAGCTTACGAAAAGCTTGGACCATCGCTCAACATCAAAAAAACCAAAGTGCTGCACCAACAAGCACAAAGCAACTCTGCACTGTTGTTTTGGATCTTTTCTGACATGCGTTTCTTACAATTAGTGAAAGTTCGTTATCAGTCCAGATAGCTGGAGTGCAGGTGACATTTGTCTGCAATACAGAAAAACAGAAAGGGTGCCAGCAACATATTTTTAAGAAATGAACAGCTAGTAGAGTGAAAAGAACATTCAAGAATCAATGAGGATCTAGAAGGAAAGTGCGAATATGGGTCCATTTACTGTAAAATACAGCATCACATTTATTTCAGAGAAAAATAATTCTCACGCAAGTTTTATATTAACTTCTGAGTGTATTTCCCCTAGTTTCACTATTGGTGTGCTCCACCTACCCACTCTGTATTCTTTGAATCCATACAGGCACTTCTGCATGCTGTTCCAAGATGAGCAACACAACAACCTCAAGCTGTTGCTGCACAGCTGCTCTGTCACACTGGCAATTTCAGTCCTTCTTCACTGCTACAATGATTGCTTGTAGTGCAGCCCTGAGATTTTAAGGCTCCTCCTCTCTGCAACCTATGATCATTTGCTGTAAGGTCTGAAAAGAGCCCCATCAAGAGAGCTGTGCATATTCCATGTATGTGCAGGGATCTTTTCAGATCTTACCATGGGCAAGCATAGGTCAGAGATGGAGGTTGCCATCTCAACACTATACTCACCCGCACACATTTATACAGCCAATTCACAAACGCCACTCAGTGTGTTATCACTTGACAAGTTATCACTTGATTGCTAACAATTGAACATGTCAGTGGTACACATGGAGAGAATATTGTGCTTGAGGTAATTAAAAGTTTGGCTGTGACACTTGCTCTGTGGTGGTTGTTTCGCTCATGCAAATTATCACATGCTTTCACAGTTATGGAGTGCAAACATGCAAGTAGCATTGTGACATCTAACTCTCTAGGCTGTACAGTGGTACCTTGGGTTACAGATGCTTCAGGTTACAGACGCTTCAGGTTACAGACTCCGCTAACCCAGAAATAGTACCTCAGGTTAAGAACTTTGCTTCAGGATGAGAACAGAAGTCATGCAACGGCCGCAGTGGGAGGCCCCATTAGCTAAACTTGTACCTCAGGTTAAGAACAGTTTCAGGTTAAGAACGGACCTCCAAAACGAATTAAGTTCTTAACCCGAGGTACCACTGTATTGGCAATACACACCTCCCCTCTTTGTGGCACAGGGTATTGCCATTGAAAATATGGCATAGTCCTTTCATTTAAACTAAAGCTTTTAAGGAGCATCTACACTGCTAATGGTTACGTGGGAGCCGGTTGAAGTTAAATCCTTCGAAGACAGAGGTCCTCTGGCTGGGACGGGACGATATGGGATTGAGGGGGCAACTCCCATCTCTTGCGGGGGTGCAATTAGTGCCAGCACCGTCCGTTAAGAGTTTGGGTGTAATCTTCAATACCTCCCTCTCCATGGAGGCGCAGATTGCAGCTATAACAAATGCAGCATTTTTTCATCTCCGCCAAGCTAAGCAGTTGGCTCCTTACCTCTCTCGCCCTGACCTAGCCACTGTGATCCACGTGACGGTCACCTCCAGACAGGATTATTGTAACTCGCTCTACGTGGGGCTGCCCTTGAGACTGACCCAGAAACTCCAGCGGGTGCAGAATGCCGCAGTGAGACTCCTTACGAGGTCTTCGCTGCGAGATCACATTCATCCGGTGCTATACCAGCTGCACTGGCTCCCGGTGGAGTACAGGATCAGGTTTAAGGTGCTGGTTTTAACCTTCAAAGCCCTATATGGCCTAGGACCCTCGTATCTACGGGACCGCCTCTCTTGGTATGCCCCACAGGGAAACTTACGGTCTTCAAATAAAAACATCTTGAAGGTCCTAGGCCACAGAGAGGTTAGGCTGGCCTCAACTAGAGCCAGGGCTTTTTCGGCTGCGGCTCCAATCTGGTGGAACGCTCTGTCACAAGAGACAAGGGCCCTGCAAGACTTGACATCTTTCCGCAGGGCCTGCAAGACAGAGCTGTTCCACCAGGCCTTTGGTCAGGGCGCAGCCTGACTCCCTCCTTTGGCAGTCTTTACAAAACTTTAGTTTATGGTTGCCATCAATTTTGATTTTAATTAATTTTTATAATGTTTTTATAATGTTGCACTGTTTTAGTGTTGTTAGCCACCCTGAGCCCGGCTTCGGCTGGGGAGGGCGGGATATAAATAAAAATTATTATTATTATTATTATTATTATTATTATTATTATTATTATTATTTAACCAACCTGAAAGACAGTTCAACTGTTGCGGCTGCCCCAACTCCATACCCTTGAGAATTATATTAGATATAAAAATGTGATAAAAAGTATTAGAATTCTTAGCACTTTGTTAAATTATTGTTTCCTGGATTTCTCAACTAAAAGCCCAAAGAGTTAAATAAGTGTGAAACTGGTTTATGTTTGTAGTTTAGATAGGCATATTACTAAAAGCTTCGGCTGATTGCCGAAGAATTGATGCTTTTGAATTATGGTGCTGGAGGAGACTCTTGAGAGTCCCATGAACTGCAAGAAGATCAAACGTATCCATTCTTAAGGAAATCAGCCCTGAGTGCTCACTGGAAGTACAGATCGTGAAGTTGAGGCACTAATACTTTGGCCACCTCATGAGAAGAGAAGACTCCCTGGAAAAGACCCTGATGTTGGGAAAGATTGAGGGCACAAGAAGAAGGGGACGACAGGGGACAAGATGGTTGGACAGTGTTCTCGAAGCTACAAACATGAGTCTGACCAAACTGCGGGAGGCAGTGGAAGACAGGAGTGCCTAGCGTGCTCTGGTCCATGGGGTCACAAAGAGTCGGACACGACTAAACGACTAAACAACATTACTAAAAGCTTAGGACCCAAGTACTTGAAAGAGCACCTCCCGCAGTACTAGCCAACCTATGCTCTAAGTTCTTGTGAGGAAGCCCTACTTGTGATCACATACCTAGGATATGATGATGAGAAACAGGGCTCTCTTGGTGGTGGCACCACATGGAATTCTCACCCTGGGAAAATACAGCTAGCTCCCACATTGTCAAGTAAAGATATGCTTATTCACCTGGGTTCGGGGCACGTAATATAGACCAGACTGCTTGCCGATATTGTGCTATTATTTAAAGCTATGTTATGGTGCATTTGTACTATTGATAGTTATATTGTGACACTGCTATTATTCTAGTCATTATAACTGACATTTTCTTAAACATTTGTATTGTATTGTATTGTATTGTATTGTATTGTATTGTAATGTTGTGCACCATCCT
This sequence comes from Podarcis gaigeae, assembly GCF_964106915.1. Lineage (NCBI taxonomy): Eukaryota > Metazoa > Chordata > Lepidosauria > Squamata > Lacertidae > Podarcis > Podarcis gaigeae. The sequence goes on from NC_139680.1 coordinate 60,192,587, forward strand.
GTGCTCCTTGAGAGGAAGGGTGGGATAACAAGAAGAAGAAATTTCAGAATGTAAGGGTTTCAAGTATCATACCCTTGTTCACAGAGTTGGACCATAAGCTCTTCAAGCTCTTTTGACAGCCAATGACTCATTGTTAAAATTATCTTTTAGGATGCTAATCATGCCTTACATTTTAGCGCTTGCATTTTTGAATGCAGAGAAACCACTAGTAACACTGATGCCATTTACAAATAACATATGAGAAAATAAATACACAAAGTTATGGAACAGACAACTAAGAGCTGCAACTGCTCAAAGCCACTTGTAATTCAATCCTAATTTCTAATCCTAGAAGTATGACAAATCTAATTCAATGGGACTTACTCCCAGTTAAGTGTGGTTAGGATTGCAGCTTTGTTAGCAACAGACCTGTGGGCACAATCTTTCAAGTACAAACATAATCTGGAATCCAACTGCAATATATTTCCTTCCATGGTTCTGCAGGAAATGCATGACCTAAATCAGGAGTCAACAAACTTTTTCAGCAGGGGGCCAGTCCACTGTCCCTCAGATCTTGGGGGGGGGGGGTGAGCAGACTATATTTTTTGGGGGGAGGGGCAATTCCTATTTAACCAATTAACCATCATTTTGACAAGCACGTTCTTTTTATGTGTAGCATAGCAGGCACATCTGTAAGAGAGGTCCCTTCCAGTGTGTTAAAAATGGAATAGGCATCTTCAATGATGGTGTCTGTCATCTGAAGTTTTTAAATACCTTTATTTAAGTACCTACATTAAAAATTATTAACTTTAAAAAAATAAACAGTTGAATCAATTTGGGACACCTTTTACTTGATCAAAAGTTTATGAAGTGATATTAATCAATGAAACACTGCACCCTAAAGACCATGTACAAATTGAAAGAGAAAGGCAACCAACAAACATGAGATAGACAGGCACATATCTACCAACCACTTTTATTAGTACTTGTGAACATTCCTTATTCCTTTGAACATTCATATCCAAAAGTGACAAAGCCTTTATGAAATAGCTTCAAACAGGACTTCTCATGCTACTAAAGCAAGAGTGAAAGTGTTCTGCAGTTTCTGAAAGTCTAGATCTGTGTCTAGCCCACATGACTGAATACTACTCATATGTGTGGCTGAGTGAAATATAAAAAATGCAAAGCTGTGTTGTGCATGTAGAACTAGTGTTGAGATTCTTTGTCAGCAATAGGATCCCCTTTGGAGTCAGATGTTATTTGTTTATTCCTCTCCCACTGTCTTCCAAGGAGCTCGAGGTGGCCTACACTGCTCCCTGACCCCATTTCATCTTCAGAACAAACCTGTGAGATGGGTTAGGATGAGAGACAGTGACTGCCCCGGTGAGTTTTGTGTGGGCTGTGTGGGGATTTGAACCCTGGTCTCCCAGACCCTAGTCCAAAACTCAAACCACTACTGCACCACATTGACTCTACACTATGCACATGATATGGAGACCATGAGTTATTTTAGAAACGGCAGGCATGGCAGGAAGGGGGGGGGAATCGGGGGGGGGATGTTTCTGAAGAGGAAAACAAAGGAAGAATTGTATGTTGTCAAGAGAACTATTAGCGTGTGTGTTCTTTGGAGAAGTTCTAGCAGAGATTTCCAAAGCAGCTGACAAGAAAAACTGACCTTAAGGGCCCAAGCAGTTTTAGATACTGACCTGGTACCCAAGTAGGTTGTAAGAATGGCTCCTGATAAATAGTAATAACAGTTCCTACCAAAGAAGGTATAAGGTTTCCCCCTTTCCCAAAAACACAGGGAGGGAAATGGTGGAATGAGGACGGGATCAGAGGTTCACGTGAAATACTGCCTCCGCAATGGTTTTGTGACCACAGCACTGGCTACCAAAGTTGTGCAAAGTTACACTCTTGCTCCATTTCCTGCTCTGTGATTAAACCTGTGGCCTCCAATCCTTGTTTCCAGTTGGGTATTTAGAGTTAGTTAAAAAGTAGGGCATAAGGCACTACAATCTGGCATTGCAAACAAAGAGTTATAATGGTTACAAGGCTAGGGTTTTGAGTGAATGTACCTAGAATTGAAAGCCTGGAAGGCACACACTCCTGCACACTGTCTCTAAACATACTGATAGTTCACTCTGCTTTCAGTGGAACTTAGTTCCAAGTAGTATACTTAGGAGTGGAGCATGCAGGATGTCTCCCTGCTTAATAATAGGTTTGAATCTTGCACTCATTTTGTGTTCCTCATGCTAGGCATTGCGAAGGACTTATCATGAAGCTTGTAAGTGATTTAAGGCATTGTAACATGACAATCCTACATGTGGTGGTTTTGCTGCATGGGCATACAGTGTTCATGCTGGAAATATGCAGCTAATATGACTTATCTATTCATGGATAACAGTGAGATTCTTTGTATTCAACTAACACTCAAAGCAGACCCATTGAATTTAAAGGACTGAAGATGATATTATTATTATTATTATTATTATTATTATTATTATTATTTACTCACTCTTCACCCTAAGGCCCCAGGGTGGATTACAACACTTTAAAATGCAGCTTAAAACTGTTTGCAAAACTGACATTGACAAACACTATTGTGAGTACTTTGATTTGGGCCTGGAAACAAAACTGCCAACCAATGCAGCGGTTTTAAAACAAGGGTTATATGTGTTCTGAGTAGAAGCCCAGCCAGCTGCATTGGTTAGTTAGGCAGCTGCATTTTTGACCAACTGGCGTCTTCAAGTCATCTTCAAGGCCAGCTCCATGTAGGCTACATTATAATACAGTGGTACCTCTGGTTACGAACAGGATCTGTTCCAGAGGCCCATTCGTGACATGAAAAGAGCGCAACCCGCAGTGGTGCGTCTGTACATGCGCGGGTTGCGATTCGCTGCTTCTGTGCATGCACGTGACGTCATTTTGCGCTTCTGCGCATGCGCGAGTGCGAAACCCGGAAGTAACCCTTTCCGGTACTTCCGGGACGTAACCTGAAAGAATGTAACATGAAGCGGATGTAACATGAGGTATGACTGTAATAATTTGGAAGTTACCAGAGGATGGAGTACAGTGGCCAAGTCATTTGTATCTAAAAATTGCCATAAGTGGCAAACCAGCTGGAGCTGGAAAAAGACACTCCTAGGCCACCTGATACGCCAGTGAGAATGTTGAGGAGGCTCACACCTTTTAGGAGCAGCCGTGGCCATTTATTTCAGTGCATCTACTCTGGCAAAAAGTTACTTGAATGTGATCCTGATGCCTTCCATGCAGAATTGTGTATTGTGTAATAGCTCTTCATAGGTTCATATTTCTGAATGCCATGCCTTTGCCAGTCTTAGCTATGGGCAAAGCTGCACTGCTGTAATAAAGGAGACGTAAGAACACAAGGGACGCGGGTGATGCTGTGGTCTAAACCACAGAGCCTAGGACTTGCCAATCAGAAGGTCGGCAGTTCAAATCCCCACGACGGGGTGAGCTCCCGGTGCTCGGTCCCAGCTCCTGCCAACCTAGCAGTTCGAAAGCATGTCAAAGTGCAAGTAGATAAATAGGTACCGCTCTGGCAGGAAGGTAAATGGTGTTTCCGTGCACTGCTCTGGTTCGCCAGAAGCGGCTTAGTCATGCTGGCCACATGACCCAGAAGCTGTATGCCGGCTCCCTCGGCCAGTAAAGCGAAATGAGCGCCGCAACCCGAGTCGTCCGCGACTGGACCTAATGGTCAGGGGACCTTAAGAACACAAGTAGAGCCTGCTGGATCAGGCCAATGGCCCATCTAGTCCAGCATCCTCTTCTCACAGTGGCCAACCAGGTGCCTGTGGGAAACTCACAAACAGGACCCTAGCACAAGAGCACTCTTCCCTCCCACAGTTTCCAGCAACTAGTCTTGAAAAGTATTACCACCTCCAACTGTAGAGAGGAAGCATAGCCATTGTGGCTAGTAGCCACTGATCGCCTTCTCCTCCATGAATTTGTCCTTTAAAGCCATCCAAGTTGGTGGCCTTCACTGCCACCACTGGTGAGAGTTCTATAATTTAACTATGTCCTTTTCTTATCTACCCTGAATCTTCCAACTTCATAGGATGTCCGTGAGTTCTAGTGCTCTGTGAAAAGGAGAGGATCTTTGCTCTGTGCGCTCTTTCCATACCTCTCTCCCGGCAGTGACACAGCATAATGAAAGGAGGCGTGGGGAACCTACAACCCTCTGGGTGCTCTTGGACTACAACTCCCATAATCCCTAACCATTGGCCATGGTGGTGGGAGTTGGAATCCAACATCTGGAGGGCCACAGATTCCTCAGCTCTGCACTATAGTATCCACATCTGCTCTCTAACTTCTTTCTACTACAAAATTTCAACAGGAGGATATCAGGGCAGACCTTTTCTTATCAAAATGGCCTACTTATTTACTATCAGTGCCAACACGGTGGTTGCTGAGATCAAGCTTGGAGTCAAAATATTGCAGGCAATATTTAATAAACATATCCCATCAGCGCAATGATTTTAGCTTGCACAATGGGACTACACCCACCACTCCTCGCTCTTTGCTTGCCCCACAGCTTCTCCAGATTGCAAAAGCAGAAAATCAGGGGATCTACTTACTTTCACATAAGTATGCTTAGGAACAGAGCCTAAAACCACTTAAAAGGTGCAAGATTCTGACCTATACTGCTTAAACTGAGAACTTTGCATAGTTCACCATTTTCTTTCAAAATGTGAGTCATTTCTGTATTTAAGAAAATTATTTACTGAGCCATTTTGAGCTTAGTAGACACCCTCCTACGACAGAAGTAGCAGAAGCTCTTCTGTCATAAGCAGAGAAAAATAAGAGTAAAAACCCAGCAGGACTATTATACAAAGTCAAGCAAAAGTCAGCAACCCCTTCCTAATTACTTGGACTTTTAAACTGCTAGCCTCTGATTTATTTATTTATTGTTTTTTTAAAAAAAACACGAAATAGAAACATGCAAAAGTACAATTGTTCAAAAACTAAAGCCAAACGCCTGCTGTATTTGTGTGGATTAGCATGGGGCTCCTCCCTGTTAACACAACTCAGACACTGCAGACCTGGACTACAATCCTATACCTACTTACCTGGGAGTATGTCCCACTAAACTCAATGGGGCTCGCTTCTGAATAGGATTGTACTGTCAAAAGACAACCCTCCTGTTGCAAAAGAGTGACCAGATGCACAAGTCAGCAACACCTGGGCTGGCCCAATAATGGGGAGTGGGGGGGGGTTGGCAAGGAGGGGAGTATAGCCACTCTAGAGTGAACATATGTGAAGAGACGTCCGCAGCAATGCATACCAAAGTGTACTAAGCACTTTTTGAAATTAGGCCTTTTTATTAGTTTTATTTATATGCAGCATTTTATACCATTCATTAACTGTATGTTCTCTGAGCAGTTTACCAAAAGACTTTTTAAACCATAAAATATAAAAACCAAATGGACTTAAAACCAAACACAACGTTGAATCATCCAGAATGAGAATAAAACGATTAGTGCTCAGGGTCTAAAAAGCAATCAGAATTTTAAAGAACAAAATGAAAAGCCTGCACAAATAAAACACTTTGGGCATTTCACAACCAAGATGCTACTAAAGAAAGGGCTTTATTATAATTATTGGTCACCTTTCCCCCCCAAACAGGAACCCAAAAATGGCGCATATATTATAACCGACATAAAACTAAAACAGCAAAAAGCTAAAAAAACACATTCAGATTTATAAAGACAAGATTAACATTCTACGCACTGAAGACATAGATAATTATAAAGCCCAATTGCCTGGTGGAATAGAAACATTGTTGCCTGATGCTTAAAATAGATAGTGATGGTGCCAGGTGTGTCTCCCTGGAGAGAACGTTTCCTAAGCTGGGAGCCACTACTGAGAAGCCCCCTTCTTATGTCAACACCCTCCAGCAACTTCAGAGGTGCCCCACCCAGAAAGGGAGACCATCCCTTAGGTAATTTGGCCTCAAGCTGCATAGTTTTAAATATTAATCCCAGCACTTTGAATTTGGCCAGATGGCAATGTAGTGGAGAAAAACGATAATAATATCAGCTAGTTTCTGCTAATAATAAACATCTCTCAGACACATAAACAACACAGGGCTCAAATATCTGAAAGACTGCATCTGACCCTGCACATATTCATGGGTGTTAAGATCAGGAGCAGGGCACCTCTTGATAACGCCGCCACCCTCAAAAGCTCAGGAGGGAGGTGGCCTGGAAGAGGGAATGATCTGTGGCAGCTCCTAAGTTGTGGAATTTCTCCTCACAGAGAAAGCCAGGCACCTTCATTATGTAGTTACCATTGCATGCTGGAGATATACTTCTTTACCTTCACCTTTGACTTATATATTTTAGGACCCACTCTATTCTTTTGATTTTATTTGTCTGAAAACTCATTTAAATATTATATTTTTAAACACTTGTGACCCAACCTGGTGACAAAACAACAGAATATTCACCTACATTGTAAGCTTGTAAATGGTGGAGGCTGGTGCCAAGTGAGGCTGGTGGGCCGGAAGGCATGGAGACTAATTTCAACAAGCTGTCAGTATGAGGTGGAGAATGGTCCTCAGGCTGCCTGGAATACTGCTGGAAAGATAATATTTACTTTCTTTTTAAATGAGGCACTGACTTTCCCACACCATCCCCACATGGAGCTCAGACCACCTGGATACCACCTGGGATCAGGTACAGGCTATATCACCTGTGCTGGAACATTTCCTAGAAAAACAGTAGCTGCAGTCATATGAAAACCTCCTTGGCCTCCTTCCTCCCCTCTGCCCCCACCAATGCCCTAACTTTCTCAAACTTGGGTCCCCAGCTGTTGTTGGACTACAGCTCCCATCATCCCTAGCTAGCAGGACTAGTAGTCAGGAATGATGGGAATTGTAGTCCTTCAGTTGGGGGACCTGAATTTGAGAAACACTTATCCTGATCCTCAACCCAAAACCTCTGTATATGCTATAAGGGTGATATCAAGTTACGACATTTTTGATAACCTCAATTAATTTTCTTAGTAAACGATAAAGGCAGTAAAGAGCATTAAATTGACACTGAGACCCAAGTGGTGTTGGTAGTTTGCACTGCTTTTCATCAGTGTAAACTGGTGCATCAGCTGCAATCTGTGCTGGATTATGTAATGGTCTTTCATACTCCATTTGTATTATTGAAGCTAGACTGCTGCCATAGACTGTATGCAGGGCTGCCTTCAGAGACCATTCAGAAAGTGCAGTTAGTCCAGTTAGGCCATTGATTGGGTCAAGAGGGCAAGATCATTATCTCTCTAACATTAAAACAGCTACACTGGCCCTTGGGCTCAAGTCAAGGGACTGGTACTTGTCTTTAAAGCCCTGTGTACCTTCCTCCTCCTCCTTATTCTGCCCAATCACTCTAAGATACAATGGATGGCAACCAGAAGGAGGGCCTTTTAAGTTATGGCACCTTTCGAAGAACTTACAAGGCTTGTTTTATCTTTCTGGGGTTTTCCCAAGTTTTTTATATCTTTTGACTTCTCTTAAAGTCACTGCTAAGTTAGTGTTTCCCACCAATGCTATTGGGCAGTGCTTGATGTGATGTATTCACACTGTGTGTTGTCCCCTCCCCTCAGTTGGTACGTCCCCACCCAGTGTAAATTCCAGAACCCAGAGGTCCATTGTAGGCATGTGGACAAGTTTTTTATATTTGTGTGCAGGCACCTTTTAATTACTTTTGAAAGATGAGTTTCCCAATATATCAGATTTGCAGAAAACTGCTGCATTCATCGAACAAATGTGTGTTGCTTCAAGCCAGACAAGAATTTGGAGTCACTCATGACTTCCTTCCCTTCCCTTTTCTTTCCCCACCTTCTGATCTGCAGGGAGAAATTCCATTTTAATTTTTAACACAGTTGTTTTACACAAGATCTCTTCTGCACAAAAGAACAGCTTTCATTAAAAAATATACCAGGAACCCAAATCCTTTCCTATCAGCTGATGGAAGCAAAATGGAAGTATGGGGTTATAACTGACACTGCAGAAACATCACCAGAACCTGCCCACACAGTGTGTTCTAGTGTGTCCAGTCAGGTAACAAGTAATTTTATGTTGTATTTACTTTCCAAGTTTAGTATGAAAAATTGTAGGCTGCCAGTTGGATGGGGAGAATGCAGCGCGGACAACACCAAAAAAATCAAGCAGCTTCACATGCAGCTTCAAATCCACATTAAACTCCTGTGTAGATAAGTGGAAACAGCTTGGCAGGTCATTGGCTGCAAAACAGAAGACACATCTGAGGCTGTGTATACATCCCTGCTTACTCGTGCATCCCCACTGCTGGTGTTTAAACCTGAGTGCACATGGTGCCAGCCACTATCCATATACATCCTGTAGTTTCTTGAGAAATATTGCTGTTTGATGCATTTTCCATCAAACCAGCTTCCATGAGCTGTGTTTAAGCTGTGTGTACAATTGATACCAGCATGAGTTTGACCAAACTGTGGGAGGCAGTGGAAGACAGAAGTGCCTGGCGTGCTCTGGTCCATGGGGTCACGAAGAGTTGGACATGACTAAACGACTAAACAACAACAACAGAATTGATACAGCCATTCTGCATGCACAGATGATAGCTTCATGGAATAGGAGTTCGGGGCAGGAAAACAAATCAGGAGGTAAAAAGGCAGCTTGAAACACAGTGAGGGGGAATGACATCACTAATGTGTACATAGCCTGAGAGACTTCTGAGAGACTGGGCACAGACAATATTGTAAAGGTAATGAAGTAAACAAGTGGCAGACATGTATTATACACACAAACACACACCCACACCCCTTATTAGTATGCTAGTCTGTTTTTGGTTCTATTGGTGTGGGCCAGGACAGTCTCATGGGGACACATAATGGATGTGCATGCATTGCACATCACTCCCTCTAATCGTGAACTCAGTTGATGAGTGCCAACACTGCAGCCTAAACGGGGCCACAGAGCAGAGGAATGTATCAGCAAACTTGGGAAAACCCCAGAGTTTGCAGAAGTATTGAAGATCTTAAGGGGGGTAACCTAAGGGGACAAAAAAAAAAAAAAAACCAGCCCAGTCAGAACTGAGCATTCTCAACGGCCATCAAATGGTGGCTAATGGTTGGAAATGTTGGGGAACAGAAAATGAGGTAATGGAATAGAATATCCTGGAAGAAGGCAAAGAATCATAGAATTGTAGATTTGGAAGAGACCCTGAGGTTAATCTACTAGTCCATCTCCCTGCAATAAAGGAGTAGGCAGGTGCCCCATACTGGGATCGAACCTGCAGCCTTGACGTTATCAGCACCACGCTCTTTCCAACTGCCTATGGCTGACTGGAATAATGAAAAGCAACACTCCACCCTGCAATCTTTTGTTGTAGGTCCCACTTGTATGCAGAAAGTGCAGAAACTTGGATGTGTTGGTGTCTTGCATTGCATTTCCCCTCTTACATTACAGATATATGCAGAAACTGTCTCCCACTGTGCACTCCACAGCTACTCCTAACACATGTGCAACGGGTGCCTTTAGCAAAGGCAACTCCTGGGCTGCAACAATCCGGATGGAAGGTATGATTTCAAAACACTGGAAGCAGCAGTCTGTCAGCCTCTAAATACAAAGAAAGCGCAGCCTGCTGCAATCTCCTCCCAGGAGGAGTATATTTGCAATCCTGTTCTCAGTAAGCCTCAGATGGGGTTGCCACCACCTTCTCTCCCTCTCCCTCTACCCCCCCCCCCGCAGAATTTATAACCTGCAGCATTTCCAATGTCGGGCAAAAATTCAACAGGTCGTTTCTCTCAACAGAAAGGTGGCACTGCACCTGTTGGACGCCTGCCTGCCTGCCGTTAAAAGTCATAGAAGCCCTGTAAAAATATATATATAAAACTAGCGACATTACCGTCCACCTCCACCCCGCAAAAAAGACAGGTGGACCTGGCGGAGAATAAGTTGCAGCTTAGAGCTTCCTCCTTGGCAAGCAAAACGGGCAGAGCGCCAGAGGAAGTTTGAGCCCAGCCGTCTCCTTATGGAGGCCACGAAGTGGGTGAGGAGAGCGAAGCGGGCTCCTCTCGTGAAGCCTGGCATGGCGCCTCCCAGCCACCCCGGCTCCACGAGCAAGCCCGTGCTTAGGCGGTCCGGCGGGGGTGTGCTCTGGCGGGGGGATGTGTGTTTGTGTGCCTGTGTGTGTGTCAGCAGGACACGTCTCGGCTGCGCGGGACTGTGCAGCAAAAGGCGCCTCTCGCGCCTGCCCGCTCTCCCCCTCGAGTTCAGCTCCGGGCTGCTGCCGCCGGCGCCGCCTCAGCCGCGCGCGCTTCGAGCCACACACAGAGCCGAATGGGCTGGAAGGACTTCCTCCGTGCCAGTAAGACCCAGGGCCAGCGGCTGGAGAAGCGCCTGCGCACTGCAGGGGCGCCAGATTTGGCGGGAGGGGGAGTGTCCAAAAAGCCCTTTGTTTGATGGCATCTCTGTTTACAGAGTTTACTCTTTCATCTCAACCTGTTTCCTCCTCCCCTCTCCCGCTCCTGAGAACTTTGCGGCGGAGGAGCTCCTCTTAAGCGGCAAGAAACGCCAAGCACCTCTTCCAGCAGCATAAAGCCCTCTCCTCCCCCACCCGCCCACCTACTTTTCGCCTTGCCCTCAGTGACTAATGCAAGGATGGCCAGGAGACCTAGGCACAGGTAATAAGAACAAGAAGGGGCAGAAAAGCAAACCCCTTCGCAACGCCAATGCATTTCTGCCTGTCTGTCTCTCTCCTCTTTCTGTGTGTGCGTCTTGTCTTGTCGGGCTGCTTTTTTGGGGAGGGGGAAACTCTCGCAGTGTTAGAGAAGCAAAGAAACTCCCTAAGCTTCCAGGAGGGCGAGAGCTGCAGCAGTTCTTTTGCACACCTGTCAGAGCGTGCATTAAAACGGGTGCCTTGCAAGAAAGCGCAAGGCTGCATCAGCAAAAGTTTAGCAGCTTACTTTCCCCTTTGCAAGCCACATCCCTCCGCTCCCGGTTGCGAGTAACTTAGGAGTTAACGAAGGATCGATTATTTGCAATGAGTCGTGCAGGTTTGTGCAGTGAAAGGCGTGTTTTGTGTGTCGTGCGCGGGAGGGTATTCCTCCCAGGCTACGCGTTGCACGCGTGGGCCCAAATAATTAAATAAAAAGGTTCAGGCCCGTTCCTGGCTTGCCAAGGGGACCCGCTGCCTCCGGCGATCGCGACGGGCGTCCCCGTTCCGCGATCCTTTGGGGCCGGAGCAGGCGAGCAAGCAGCCCATTGGAGGTAAGAAAAGGGTGTAAAAATGTCGGAGCGGCTTAGCTTGCAGGTATTTGATGCCTGTGTCCATTCGTCTCATTCATTCTCTGTGGTTGTGTCAGGTGGATGACAGGCTGCGTGGAAGGGAGACCCAGCTCTCTTTTTTTGAATTTGCCCGGCGTGGTGTTTCGGGACTCCAAACTCAGCTTCCTCCCGATAACCCCTCTTTTAGAAAAAGCATATGTATATGTATGTATGCTATATATGCATCCCAAAAGCAGTGCTGTGCAGTGTGGCATTCATTAATGCACAGGCTGTTCTCCGCAAGCCCGAGCGTTCTTTGCAGCAACGTGTGGAACAACTTTGGCTGGAGAGGAAGATGCAATGGGAGGGAAGGGGAGAACGGGCTAGGGGTTATTGTCAAGAACTGTCACTCGTTTTGCTAACGTTGACCCTGATCTTGCACGGCAAGAAAGACAAGGTCGCCTGTGTGTCTTATGGAGGAAGCCTCAGTCGTCCTGTGCTGGGGAACGTTGTGGCTGTGGGGTGGTGGAGGTGACTCTGGCTACCCGGCGCTGCTCCCCTTTCACCCTCCGCGGTTCGTGGCGTGCAGCAGCAAACTGGAAGGGCCAAGCAGCGCCTCGTGGTCTGCAGAAACGCTCACACAGTGCAGGATTGTTTTCCAATTATCTCGGGACAGTCGCTCCACGTGGAGCCAGAACTTGCCTTTCTCTTTCGCCGTGTAGCGCCAGCGATTATTCCCCTCCTCCCTTTCTGCCCGCGCTCTCTCCCCTCCTCCCTTCCTTTCCCCTTGGCACGGAAAGCAAAGTCCTAGCTGCTGGGGCTCACGCTGAATTTTCCCTTTTCTCTTTCGGTTATTGCTAATCTAATACGAAAAGAGAATAGGCAGGCGGCGAGAAAACGGGTCGGCGCCGGGCATGCGTGCGCTCGCGATTGTGTGCAGACGAAGTTGCGAGTCTGGGTCACAAAAGCGACTTCGGCGGCCCTGGGTGACGCACCCGGGGTGCCCCGCTTCTGCCGAGCCCGGGCATTGCCGCGCGCGCCGCGCCGCCCAACCAGTTCGCTTCCTTCCTGCAGAGCGGCCGCGCGGGGCGGGGGGAACTCGTGGGGTTTCTTCCCTGCCTTGGCAAAGCGCAAAGTTTTGGGTTGGGAAGAGTTCGAACCATGCCTTACAAAAAAAAAACCTCAGCGCCGGATTATTTTTTTTTAATGATACATTCTGTACAGGAAGGAGTTGTATTAGTGTGTGAAGCATGAATGGGACTGCAAGGCGGGGAGTTACGATCTCCTGCACTCCGGGCGGGGAGAACAGGCGAAGGAGGGCGAAAGAGAAAGAAAAAAAAGCCCGGGGCTTGCTTCCCCTTGCAGCACCTGGCCGGAGGGCTTAGCGTGGTGAAATCGCGTCAGAGCAACGGCAGGGGCTGCCCTTCGGTTGGCTAGCGCGGTGCTCGCTTTTTTTTTCTTCTTTCAATCACAGTGTCAGCGATAGTAGTAATAGTAGTAGTAGTAGTAAAGCGCCAGCAACAAATCACTTCCTCCCCGCCCCTCCACCCCTCTCTCCTCCCTTCCTCTCGTTTGAATTGGTTGCACAATTTGGTTTCCTTGGCAAAAGGGTAGCGCTCGCGCGTGGAGCCTTTCAGCAAAACTTAGCAGGTGGGGTGCTCTTAACTCTTTAGGTTCCTTCGGCCTGACACGTCATCTCAAGCGAAGGTACACTGAGCAGTTTATTGCGCTGGAAGGAAACGAGAGAGACAGATCTGGTGCTGGATCCACACTGTCTGAAATGTAAAAGAGGAGCTGCAATGCTGCTAAACAGGATGCAGAGTTGGTCTGAAATTCGAGGCTGCAGTATACTGGCCATTGAAATATTGCAAATGGGTCGTTAGCAATAGGCTTTTCTAATACTGCATTGAAATACAGTGCAGTTTCTGAGTTTTATTGTAAACACATATTGTATTTTTTATTTTGTAATTTTTTTAGGGACTGTCAAGTATTACGCGGCATAAATAAATGAATAACTCGAGTCTCCTTTCAAAAGGGTGAATGGGGGTTATAGACTTGCGTTGACAACATTGCAAAAAACCAAAAAAAACTTGCATGCATGTGGAGAACCAATCCTGCAATTCCCCAGGGTTGGACTAGATGACCCTTGTGGTCTACAGCTCTACAGTTCTATGACTCATTCATACATACAAACATACATAATGTAGTATGCTGCCTTTCCATGGTTAAAACCATGCTCAAGTTGGCTTACAATATTAATAAGCCCCTGTTTATTCATTAAGCACATTAAGTTTCATTGCTTACTCCCAGCTGAAAGCAGTGGGAGTTACTGCTACTTAATATACATGGGATGGGGCTATTAGTCACTCAAATAGTGACCTAATCATAAAGGCCCAGATCCAGATAAAGGTAGTTATGACAGTTATATTGAAATCAGCAAAACTGTACTCAAAGCTGAATTAAACTGTACTCTGAGTTTCAATGGGACAAACAGCACCAGCCTATGTTTGCATATCCAGAAGCAATGCCCTCTGTTCATAAGATTCCAGCTTCATGTCTTAGTATTCCATTGGAATCCAGTCCAGCTGCTTAACGGGTTTATTAAACTACGATTCAAGGTTGCTTGCTGACCAAGGTATGTAGCTGATTTATAAACGGTAGTTAACGTTAACCATAGCATTATGTGTGAACTCAGACCTCCACATTAACTACAGTGGTACCTCAGGTTAAGTACTTAATTTGTTCCGGAGGTCCATTCTTAACCTGAAACTGTTCTTAACCTGAAGCACCACTTTAGCTAATGGGGCCTCCTGCTGCTGCCACGCCACCGGAGCCCGATTTCTGTTCCTATCCTGAAGCAAAGTTCTTAACCTGAAACACTATTTCTGGGTTAGCGGAGTGTGTAACCTGAAGCGTATGTAACCCGAGGTACACTCTACAGTTAAGGAGCTGCCACTGCCTAAAATCTAAAGTGAAGAGCTGCTCTTCCTGGCTTGTGTTTTCTTTAATGGCAGAAGAGTGTATATGTTTCAACAACTGTCTACCAGCTACCTCAGCTTTTTTTTTTAAAAAAGACAAATCTTGTTGAGTTTTTTTTTGGTGTGTGTGTGTTTTATTTGCCTAAGATCCAAGACAAACCGCTGCCTTTCGGAAATTCCCCCCAGACGTCAATTCCGCCTTTGAAATGGCAGCCCTACCATTAGCCATGGCTTTGTATTATGTGTCCTGTAATCATGCTAGCTCTGCCCCTTCCCCAGCACTGTTCTTGTTGACCAACTTGTGGAGGGTGGATGACTGCAACATGGAGCCTTCTATACTCAGATATGTTCCTTGAGTATTTTGTAGCCCTAGAAAACAGGGTTCTAAAAGGTGCAGGGATTGAACATGCTCATCCCTTTGCATGTTTCCTGATCACATTCAGAGGAGGGCTATAGCATATGACTGGTGATGGGAGTTCTCAAGCTACTTTTTGAGAAAAGGAACACAGCAGAATATCTGTTATCAGTAGCAGCCTGTGTCGTGAGGCATAGCCATGGACCTGTTCTGATATCTCTGCAGCTTCCCTGGGTGGCAGCAAGATGAAGGCTGTGCAGGCACAACCAGTGGAACCAATCTGGCATTCCTGCCAGTTTGCCTGCACAGCTCCAATCTCACTGTCACCCTACACAACCCTGTCCGAGTAAGCTCCATCTCACTGGTTTCAAGAGGGCAGCTGCACCTCATGGCCTGGCCCATTACTGTGCATTACTTATTTATTGCATCTGAACTCTGCTTCTCAGCCAGGATCGCCTCCCAAGGCAGCTTACAATTAAGCCCATAACAGGCACATAATGTAGAGATGTGTTGGTGTTGTGGAGGACAGACTGTTCTGGCCTCTGGTAATTGGTGATGCAATCACTGGGGCTTGTATCATGGAGATACCTTTAAAGCTGTAGGACTCTACCCTCAGTTTTTAGTTACTTGCTTGGCACTTGAAGATTTTTTCAAAGACCCGTAAAGTGACTCGCCATCATTTCATTTTTATGCATGGGAAATTGAGGCTGAGAACCAGGCATCGTCCCCACGGCTATGAGTGATGGCCAAGCTGCATGACCAGCAGTCCTACATGTTGTATCTGTTGCAGAAATGTGCCACTTTAGATTTATGGTTAGAGATTTAATACCAGGGCTCACCCAGATAACTTTCTCCCTGCATGTACAAAGCTAATGTGCCATGGTGAAAGGTTCTAGGGTAAGCATGGGGAGCGTTGCAGGTGGTCAGGGATGATGGGAGTTGTAGTTCAGCAGCATCTGGAGGGCCAAAGATTCCCCACAACTGTTCTAGGGTATGGTAGTGATTAATAAAACACACTAACCAGGGCTAGATATGGAGAACCTGCGACCCTTCAGATGTTGCTGGAGTGCAGCTCCCATCCTCCTTGACCATTGGCCATCCTTCCTGGGATTGATAGGAGTTGGAATCCAACAACATCTGGAGGGCCACAGATTCCCCTCCCATGAAAACATGATGTTCGATGTACCTACATTTTGAAATTGAGCGGTCTGGTAGCAGGTAGTCTGCTGATGGTGTTTTTTATCTCCAATAATGTGCCCGAGTTTGAATCCAAATTTAAGGTCACCTAAGTTGAATTCTCCATAAACAACAGTCTTAGCAAGGCTTACTTGATGAATGGCATGCAATAGTTTAGTGATGGGAGATCCTAAGACAGGGGTCACCAGCCTAGCACCTGTGGGAACCATGGTGTCCATAAATGCTTTTAATGGTGCCCCTGGGAAGGTGTGCCAAACTCTGAACATTTATTTATTTATTTATTTATTTATTTATTTATTTATTTATAGTCTCTAGCCGCCCTAGAATGAAAGTTGTGGGGCAAAATGTGCAGGTGCTTTCTGAGCAATTTCTGTGAAATGAAAGTGAGTGTGGTGTGGCCACCTTGTATCTTTTTCCTGGTACTGAGTCATATTCTCTGTTGCAGCAACACTGCAACAACATACAGCAACAACATTGGTGTATGTTTGTTTGTTTGCCTGTATGTAAAATCAGTATTGTGTGACTTCCACAATCAGGACCTGCAGGACATAGCTGACTTCCTCTGCTTAAGCATAAGGGTATTGGGGATGTCCATCGCTCCAATTTTGTGTTGTGCCACACATACCCATAGCAGTTATTTTGTGCTAGGCATCCTCAGGATGCTCTCAACATTTGAAATGTGCTCACTGGTCTAAAAAGGTTGGTGACCCTTGTCCTGAAATATGATTTGAATAGGTGACTTAGGTTTTCATGAGCAACTCTCAATTTAAGCAGATGTATCTCTGTAGTTTTCAAAATCGATTTCTGATTTTTCATATAGTAGTGTAATGTCTTTTGCATTTACCACATGCCATGTGTTCTACAGATAAAAACAATGATACATTTTTTATCTGTAGAACATCTGGCGTACGGTACATCCTTAAAGGTGAAAATTCCTTTCACCTTTATTTCAAAACTGTGTGGTAGCAGAAAAGAAAAGCTTGATACTACAGCAACTAACATGCAACCCTCAAGGCACTGCTTCTGAGTAATCCTATTTACTCTCCACCTGTGTAACTAGCTGAGGCTCCTAGCCATTAGTTCCTGTTCCGATGTTTGTCAGGATTGCTTTAATAAGCTCCCCCCCCCCCTCAAAACACATGCTTAAACTGCATCTGAGGTTTATCCCGTTCACATATCAGCATAATTAGCCATAAATCATCCATGTGTTCTTTTCTACTGCATTTACAGTTAGTATGCGGAGGTTTCAAAAGTTATGTTTATGTTATAAAGTTAGAAATGAAACATTGCACAATAGAAATGAAGTAAGGCCATTTGTGTTGCAACACACTTTGTTTTAACTTTACTGAACTCAATGGGTTAAACTGGATGTTTGTGATTGTTTCCACTCACTGCTGCCTTGGGAGAGATCTGGGTTCAATCAGCAGCTGAAAAGACCTCAGGTGGACTAGAAACAAGACAACTATTTATAATTAAGTAATGTGACTGTTCACTTCAGTGCTGTGAAGTTTTCAGATTGTGCATTTGTCCTCAAGTTATAGTTGTAGTTGGCCATGAATTGTGGGCTTGTTGGTACTGCTCTTCATTTACAAAACAGCCTGATCACTTGATGTCTGTACATTTCATTTGTTTTCAGAAGCCTTTGCCCTCTGATGTTCATTGGGTTGCTGTTCTGTGCATTTGTGCAGCCTGAGCCTGTGCATGTTTATTTGGAAGCAAGTGCCACTGAATTCATTGGGACTTACTTCCTTGTAAGGGTGTTTGGAGTTGCAGCCTTACACCTAAGTAACTGTGCAGGGGAAATGCAGCTTTCCTTGGCATCAGTCAAGTTGAACTCAGCACGGCTTCTGAATCAGTGTACATAGGATCAGGCTATTAGTCTTTTCATTATTTGACAAAGTATAGTATTGAATGTATTTCCTTTTAAAAATACCCAGCCCTTCAGCATTTATCACCTGGGAGTTGAATATGCAAGCTTCTTTATCAACTGTGTGAAAGCATAGAGCATTCTTCAAGTGATCTGGCATAAGTTGAGGATTTTGAGTATGTACTTGGGCAAAGGACACAGCCTCCGTTCTCTTTATTGTCCTAAACATTGCGTTTTAATTTGGAACCATCATTGGTTGAACAGCTGCCAAGTGTGTAATTTGCCACTGATCTAACAGTATGAGCAGGTCTAAACATGCACAGTAATAAGAAAGTTGCCAACCTTTTGCTTGTATCTGTGGATACCAAAAACAGCAGAACCAGTTCAGAATACTAGGAACAGAATGTAGAACAAAATCTTGCAGTGCAAGTTTCCAAACAGTTACCCTCATAACCTTTTAGTTTTTTGCAAATCCTGTCATTCTAAACAGCTTTGCATTTTACCCTGTTTTGTCTTTGTGCTCTGTTTCTCCAGCATATACAGCAGCGATGATGAGGATGAAGACCTGGAGGTATATGATCATGACTATGATGGTCTGCTGCCCAAGGGTGGAAAACGCCATTTAGGGAAAACACGGTGGACCCGGGAAGAGGTAAACATCTGAAAAGTTCAGGGCAGACAAATAGAAGTAGTCTTTCACACAATGCATAGATAGAATGATATAATTCAGTACTTCAGGATGTAGCAATGACCACTTAAGCTGGATGACTCTTTAAAAAGGTGAATTACACCAAACCTAAGTGAGGATAGTGTTATCAATGGCTGCTAGTTGGGATGGCTATATTATCTCCAGAAGGCGCTATACTTCTGAATAGCAGTTGTTGGAGAACATGAGTGGGAGGGTGCCATTGTGCTCAGGTTCTACGTATGGGTTTCCCATGGGCATCTGGTTGGCCACTGAGAACAGAATGCTGGACTAGAAGGGCCTTCAGTCTGATCCAGGAAGACTCCTCTTATGTTTCTTATGGATAAAATTCCTAGTCTCATTTGTCTTCGGCTTCTCCTAAGTACAAGAATAGAAGCTGCTTCCTCTTAAGAAATGTGAGCCTAGGCCTGTTAAAATTCCTTGTCAACTGCCTTGCGTAGGCCTGTACCTAGAAAGGTAGCTTTGTTTTTTTGTTCTGAAAAAGTAAATTTGAAAGCAAAGGGAAATAGCCAATTAAATCATCTGAAGATTTCTTTTTGGGGAGGGGGCTTTATAGGTGACTTCTTGGGGGGAGGGGTGGAAAGATTGTTTGGGTTATATCCAAGGAAGCTTGCACAAACATACAACATATGTTGAAGGGAAATCCTTATGACATGTATAATTAGTTTACTTCCAAAGCAGCTTGCCTGGTGGGGCGGAGTCTCAATGCTAGCTTCCCGGCAGGTGTTTCATTGCAATGCAGGTGCACCAATGGTGCCAATTGGGCACTCCTGCAGGAGCATCCACACTAGGTGCCTCATCCCTCCACCTCCTGGTAAGCAGCAGTGACGCACCTGTTGAGAAGCTAGCACTGAGCCTCTCCACCCCCACTCCTGAGAAAGCCACTTCTGGTCTACTTCATTCATTGCTACCCAGTAGTTGCTCTTATATGGTCATCGGATATTTTTGATGTAGCTATTACGGCACGGAATTGGAACAGATGAGGGACACCCAGGAGCCATGGAAGTAGGAAAAGGAAGTATGAGAAGCATTAATAGAGCCGTATTTTCTCTCCCACTTGGGAGCACAATGTGCGCGCACATACACACACACCGCCAACTCATCTTCATTGAAGGCAGCAGAGCAGCAATCACTCCATTGACTTATGTGGAAAGGGGAAGGTACTGGGATGGGGCACACCCACAATCTCCTTTTGTGTTTTAAGGCCGTATTTGTAGCCATAGCACAAGACCTATATGTGGCCAACTGGTCAACTATGCCATACAAGTTTGCAAACAGGCATGTACCTGAGCTGAAGTTATCCAGGGCCATTGAAAACGTCACTGAACATTATTTGCTCTATAAATTTATACATGGGTGGGTTGCACTGTTTCATAAGGTCAGGTCATAAAGTAATGAAGCGTGGACATACTAAGGTTGCCCTTTGGCTCTCTTTGGTTGATATCAGTGTCATCGCTTCATGTTTCTAATGGTTGCTGCACAAGGAACCAAGATAGCAATGCCTTACAGCAGATAGATGAGCAGAAACTATGGATCCTTTCTAGATGGGCCACCAACCTCCAGGCTTTGCAAGAGAAGTGATAGTGGGGTTGCTTCCATTCTCTTACTCTTTCTGTAGTCACTAATGAGAAAGGAATATATAATGAGACTGTTAAAGGGTTGGGAACTACTAATTTAGTCAGGAGCTACTAAACAAAAGCAAGTGGTGTTGAAAGGCTGGTCCCTTAACGAGAGACCTCAGAACCATTTGTTTAATACACTCCAAACCAGTAGGACCCACTGGAGTTTCTCAACAACCGAAATGCATTTCTAGAACATCAGCTCTTAAGATACTGAAGAACTATGACTATCTACCACCCAGTCTAGTTTTCAATATGTTATCTCCTTTTTGGAAAGCAATCAAGCACACTGCAACCTGGTCTCATTCCTTTCAATAGAGATTACTAATAGGTAAATGTGAATAGGATAGCAGTCTAAATGTGAGAGTTGAATACTCAGAACTAACTCCCACTGGGTGGGCTTTCCCCCAGGTAAGTGAATATAAGCCTCAGTTATTTTTTCACACTCTGTCACTCATATATTTATTTTCAGCATAAGCTTCTGTACTGGGGAAAAGAATCACTTGGCAGTATCGAGAATCATTATTTAAGCTTCCATTATTTCTGTGCAGTTCAATTTTCATAAAGCTGTTTTGGCTTGATTAACATCATGCACTGATGTTGCTATGTAAACATTAGCAGGTCATTTCCCAAATGCTTTTGTAAAAGCTTAGGCTGTTTGTTGCAGAACTCTCATTCCTCCTAAATAGCCTTTGGGGCCTAGTGTTATGCTTCCTAAACTTTCAGTAAAGGTTACTGAGACAAGACAGCAGTTCCCGAATAATTTTGCTAAATTAATGCATTTGTTGCCAGTGAGAATACTCAGAAATAGTATGGAGATTGCTGTCTTGCTGCCCAATCAACAAATTAATTAAGCCAGTACTTGAATATAATGGCAGTGGCGGGTGGGTGTCAATTAAAACATTACACCCCAACTGCAAGTGCAAAGTGTTCCTTCATGGTAGTGCTCCATGCGGTTGGTTGGCATAATTTTGGAAACCCCATTGGCCCAATTACAAAGAGTGTTGAACTTCAATGGTGAAAGCTGCATTTGAATTCCTGTTCGGCCATGGAGTTCATTGAGTGGCTTTTGGCAAGTCGCTGTGGGTGAAACTGCATGTTACGATAATGATGGGGCTGCTGCCAAGACCACCCATACATTGAATTCCCCCCTTACAGGACATTTAGTGAAAGTTGCATTATCTCACTGTCTGTTTCCCTGCCACCTTTAGCCCATCATACGGGGTAGGGAATACTAACATCAGAACGCAAGGTACATTTTATTACATGCAAAGAAAAGGACAAGCTCCACACAGGGCTGCTCTTTTCAGTGTCATTGCAATGTGTCGTTCTCAGCCTAGCTTAATTTGCTGTGTTGTTGTGAATACAAAATGTACACCAATATGTGCTAGTGGAAGGAAGGATGGAACAGAATGTTGCTGTGCAGAATTTTCCTATTCGTTGTGTAAGGTTCCTATATAACGATCATGTCATCAAACATAATGCTTTATGTTCATTCATGGCATGGCCAATAATGACATGTCAGTGGTTGGGTAGTGCACTAAGTAATTCTAAGTGAAGAGTATAGTAGGTCATACATTAGATTCAAAAAGCTGGTGGAATTGGCTGTATTAGCCTGTGATGCTGAATAAACGTACGTAGGATTGTGGCCTCATTTTATTAAGCTACTAGGAGGGGACTTTTAAAGAAGGCTGATCAATTACAGTGGAATCTTGGTTTTCGACTCCTGAAACCATTCGAAAACCAAGGGGCAGCTTCTGATTGGCTGCAGGAGCTTCCTGCACTTAAGCAGAAGCCGCATCGGACATTCGGCTTCCGAAAAACGTTCGTAAACCCAAACACTTACTTCTGGGTTTTTGGTATTCAGGAGCCGATTTGTTCGTCAACTAAGCCGTTCGAGAACCAAAGTTCCGCTGTAGTTCAACTTTGCCTTTTCTTCCATACAGTATATACTGACTGTTTAGTCTTCTGGTGCGGGCTCACAATTCCAAAATAGCAAATGACACACTATTTCAGTGAAGTTGCAAAATCTTGCTAATAGCTGGTAAAAAGTGTGCAAGATGCCCAGAACAACCAAACTAGAGATTTCCTTTTCCTCGTTGACAGATGTTATGACAATCAGCAATGCATAGTATTGACTTTTAAAACACGCACATGCACACACACAAGTCAGATGAACTTAAATCACCTTTTCTTGAAACGTATTAGGATGAGAAGCTAAAGAAACTTGTGGAGCAGAATGGCACAGAAGATTGGAAAGTTATTGCCAATTTCCTTCCTGTAAGTAGGCCTCATTTTCTGTTTATAACCACACATTTATCAGTGGGTGAAAGCAGGGGAGGTTGTTTCATAATTACAGATGGGGACTTAATACAATTATAGCAATTTGGGAGGCTTGCAGAACTTCACCATGTATACCCAACATTTAAATGTCTTTCTTTCACTTCTCATGAAATGGAGGAAGGAGAAATGTTAAAAGCCTTGGGGGGGATTTTATATACAAACAGATGGTTGGTACATCATCTATCTATCCGTCTCTCAATGGAACAAAAAAGCATCAATGCAGAATAGAAACTGGCTTTGATCTGTAGTTGCTATTGCTTATTAAGTGTGTGGTTCTGCTGGTAATTTCTGACACACTTGTTGAGAAGCAGCAGGTAAAGTTTATTATATATTCATTTTTAACGAATAGCTGGTAGGTTAGTATGCAACTATGGTATCTGTCTGCTGTCTACAATCAAAAATTAATATGAGAAGGCGCTGCAAGGTTTTTGTAGCTGAAGCTGTCATAGTGTCCAACTCTTCCTTTGGAAGATCCCCATCTCAGTTTTACCTCTATCAGTGGCCTGATCCTTGCTTGTTTTGATAGTGATGTAAGCAATAAAATGTAAAGATTTTACTTGCAGAGGCAGCATGCGTGCTGAATAATAGTGTAAATACTGCAATATCATGACTCAGAATTGCATCTGTGGGGCATTTGTTAACAAAGTTGCATTTTTTCATGCAGCTGTAGCAATTATGTAATAATTTGTTGGGGTTTTTTTTGCTTGTTAGAATCGGACAGATGTACAGTGCCAGCATCGGTGGCAGAAGGTACTAAATCCAGAACTTATTAAGGGCCCGTGGACTAAAGAAGAAGATCAGCGAGTAAGTTAACAATATTATTTTAATCTAATCGTTCCATCAGCATTAAATGTTGGGTGCAGCCAACCTACATCCACTTTGATGAAATAATACCTGTAATTTAAGTTATTTAATAATTGATCTTTACAGCCCCTAACATTTCTTCCAGCAGCACTTTAAATAATTGCTTAACTGTCCACTTGAGAGGTGGTGTAATACAGAATGGTTGAGAGACTGAGCTGCGAACCAGGAAGTCCCTGACTCGAGTCTCAGTTATTATCTCATTAGATGGCCTTAGGCAAGCCTCATGTTTTTGAGCCCAAATCCTCCCTCCCATCTTTGGGGAATACTTTGGGAATAATTATACAAGAGGTGATTCCAGGCATCCTGTTTTGTTTGCACAAAGTTTGTGGGGAGGTTAGATTATGTGGAATATTGATTGATAACTAATTCTAATCTGTGGGAACATTGTATGTTGTGTCCAGTGTGTTTTCCCCCTTTACTTTGTTTATCACAAAAGTCTGGGAGTGGATTTGTTGTGCAAGAATCTCACCCAAAATTTGTGATAGTCTGGAAATGTCATGAGGCAGCTATAATGGCAAGGCAATTAATAGGATGCCGCCTTTTCCTACTCAGCTGCCTTCTTTAGTCCCTGATAAGTTTTGCACCTATTTTTTATTCCCATTTTTCTTCCTGTATAATAATGCTGGCCTATCTAAGTTCCTGATGCACATCACAGCCCTGATCTTCCATGAAACATAAGAGAATGATTGCGTTTTCGTCCCATAGCATAACACCTGAAAGTTAGAGGTGGCACTTTACTTGTTTTTGTGCTTGTTTGAAGGTGATAGAGCTGGTGCAGAAATACGGTCCCAAGCGCTGGTCTGTCATCGCTAAGCACTTGAAAGGAAGGATCGGGAAACAATGCAGAGAGCGATGGCACAACCATTTGAATCCAGAAGTTAAAAAAACCTCCTGGACAGAGGAAGAAGATAGAATTATTTACCAAGCACACAAGAGACTGGGAAACAGATGGGCAGAAATTGCAAAGTTGCTTCCTGGACGGTAATGACAGAGAGTAGCTCTTTAAAGGAAAGACTGGGGTGGAGATGGGAGATGACTCTGTATTTTGTCGTTTTAGCAGAACAAATGCAATGCTCCTAATGAATTTTGCTCCTAATGAATGCAAGTGAGTGCATGGCCAAGCTGATGAGATCAAAGTGTTGTGCATTATTTTATAAGTTGACCAACTTTTAGCTTTAATTGTTAGGGGAAGTTTTCTAAATTGTATCTGGTCAATAGAACAGGCAGTCTGTGGAAGCTATTGGGGGTCCTCTGTGAAATAACGTCTCAGATGATTTAAGGCTGTGTGGATCTCCAGTGACACAGAAGACCTTGCCTGATAATGTTACGACGTCTTCATATGTTACAAAGACGGAAGGAAATATGTGTTCGACTCATTTCTACCATAGTATGAATTGTGTGGGGCGTGAGACTTGCTGATCTCCCATATGGAGAGTTCTACAATCCCTCTATGGAGATCCATGTCCTACTACTCCTGTAGAAGTGAGGAAAGAGGAAGCGTAACTGACCTGGCACTTCTTCTTTTTACAGTTCTGCAATGAACATAAACTTTATTTTAGATAATATTAAAGCATAATTATGAAACCATTCT
Organism: Podarcis gaigeae; assembly: GCF_964106915.1. Classification (NCBI taxonomy): domain Eukaryota; kingdom Metazoa; phylum Chordata; class Lepidosauria; order Squamata; family Lacertidae; genus Podarcis; species Podarcis gaigeae. The sequence goes on from NC_139680.1 coordinate 60,217,346, forward strand.
AAATTAATAATGTAGTCAGATAATTATAATTATTACTCAAGCACCTAAACAGCTTTTGGAGAATGTCACACACAGACACAAATCTGTTTTTTTTTTCTTAGAGTAACACCACCACCTTCCTTTCACTGAGTATGAACACCATAGTCACATAAGCCCTAACAAGCTGTGTCCCAAGACTGGAAGTTAACTGAGGTGAAAACTAAATATGACACAGGAGATCTGTGATCAGGACCTCCCACTTCAGGCCTTGGAAATCCTTTGAAGATAAGGAAAATGATGCTCTAGGAGAGAGAGATTAACTCTTGCTTCATCTTGCCCTTTCCCAGATCTATACTCCCTCACTCCCTAAACTTATTAGATCCACCAGGGTAGGTCAGGAGAGAACACTACACTCTCGTGCTTTTTAGGCCCGCAGAACTTCCCAGCATCAAGGACTTTTGTATACATCCCTTGGATGAATCCCAATCATCTTGGGGTAACCACAAATAAAGCCCAAACCCAAGAAGAGCAAAAATGTTTGCTTCGTTGACTGTAGAACGGGTTTCGATTTTCTAGTATGTTTGCTTGGAGGGTGACCGCTTTGCATTGCCACCATGCAGCAGTGGAACGCTACAGAGTTCCTTTTGGAATGGCTGTATTTGACAAGCTTGTAGGGCTTAGTGTGTCAAGGAATCAGGAGGTTGTGCCTGTTGCGTCACATGTTAGAGGATGAGGTGCAACTGGACTGATGAATTTATCCAGGTGGGACATAATGTAAGAGAAGGGGCAGGAGGAGTTGACTTCAGAACTGAAATCAGGAATTCAGGGAGACTTGTTTGTTTTTTATGTCACTGTTTTACCTATTTAATTTTTTGCTGCCAGTTACAGAAGCAGGGCACTAATGAAATGCAGTGTGGATAGTTGCGTATTTTGACAACAGTAAAAACCCGTCTGTTGTGAGCTTGTAGCAGAAGTTCAGCCCATGTGAGCCGAATGAATTCCAATATAAGCACTATTAAAGTGCAAAGGAGATTCCTAGGTGACCATGGTAATGTTGTATGTTAACTGCTCTCTCCTGTCAGTTAACCTTAACCATTTCTGAGCATTCAATTTCATATTATTCTTTCTTCTTTATATGCCTGTGTTCTTGTGCAGAACTGATAATGCTATCAAGAACCACTGGAATTCTACGATGCGGCGAAAGGTTGAACAGGAAGGTTATCTTCAGGAGTCTTCCAAAGTCAGCCAGCCTTCAGTAGCCACAAGTTTTCCAAAGAACAACCATTTAATGGGCTTTACCCACACCCCACCTTCTGTGCAGCTGCCAACCTCCACCCCAACCCCAGCCACCAGTGACTACTCCTATTACCACATTTCTGAGACACAGAATGTAAGCTGATGGAAACAATTCAATTGGTTGACAGCTAGGTCTCCCCATCATTGAGATATTGTAACTGCCATGCATGACCATGGCAGGAATGGAGAAAGGGGGGCTAATATGATTGATACACTGCTATATCTTGCTTTTGCACGAGGTTCATTGTGGTCTCTCATCTGAAGATCTAATCAAGTTCACATGTACATAGTTTTAGCCACATTGCAGCATCAGCAGTACCCAGACCACCTGCTAGGGGTGGGAAGGATGCAAGTTAGCAATTGTCTGTAAGAGGCATAATGGCTGCGGTGCTAACTCCACTTACCTGGTGGTAAGCTCCATTGAATTCATTGGTACTTACCTCTGAGTAGGCATGGTTAGAATTGCTTGGCCTCACTCTTTTAAAACAATGAATGAGGTGTGACTGCTTGGAATTAAACCCACTGAAGTCAGTGGACATGAGTAATGTAAACCCATTTATTTCAATGGCTCTACTCTTCAGTATAGTTACATTAGATATCATTCAATGTTTTTAATTTTACAACTATGCACTCCATGAAGAGGATTGAATTCAGACAACAGTGATAGGCCTATGTAAGATAGGTGGACACGCCTATTCTCATATTTTTGTGTGAAAGCATTTTTAATAACTTAATTTTGACAAGTAGAAAGTAATAATTGAGTAGTTGTACTTCTCTGTGGGGTCTAAACCTGTAGCATTCTCCTGTTCTAGACTTCCACTCCTTTACAATTTGGCTGCAGGTGAAGTAAGTAGTTATAGCTGATAAGTTATATAGCTATAAGTCATCATAAACTCATAGTCATTATTAAGTAGATTATATTAATCTAAGATTATATGAATCTAGTTTGAACTAGATAGCCCTCAGGATCCCTTCCAACTCTACAATTCTATGATTCTATTATGTTTGTAATGTTATTATTTTATTACAGAATATAACAGTCCATATGATATATGGCAAAAACTGATAATACAGAGAGAACCCACTCAGAATTTTGCCAGTAAATACAAAATGTCAAACACTGGACCATTTGGTTGCAATTTAAACAGGTCTTCCTTTTCTTTTTAATTTTTTTATTTGTCACAGCATCTGAGGTGTCTGCTTTACAGTATTTAGCTTTTCTTGATAGCAGGAACTCACAGGGACATTCTTTCATGAGACGTATTGTAATTTTACATTGTGGACTGCCCTGAGATCTACAGATAAAGAGCAGATAATTAATCAATCAATCAATCAATCAATCAATCAATTAATTAAGTGGAAGCACATGTAGGATAATTTGGTATCCAATTTTTGTCATACTTTGTTACTGAATGATGGGTTATAACACAGACTGCTTTCTCTATATTCTTCCTCATGTTTAGATGTATGCGGAGCCATACATGCAATGGATCTGATGGTCTGTCTGTATTACAATCCACCAAGTAGTTGTAAAGGGTGGGGAAACATGTCTTGTTAGATGCCTGCTGGATTGAACCAAAGGTCCCACCTAGTCCAGCGCCCTGTTTTCAACAGTGGCCATTCGGATGCTCCTGGGAAGCCCATAAACAAGGCTTCCTTTCCTTTTCCTTCTCTGGGGCATTAAAAATCATGCTGTGGGCCTGTTATCCCCTTTTACTTTGAGATGCTTAGCCTTCAGCCCAACACAAGCGACCTTGATGCCCATCTGTCCATTTTGTTGTTGTTTATGAAATTTTGTTGTTGTTTATGAAATTAATTAGGCACATTTCTCAAGGAGGAGCCAGGAGTACAAAAGACACAATCATTCATTAATGCAATACAGAAAACCTCACAACCCCATAAAAATCATTACAATCCGGGCCTGCAAAATAATCCAGTAACCAAAAACAAATTAAAAATTAGTAATTAATAAAACAGCAATAGATGGTTGGGAGGGTGTTATTGGTTGATCAATGGATCACTATAGTTTGAGAATTCCTAAAAGGGTTACTGAACTTGTTGCATTTAAAATGAGATACCTCTTTTATTTCAAGGAGGTAGAAAGATTGGCATAAGAAGTACTGTGTGTGTGTGTGTGTGTGTGTGTGTGTGTGTGTGTGTGTGTGTTACTTAAGCCCATCACATTATTGAGAAGTGTGTGAACAGCATGATTAATTTGGGCTCTCTTTGTCTTTCGGTCTAGGTCTCTTCTCAGATCCCATATCCAGTAGCACTTCATGTAAATATTGTTAATGTTCCCCAGCCAGCTGCTGCAGCTATTCAGGTAGATAAATTTTAAAACCATTTCAGGGATCCATTTGCCATACATTTCATATGCAAGTTACATGCAAATACCTTAACCTGCCAAAAAATAAAATCAGACAAAGGCACAGCTCTTTTAACAAAGTAAATGATAGAGAAGGGCCTGGGCAGCCATGTTTCTAGCAATTTGGGTGCCAGCCTTGAGAAGACACACACTCTCCTCACAACTCCTTTGCTTCCTGGAGCAAATTCTCCCCCACCTTGGTGTCCGAGCAGATTGTCATCATGGTTTTCAGCTTAGGGCTAAACATGGGTTTCCCTTTCTAAAAATCTGAAGGCCACAGATTGGCGTGGATTTCAAATCCTGGTTTTAGAGTAACCCTTGGTTAGCTTTCACCAGAGTCAACTTTGCTGAAGGTGAACTTGCAGTTTAGGAGGAGAGGGTATCAAGTGCTCCAAGAAAGGAAGTAAGGGCACACGTTCCTGAGAAAGGCTTCCAGTTTGCTTACCACAGTTAGCGGCTACCCAGTGCCTTTGTTTGCACGCTGGCAGAAAGAAGTTGTATCAGGGTGAGGAGGTCTACTCATTTCTTTAAAAAGGTGGCCAGGGAAAGTGATCTGGAATGGTTTCTTAGGTTCCCTAGTTTGGTATGCAGGAGGCATCCAGAAAATAGGTATTGTGTTCTGCACTTTAATACCTGTGCAAAAAAAATAAAATTAAGCGGAGGTTCCAGGGTTTTTTGTCCAGTGAAGGAGCCTCTCAGGCGAATTTGCCTGCGATTCTGCAAGGCCGCAAGCCATTGTCATCGTCGTAAACTGCAGCATCCAACCCGGCCTTTACCTTCTCTTTTCCCTTAACTCTTAATTGCAGAGACACTATAATGATGAAGACCCTGAGAAAGAAAAACGAATAAAGGAATTAGAGTTGCTACTAATGTCGACTGAGAATGAACTGAAAGGGCAACAGGCATTACCAGTAAGAATGTCACTGTGTGCTTGGACGGAGGGATAGCAGCTTTACCCCAGTGCTTCTCTTCCCCCCCTTTTCCCCTCCCCCTCTTCTTCTGACACTAATCAAGGCTCTATATTTCCATTTGAAGAGGACGAGACATTGCTCTCCACCCCCCATAAGCATTTGCTTGTCTTCCCCCCCCCCATCTCCAAATTACAGTGGTGCACTAATTCCACCATGTTTGCTTTTATGTGAAAATGGACTGCTATTTAAAAAAAGAACAGCAACAATCAGTTCCCGTCAGGTTTTATCCTGAGGGGACATCTTTGTTTCTGAGAACTTCTGAACACTGTGCATAATGAAAATGTAGTGCCTGGTTCTTGGTTTTCTTCTCTTTCTCTCTGCGCTGTATTCCTCACCTTCAGCTATATGTTGCACTCCTGGCCTGTGATCCTCAAGCCATTGCAGCCGGTCTTGCTCACTCTTTTCGGCAAATGTGGCACAAGTCAAGTCCAGAGTACGTCACATACCTCTGCTCTAAAGAGTGCTACTTGTATGTATTCAGAACCTCACCCCTGCTCCAAAGCTTGAAGTGGCTTCCCCTCCAGCTTGCAAAGTCAGTGAGCAATGCTGCATGGAAGGGGGCAGGCAGGGTGTGTCTCTCTGCACTGGCCACACCACTGGGCCTGTCTCCTCCGTTCCAGAATGCCACAGAATCCTCCTCCCGGGGCCACTTGTGCCACATGCCCTGCAAGTTGGGAATACGTAGTCTTGAATTGGCGTTGGGAAGACAGGACAATTGCTCCAGACCAAATGGTTTGGGAATCACAGCCCAAATAAGGTCCATTTTATTTGTTTTTATGCATGTTTGGTAATGTTTCTCTGAGGAAAGTTAGATTCTATAACTGCATGTATGAAACCCAGAGCTGGCTATTACTGAATTTGTATATGTAATAAAATTAATACGGTAACTGCAGAAAAAATAAAAACCTGGGTGATAGCCAGCAGGAAACATCCACGTCTAATTAATTCATATTAATAATTAATTCATTTTCTAGTTAATGGGGGGGGGACACAACCGTGTGCATGAAATGTTAGTTTGGCCACTTCTAATTTTTAGTTGAAGTTTTGCAATGCCTTCTCTTGCATGGTTATGCTGCAAAGAGACTTCTGTTAATTTGCTCTTCTGCTTTCCTAACCGCGTTGATTTTACAGCCTTTTCATTGCATTGGTGTAAGCTGTAGCACTAGTCAGAGATAGGGCAAAGATGAGGGGAGGTATATCAAAAATAAGTAACTGGTATTAATCTAAATCCGCAAAGACCAATGGAAAAGTTGCCAGTGACTTCAAACGTGATGTGGAATTCAAAATCTAAATCCATAAGGTACAGATAAGACCGAGTTTTGCACTAGGGAAATCTTGCAATTTCCTTACTTTGCACAGGGAAGGAAAAACAGATTTGTGCACTCACAGACTTTGGAAGAAGAGTGTTTGCATGTAGCTGTATTGCTTGTTATACTGTAGATACTGGCCCAGGATGCAGAGTTGATGCACAAGATGAGGTAATGCCAAAATGAAAGCTATAAATTTATTACCCTTTCAAACAAGCTCTTGCTGCACTGATGAAAGGAAACATCTTGACAACTGTTTCATGGGCATTAAGTGCTTAGATGATGCAACTACTTTTATCTTTTCCTTCAACAGCCATCCAATACCTTGTGCAATTTCTTTGCTAAGTTCCTTCTGCCTCTTTTTTCTCACACCCTCTTTACCGCCCCCCCTCCCCCTTCCTTTAGACACAGAACCACACGTCAGATTACCCAGGATGGCACAGCACCGCAATTGCAGACAGTACCAGAACTAGTGGTAACAGTGCGCCCATTTCCTCTTTGGGGGAGCATCATCATTGTATTCCATCTCCACCAGTGGATCATGGCTGCTTGCCGGAAGAAAGTGCATCCCCTGCAAGGTGCATGATTGTTCACCAGAGTAACTTCCTGGATAATGTTAAGAATCTCTTAGAATTTGCGGAAACGCTTCAGCTGATAGATTCCGTAAGTAGAATGGTCATCTTCTAAGGTGTGGCTGGTATAAGGACTGGAGTCATATGCTATTTCTATATCAGTTTGTTTTCTTACATTCTGTCTGTCTTGTTTGCTTTGTTGCTGAATAATCCCATATCCAGGGTAAACTTTCACCATGACCACCTTTAGTACAGTTGGTTTTTGTTTTGTTTTTTGCTGCACATTTACAACTTACAACCCAGTCCTATGCAAGCTTACTTGGAAGTAAGTCTCGTTTAAATAGACGGGCTCTTATTTCTGAATAAACGTGGTAGGATCCGAGCATTTAGCCCTAGCTTGTTGTTTGTGGCCTCCCAAAATTTATCAAGCGCAGGTAAACATTTGCACGTAACATGCATGTATAGAATCATTATTGTTAGTGTTTTCAGGTTGCTTGTATATTAACCTGCAAAGGATAAATTTATTCTAAGTGAGCTGGCATATTTAAAATTATTCCTAAATATGTTGTGCCTTTTAACAGTGAATTCATACTGTACATTACAAAACACACACAACTCTATGTGTATTTTTAGTTCCATTTCAAGTGACTGTACACTTCTGTGTACCTTCCTGGATCCCTCCTTTTTTGTGAAACACACATTGCATTAATGATTTTCTTCTACAAAAACTTCAAGAAATCACACGTCATTTTTGAAGATTCTAAGTCTTTCGTGTAGAAATTCTAAGACTGACATAGGGCTATTTAAAAAGTATGGGCTGAAACCAAACATTTGGCAAAACATATTCATTATGACAGCATCACCTGCTCGACTGTATCCTTTTCACTTAAGAATCCTACCTCCTTAATAAAGCAGATGGGTGACAGACTGTAACAGAGTGGTAAGGGAGGGGGAGAGTTGCTTCTTTTAGGAATCCACCATTAGGATAGTTTTCATTTGGGAAAGACTGAAACTGGGTCAAAATGACTTAAAAATGAGGAACAGTGGCTCCTTTACTTTGTTTCTCGTTTACTAAAGTTGTTATGTTAGTGCTATACTTTTTTTATCCAATGAGAGGGCATCGTACACTGTCTCATAGATTCGTGACTTCCCCCATTGTTTTTAGGATCCTTCATCATGGGGTGATCTCAGCAGTTTTGAATTCTCTGAAGAAGCAGACACCTCGCCTAGCCGAGCTCCCTCTGCCAAAGCCCCACAGCTTCAGCAAACAGAGGCCAGTGCATGTAGGCCTGAAGGACACCCTCTCTCAAACCTGAGCAAAGCCATGTTGAGTCAGGATTCCCTTGCCTTGCCCAAGTCCTTGGCTGGCTCAAAATGTGGCACAGCTCCGTTGGTGTTTCTGCGCACAAAGAGAGGGCATCCCAGCCACTTAGCCAGTGGCCATAAGTCCTTCATACTTGCTGATGTCAGGAGCTCAACTCCTAAGCGCTCCCCTGTCAAAAGCCTGCCATTCTCTCCCTCGCAGGTAGAGCAAGATTTCTGCACAGATTTTACTAATCCTCAAAAGTCAGCAAGGTGTTAACAACATAGGAGAACTAATCATTGGAACGAATGACTAATTCCTGTTGCACTCACTGATTGCTCTCCAATTTTTAATTTGCTCATAGCTTACTCTTCACCATGGAGTTTAGACTGCCAACAATCTGACTGATAAATTTGCTTTTCTCTTGTGTGTCTTATTCTTGGTGGTTTTCAAGGGGGTAGCGGTTTGTTTGCTTTGCTCTTGTTTGTCATTCCTTCAGCTATCAGAATTTAACATTTCTGTTTCCTGTAACCATTTTTTCTTACCCCATACTTTGCACATTTGGGTTCACTGACTCCCTAAATTTACACTAAACAGACAATGGTGTCCAAATTATGTTGCAAACTAACAAGTGATTTAAAATAAATGATTATTTGAAAACATTTTTGAACAGTAAGGTGTGAGTTACAAACTACTTGATATATTTAAGGTATATGCATCTCATTGAATGGACTAAACAGATTAAGAGGACGTGAATTGGTTTAAGTGGCTTGGGGACTTCTGCTTAAACATGTAGATTTGAAACAACAACATGTTGAGTTAATGACAGTCATTACTGCTAATGAAGTTTATTTCCTAAATTCTGCAGTAGCAGCCCTTTTTCAGCGAATTAAATATTTACATCAAAATAGTAATTTTGATAATCTCTGTGCAACTTTTACTTTCTGTTCTGTGAAAGTAAAACAATCAGTTTTAATGGATAAAATAGGAACATTTATTTTTTTAAAAACAATCTAGTTGCCATATTTCATGCTACAAGGTTCAGTGGGTGGTATCTTTACTTATTTGGAGTGGACCCGTTGAAATAATTGAAGTCAAGTCCATAAATTTCATTGGCTGTACTCTGCTCATGACCTAGGCAGACGTCACCCAGTACTTCTCATGAACCAAGAAGGTTCTTTCATATTATTAGACATTCTTTGCAAAGACAAATAAACTCAGTGAGGTAAAATAAATACTTGTTTCTATAAATAATCTTGTAACAAAACCAAAGGAATATATTTGTGTAGGCCAAACACTAGAAATGTGAAACTTTACTTTGGGTGTATCGCAACCAAAATACTCACTGCCACACAACATGACGCTGCTGTTGATACAGTTTCACTGTAAGTTCGTGGAAGAAGCACTCCTGTTAACTGAGATTCCCTCTCTTTTTTCAATATTTGCAGTTCTTGAACACCTCATCAAGCCAAGAAAGCCTGGACCTGGACAATCCAACTTTAACTTCCACTCCCCTCTGTGCTCATAAACTCACTGTTACAGCACCTCTTCACAGAGACCAAGCATTTAAGATACAGAAGGAGAATAATATGTAATTTCTCTTGCTTTATTTTTTTTTTAAAAATGCACTTTTGCCATATTACTATAACAGCTAAAATAGGCTACGAACATGCATCTTGATTTCTTTCACCCTGATCCAGAGTTTGTTGGGTTTTGGTTGGGCACACAGAGCTTCTCTGTAAGTAAGCATCCCATTCATTTCAGTGGAGGGCAGCTAAGCATTGTCCATTTGGAGCTGCTCCTTCCATTGACATGAATGAGGAGGCCAGATGTGTAGGGTAGCTTTTGAACTAGTGTGGTGGCCACTAGGTCAGTTGTTCCTACCATATTATAGTGGAACTCCTTCTGGGCGCATATAATTAGAACAAAAGCAAAGCCTGCTAGGTTAGGCCAGGGGCCCAGTATCTTGTTCCCACAGTGGCCATCCATACTTGTGGGGAACCTACAAGTGGGACCTGAGCAGAAGACCTCTCTCTCCTGTAGTTTCCAGCAATGTGCTCATAAGAATTCTGCCTCCAGCTGTAGCCACTGTTAGCCATATCATCCATGAATTTGTCCAGTCCTCTTTTAAAGCCAACCAAATTGCACTCTGCACCCATCATCATTATTCCTAAGTGCTTGAAGCGGTTCGTGGACATTATTTCAGCAGTGCCCACAGCGCCCCTGAAATACATGCCCTCATTATTATCCCCATAGCGCACGTGGCTGTTTGAAACATAGAACTTTGCAGTACACAAGTCAACCTTTTAATGTGACGCTACTGTAAACTTATATTTCAACAAAAAGATTCAAACTACTTCCTAATTTCTGTTTTACCCACCCCCCTTTTGTGGACTCAGCTTCAGAACTCCAGCTATCAAAAGATCAATATTGGAGAGCTCTCCAAGAACTCCAACTCCATTTAAAAATGCACTCGCAGCTCAAGAATTCAAATATGGACCCTTGAAAATGCTGGTAAGAAGGGAGGGAAACCGTGATAAAAATTGGATTTATATAAGGATGATAAGAAGAGTTTTGTGTTGTTTCATTGCATACTTATTTTTCGTTTTTAGCCTCAGACACCAGCTCACCTTGCAGACGATCTGCAAGATGTTATCAAACAAGAGTCTGATGAAACTGACATTGCTTCTGGCATATGTGAAAATGGATCCCCTTTGTTGAAGAAAATCAAACAGGAGGCAAGTTAAACAATATTTATCTAAGACCACTTAAAACTGGGCTCACATTGCCCAGAAGTGTCTTAAATTGATTCACTTACTCTGGCGAGAAGCCAATTTTGCCATGTTTTAATTTTAAAGATCATCAGGAGCTGGATCAGATTGTTCAAATATTTCCTCAATCTTAAATTTTTGTAAGCAAACAGATTAGGTGAACCATAATGTCACAGAAACAGTACAGTAAGCCTGCCACTTGCATGCATTTAACTTGTGTGCATTCAGCTTCATGCGCATGGCAAATAATAAAATGGGGGTGACTTTGGCCGTCTATCCGCCATTGAACTTAATGGGTTTTGACTATACTCCATTTTGGTTTTGGGTGCGATCCCTGGAATGTAACACCTGCGTAAGTTGTGGTCCTACTGTCCTGTCATTTCTGTCTTTCAGAGAAGGCCATTGCTTCCACAGCAAAAATTATACAATTGGTGCCTGATTTTTATATGTTGAGAATAGATTACCCTGGTCCTTACATACAACAAACTCTGTCGAGCCTTGTAAACCACTAATTTCAAAAATTTCATACTCTCTGGCTTTAGAGGAATTCTCAGGAACAAGAAAGTTCATCAGTGAAGCCTTGCAAATCTTTTACATAATGTAAAAAGACTACAATTTTTCATTGATGGCCCCAATAAGAACTTAGTTGCAGTCTAGATTTCCAGGAGCTTAAATTATTGTTTAAATTGTTTTTTTATTTGAATTAATCCTGAATGTCAGAACTTAATGTTATGTCATACAGAGAGTGACTTTTCAAGAACTAATATACACTGACAAAACTAAATTGCGATGTAGGCCAACTTTATTTGGAAATAACAATTACAGGTACTGCTAAATAGGGATAAAGTAAGTCAGTTGTTGAGATTTGAAACATAGCTCTGCTTTCTGCTGATAGGTAGAGTCTCCCACAGGCAAAGCAGGAAACTTCTTTTCCTCAAACCATTGGGAAGCGGAAGGGCTGAACACACAGCTGTTCACACATGTGTCCACTGTGGAAGATGTGCCGGTATGTATTAAGCTATGAATCTTGCGTTATTTGTTATTTTTTTGTGACATGGCATATTTGGAAGCTGTGGTAAATAAGCAGATACAGCTCAGGAGCCACATCTGTCTCACCAAGATGTTTCCTCTGACCATGTCACCAGGCTGCTGTTGTGGGCTGATTTGTCTGCAAAATGGGTAATTCTGCAGGAAAGGGTTGGAAAACCTTTCCCCAGAGAAAATGCCTTAGGTAGAGCCACTTGTTGCTAATACCTTATCCCCCCCCCTTCTGAAATTCAAGTAGTAAAAAAATGTACAGCCTACGATACGTGGAAATCTTCTTGTTTTTAACTAAAGGCATGTTTAATACTCCCGTTATAATGAACAGGACACTAAAACACTTAACTTTGGTTTGAAAATCATTAAATATATGCACTTAATTTGGGCTGGATTGTGCCCAAACATTTTTCACCTTAAGTTCACCAGTTTTTCTTTATATTGTATATATAAAAGCACTGTGCTGGTACAGAGTGCACTTTAGGTTATGTAAAAAGCTGAGCCAAAGTTCTGCTCATAATTGGATCACTGAAGTGTTTGCTGAAGTCAGTGGAATCAGTGAAATGTTTACTTTCTTTGCCCAACACCCTTTGTAAATGGCATAATTTCATTTTTAATATAAATGGGATTAGAACACAATATAGTCCAATTGCTACATGCTTGTACTTAAGCCGATTTACTGCTATTTAAATTTTATTTCTCACTGTTCCCTTAAAGTGACTGGTACCAGATTTAGCCTTGCGTGTTTTCAGTTTTACTGGGCTGTGTGAGTCAGACTGCATGTTAATACTGTCAACTAAAGCACAAGGAAATTCCCACTTTAGTATGCATGTCATTCTGATCCTTTCAATGCAGTGTGCTGCTTAGCTGTTCACGTTAAGCTTAGCTTAAGTAGTTTGCTGAAAATAAACCTTACATCACTATGATTTCTCTTTTAAGAATCTGACAGCCCTATCCTATGCTTCTTTAATCGGAACTAAATAAGTTATATTCTGGAGAATATAGATATAGATTGATAAATCACCTTTGTGGGATGAGTTAATAAAGAATTAGCTGGATCCCTAGATCCAAAGCACAGAACTAAACACACTCTCCAGCAAGAGAGAGCCTTAAAATCACAGAATCATGCAGCTCAGTGAAGTGTGGGGAATATAAGCTGTTAGACCCTTTCAATATCCTGCTTAGTCCTCTTACAGTGCTTCCCTTCTCTAACCCTCTCACAATGAACCGACCACACTGGTAGTAAGTTTAAATGCTTTACTTACAAACTCCAAAGGTCAGATTCATGAGTTATTCCATGCAGCAGCAAGAAGAACACAGGTAGAAAATTATTGGGTTACAAAAAACAGAAAAATATTTCTGAGCACACAGTCTGGGCTCGAATTGGTCAAGTCCGGACCAATGTGCCTGGTCAGCGTCACATGGTGGAAGAGACCAAACAAAGGAAGGGTCACTTCCTTCTTCACTGGAGGTGAGGGAGCGTGACCTGAGTCTACGAATAGAGTTCTGTGGTCTCAGTCCCTTCATGCATTAACTAGCCCTAAGCTTGCCAGTTATATTTGGCTACAATTTCCCACATTCTGCTGAGTTGAAAGGGGCTTAATGCTCAACAAGGGCATGCAGTTTGGTGTTTCTGGAGGGTAAGATGTTCTCTGAAAACTCTTAGGCCATTATTTATCATTTCTGCCTGTTCACTGATACAGTACTTGTTGCCTCTCTCAGCAGCTGCTCCAAAACAACATTTCCCTTTTAACTGTCTCTTTTTCATGTTGTGTATGTAATGTCATGACTCAGTATAACCAATCAGACTTGGTTATATGACCTCACCACGATTGCCAATTCAGAAATGCACACAGAACAAAATCACATTGGAACTTCCTTCCAAGTGATTGTTCTAGGATCAGGCTGTGACAATGCATAGCAACATCTTGTACCCAAGTTACTGTTTTAAATGACTGAAATTAAAGCATAGAAATAATGTATTCAGCATATTCATTCATTCTTCCTTTTCAATTACCTCTATTTTTTTACTGTTTCATCAGAATCTACTTACCAGTTCTGGTTTAAAGATGCCTGCATCAGAAGAAGAGGACAATACTCATAAATTATTTGCATTACATAGAAATAGGTCATCAGTTAGCCCACTTCAGGTAAAATTTGCCTTTAAAAATTATTTGCAGTATACGATGATTCCTTGCACAATAATAGTACATATGTTTAGATTACTATTGGATGCGGTTTTGTTTGCTGACTATAAAACTCAATGAAAAAAGCTGTACAGAAAGCAGAAGAGCTGACCTGACATTTTGATACGCTGGTTCAAAGGTGGCATTCCTTTTTCTGCAACCTGGAAAAAAATGGTTTGTCAACATGTAAACAGAATGGAAGACACAGATGTTATTCCCTCCTATTGCCATTACAGACTTCATTTTTGTAGCGGTGAAGCATGCTCTTTTACATATTGGTTTCCTTGGACTGATCATTATAATTGGCTATTGTAAGTATGAATTTCAGCAAAGTTCCACAAGGCAGTTCAATGGAAAGTCAAGATTTTGACAGAAGGGCAGGAAGGAAAAGTTGCCACGCCTACAGAAGGGCCTTGATTTCAGTGGTAGGACATTGATGTGCTTTGCATGCAGAAGATCCCAAGTTCAGACCCTTTTATCTCCCATGACAAAGGTGGGATAAGGCTGGGAAAGGCATCTCTCTGAAACCTTGGAGAGCCATTGCAGAATAGACAAAACAGCTAGAAGGTTCAATGGTCTGGCCCAGTGTAAGGTTGTTTCCTGTGTTTAGCTATGAAGAAGGTAAGGTTAGTTACTAAGAACCAAAAGAGAACCTAAATTGAGCCCTGCTGGATCATGCTGAAGATTCTCCTTGGCCTGCATTCTCCTTCCCAGTCGTGGTGAACCAAAAACCCTTGGGAAGCCCTCAAGCAGAGAGCAAAAGTGCACTAGGCCTCTCCAGTTATTGTTTCCCAGTAAAAGTGCACTTGAGGGAGATCAGTTTCTTGGGTTTACGACATTATTTATGAAATAATGGAGGACAGCTCCACACACCAGGAAAAAACACACCACAGTAGTGAATATGTGACTTGCAGACATACAGCATGGTATATTTCCACTGTCTTGTGAAGCTGCAAAGATAAATAGTACAGCAGTTGCTCATATGGTAATAATCCCCTTCTGGACAAGAGCATTAGAGCATCTACTTCTATAGAGATGAGCCAACAAAATATTTAAAATCTTTTATTACTCCTTAAGCAAATAGCATTTGCTCTGAGTAAATGAAGTAGAATTGGCTTATTACCTTAACTAGAATTTTGCATTCGACTTTTATTACCACAGAATTGATAAATGGCTGGTGAATGAGCTTTCTTCCTGTTCCAGTCATGAAGACAACCTTGGGGTTGTCACTTTTCAAAAGTTGTTCTGATCCTTAGATGTGCAAACTCAGTAAAAGATTGTGTGTACACTGGGAGAAGTCACCTTCCCTCCTACTCAAAGAGGCAATCGGAGATTGTCATTCAAGAGGCAAGAGCAGAGGAAGAGCATAAGAACACTTTCTCATTCTCATTCTGTAGGTTTATCCTCCCATTTGCTCCAGTAGGCCCATTCAATTTAACCCCGTAACAGCAAACTGGGAGGGGGGGGGTATTCTGACCATATGACTGTGTGGTCTGCTACAACATCGCTATGCTGAACAATAATGGATGCTAGCTTTGAGTTCCCGGTTGTGTCTGTTTCCTTTAGGACGCTCTTTGTGCAGGGGTCATTTTGACAAAGTAATCATATTGTGGTATGTCTTGGGATTCTTCCCTGGGTAAAGCTTCCATGAAACTACAGATCATTTTTTCCCACCTAAAACTTGGAAATATTGCTGCAGAACAAGCCCTGAGTTAATAAATGGATTGCAGGCTGTGGCCCCTTAAAATTACTGAGGAGAAAGGATAGCTATCAGTCTCACTATGAATACAACCCTGAACGTTTGTTAGTAGCCTTGCTGTTGAATTCAGGAAGCCTAGTCGGCAACCATTTTGTTTTCAGAAGAGTGCTTCATTGTAAAACAATCAGGTCAGTGTTCTGCTCATTTGCATCTGTTCAAGTACAGAGTGGCTGAAGACAATGCACTAATCACAGCAGACTTCAGTGAACCAAATGTTTATGTTGGCCTGAGGTAAAATCCAACTCCAATTAAAAAGTGATTCCTAAATTTCACTCCAAGTGGAAACCACCATCTTGAATGGGGAATTCACAACCATTGGTATAAATTGTATAATATGTGAGCTTTTCGTTTGGGATTCAGAAACCAAACCTTCACCTTTACGCACTTTGCCTATTATAAAGGGGGAAGGTGTCCTTTTAAAAAAAAAGGCAATCCCACCTACCAAATATGTTTTGACTATATGTGATTTTGGCTTGAGGCATGACCCCCAGAATATAGCGCGTGCGCCCCAGTCACTTGAGAGTTTCACTGTATTACTTATTCCCACTTTTCTTCCTTGAGTGCTTCCTACTTACAAGAAAGCATAATGTGTGAATCAGTCTTTACAGTGTGTGAGTGAAGGAAAGCACCTTGGCACAGCCTTGCCTTGTTTCTCTCTTTTCCCTAGAGGGGTCACTTTCCTTTAAAGTGCTTTAACTGGATAGCCCAGTTAAAGCTTTGACAATCTGTTTACTGTTCACTCTTCCCTGGGGCAACAGAAGGCAGGTTACAGGATAAGTGAGATAATTGCCTTGATAGAAGAAGGATGTTCTTGTAGGATTACTGATGTGGCAAAATGAACCAAGGGTGACACAGCTGAAAATACAACATGGCTTGATAATTATATATCAACGTGGCATAAACATACTGTATGAAAGTTGCCTTTCTTACCCACAGTTTTAACTTTTGAAGTAGCTTTGGAAACTGTTAACTTTTAAAATCTGATGTGAAAGAACAAATTGATTGCTTTAGCAATATTTGCAGTGGATTAGTACCAAACATAACAGACTCATATAATCCAGAGACCTGATCCGAAACATGTAGCCAGCTAATGATTTTTTCCTGGTTTGGGGCTAAATTGCCTTTAATAATACACTCAGAGCCCGCTGGCACAAGCTAGCAAAAAGTAGCCATACATAAAACCAATGGAACAGGAGTCACATGGCAAGCATTGTTGGTTGTACATTGGTGTTTCGTGCAGCACTCTCTCACGGATGGTAATGAGAAATTTGTCCTGTGGCAGCTTGTGAGAGGTACAGCATGTGGGAAGTGGCCATTGCTGATGAGTGGAGCATCTTGAGGGGGGGGGGGGAAGCAGAGGTGCAACTGGGTTATTAACACTCACATCCCACAAAAGTGCTTGCAAGGGGATGAGATGCATTGGAAGATGCTGCTGCTGCTGCTGAGCAGCACACCCCTGTCCAGAAATGTGTGTCTGTTTGTGTTTTGTGTTTGTATGTATGTACCAAGTATGGAAGTGGAGCTTTTTCATTTTTGAAAACTTTCGTGTATGTCTGTGAAACCACCTTCTAAAACTGGCAGACCAGAGATCTGGGCAATTGCCTCCCCCCCCCCCCAATAGCAATGTTCTTTTATGGCACTAGAGGTGCCATTTGGGCCTATGTGTGTTGGATTTGATGCATGTAACCCTGTTCGAATACTAGCTGATGCACCAAGGGTGTTGGAAGTAGGAGAGGTGCTCTCAGGCAGATTGGAAAGGGATTATCTCCTTCCACTGCTACACACAGGGACCTTGTAAGGGAGAGCACCATCCAGAGTATTTTCAGAGGTGACTGCCCAGCCTTTGTTTACACACAGAGAGAGAATTGTGGTAAGCCATAGGGTGTGACTGTCTCTGGTTACTATCAGGTCACTGTATGCTTTCAATGAATTCTGATCCCTGCCCACTTCTGCATGTTTAAGATAATGGAAGTGAGTTACTGTTCATATGGTCCCTTATCATGAGAAGAAGAAGCAGCCACACAAGAGCATCTGCCTATCACTTTCTGTTTTACTTCAGAATATAATTTATTTATTTTATATGAACAATTTCCACCTTCCACCAGAAGAATGGACCCAATGCAGGCTGCAAAGCACATACACTACATGAAAAACAGTCAAACCATTCCAGAGAATAATGTATTCCTAACACACTCATTAACTGCAAGAAGATCAAACCAATCCATTCTTAAGGAAATCAGCCCTGAGTGCTCACTGGAAGGACAGATCGTGAAGCTGAGGCTCCAATACTTTGGCCACTTCATGAGAAGAGAAGATGCCCTGGAAAAGACGAGATAGTTGGACAGTGTTCTTGAAGCTACTAACATGAGTTTGACCAAACTGCGGGAGGCAGTGGAAGACAGGAGTGCCTGGCGTGCTCTGGTCCATGGGGTCACGAAGAGTCGGACATGACTAAAAGACTAAACAACAACAAAGAGAAAAATTAAAGAGTTGCAAAGAGCCCATAGTGTAAGGCAAATGTTGTCATTCCCTTCCACAGAGCTTAAGCGATTCAGATATCCCCATGCCTAACCTAGACACCCTTCAGCAGTAAGATCCATTTTTGCCTATGTACTGTTTTACAAAAATACCTCCATCATTCCAGCAGTGGTTGCTTTCTCCCGAGTGGATCTGAGTTGTTGAGCTTACAACAAAGACTGAAATTAGCCAAGGCATGCCAAGTTCCCCAAAGGGGTGGAGATTGTTCACTGAAATCATAGCAGAGGAAACAGCAGCAGTGTGGTGGCATATCTGCAATGTGAAAAGTATGTCACACCTGCCCTTGGCTGCGGTTTGAAGAGACAGAGGCCCATGTTGCAGAGAAAGCAAAATAAACAGGGTGCCCTGTGTCAGACTTTTATGAACTGCTTAAATACCAAAGTGTGTATCATGTGGAAATGCAAAAGGTGGATTAATAAATGGATGACCTAGTCTAGCAAGGATCTTATGATGTTCTTAGGCTCACAGAAGCTCTTCAAAGAGACGGTATTTCGAACAGTTCTTCCCACCCGATTCCTCTTCCACAAAGATCTTGTCCTTTGTTCCCTCCCTGCTGTCGTGTAAATTACCACCCTGAGAATTGTGATCTGACATAAGTGTGCTTAGAATTTTGAAAGAGATTGAGTGTTGTGTGGAAGTTTATACATTGCTGCATCAAAACTGCAAGTTCTGGTAGTAATATAGTACATAAGGGGGGGGGGCAAGGTGGAGAAGAAGAAAAATATATCTGTATTTACACATTCCATAGAGTGCTGAAATTTTTGCCCTCCTATTGGCTTGGGGCACCAAGACATTTTGCCTGTCTCAAGAACAAGCAAATGACTGAGATGCCACCCTGGTTACAGATATGTTTATCTCCGGGCAACACAGCACTGAGGAGGGGTTCCAATCTTTGTAAATGCCACAAAAACAAACGATATTAAATTATGGCTAAAAAACTTGTTTCTCTCAGCAGACTGGTTCCCATCCCCACCCCCCGGTACCTTTCACAGTGGGACATTTACCTCCAGCTATGTGCTAACATACTTTTGAAGTTACCTGAAATAAACTGAGCTAGTTATTAACTTGAGTCCAGAGCTGTCTGTGTGAACCCTCACTTTGGACTAGGCTATGCAAGTTGGGCACAGTCACCGTGCTTTCAGCCCACAAGTTCAGCAACTGTCTACTAGGGAACTTGTGGCCCTCCAGATGTTCTAGGAATTCATCTCCCACCAGCCCTAAGCAGCATAGCCCAATGGCCAGCATTGCTATGAAAGCTGTAGGCTAGCAACAAATGGAAGTCGGCTCCGGTTCTACATCGTGCAAGAGCAACTTGCCTCGTGGGGCAGAGCCAGGCAACAACCCTTTGACAGCAATATCCATGCTGCTTACTGGGTGAGAGGCCAGTGAGGTTGCAGGTGGAGCCAATCTGGCAGTCCTGCTAGTGTACCCAAACAGCCCCAGCCTCACTGTCGCCCTCTTCTCCTCCTGGTAAGCAGCCATGCCACTGCCAGGAGGCTATTGCTGTGGCTCTGCTCCACTGGGGTGGGCTGCTCCTGACATGGTACTTGCTGCCAGCTAAACCCCTTTTAATATGCTTCCGGAGGCCTATCGCTGTTGGGTTGCTTCTTAAGCCTATTTACATCTCAGGGGCTCTCAGAAACACTAGGATTGGCTTCAACACAACATTCCTAGACGTTGCTTCCAGTGGCAAGTCTGTCAAACCCATTTGTAGACTAACACTGTAGCCACCAAAATTTTCAAAGCACCCCTCCAAAAAAGAATCATGGCAATGGTGCTTTCCTGAGGGTCCTGAGAATTGTAGCTCAGTTCCTGGGTTTCTTGTGGGGGGATATGCACTCTGAATGGGCTTTAAAGGTATTGTGTGTATGCAGACCCCATGACTTAAGTCCTCTGTAATGCCACGCTTGGAGATGACTCGAGCACAGAGGACAATTCTGCAACACCAACCCTGGGAAGGTGCAGATTTACAGGAATAACTGGATTGTGCCACAGCTTCTAAAACAATTTATTCCTTTTTATTTTTGTTTCTAGCATTTTAGCAACACATGGGATTCAGCATTTTGTGGGAAGACAGAGGATCAGCTGAGCTTCTCGGATCCTGCACGCAAGCATATGAACGCATTCTCGACTCGAACTCTGGTCATGTGAAAAAGAGTCTTCCAATAAGCATTATGTTTTCTTTTCAAAACACTTCCACTTGATTTGGACTTACCGTTCCTCTACATGGGAGAAAAACCTTTTTCGTTGTTGTTGTTGTTGTTGTGGTACAACATTTGGGAGCAGCACAAAGTGCATTCAGTCACAAAAGCATATATGTGTATATATTGTTCATGTTGGATCTCACCCAACTTAAAAAAAGAAAAGGAAGAAAATAATTCTGTTTGTTGTTGATGCTTACCTAAACTCTTAGGTATTGAATTTTATGCAATTAATTATTAATAATGTGAATGCCGATTTCTTTCTTTTTTAAAAAGTGATTTTTAAATGATTTTATATATATATATATATATATTAAAAAACTTTTTGGGAGATCAAATGGACCAGTATTAATTCAGTGAGGAGTTGCCACATGAGTTCCCATACCTGTGAGGATGCTTGCTGAGTTTTCCTTCTTTCTTTGAAGAGCTGGCACTCCATCAGTAGCATCATCAGTCACTGAACAAATGTCTCGGTATGAAATACTGCAAGAAAAGCATTACTGCAAATGCTGATCTAAAGGTGTAGGCTGGGGGCCAATCCAGACTGGCAATGGTCACATAGCTATACTGTTTGAAGAACTGTTCCACTCATTAGAACTGTAGACTGTTTACGTGTGTATGTTGTTGTTTTTTAATTAGCTTGCTTTAAAAAAATTATTACGGTATGAAACATAGTTTTATGAGAACAAATTATATTTTTTATCCAGTAATTTAATTTTGTAAATGTCAAATGGGTTTTGTTCTATTTTTGGTTTGGTTGGTTTTTGTTTTGCAGGGGGGGGTTGATTTTTTTCTGGTGCAGATTTACACCATGTAGATGGGCAAGGCCATAGAGCTTTATAAACGAAAGAGAAACCTGGGGTGGGGGGTAGCAAACTTAACTATGCACTAGCATTTCTGACTTTGGAAACATTACTGCTTTTTAACCCCCTACCTGGCCCTCCCTTTTTTTTTGCAAGCAATACTTTAAAACACTGTTCTTGGGAGATTTTATGTGCCTATATGTGTGCTCATGGGTTTGCAACAACATAGAATGCAAACTCCAGCTATTTGGGAGATCCTAGTCTTTCTTGCTGCTTCTACTCTTGTTTCACGTGTAGTCTAAATAGTCCCTAACATGGATTCCATACACAAAAACTTTTTTTAAAAAAAAAAATGTATGTCTTTTGGACTGCCATATCAAACTTTTCCCAGTACTAAGAGAAGGTTGCTTCTTTTTCTTATAATGGATTCTGAATTTGCTGCCTTAATAGAATTAGGTGCAGCTTTTCCTGCACTTAACTTTTTATAAGACACTGTACTTACTGCCTTGTAGATAAATAAAGCGTGCCGTTTTGTAAAAACCTACTGTTTGTTTAAATGCACTTGAGTTTTAATATATTTGGGGGAGAGAAGTGGGGGGGAAAGTAATCTTGCCACATCCGTCTGTTCATTGAGCAGATCTTGCAAAGTAACAAGATGCCCTTCTACCCAGAACTCAAAACATTGGGAGCCCACAGAACCGTATCAAGGCTTGAAATTTCCCATCAAGTTGGGACAGGCCAGTTCTACAATGGATATTTGAGTTAGATCTTGTTGTTTAAATAAATTATTCTATACCATTCAGAACATTATCATATATACTCAAGTATAAGCCGACCCTAATATAAGCCGAGGCACCTAATTTTACCCAAAAAAAGCTAGGAAAACTCGAGTATAAGCCGGTTCACCACACCACAAACCTCCAAGTGGGCTAGTGTGTGGGTGTGTGGGTGCATGCATGCGCACACGGCAGAGGGGGCTTCTCTCCCCCCTCACCCCTTCCGCCCCCCCCCCGCCTACCTAGGGTGCTGCCAAGAGGCAGAGGCTGGTGGCGGCAGTGGCGGAGGAAGAACAAGCAGCCCAAAAGGGCTGCTTTCGGGCTGCTCGTTCCTCCTCCTCTGCCAACAACAGCCTCAGCCGCTGGAAATGTGTTTGAGTGAGACCCTCAAGTATAAAAGTCAAGGGGGGCTTTTTCAGCATAAAAAATGCTGGAAATGTTGGCTTATACACGAGTATATACGGTATTTCCATTCAGTGTGGGTATGTCTGTGTGTAGAACAGGATGGGGCTCATATAGTGCAGAACAACAAAATATGGCTTGGTGCCTGAGTCCTTGTATCTTTCCAGGTTCTGCTGGGGAAAACTACTGCCTGCATGCTAGTGATTCATTTTCCTGAATAATTAAATATGCATGTTGAATGGAATGTACTTATCCTAGTTCAAAAATGGATATCAGTATACACTCAGGTGCAGAAGGCCCATGTGTGTATTTTGCACAACATTTTAAACAAGACAAAATCCAATCAGCATCTCAAGAGTGTAACAAGGAAAAATTGACTACAGTGCGCTTCATGGCGTATTTTGTAGTTGGGCCTGTATACCTCCCCCACTATTGAGTAGGTTCTGTTTGCCCCAAGCCAAAGAATACAAAAAATAAAAGCCAAATGCCGATACAAGCTGCAATTTGAACCTCAAAATTGCTTCTTTTCTCATATGGCTCAACTTTTAATTGAAGTCAAGTTTGAGGTGCCTCATGACCAGCATATTGGCATGCCATAATCTTCTGAACAGCTAAGGATATATCCCATACTTTGAAAGAAAGTTATCACATGTCATATGACACTGCTGCTGTCCTCACTATTTTTTTAAAAAGCCCTTTCATGGCACAAAACACTTTAATATATAATGTATCCTCACAACAACCCTGGGAGGGAAATCATTTCACAAGCAAGGCATTGGACGTGGACCGGCTCTACCCCCACCCAAAAATGGTGGTGGTGGTGGGGAGACAATTTAAAGGTGAGAAGTGGACCTTTCTCACCCTCAATGGACCTTTCCAACCCTTCCATGGGTGCCTCCCCATCCATCGCCTCCAAAATCACCTCATCATGCCCCAACATGGCAATAATCGAGGTTATAAAATAAGCTATGCTAAAAGAGGTTTGTTTGTTTGGTCAGTCAGTTTTTTGTTTGTAAGCGAGTCGTGGGTAGGGGGGTACCATGGGTTGTCACAGATACAAAGTCTCTCTCATTTTCTTGACTAGACGTTTACCATGCTTCCTCACTATTTCAGTTTGTTGATTTTCTTTTCTATTTCACACCCAGCATCAACCTGTCCTCACTTTCATAGCTTTGCCCAACTTCCTCCTTTGACCTGAGGGGCATGCCAGGGGGGTGCTGCTTCACCTTTCCCACTTTGAGGCACTGCAACAGGGTGCTTTTAACAGCTTCTCAAAAGTCCCTGTTCCAAAATGCCACAGAAACATGGGCACAGCTGCCCACCCTCGTAATCTGGTGAACTGGGTTCGCGTCTCCGCTCCTCCACATGCAGCTGCTGGGTGACCTTGGGCTAGTCACACTTCTCTGAAGTCTCTCAGCCCCACTCACCTCACAGAGTGTTTGTTGTGGGGAGGAAGGGAAAGGAGAATGTTAGCCGCTTTGAGACTCCTGAAGGGGAGTGATAAGGCGAGATATCAAATCCAAATCCAAACTCCTAAATCAATAAAAATACATAGCTAACAGCTTCTGCCCTCCCCAACAGAAGGCCTGCTGCCACTAACAAAAGTCCTGGCTGATGTTTTTGTCTTCCAATATGCTTTGGGCCTGACAGGGTGCTTTAAGGCAGCTTCTGCCAACTCTCAAAGAGAGAAAGTAGCCCTCACGGAGACCTTTTGTTTGAAAAGAACATGGAGGCCAGGCATCGCTCGCTAATTGACTTGCAGGTAGGGATGGAAGTTTCTTATTTTTCTAATCTTAAATTTTCCACATTTCCATACCAGTTCATTGTTGTTGTTTTTCAGAAGGGGGGGGGGAGTCTTCATGGAAATTTTTTAGCATTTGAGTACGAATTTCTCCTAAGACACATTTGTAAGAGCAATTTCCCCAATGCAATTCATTTTTTTTATTATGCTTCCAGTAACATATATATTTTAATGCACACTTTACCTCAGAATATGCATTTTTTTACACATCTCAGCTTGAGAGCTGCATTGCAAAATCCAGAGAACTGCACATTTTCAAAGATGACTGTGTATTTGTTTCGTTAGGGTCGTTCACTTTTAAATGAGAAATGAATCTACAATACAAATCAGCACACATCTCACCTACCCCAAAGCCAGCAACATAAAATCAATATAAAGCTATCATAAGAATTTGCAAATGGAAAAGATATTTGGTGAGAGTTTTCAGAACAGCAAGAATGCATACCTGTCATACGTTGAAAAGTTTGGGGAAGTGAAAAATGCCTTCACTGGCACCTAAAAATTCATAACATAAGGACCAGTCAAGTCTACTGTATGAGGTAGCTATTCCAGAAATTACTCCAGTCATAATATGGTTCGATGCCAAACAAACCTGTATTATTTAATTAGTACAAGCAATATATTGTACATATCAAATATATAGAAGCTATATTTAGGGAAACAGTTCCATAAATAAAAGTAAAAGAATGTTGACAAAATATTAGGAAGAACTTGATGAAGTTTGAGCCATCAGTTGATAGAACAGAAGGAAATGGACACTTTTTCACTGAAGCAGAGGCTGGTGGGAAGGTTGCATTCAGCTGTTTTACTCAGAGTAGATCCACTGAAATTAATGAACATGACCAAGTTAGGTCAATTAATTTCTATAAGTCTACTCTGGATAAAATTTAATCCTGGATGGCAAACTTCAATAGGGGCTGTATAGTAATGGGCTTCCTGCATTGGGAGAGGGATGGGCTCAGGACCATTGAGGTCCTTTTCAACTCTATAATTGTAAAGGTGGTGTCTCCCCTTCGCAGTAACTCTGGCACGGTCAGCTTGGTATTTACAGTATTTATTACATATGTACAAGAAACAGCTACAGTTCAGAATTATGAATCTGAACCCGTTGAGTCAGATTCAGGGAGTTGAATCCTTCAATTCCCGCGCCAATAAAGTAGGCATGGGAATCATGCGACGTCTTTGATCCTTACGTTTCATTTCCCTCCTTGTCTGTGCTGATGTGAAAGCAACCTCCCTTCCAGAGTCTGAGCTCCCTTCCTGAGCCTCTGGGTGGTTGAAGAGCTCCACAGCATCCCCGAGCCCCTGCTCCCCCTCTTCTGTCACTTGCTTCTCCGGATTCTCCCTGACAATAATTCTACGTAAGGGCATTGTTAGAGAGGGGCCCATGCCCCTGGTCTTTTGGACTGGGCTCCATATCTCATGTCCCATCATATATATAAATAATCTACAGACATACACACTTGCAGAGCTGATGTATTTGTCATGCAGATTTGTTTCATAGTCATGTGCCCTCTTTTAAATATGTAGGAATGTCCCTGATTCTATGACTGGGCTGGTCCAGGAGTGGCCCTGGCAGTCAACAATCTACTAGATTAATTGTCTTCAACAGGTGAGCCAGGACCCACTACGGAGTTGCAACATGACCTAAAATGGGTCACAACAGCCCTAAAGACATGGTAAAAAAGAGAAGTGGGTGTCCACATGCACATTTGGGTTAAAGGTGGTCTTGGGTCTGCAAAGGTTGAAGACAACTTTAAACTACAACAGCAACCCAATAGGTGTGCAGGATACAATGCAGGACTTTTGCAGATCATATACAGGTCCATTGTACAACAGTTCCTGTCAAATTCACAACTGCAAAACTACACAAAGCAATAAAGTTAAGTTAACATAAATAGTAAAGGAGGTACTTTGTGTCTTAATTCATGATAAATCACCCAGGTGGTTTCATGTTAGCTTTTCTGGATCTGTGCCTACGGAGAATGATGGTGTGTGCGAAGTGTGATGTCACTACTTTCCATATATATGTATGGTGATTAATCTTCATCAGGCATGCTTTTACAGAGCTCCTAGTGAGGCAATGTTTTCAACATTACATCAGTAATTTTTAATCCTGATTGTTTCAGTTGCCCTGGAGAACTCACAAAATTAAGCCGTTACAATGCTAGCCCAATCATGTACAGAATTTGTTAATTGCCATATATATACTGTTATTGCATGCATGCATGCGTACATACATACATACATACATAATAAGTATGTGGCATGGAAATCAAGTAGCTGCATATTCAGATTTATTTAGTAATGTGCCCATGGAACTGACATTCACAAAAACACCCCAAATGAGCCTGCAATATATATGTGTGTGTGTATTAGCAATCTGTTTGGGAGGCTAGCACTCTAATGCATGCACAGAGCTCCCCAGCCAGAGTGCTGTTCTTTGGAGAGACCACTCTGCATGCGTCCCCATTCATTTCAGTCTAGGAACATCAGCAGACACAAACCAATGGGGATGTTATAGAGCAGTAAGAAGTGCACACTTAGATACACACGCATCAAACTCTAGATTGTGGGGCATGTGTTCATTTTGACATCAATATTTACAAGTTTCAAGGAGCAAAGATGTTGCCTTTATTTTATTATTGCTTTCTAGTTACAGGCTCTTCTTGATATCTCTGGGTACAAAAACACTTGAAATGTGTTTGTTGCAACTCACCCTGCTCTACAGAGCCAAGATTTACCCAGCTCTCCTAGCTTCTATCTCTGTATTGAAGCTTTGTATTAGCCTATGAGCTAATACAGAAATACAGAATAGTATTTAGGTGAGGAAAAGTGGAGTGCTGCATCTCTCCCAACATTGAAATGTAGGAATCTGCTGAAGGAAGGCAAAGGTTTCTTTCTCACACACACCTTCTCTCTTCTGCTAGCTTCCAGCAGTCTAGGATTTTTCTTTGCTGCCAGCTATAAACTTGTGTGGACTTTTATTTTTATTAACAAGGCTGCAATTTTGTATTGTGGGCCCCACTGTCATCCAGGGTTTTGGTGTTTCAGCATACACAAACAGCCACAGTGTCTTTTGACCTCTTGCCTTCCCTCAACTTACCATTTGTCTTGCAGCTGGGTGCTGAAAATGTCCCATTTGTGAAAATTGCCTAATTGTGCATCATGCCTTTTGAAGAAAAATGTAATGGCAGCTCCTTTAATGAACATAAATGTTTCTACAGTCTGATTCTTATTGTACGCTGTGCATGTCATCACCAGATACACCTGTTTTTTCCTGTCAACTTTTGATGGCTGGCACTGCACCAAAACAGCATTCTCTGAATGTGTCTGGGATCTTCTCATAAACAGCGCTGAGAAATGAATGACCCCAAAACACCTGTGCCCTACATTTTTGACTCATGCACTTCAACTTTTTAAAAATATACATACTTACAACAGTATGCTGGGACTCTTACTACTGAAGTGCCACTTTTGAGATTTGCAGTTCATAAAGAGGAAAGGGATCAATTTCCTCCAGGAAAGGGACCTGTTCTGTTTGAGAACCACATCTGAAATGGCAAACCTGAGTAGCAGGTACACATGGGCAAATCAGTCGGTTCTGGTTTCTCATTTTTTTCCAATCTTCAGGTCCATTCTCTACATTTCCACATCAGTTTGAGGAGAAAAAAATTAATGTCCTCATGAAAATTCACTAGCATTTTAGTGTGACTTTCTCCCAATGTACACATTTTTGTGAAACATTTCCACTAATATAATATATGTTTGTGTTACTTCCACTAATATATGCAATGATATGCACTATATGTCTTTTTGTATACATTAGGTGGCTGGAGAACTGCATTGCAAAATTCGGAGAAGTGTGAATTTTGAACAGTGGCTGTGTTTTTGTTCATGTATTGTTTTGGACAGTGAATTAGGTAAGTAAGCTCACCTTTGACTGTAAGATGCATCAAATTTTTCTTCTATCCCCAGTTACAACATTTTAACATGTACAAAGATGGTACTAATTGATGCTTAGTTGTGCAAAATGCACAGAAACATCAAAATGGTGGTGTTTAAAGCCCTAAATGACTCATGCCCCAAATATCTGAAGGATTGCCTCCTCCCCTACAGAACCTCTCAGGTGCAGAGATCAGCAGGGGGTGCCTGTTGGTAGTTCTTGTCCCTCAGAGGCTCAGGGGGTACTGGCCTGAAGGAGGGCATTATCTGTGGCAGCCCCTAATGCAGAACTCCCTGCCCATAGAGGTGTGTCTGGCACCTTCATTGTACAGCTTTCAAAGAATGCTTAAGACACACTTCAGTCTTTATCCTGGCTTTTGAAACATGGAAGTAGTTTATATAGTGTTTTAACGCTTTAACCTGCCCTGGGACCTTAGCATGGAGTGCGGGTAATAAACAAACATATTGCCAGTGGAGCAACACCTAAGCCACCTCTCCTCAGCCTGGTTTCCAACAGCTTTTGGATTATGCCCTAAGCCTTAGGATGTATACCTGAAACAAGTGTGTATTCTTTCCCCCTTTGTCCCATCTCCATTTCCATCTCTTTTCCCTTCTTGTTTTCTGTCCCTGTGTCACATTTTAGAATTTTATATTGTAAGGTCTTCTGGACAGGGGCTTTGTAAAGCACTGGGTGCATTGATATATAAACAAATGGAACAACACCAACAAGAACTAGAACAAAAGCCCTGCTTCTCTCCCCCAACTCAATGTAAAACCATTTTCTAGTCTTTACCACTAGAAGTGGCACTGAATCCATGTTTTTAATGGAAGGTTCAGCTCTTAGAAAGAAACAACACATTATAAGGCGGGGTTTCACATTTTATGGTATAATTATGGGGAGTCATTCCTAGGGCTGCAAACGCATGGCAGCAAACTGTCAGAGATGGACAACCACAGAACTTGCACATCAGCAATCAATCTGTTGAATCAGAGCTATTCAGGAATCCAGCTCCTGTTAACAGAATTGTACAAATGATGGGGTGTGCAAATGAAGGAAAACCTGTTCACATATATATGTACATTCTTGGGAGCCAGAAATGGTTCAAAGTCTATTCCTGGACCAGATTGCGTTTTGTAGTCCTATCTACTATTCTTGGCCCTCCAAAGTCAGTCAGAACTAATATAGAGATTCGGTCAAGCTACAACCCCAGCCCCCCGCAACACACACACAAATCCTTGTTTGTGGGTCAGAGTTGGTTTTCTCTGCCTAATACCAGCAGCGAGCAGTCTTGATGTGGTCCATTTCTGAGAGATATAATGATACCACCAAACCAGCAGGACTGGATGCACATAATGAAATGTGACAATGTGCTCATTTGTGAAGAGTATAAGAGAGCCCGGGTAGTTAGAGCAACATTTGCATAATCACATTAACTTTCAGGACCCAACAATGGCTTCCATTGTCGAAAGCCACAGCTGTCCATGCTGATCCGACACGAAATTGAGTTGTGCTGTCACAGAGCAAGCATCTTCACAGCCATTCAGAATCCAAATGTGAAAATCAGAGGGCGGGAGAAAGTATGACAGCTCAAGGGAGCTTTGCTCTCCAGGAACACCTATTTCCTGCTTTGATTACTCTTATCTAATTGCCATCACTTTTAAGACTACAGCGTGCGTGAGTGGGAGCGCTCACACTAATCATAAAATTGCTTGTTAAAATGTTTCAATGAATTAAGTATCAACTATATTAATATTGCTTGAGGTGCATTTACTTTTGGCTCTGAAGTGGTACCGAGAGGAACATTCCAAACAAATATTCTGTACATAACATATCCTGCTGACATAATTGCTACTTTAAAAAATACTTAAAGGAAGAAGGTTAGGTCATGTGCATCTTAATTGTCTTTCCCCTCTTTCCACTTCGAAAGAGATAACTTATAAGTTATTTGGCAGGTAGCAGTTGAAAGGAAGAAATATTTACTTATAGGAAAACGGAAAGCCATCAAAACTGGGGTAAAGTTTACACATAGACTCATTGTGGCTATGAAGAAAGAAACCAACTAATCCCTAAAGAATACAATCTGGCAGAAGCAATCTTATATATATATCACACACACAAATATTTTTCAGATCTTTGCTTAGTCCCAGAAAGTGTTTAAGGCTTAGCTCTCTGCACCAGAGACTTAGTTGCATTCCTTGTTGCAATAATATGACTTCTATTTTGCATAAAGAAATACAGCCTATAAATATATTTCTTCTTTTGAAGAAATACATGTAAGCAACCAGGTAAAATAGCAATTTTTTGTTAGACCAATTCAAGTTATTGAAATGCGCAAGTTTGAAAGTTACCCAAAATTGTTCATGTAGGTGTGTGCAAGCTGTTGTATTACAATCTGTTTCATCAAAAGACGTTTGCCCAGTAGAAAGCAATTTCTTGCCAAAAGTATATACTACTCTTTAGTGCTAATACACCAACTGATTTCTTAAACCAGCTTTGAAAGCATGCGTAGCACTTTATTGAAGAATAAACTCACAACAAACTAAAGCCTTATTGAGATTCAGATGTACCATATTTTTCGTCCAATAGGACGCTCCGTCCCATAGGACGCACCTAGTTTTTTGGGGGGGAAATAAAGGGAAGATTTTTTCCCCTTTATTTCCCCCCCAAAACCAGGTCGGGGAAACCGAACCAGGTCGAGGAACAGCGGGATGGCGGCGCTGCACCTCCTTGCTGTCCCCCGAGCTTGTGGGGCTGGCCGGTGTCTGTCTGGCGCGCGGGCGCTCTGTTTCAGGGTGCACCTCGCGCCGGGCGGCAGGCTGCTATCCGCAGCGTGGGGAGCCCTGTGGGGAACTCCCGCAGAGCTCCAACACGCTGCGGATGTCTGCCCGGCGGGCGGGGCGCTTTGCTTCAGGGCGCCCCTCGCGCAAGGCGGCAGGCTGCTATCCGCAGCGTAGGGAGCCCTGCAGGAACTCCCGCAGGGCTGCCTAGGCTGCGGATGTGTTCCCGAAGCAGGAGAGCGAGAGGGGTCGGTGCGCACCGACCGCTCTCGCTCTCCAAGCTTCAACGAAAGCCTGCATTCGCCCCATAGGACGCACCCAGATTTCCCCTTCATTTTTGGAGGGGAAAAAGTGCATCCTATAGGGCGAAAAATACGGTAATTTTGAAGTTTCGCTAGCTGTACTCATAGAAGTATTAGGATGTAGCACGTATACTGGAAAACAAAGTGCTAGCCATATCTCCCTGGAAAGGCCATTCCACAGATGGGGACCACCAGTGAAAAGGCCTGTACTCATGCAACCACCCTCCACACATGTCACCTTGTGTGGGACACATGGAGAAGGGTCTCTGAGGAAGACCACCAGTGTCTGGCCTGCTCCAACATAGATGTGTGCACTCTTCAGCCCATTATCTCAATGTAGAGCTAGAGATTTTACTCAGGTGGAGTTGTATTAATTGTATTGACCCTCAGTTGCATCATTTATTTTTCCTGTAACCAACTAGCCAAAATATACGGCTCTAGTGGCAGCTTTCAGTTTCAGATATGAAATCTAACAATGCAATGAAAATTATAAAATCCATTACATGCACCAAAAGAAACCAAAATAGTAGATCAAACAGCTAAAGTCTCATATGAGGCATACGTGCAAAATTCTTTGGAACCTGAGAAGGAATCCCAGTGCTTTAATATTCTGTTTCCAACCAGTAGTGGATAAATCATGCAAGAGTATTTATTTAAGAAACATTGTGTTTATCCTGCTTCCTAATGATGGTTCAACCCAATCTGTCTTTCCTGTCATTTTTT
This sequence comes from Podarcis gaigeae, assembly GCF_964106915.1. Lineage (NCBI taxonomy): Eukaryota > Metazoa > Chordata > Lepidosauria > Squamata > Lacertidae > Podarcis > Podarcis gaigeae. The sequence goes on from NC_139680.1 coordinate 60,249,162, forward strand.
GCAAAGTGCTGAGTTGGCTGCCCTACACGGAAAAGTTTTTGCTTCTCTTTGGAGAATGGACAGGGAGATGCCATCTGCTGGCAGCCGCTCAAAAAATGTTTGTTTTGATTATTCAAAAATGTATGGCTAATTGAAAAAGGCTTTTGGAGGGAGCAGGAATGATTATTGAAATGTGTTTTTCCAGTTCAATATGGTAATTCCCCTGCAGTGCAGGGAAGGACTTAGCCAGGCTGTGTTTTCAGTGTTTGTGCATACTGTACATTCACTGCATACACTGTCCATTCAATGTATGTGACGCCTTTGTGGGACACACCTGCAAATCCAAGTTGAAAGACACAGTGCAATATCTCCAGACCGGTTGATTTTAATTATTTTTGAATTATTTATTGTTTATAACTTTCTTTTTTACTGATAATTTTATTGCTTTATTGTTTTTGTAAACTGATATGATATTTTATTACAACCAAGAAGTATATAAATCTTGAGAAATAAAATACAATCCCTGCAATACAATAGTAGGTGTACTTGAAATTGGGGAGAGAAGTATCAGTGCCTCATAAGACATACTTACTGGGGGGGGGGGGAGAGAGGTTACAGGATTTTATTTTTTTTTTGAAAAATATATATAGAAAATCAAGAAATCATTACCGGACAAGGAGGAATATTTTAAAATTGCTGTACAATTAAGGCTATGCCTAGTTTGACCCTAAGAGACATTCATAAAAAGGGTGCATTTATGGCTTGCTTGGGACGCAGGTGGCGCTGTGGGTTAAAGCCTCAGCGCCTAGGACTTGCCGATCGAAAGGTCGGCGGTTCGAATCCCTGCGGCGGGGTGCGCTCCCGTTGCTCGGTCCCAGCGCCTGCCAACCTAGCAGTTCGAAAGCACCTCCGGGTGCAAGTAGATAAATAGGGACCGCTTACCAGCGGGAAGGTAAACGGCGTTTCCGTGTGCGGCTCTGGCTCACCAGAGCAGCGATGTCACGCTGGCCACGTGACCCGGAAGTGTCTCCGGACAGCGCTGGCCCCTGGCCTCTTAAGTAAGATGGGCGCACAACCCCAGAGTCTGTCAAGACTGGCCCGTACAGGCAGGGGTACCTTTACCTTTACCTTTTATGGCTTGCTTAATTGCATTTAAATCCCACCTTTTTCTCCAAGGAATTCAAGGTGGTGTGCATGGGTCTCTCCCTCCTCATTTAAACCTCACAACAACCTTGTGAGGTAGGTTAGGCTGAGAGGCAATGACTGGCCCCGGGTCACTCAGTGAGCTTTGTGACTCAAGTGGTGTCCCAGGTCTTAATCCAACACCACACTAGGGAGGAGAGATCATTTCCTCATGCTTGTATTCCTGACCACATGCCATTCCTTATAAGGTGACTAAAAGCAAATGTACTTAACATACAATATTGTACTTTTAAAAAAATAAATCAAGAGCAGCTCTTTGAACCTTAGCCCTTCTCCATCACAACGGAACATGGTGTGATTCCCCTAATTCAAAAGACAAGGACCACAGAAACTGACTGCAGCTCTATTGCCCTTTGATAAAGCTTTACCCAGAGCCTTCCCCCGCTTGCACTCTGCCAGTGATCATGACTTCAAGTAGCAGGTGGGCCCTTTTATTTCCACATTAAGAAGCAAAGAGCAAGGCATAAATTCTCAGGTTCTTTGTGAGAGCTGCTCTGCCAGCCACACTATGTTGGGCATCCCTGGAGCAATCCATCTCTTCACATTAGCATACATGAGCAAAAACAATAGCTCCCTGGTAGGACGGGTGCACCACACTCCTCCTGGGTGGAAATTAATTTATTTGAATTGGATGCCTGGCCCCTCTGTGCACTGTTGCCCCATCTAGAGAAGCTGGCTGCCTCCCCTCTCCTTGCCTTCCTTTCACCCCCAAAGATGCAAAATTCACACTGTGTACTTTCTGCCACAGAGAGGCCTCCATCTTAGAGCTAGGCACAGTGGCTCCTGCCCACCTGCCCTGTGCTGCTTTGCTGTGCTGTCTGGCATAGCAACACACGCCTAACCTTGATCCCTTGAGAGGTGAAGCGGAAGTTGGTCTTCACTATTAAACATTTTTATAGATAGCAAAGTCCACCCTTCCACCTGCATCCAAAGCACCAAGGCAGCTGGCAGAACAAAGCGGCTGAGCAAAAGGGCTGACCAGAATGTGTCTGTCTGCAAATTGCCGGCATCCAGGTGCAGCCTTGTTTTTATCATCTCACTTGAGGGAGCCCCTCCTGGTTGTCAATGTTTTACTGAGCCTCATTAACCCTTCCTTATCCAAGAGAGGTTGCTAAGGATGTGTTTTCATTTCTATAGTCACACAAAGAATAAACATAATGCTCCAATCTTCCTTGGCTAAAGTACAGCTAATAGGAGCAACATTCGTTTTCAAGACCCTCTGCTTGTTTAAGCAAAACTTTGGCAGTTGGTTGGTTGGTTTTTAGTGATTTTTTGTCAGTTATTTACACAGTGCCTGTTACAGTAAGTCCACACTTCTTTTTTTAACTCACTAAGTGCCACACTTATAACGGGGGGGGGGGGGGGGAGGTGCCAGTATGACGTACCTTTGAATATCCCCAGAAAAAACCCCCTAGTTATTTACATGTTGTTGATATTTTAACAAATCTATAGTTGTTGTTTTTTTAAAAAATGAATTTGTATGTGTAATTGTTTCAATAGTTTTATATATATGCAACAATTTTATTATACATGTCTTTATTATGTTGTAAATTGCTTTGGGATGCCTCATGGGAAGTGAACTAACAAAGGAACTAGAGGAGGAGGAGGAGGAGGAAGCTACAAACAGTCCAACAGTGGGTGGGAGGAACAGGAAGAGGAGGAGAGGGTATAATAGTACTAGTTGTTGCTGTTCACGCCATACTTCTACCATTCACCTCCAACTCAATGATTCTTTCACTTCATAGCCTTTTTGTGAGCTTCTGGAGACTTTGGCTTGACCATAGCTGCAAACAGGATGATGAACTAGATGGACCTCAGTGTGATCCAGCAAGGCAATCCTTTTTACAATCTCTCAAAAACCTATTGCTTTGTTCCCCATTCTCAGACGTCATTGTTCTCCCTCTTCTTTACATTTTCAGAGTGTTGTCCTTTCTCTAAACCTTTCCTTCTCCTCCCTCCAGTCTTCACATGGCAGCCTTCCTAAATTTTTTATTTGTTCCTCATAGCTTTCCTTGGAATCTTTTCTAGACGGTGATTATCTTCCTAGAAATCTCACATGTCATCAAATGTGTCAAATGCTATTACTCGTTTGAAACAGTAATATTCCATTTGTGCTCCATTTCATTATATGGCCATCGTTAACATCAACTAGGGTGCAGCCTCACAACCTGAATCAACTGAATTCGTAGGAAGTGGTGTATAAGTGCAGTGGAAAAGAAGCCGCACTGCTGAAGTGACACACCTACTGGATCTGCCCACAGAAAGCTCCACAGGCACAAATATCCTGCTGATGGAAGTGTCCCACCAATGGTGAGGGTATGCCAGTGGCAGCTGAGGATTTCAAACCCTCTCATTCCCTGGCGCTCTCCCAAAAGAAGCTTCAACTATGCCAGCCCCTGAGTTGGCATATTTAATTATGGGAAGGGGTGACAGCATGAGGGGGAGGTAAGGAAAAGCCCCCTCTTCCTCTGGCCTCAGCAAGCCAGCAGGGCTTAGGAAAGGGCAGTAAATTTGTGTGTGCACACAACACACACATCCATATTATTGGTCTTCCTGTCACTTTTATAAAAATAAAACACCAGTCATATTGACAGTCAGCAATTTAATAGATGTAGTTTGGCACACACACTGAGAATTAAACAAAAGATGTCAATCAGATACTGCCAAATGTTGGCGCTGTGGAGTGGATAAAGTGCAAACTGTGATTTTTTCAGGAATCATAGAATTGTAGAGTTGGAAGGAAACCAACAGGTTACCTCGTGCAACCCCCTGCAATGCAAAAACGACAGCTAGAGGAGCTCTGACAAATGGCCATCCAACATCTGTTTTAAAACCTCAAATGAAGGATTGTCCACCGTATTCCAAAGCAGTCCATTCCACTATTACATTAACATTTTGAAAACTGGTAACATCCATCAAGATGTTGAAAGTGTTAGTGATTCCTGGAATAAGAGTACATGTGGAGACATTAGAGATTCTGCTGCACCATTTAAAATACATTAGAAATAAAAATAAGCACATTTTAATTTCTGGGTTTGTTTTTTTACTTTTTAAGAGCAGTAGGAATAGAGAAAATCTGGAGATGTAAACACTTAAAACTATATAAATGAATTAACAAATCTTGGCCTTTTAAGGAACAATTGGAGTTAATCTACTGGCCTATTTCAAATTATTCTTAATTGGTATCAGATTTACCAGCTTAGTTGGGCAGAAACTATTAAAATATAATGCCTCTTTTATTTGAACTAAATTATGACTTCAAATATGCAAGTGAGTATTCCTATATATTGATAATTAATACAATAAAATGAAAAGTCAGCAGTCAGGAAAAGGCTCATGCCAGTATGTTGCTGCCAAATGATTACCTCATGGCCTGGCCTAGTTTTTCAAGATCACTAATTCAGCCTTAGCAGCCTGGTCAGCTTCTTCTTCCGAAAGCCAGTTGCTCAACTTGATGGTGTTTCTGCTTGACAGAAATAAGGAAGGACAGCATTGTTACAGTGGGAGGCAGGAGCCTGACTCCAGCCTTAAAAGACTTTATCTGCCTCCTGTGAGCCATATTCTATATGCTGAATGATTTGAAAGGAATTAATTGAGTGGTAATTCCTGTAGATGCCAGCAATGGAAACATCCCTGCTGGGATGCACAAACTCTCCTTGCCTGTGAGTTGGAGTGAGACATGTACAGTGCCATCCTTTCCCCAAAACAGTTGTACTCCACATATGTATTGGCCTACAACTTGTGCCATGACTGGGGCTGATGGTGCACCAGGTTGGTGAGGGCTGTGTTCTGCCACATGGTGCCTCTGCTCCTTACATTCCCAGCTCCAGTCCTCTACATCCCTCCCTGATATGTTGTTTTCTTCCTGCTTATCCTGAGACACATTGGTATTTTAATTCTTTTCTTAAAGAGTGGAATCAAATTGTGACTATGGGATGTTTCTAAAACATAAGGGTGTGTCAGACTAACTGTGGCATGATTGCCAGTCATAGTAGTACACAAACTTTGATGATCTTGGGCCCAGGTCACATATCATACCCTCCAACACCTCGACAGCAAAATCTAGACACAATCTTCCACAATGCCATTGTCCTGTTTCTCATGAGAGAATGGCAGCCATTTTGGATGCTGTGATCTCACATGATTTCATGGCACAATTTTCCCTCCCCCAAAAGCACTTTTTCGGGCTCACATTTTGGAGTACCGTGCAAGATCACGGCCCTGGAAAAAGCATGTTGTGAACTGGTTGGACATGAGGGAGGAGGAAGAGGATCCCAGTGAGTGGTCTAGCCAGAACTGGGACATACCAGGGCAAGCTGGGGATGGGGAAGGAGAGGTTGGTGTAGGAAGTACTCATGGGATGATGGAGGATGGCAAGGAATGAGGGTCAGTGCACAGGAAACAGCAGCAGGACCCATCTCCAGAGCCAGAGGAGCCCATCTCCACAAACATGGTGGGCTCTGAGATGTAGGGATCAGTGGGATGGCTGGTCTAGGAGGCTGAGGCAGGCAAGGGCCCACAGTCCAACTCACCTCTGGGAGGAGGTGTGTGATTCCTCAGCTGCAGTAGGCTCAGAACAGATGAGGGTCTCAAGCCTCGTCAAGCCCAGATGCTACCGTATAAATGGGCTACAACAAAGGAAATCCGCTGTGTTGCAAAACAGACAACTCTGACCAATCACATGCAACACACGGCTAACAATGTTCTAACAAAATATTTGTAACATGTATTATTTCACAATTCTAAGTATTGTGAAATAATACATGTTACAAATATTTTGTTAGAACATTATTAGCTGCGTGTTGCATGTGATTGTTCACATTATAAAAGAGCAGCAGAGCTGAGGTGCTGTGTCTGCTCAGCTGCCCATGTTGATGGACCTCACCTTGGGTGCTCCAGGATCTCTGCAGCCCTGTCCTTCAGTTTGGACTTTGGACACGTGGATTGATCCTCAACTGGGGACTTGACATACTGACGACACTAGGTAGGTCAGGGATTCAGGACAAAGCATCTGTACTTTTGGGGGAGGGAGGGGAAAAGAGGGGGAGGAAAGATTGCACTGTGAAATTGCGTGAGAATGATGAGAAAAGTGGGGTGACCACATTTGCTATCCATGACTTCAGTAGTAGTTCTAAATATATATTTTGTCACTGTGTGTCTGCGACTCTATCAGGCTCCTGCCCAAGTGCCAACTCTTCATGGGCAACTTCAAGGCCTCTGCTGCTCTCCCTTCTTATGGGTCTTCATCTTTAAACTGGACCTTAGGACATCTTCAAAGGCAGCTCTTAAAAGAAAGCTACCCTACTTGGTTACTTCATACTGCTGTTAACTAGTTATGACTGTGCATATGTGAAGTTCCTAGATTCTTCAGTCCAAAGATACATAATTTCCACTTATTTATGGATGAACATCAGGATTGTTGTGGCTGTTTTGTTTACTGTTGCAGGGGGTTAAAAAACATCCCTTTAATTTCTGACACTAGAGTCCTCAACAGAATTAGTTAGCAGTGTTTCCCTATTATTTCAGTAAGGTTTATTGGCAAGTAAATAGTTTTGTTCAGGATTGATTCACACTTTTTTGCCTGTAACCTATGCTGATACTTTTGCTGCACAGAGTATGTAAGTAATTTATAGTGCAATCCTATACATGTCTACTCAGAGGTATATCTTACTGTTTTCAGTGGCGCTTAGTCTCCCAGCTCAGTATGTATAGGATTGCAGGCAGTGTAATCTGGTACTGAAACAGTCCCACTCATCGCAGAATTGTGATATATACTAGGGAGATCACAGGTCTTTTAAGGTGTTAAAATACTTTGAGGATACAGTATATCTCACCACAGATGTACAGAAAACATTATGACTGAGAATGGCACAGCAATCCATGATGTAATGAGTTGTCATGTTATACTCCAGAGGTCTCAGAACATGCATGACAAGGCCTTTTAAAAAGCACAATCTGGATGACTTGTCACTTTTGGAGCATTTAGTGTTGGTGTGGGTCAGTGGAACTGCCAAATTAGATAGCCTTTTGTGGGAGCCTGTATATGTGGGGGGGGGGGGCGAGGGAAAGGACCAGATTATAAATGTTTAGTATACCAGGGTTGGCTAACATGGAGTCCTCCACATATTCCAACTACAATTCCCAACATTCTTGGCTATTGCCTACAAGAGGCTGGAAGTGATGAAAGTTGTAGTGCACATGAATTAATCTGTAGCCTTTTAATACTCCCTCTACGAACCATAAACTGAGTAGGCATTTCAGAAAATAATGACAATCTCATACAGTCAGGAAAGAATATATTCACCCTGATGATGCATGTGAAGGACAGAGTATAAATCTTAGTAGCAACTGCACAGATAAAGAACAACAACAATCTTGCTGTTACTATCCAAAGCACCCTTTTATTTGAACTATCTGGTTTTACATTTCACATTACCATAATTTCTCAGTATCTTTTCTATCTGAACAAGTTGTTTTCATTACTTACATGACATTGACTATTATACAGGAAAACAGGAACTTAACATGCCATTCCCTCTTGTGATTATAAGTCAGGGTCATTTTGCATATACAGGTGTGGCCAAGCTTACATTCAGGTTAAAAAAATGCTTTGCTCCTTCATTCACAGAGATTAGATGAGAGAGACAGATAAAAGCTTCACGATGCCTTGAAACTCCTAGATTGTGCAGGAACTGAAGCTTTAGCACCATGGTGATAATCTAATGATGCAAAGAACTTGGACACCCTTCAATTGTATCAGAACAATAGGTGCTGTCAGCCCAACATAGGTAGTTCCTAACAAATGACAAACTGGGGCTGCACATAACTCTCGTTTCTTCCCGTGTTCTCTCTTGCTGTTGAGCATTACGTCTCATTATTCAGTCAATGTTTTATATATGGGGAAGTTAACAAATAAGGACCTGTGCAACAGGAAAGCTCTGTTTTTGCGCTGCATTGGCAAAACTATTGCCTCTGATTAGATCTTAAGCACCTGTTTGCTCACTATGACTTTCACTGTTAAGAAATGAACAAAAAATGTTAAGGATGCAAACTGTCAGAAGTAATCTCCCAGGGCAGCGACCACCTTTTGTTCTGTGAAGTGTCACAAGGATTGGTGGTGTCGCAACATATGAACACACTAGAGTGGTTGGATGCAAAAGTGAGCAAGGCTCCTGTGCCTTTGAAAGTTGGGGGGTGGAAGGACAAGCATGACAAACTACATTTGCTGCAATGAACTCTTCCATACAGATCTTAAGGAAGCAGGAGCCCTGCCCCTCCAGATTTTGCTGACTTGCAACTCCCAGCATCGCTGGCCATCAGCTACACTTGCTGGGGATGCCGGTAGTTATGGGCCAGCAACATCTGGAGGGTCAAAGGTTCCCCACTCCTGGTGTACGGGTTTGCAGTCTGAGGAAGCTGCCTCATATTTGGTCAATGTGCTTGTCCTTACCCTGAAAGACTGCAACTTGCTGACACCAACTCACACTGCAGAGCTGCAACGTTTGGTAAGGTCTTGGACCAGCATGTCTTGCTCTGTTTCATAAGTTGCCATCATGGTGCCCACAGGTGCACATGGCTCAGCCCAAGCCTTCCCTGATGCCCATAGGATCCACTTCCCCAGCTGAAATTAAGTTTGAGAGAAGCATAGCCAATAAAACAGATTGTGGTGGGTGGGTGGGTGTCCACAACAGTTTCTCTGCTTTGTTATAAACTATTGCACTTACTATAACAACTTCATGGTGAGTACCAGCATCTATTTTTCTAGGAGAAGAAGAAAAAAGCACTGCCCGCAGGTCCCCAAGGTTGGTGACCCCTTCCCCAGTTCCTTGCTAGAGAGAAACCGGAGGACAGAGGAACAAACAAAACCGGGGAAATGTTTATTACTGCTTTAATGATTCATGCAAGGGAGTGGGTTATACAACTTGTGAGGCAAGTGTTTTTCCTGACTTAACTCCATCCCATCCCATAGACAAACACTCTCATTTCGTGATGACTGCGGAGGTGGGGCTGCCTTTCTTTCTTCATTCCAGTACCTCCAACACGTACCTCTTATCTCTGGATCATAATTATATCTTCATTTAAGAGTACTATAAAGCCTAGGGGGGAAGAGAGCCTTTCCCCTTTCCAAGAGAACAAAGACTCCAAGGCTTTCAGCTGTTCTGGCCATGCTCCACCTCAGCGTTAGAGCAAAGAGGGCCCAGCTATTAAAGGGAAAGACAATAGTTGCCGTGAGAAAGAGAGAGAAACAGATCCAAAACAAAAAACAAAAAACCCCCTAAAAGGCAAAAGTTTCTTGACTTAAGCTAACCTGAGCGTAATTAGAGGCTGGTGTTTCCAGGGTCACCTAATGTTACCATCAAAATCCTGACTTGCAACATTTCTCTCCCTTTCTGGAATTTGTTTCAAACTAGAGTCACTGTGCCCACTTAGGTACCTGGGGCAGAGTCTCCCACAAGTTATCTGTGAATGTTTACATGTGCGTAGATCCATCTGAACAGCAGTTGCTGGGAATTACAAGTGGAGAGCTGTGCCCAAGTGCTGCTTCTGAGCTTCCCATGAACTTCTGGTTAGTTGTGAGAACAGTGTACAGTACTGGTCTAGGTGGGCAGGCTTCTTATGCTCTTGAGGATAAAGGTCCCCAGCTTGCCATGTCAAGCCGCATCTGAGCATACCATTGCTTAGTAATTCATGGCCTGTTCTTTTGAAAACATACAGCCAAGTAAAGAAGTGTGGAAATGCTGGCGCAGAGGCAGTTGATGCTTAGCCGAGGTTGGTTGCCTGATGTTGGAGGATAAAGTCCAGCACTGCAGAACATACTTCCTAGTATTTATTTATTTTTTAAATTTTAGGCTGCTGATGAAACAAGCATCTCTTCTACACATAGGAACCAGATTCCATCCTTTTATGAACTTCCTCACTTTCTTTAGCACTTCCTTTCCTGAAAGTGCATGTCCTCCAAAGTTTCCAGTATAAGGTCATGATTATAGAATGCTCTTCTGCTCTTATTCACAGCCCTGTACCTATGTTGCTGCCCATAGCTCTGGAGAGAGTGTCAGAGAAAAAGGGCTAGATTTACTAGCATTGCCACCAGTGGCTACTACTAGCTCAACAGCAGCTGCAGTGTTTGCTCTGACTGAGATAGCTTTGTCCATCTTTGTAAAACTAGGATTTTTTTCCCCCAGTTATGGCAGGAATTGCTTCACAGAATAGCCATGGTAGGCTTTTTTTTGTTTTTTGTTTTGGTTTATCATCATTTTATTAATTTTATATGGTACTACGTAGTAGAATCAAAGCATGGCACTTTACAAAGTAATATAGCTTAAATAGCAACCAGAGGAAGCACTTTTTCAGTGTCGGCACCCTGTTTATGGAATGCCCGGCCACAGTGGCTTGCCTGCTGCCTTTTTGATCTACTCATTTTGTGGGTGTCAAAAAGGAAGGGGCGGGGGTTTCTGATGAATATTTTCCAAACAGTTAGCAGAAGCATGAAAACAAAAATCCCCAATTACCTTCTGAAAAATCTCAGCTGAAAGGACCTAGATTGTTTGAACATACTGGTGAATGGAACAAGCAATGGGTAAAGAGAGGGAGGAGGAGGAGCCAACCCCCTTGACCTCTTCAAAAATATCACATTGGATTGGAGCCATATGTGCATGCAAAATTATCTACCCTTTTGTGAAATAGCAGGGTGGAAAGTCTGCTGGATATTATCCACCCTCCTCCCCTCCAACAATTTTGAAACAGACTGAAGAAGACAATTCTCACATTTCAGCTCAGGTGTAATACAATTGGGACTACACAGAGCAACCTCAGAATAAGGTTGCCATATTAGCTTATGGCATGGCCAATTAGCTAGCTATACTTAGCTTTAAAGCCTGCTCTTTCAAGGGAGAGGGCCATGCTCTTATGTTCAGTGTCAAGAGTATGGGGGGAGGGTGTTTTTTTGCCCCAAGATTTCCCAGTGGAAACCCACACTTTAAAGTTAAATTGGTGCAAAGACTAACTCAGGTTGTCCACAGATTGATGTGTGCTCCGATTGAGCTTTAAAGTCTGGGTTTTCATGGGGAAAGCTCTGGAGCAAACTAAAATAAAAAATAAAAAAAGCTGCTTGAATATGGCTCTTTAAATTGCATACCGTGCCTGGAAAGAGCGGAGCAAAGGTTAAGTGTGGATAAGCCCTGAGTCAGATTCTGCACAAGTAGAAGCTGCAGGAAATCAGAAGACCACTGTGATGATTGGTATGCCTTTGGGCTATAGGAGCCTAAACCCTGATGCACGCTGAGGTTTCGTCATGCACTCATGTGCACAGGAGGGACTGCTGAACAGAGAGGAACCAGCAGCTTGTGTATAGACTGGCCCAGAAACTGAGCCGCCACCAGTTAAATCCTGCAGATGACGAGGGATGCCTTCAGCATGTACTTGCTAACGAGAGAGGATTGGGAGTGACTCTTCTAGTGCCCATGGCACACTCTTGATCCATTTGTTCTTCATTGTGTGTACTTTTCAAATGTCACTTTCTCATTATGTCATATTACTAAACCATAATGAGGATTAACCCCCTGTTTCCCTTCCCCGTCTTTCATAAGCCTATTAAAGGCTTATGCACATTGCTATAACTCAGCTATAGAAAGCATTTTTAGAAGCTGATGTCATTCACAATCATCATAGGCACAATTGTGTGTTGTGACAAGACAGGTTAGAGTAACTCCTTACACACATACAACAATAAGACCCAATACAAAATTAAAGTTTCTTTCTTTGTTGCTATTAAAATTCTCTAGACGGCACACAGAGCAGTTTGTATGGATGGCTGAAAGTCTTCCGGTTAAATAAATGCATGACAACCAATATAATGCCCTTGTACTTATGGGATCTAATGAATCTTGCCACCTCTATGAAGATAAATATTTAAACATGGGTAGTAAGTGTTTATTGTTATTATTATTGCACCCTTCTTTTCTGCTACCGTTTCATTGGTTGTGACTCATGCTACCTCTACAAATCCCTAAGCAGATAGATAAAAATGGGGATCATTGAGAAATCAAAACAAAATGTTTGGACATTTACAAAACTTACTCGCCCTACCTCCATGCCTTGTTTTGCTCCTCCTGTTCTATATTTATGGCATATTTTAAAGAGATTTGATCATCAAAGCCTGAACTATGCTACTTCATGGGCTGCTCTGTTTTTAGGAATGGCTTTAGAATGGTATATTCTGCCTCTAGAGGTGAAGAACTACAAGGTAAGCTAAGATGTATTTCAGCTCTAGTTTCCCATTGGCGAATCCAAAACACTGCAAACAAATATAGGGAAAACATTTCTTAAATTGTATACATAACCCACCCCCCTGCTGACATTGCAGAGTAATTCTGTGTGTGTATCTGAATACACCACGTGGCTCATTTTTGAGTGACAGAGGATTTTGAACAGAATAGGCTTCCTATGTCAGCTGTGACATAAGCACAGCCATTTTGTTTAATGTTTTTTCACAATGTTGCTGAATTATTTCTTTTGTTTTGTGTTCAAACCCTCAAAAATTGCAGTTTCATTTTCCTCATCCTGCTGAGCTGAAGGAATATTATTTGTCTGCATTTCTGGATGTTCAGATAAATAATGGAAACTCTTCATCTTCTTTACATAACATGATGTGGTATAATAACATAACTTGAAGTTGAGGGTGACAAACACTGGGGCATTGTGCAATCCATACAGTACTGAAATGCACCTTGATAGAAGAATGCACTCTTCATCAGATAGGCTTTCTTTTTTTCCAGGGTCAGAAGGACAGAGGAGGCCCTGTCGATTCTGCAGGGCCAAGGGACTTCCTTTAGGCAACACCGTGAGGGAGGGATAGATGAAGGCAGGGATAGGGAAAGTGTTGGCCCAAGTTGGGGGGCAGGTACCATTTGGGCACTGCTTCAGGCAGCATAAAAGTGTCTTGGCAGCAGCCATCTTGGAGAAGCAACTTGTTCAGTTAATTTTACAGTCTTGCCCTTGCCACTGACTGCCACATTTGGTCAGACGTACCTGCCCTTTATGTGATTATTACAGAGTTTGAAATATCTATATCGTCGCAAGTCTGTCGCAAGTGAATTGGGTGTTTCAGTTTGCCAGACCTGTCATAATAAATTAATTACAGGATGTTGCAGAAATGGCTGGGTTCCAGCAGCTTCTCTTGCACAGTTTAATATAGCCCCATTTCCCCATTTCATTGTATTTGTGGTTAGATAAATTCTCAGAAAATTTACAGCTGCTGCAGCTAGCTTTCTGCGCTTCCAACCTGTGTAACTATAGAAGTGTAACTAAAAATTGGTCTGCTTTTTTCATGCATTCATGTATTTCTTTACTGTTAAGATGCATTGTTCCATTAAAAGAAGCATTTGCAAGCTAAAGAAAAGTATTGGCATCAAGGAAATGAAAAGGGAATTGGTCAGCCCCCGAGACAATGACAGTGAAAATGCTGCTTCAGTTGAATACACTGCCGTTGTTGGTATTTTAACTTTCCTCACTCAAGGGGGGTATTCACAGCACATAAATACAGCTAGACTAGGGAAGAAGGAAAATGACTCCTTTGAGGTACAAAGCTGCAACCAACTGAGTGCCACAGGCTATCACAATGAAGGCCTGGGCAAAGTGAGCACTGGTGCTCACTGTCCTCTGTTGGTGGGACAGGTGGCTTGACCTGGCAGTCATGTTGGGAAGCTGTAGTGCCCTGAGGAGTACTGGCTGCCACCATTAAATTCCCCACAGTACCCTACACTCTTGTTCTTTCAGGTGCATTTGGGAAGTTAAAATGACAGCGAGGCTCCGCCCATAAAAAGATGAGAGTCTTTCTGGGTCAGACCAAAGGCCTATTGAGACTAGCATCTTGTTTTGCACATTCACACCGGAAAGCAGAACAAGCAGGACACAAAGCCAATAGCCCTTTCCTCCTCTCGTTTCTCAGCAATTGCTATTTAGTGACATCCTGCCCCATGTCCTGGATGAAGCCTCATGACTAGTTGGCATTGATAGGCCAGAGTACCAGGCCAGATTTTGCTTTAGAGGAGGGTCTAGTGAACGGTGAGCCTTGCCAGTTGGCTCTGAACACTAAAAACCTGCTCAGGCACTAGGCTAAATAGGTTCGCCTCCATTCCCATTTACCCTAAGGCTGGAGCTTTTTAGCCAGGAGTGGTCATTTAGGGAGGGCAGTTCTACCCCCCCTTATTTTAAGACCACCTGCATCATCTGTTACCAGCTAACTCTTACATCCCTGGTCAGCTGACTGGTGTTATGCAAAGAGCAACTATCAACATGCTAAATCAACACATTTTTATTTAAAGAATAAAAAGAATATAAAAAGTAGCAAACCTGCATTGATAGCACAAACAGGTTGTTAGCAGGTATAAAATTAGAAAAGAACCTTAAGAAATAATCTGTTCTTTTTTGTAGTTTGAGCTTGAAAATCTCCAAAAGACTGGCCTTTCAGCTAGGCCAGTATATCCAACCAAGATTTCCCAAAGCTATCTGGAGCCGCAGATATTGCTCTCTTCAAGAAGAAGAAGAAGAGTTTGGATTTGATATCCCGCCTTTCACTCCCTTTAAGGAGTCTCAAAGCGGCTAACATTCTCCTTTCCCTTCCTCCCCCACAACAAACACTCTGTGAGGTGAGTGGGGCTGAGAGACTTCAAGGAAGTGTGACTGGCCCAAGGTCACCCAGCAGCTGCATGTGGCGGAGCGGAGACGCGAACCCGGTTCCCCAGATTAGGAGTCTACCGCTCTTAACCACTACACCACACTGGCTCTTCACCTCCGCAATGGCTCTGCTTTTAACTCCTAACCACAACCTTGGCCTACAAAAGGGATAGGGAACATGTGTTAGGAGTGAACTTTGGTAAACTCTTGTAATATAGTGCCCTGTGTTAGGCCAAAATCCCCTACCCCACTGGATCTTTTAGGTTATGGGTCTTCTCAATTTTGCATCCCCTCAGCTTAATACCCTGGGGGGGGGGGGCTGCCTGCACCACTCTAAATCTGACGTTGCTGTGCCCCTCCAAATGTTGCTGGACTCAAACTCCCATCAGCCCCAATCAGTACAGGATGAGTTGTAGTCTTGGACAGGACAGTTATCTCAGAATAATATGGAGGTCTGTATTGCCTCAAATGCAACCCCCAGAGAGCAGTTAATAGGGATGTTGGCTGTTAGTAGATAATTAATTTATTTTATTCATATATATCAAATTTCTTCCATTGGACTCAAGGCAGTGTAGTGTCCTAAAGTTGTGTTCCATCTCCGTTCTGATCAGACCTGTGAAATGTACCACAAATGCAGTAAAATGAGTTATTAAAAATTTGAACAAATGGTGATGACATTATTTGCTCAGGTGTCATTTGATGTAGGCCATTTGATCAAGTCCCTGCTTAGTGTGTTTTCTTCATACACTGGAAAAGTGTTCTTAGTAAGTTTTCTCCACTTAACTGCAGGTCCTTGAAATAACAACAGTAGCAGCTGAATGGCAGTCACAAAACTGAGTATTCCTGATCAATCTTTAGCAAACGGAGGAATGCCCAGTCCTATTAGCGTCTGACATTATCTTGTAATAACAATGCCAAAAGAGTGCCAAAAGAAGAACCCAGATACACAATATGTATGTTAAGAAATGCAGCATATTTACCTCAGAATAAGGGAAAGAGTTGAAAAGTAAATGGGTTACCTCAAGCAGAGGACAAGGTTAAAATTTCCCTTCCTTGTGAAAGAAAGTTATCCCACAAACTACCATGCTCTGGTTTCTTGTCACTTTTCTGCTTATCCCTCAAAACAGAGTGAGCTCTCTTTCTTATATAGATGTTTCTCAGTCATACTTTCTGCATGTTACATAGTTCATTTCTAAATGTATACTTTAATAGCTGAAACCCAAAGGAACTTTGAATTGATGTGGAACTTTTATAATTATCATTTTCAAATCATTGTAGATGAAATAATGAACTAGAAATGAAAGGTTTTTTAACCACCAGCTATTGTTTCCCTTCAGAACTACCAAATGATATATTTTTTGACCAAAATACTTTAAGACACAGCACCCATCCATGTTTTGCCAATCTTTGTTCTAACACACAATTTCTACTTTTTTGCCTGTACAATGTTGATTCTTTCATTTATTTTTTTAAATGATGAAAGTGTATTTATTATTAGAGGTAAGCTATTCTTTTAAAGAAACAGTTCCATAGAATATACATTAGGATTTCAGAATTATATCTGCTTACTTAAAAACCATCACCTACTGAACACTTCCCCTTCTACAAAAAGAATTTGGTTACTTACTGCACTGCAAGTGTTTCATAAACGGCACCTGCTAATGTATGCTGCAGTTACTGCAGAGTTGTGGCTACTATTTCACATATAGTAGAAAAGGTTTCTTTAAATAATATTCTCCTATTTGTGTTTACAAAACAAGTGTTTTGTCCCCCTTCTTTATCCTCTTCCCGTCTTCGATTAAGTATTTCCTATTCACCTTAGTAATTAGAGCAGAAGGATGCAGTGAATGCACTGCCTCATTATCAAGTTTGTATCCCTGGTCTCTGCAGAATGGCTACCATGCCGGCTATTTTTCATAGCTGTCTGCTTTTTCTTGTGTTGGACCATTGTTAACCCTAAATGATCCTGACATTCAATTCTTTGGTAGACAATTGGGTCCAGCCGGCAGACTTAGTTCGCTAGTCAACGGAGACTCTCAATTGTCATGTTCCTCTGTGTTCTCATTAGCCCTTGTTTGATTGTGATCCCCTTTTGCCTTTTGAATTAAGTGATGCTACAAGTACACTGCTCTGATTCGTGATGTCTGTTTCTTAAAAGACTTTAAGGCAAAACCCAAATGCAACATGATGGTTGTGGGAGCTGGCAAGGGCAACTTGTGTCATCTTCTTCTTTTCCTTTTAATGGTTTGTCAGTATGCTGTTCACTGTGCCTTTGTTAAACTATTTATATATGTTAAACTAGGAGCAAACAGACTTTAAAAGCTATTTTGATTTTCCAAAAAAGATGGGCTATAACTTAATAAAAGTAAAGGAAAACAGAAAACGACAGATCATGCCCAGCCTCTAAACCCCCTAAATGCATAAAAGCTTGTAGCAGGTTCTTCCAGAGCTCCACTGTTTCAATAGAATTCATGTTTTAAACTTCCTGATGTTGTGCCCATATAGCTTATCCTTCTTCGCTTCAGAATTAATTCTTGTAATTAACTTGAGTTATATGGAGACTTTTTAGGAAACCCTCTCCAGCCAGGAAAGTTTTGCCCAATAAATCATGCAATGCCAAATTATTATTTTTTTCAATTAACTTTGCAACTTCACTAAAACAACAACACAAAGGCATTTGCTTTGGAATACATTTTTCTTTAAACAGAACCATTTTATAAAAGTATCCAAATAAGCTTCCAATAAATAGAGCAATTTTTTAATATGTGATCCAGATGGGATATGAGGTGGCAGCCAGAAATGCGCCTTCTCTTCCACATACCGGTTTGTGGATGTTCCTATTAAAGGGTGGAGGGAGGAGGATTTTGAGTGGCAGCTAAGAAATTGTGCAGAATTGAAGTGGTACCTATTAAGATGATGCAGAGTTTGAGAAAATACAGTGACCCAGTTCTTAAGAATTTAGCATGTACGTGTGCATGTGTGCGGTTGCTCAACATGTTGCAGGATGCAGATCAAGACCACATTCAGACAGGCATTTGTACTTCAAGCTTCAACAGGTGAGGGGAGAAGCAAAGCTAGGACCAAAAAGATTCTCAGATTCAGTTCCAATATCAATCTGCTCAATTGATTCCACCCTCACCACATACACACTCCCTGTTGACAGACTGATCGTTTGAGAAACCCATTCCACCAATGAACACTTTTAAAACCCATAAATGAACATTTCTCCGCATCCCTGGACAAAAGACACCTCTACTACATATAATTTTTATTGGGAAAAATCCTCTCTGAAAAGGTAACAGAAGATTTTGTATGGTTTGTTGTTTAGAATTCTGCAAAGAGAAGAATGATGTGAAATAGTTTTGTGATGTGCTGATACTTATTCATATTTAGGGAGACGAGATATTAATGGTAGGCAATGGAAAATCACTTGTGCACCATTTTGTTGAATACATATGTGTGTACTTTGTGTAACAAAGAAAGGCGGATAGCTATTAATTTTGCACCTAAGAATGCAAAGCAGTAGAAAACTTTAACTCCCATGTGTGGAAACGAAGGTGAATGCAAATAAAACCTATGCTTTTGTTTGTAATGACAATAGCAACAACACTGTTTTAAAGAGAATGTTTTCAGATCCATAAATCTTCATGTTGGGCCTTTTATCTGATTTCTCTCCTTAATTGTTATTTGGAACAGTGCCTTAGAAGAGACTGCTGCTGTATCTCCACTCTCAATTTGGAAAGTGTGGCAAAGCAGCTCTATTCAGCTTCAGAGCAGTGAACATAATTGGAGTCCCAGTTTGCTAGCATGAAAGGAGGCGCTGTGCCTTTGATTACAGCCACATCAGTATGGTGTTTATGTGAAGTGTTATTTCTGTCTTCAGTGTCCACAATGTCAAATTAATAGTTAACAATGCCTTCCAAACGAGCATCCAGGTCTTGGCTACTGCTCAGCTCTCTCCGATACATAGCATGATGTCACGCTAGACTATTTACTTTCAAAACCTGAAGATGACGAGAGATTTTGTGTAAAGGAAAAAAAGAAAGAAACAAAATGAGAACAC
Source organism: Podarcis gaigeae (assembly GCF_964106915.1). NCBI lineage: Eukaryota > Metazoa > Chordata > Lepidosauria > Squamata > Lacertidae > Podarcis > Podarcis gaigeae. Next base: position 60,268,081 of record NC_139680.1, read on the forward strand.
CACCAGCAGCAGCTCTAGAATATTAAAAGAGCAGAGAGCTAGAATATTAAGCATGCAGAGGAGTCTGAAATGCAATGTTATGGTATCACAAGGGAACGAGCTCTTGTGACTTCAGTCATCTGGTATTCTAGGAAATACATTTTATATGCATTCAGTGGCATCTCGATTTCATGTATTAAACTACAGATTAACAGGATGGAACCAGTTAACTAGATCCATTCCACTCTATATTCCAACCTGATTCTAAAACTGAAAAAACCCCTGCTCACCCTAGTAGATGATCTATACTGGGGAGATACACAGGTGGAGTGTGTGATCCCATTGTTACTTATGACCCCTAAACAGCATTCAGTACCATCAAAACCTTCCCAAGGTGGGGGTGGGAGGTATTGTTTTATGGTGGCATTGGTTCCCCAATGTGGCGGAGGGTTGTTCCTTGTAGGTGGAGGACTAGTCCTCTATCCCATGGCATTTGGTTTACAGGGTGTCAGAGGGTTTCACCTTGTCCCACATGGACTTCAATACCTATAACGAAACAGCTGGGAGAATTCATGCAGAAGTTTATGCTGAAGTGTCACTGGTATCCCAATCACACACAGCTCTTGTTTCCATACTCTGATTCTATGGAAGCTGTGGAAACCCTGAATCAGTGTCTGGTGGCACTTACGGTGTAGATGAGGACAAATAAACTGAAAAGTAATCTGGGTAAGATGCAGATGCTGTTGGCTGATGAATCTGCTGATGTGGATAGAAATGATCTGACCCTTTGGCTGACTCCTAAACTAAAATCCTAATTGGAGGGAGTATACTGTATCTGGCCTCACTTATTTATAACCAACATGGAATAGCTAACATGGCACCCTCCAGATGTTGCTGGACTCAAACTCCCACAGCCAATTGTCAAGGATGATGGGAATTGTACTCCAATATTGTCTGGAAGGCACCACATTGGTACCCCTGACCTAGTTACATCCAGCCTGGGTTACTGCAATGTTCTCCTGTACAAACTACATTTTTACAAGAGTTGTTTGAAGGAGGAAACTGAGTTTTATGCAGATAAACATGTTTATGTGTTTCAGTGTCTGCTAAACATATGCAGGGTTACTATATGTATATAGTATTTAATCCTTTGCATCTGGATGTTATTTTACACATCAGTGGTCAACATGGTTATTCTCACTTCTTTCTTTTTAATGGAATCAAATGCCATGACTACTAAAAAAGGGTTTTCTAATTTTATGTTATTTATTGCCTCAGAAAGGAAGGGGGAAGAATTTCCTAACATGGTATAAATAACCTGGACATCCGCAGTCAACATACACAAGAGGACCATAAATAAAGTCACCGGAAATCATCATGAATAATTCCTTCACAACTTAATGCCTTTTAATTTAAAAACAGTTACACCTGAGCATAAACATAATATGACACAAAAATATATCCCACCCACATATTGATGCAAAACAGGTTTTCACAACAAAGTAGAAAACGAATTTGGCAATGCTTTGAGTGTAACAAAAACAGAATTCTGCAAAACTTATTGTATTACTATTGCATTGTTTTAATACTATTGACATTAATGTGCATTAATAATATACATTAAAACTTTTATTTTAAATATCAATATACAAAAAGCTATCTGTTGCATTCTGTAGTGATGGTAGCTGGCATTTACTCATATGATTATTTACTCTCATTTGCAGATGCACATCAGTATGTGAGATGGTTGCAAAGGCTATTCTTCAGTAAACAGTTCTTTTGACTTTACCCATGAAAGTGCTTTTTTAAATTTTAAACAAACTATCTTGGACCACTTTATCTTGACATGAATAGGCCCAACAAAAACTGATTATTTCAATAGTATTGAAGATATTTCAATTGAGAAATATTGAGATATTTCAAAGTGTTTTCTATTCGCAAAAATGAAATACTGAAGTCATACTTGCTGCTTGAACTCATATGCATTTCAGTGGAACATTCAGTACATGCTCTTCTCCTTGGGCTCACCACACTATGATAAACATGACATCATCATTCCACGATAAACAGTGGAATGTTTTTTCCATACAACTTTTTATCCATGAAATCAGCATCCAAAAACAAAATAGAGACTATGCTTTGGGAGAGTCCAGCTGGAAAGCATCATTCGAAGTTCCACTTGAACTTGCAGTTTTGACAGCTCTTTTCTTCCTCTTCTTCACCATGCTTTTCTTAGGTTCATCCTCAACATCATTAGATGGAAAGTTGTCAGTTGCATTAGCCTTGCATTCTGTGGCTTCCGCCTGCTCCATTTGTATGCCTTTCTTCTTTGTCTTCCTCTTTCCACTCCTATGGGGAAAGTAGAATAAAAGACTGTGTTAGAAATTTGTCAGACTAAAACTATTTAGACTGTGCTTCTTCCCAATCACTAGCCTTTAGATTCCATTTCTGAGGCTACTGCGGGCTGATCTCATGGTGCTGGGACACACTAAAACTGTGTCTAAAGGAAACATGATCCTCAAGACAAGTATGCTGAAAGTGGGTGAACACTTTAAACTAACCCTTTGACAATTTGTTGATTGATCTTTCAAAAGAAATCCAGGTAGGGAGATGCTAAGAGAATAATTTTCATATTTTCAGAGGAAAAGATCAAGAATTCACAGATGCAACTCTGATTGGTAAAACCCCATAGTAGCCTAGTCAGTTATAGACAGTGCAATTTAACCTTGTTAGTATAACTACAAAGATCTTAGTTTGCCCAGCATTACTAACTAGCAGTGGACTAGGGGAAAATGTGGAGGGCAAGAAATCAGTGAGTATTTTAGGAAAGGAACTACCAGTGTAAGTGGATGCTGGATTGTGACTAAGTGCTCAATGAGTCCTTGCCCTCAAGTTTTCCTCTTTTCCCATCTCCTTATCCCCCTGTGTAGTTTTCTTCAGCCTTCTACGACCTGAATATTGGCTCTGTTCTGCCTAGTATTCTTTTAGCCTAAACTTATGAACTTTTGTTGTAATGCATATTGCGCTGATTCCTGCAGTAGCCTCCCATATTCTGGTTTCTACATAGTGCATCTAACAAAGCAATTGAATGTGTGGATCAAATCTTTTATGAGTAGTTGATCCAAAGAAAGGAAAAGTAACATCATGGATTAATGACACAATAAATTTCTTAGGACATTTGGAATATGACTGTCAGTTGTGATACAAACCACTGTTTACATTTTCTTTGAACCATTTAGTTTCTAGAGTTACATTAAAATCACCGCTTTTTGTTTGTTTGTTTTTTACTACTTCTAAGCAATGGAACAAACAAAGCAGGCTGCTTTCCACAAATGGTTGCTTACTGTGTAGCCAGGTAGTCCGTGTCATTCTCTGAAATAAATCTTTGGTCTCCTGACTTATTGAAGTATGCTGACATCTGCAAAATAGGAAAACTTTAATCAGTAAAGGAGAAAGGGGGGGGAGAGAAGAAAACGGGGTCAACACGTGTACGACAAAAAACCCACGGGCTTCCTGAATGAGGGTAGAATATACCTCGCTTCAGAAAGAAGATCCCTCACGCATGAAATTCTCACCCTTTGTGGTTAAAAAGGAGGAAACAGTTCCACAGCTTTTAAACCCCCTTGAAATGTTCAGGTGTGTTTAGCAAAAACATACACATACATTCTCACACACAAGTTATGAATCTATGCTTGAATGAGTCTTCAACGGGGACTGCATTTGTTTTTAAATGTTATTGACAACGTAATGACTATTAACATCAGTTTTCACTCTGAGGGGAGATTTGTAAAAACCCCAAAATTACACCTGTGTGCACTGATTATTTTAAAATATCAGCTAAATGCAATGTCAGAATATTTTAAAGATATGGTAGTTTAAGCCAGAAATTAATAAGCATACAAACTGCTGCATACCAATTCCAAATGTTACTGCTGTACAGTATTATTTTTTTAAAAAAACAACAGAGTATGTTCAATGTAACGCAGCACCTACATATTCTACCTTAGTGCTATGATGGAGATCAATTACAGATCACTATTGTCTAGATCTAGTAATTAGATCTAGTAACATCAGAATCTAGTTTAGGACTAGATTTTTTAAAGGACTGTCTCCTCCATTTGAGCCTGCCCAACGATCAGAAATATGGTGGTTCAGTAGCAAGATAAAGCCTTTCTAGCTGTAGCACCCAATATCTGGTGAGTCTCTCAAGGGAAGCCCTGGCCCCCAGTGAACCTTGGTTTCAGATAGGTAGAACAGACAGAATTATACTTTTTTTTTTTTTTTGCAGAGTACAACCTTTAAGCTGTTAAAAAAAAATAACCCTGCGACTTTCTTTAGCTTAAGTCCTTTTATATATTTTTGTTTGTCTTGATTGTAAATTGTCTATAATAGTTAGTTAGAAACAGAAATGCTAACAGTGCTATTATTATGATAATTTTGCTCTGTGGTAATAGGTAAGGAAGTAAATGACCCCTGGACAATTAAGTCCAGTCAAAGGTGACTTTGGGGTGCAGCACCAAGGGAGCCAGCGTTTGTCCTCTATGACAATCAGACAACTTGCATGGTTTCTAACTATCTCATTGCATAGAAATATAGTGGAAAATGAACAAGTGTGGCTCACTGAAACTGATGCTGGACTTAAGAGATTTAGGCTCAAACAAAAGTATTAATGGGATATGTATGTAGTGGATACTTTTTACTTTTACTTTGCATTTTATGAGATGTGATGGCATGGATATTCTGAAATGGTACAACTGCAAAATTGTACCCCTCATGCATTCATTAGAATTCATATGTATTTTTCTTTATCTGTATCTATTTATATGGAAATTTCAGAAAATAACGGCAAAACCGCTGTCCATGCTGTATCAAAATTGCCATTATGAAACACCCTTATGAAACACTCCACAATCCAGAGAGCTCCTTTAGGTGCAGCCATGGGACTTTTGAATTTGTGTGTTTTTTAATCAGCAGCTTCTCATGTGCTTCACAAACTCCTCCAGGTTTCAAAAACTCCTCCAGGTTTCAAATCACCCCCAAGTTGCCATCTGGTGTGGAGGTGGGGTTGTGGGCATGTGCAGCTCACTGTGGGATTCTATGGGCTTTGAGTTATGGCTGAACACAAACTTATATATTCATTTTTAGCCATGTTAATGATTCTGCCTGATCACTGTAAAATACAATGCTAAATATATGATTTAAGTTACTCTCAGAATTCAGGTTAGGGTAACATTTGAGATAACCTGCCAGGTGAATTCTTGAGTACACTTTTTCTTATTTTTGCTGATGTAGGATACCTAATTAATACAAAATCTTTAAGTGCATATGCACACACAAATTTATCTAGAAAAAAATATGTACTGCTTTTAAGTGTGTTGACTCTAAAATAAAGTAAATGAATGAGCAACTGATGAGCACAATTATATTGTTCCATCTTTCTGAGCAGCTGATGTTTATTGAAGTTGTCCCAGTTATGCCTAACTTAAATCAGTTTTCCGAATGGCAAATGTTTATGCCCACAAAAGATTCCGGTGCACAGTCCTTGCAATAGGCACTCACTGCACAGGGCTCTGGATCCTGAATGTAACATACTCTTGATTGACATAACAACCATCTATCATGAAGCTGCAATTAGAAAGGAATACAAACCATTTGGAATCTTCACTTTATTAGCATTTCTGGATATGTTTACTGCTAAATCAAGCTAAACAATTTGTAGCAACAATTTAACTTAGTTAAATTTCATCTTTCCTTTTCTGCCAAATGAAATGTTTCCCAACATGTACGAATTGTATTTTGCAGGCATAAAAACCTCCAGGCTTCCACTGTTTTGAGAAATGCTGAATTCATGCAAGCCCATGCATTAAAATGAACATATGCTGGAAGCACTTGGCAATTAACCTGTTATCACAAGAAATGGTAAATGCAATCCCATCTTGCATAATTGTGCCATATGCCCTTTCCCGCAAACAGTTACCCCAGGCATAGCTGGCGATGCTGATTCTCTCAGTTCACTGAAAAGAAGAGGTGTAGAATCTTCGGCCAAACCTGAAGATAGCTGTTCTTCATATTGTGCTGAAAATGAATCATAAGTAATTAATTATGACTAACATGGCACTAAAGAGATAATCTAACTTGATCCATAGCGTTTTGGGGTCAGCTTCTCCATCGTTATTCAATATACCCATTTCAGTAACTCAAGGCTATTGATTTTTGTAGTAGTTCCCTGGCTGTTGCATATGATACAGAAAGAAGTGCCTGCTGTCTCTCTCCATACATCTATACTCTCCATCTCTATACATAATCAATACTGCAACATTTGGAAGGGAGACTACAAAACACGGAGAAAATGAATAGCCAACTGCCTTTGCTCACTGCTATACGTTTACCATATGCCTCGGTTCCATCCGTTCATGAGTTCATCATATAGATACCAAACATTTAGAGGTATATGGATAGCAGTTATTGGAAATAATTAAAAATGGGGATTTAATAGATGGACTTTTGCATAGGGTGCCCTCTGGTGTGGAGACTAATTCTAACATCAGTGGGTACAGTTCTCAGTAATAATATGGACACTTGTGTAAAGAAAGAGACACTTATAGACATTTACGGATTATGCCGAGAGTGTTAAGTCTGTGAATGCACTTGTGGTTATCTTCTTTGAGAACATGTGCTTAATTTTTTTTAAAAAAAATCTTAATTATATGATTTTAGTTTTGAAAGTCCTGGCAGAAGGCTTCCACTGACAGGGCTCCATAGGTGACTCTCACCCATTGTATCAGACATCTCCTCCCATGTGAAAAGGCATTCCTTCCTTCACAATATAAAGGGGGGGGTGCCTTTTAAAATAGTGCATGTTATTACTGATTTAAAAAAAAAATTAAAAGGGCATATATTCTGACCTCAATTTTTAGACAAAACCAAATGTTCAGCAGAGTGCATGCTTTAAACATTTAAGATAGCAGCTTCAACATCTTCCGTTATAAGGTGATGGCAGTCAGCAAGACAGGGCAACTCTCTGCCTTGAAACCTTGTTCACTCTAACAACATTCTACAATGAGGTTAGAGTGAACAATATAAGGTAGTTAGGGTAGTCTCAGTGTGTGGTAGCTCTTCACTTTCTTGTTTGTTGGTCAGACTAGTGCATGCTTGTTCAAATTTCACATTTAATCCTACTTTAATTATTTTAATATATCAGATGTATGCTGAACACATCAGCACACCAGCACAGAATGACAAATCTTTGATAATCAGTTAAGGCCCCACAAGCAGAAAAATACTAGGGAGAAGCATTATACGTACTTTCGCCAACCACATAATTGGCTGGAAAATAGCCTTGCTGTCCATTCGCCAGGCTGCCAAACCACCAGTTATCATTATCTTTGTATAACACTTGGATAATGTCACTGCAATGGATGGTTAGCTCATCTGATCGATGCGCTGTGTAGTCATAAAGAGCCACTACCTACGAAAGAGATAAGACCACCACAGCTTTATCACAAATGCACCACAGAGACGAAACACCAACATTCACTTCCTCTAATAGAAAAATTGCTGTAACCAAAGCTACACTTGGGTGAGAGCTGAGGCTGTCTCAGGTTTTGGGGCTGGTGGGAACACAGCAGGAGAAGGAAGATAAAGGGGTTGTGGGATTCAAGAAAGAGTTAAGAACATTCAAAGGCACCAAGATTAGCTTCAAAAAAACAACAGCAGCAGCTGCTGGTTCTATAAGCAAATAAAGTTTGATACATTTACTTTCTCAGAATTGTTATACCACTCTCAGAGCCCACTTTATTTGTGAACTCATCTGCCTGGAGGTACAAAACAACATATTGGAATGATCACTTGAGATATGGTGTAGTTTTGCTAGAAGGAAACTCTTTCGGAACATTTTGGGAAATGCTGCATTGATAATTTTTCTACTGCACTTTAGATGACTTTTAAAAAATCATAATTAAATGATAAAAGTTTGATATTGCTCAGTACAACACTTCATATTATTTACTTACACAGTATACTGATCTTGCAGTAAAGATGGTTATGTTTAAATAAAGTCATTTCAAAAATCAGGTAAAAGACTTATTTTGGCAAAGTTGCCTATATCGTGGTGTGTTCTGATGAGTTTAGCAGAGCAATCCATTTGATCTGCATTTTTAAAGGCTGCTGCACATGACAAGCTACTTTGTGCTGTGGGCGTCCTTAAATCATAATGCATGGAAACTATGTGTGTTTAAGAATCCACTTACCTGCAGCAACTCAAAGCAGAAAACCCCCCCAACTTTGACTATGTCACTGCAAGCTCGTATTTAGATCAGTTCACAAATGAATTGCCATGGCATGTTGGATATTTTTACACTGCATTACATCTTATCAAAAATGCCTTTTCCATGTAGAGACGCCCAGTGTTGGGACATCACCGCAAACCCATTTTTATTTAGGTGACTTCTTGATGGCATTGCAAATAACAGGCTTCTTTGGGTGAAGTGTGCAATCTCACCAATGGTGTAATGAAAAGCAGCTATCATGTGATGGTTCTTCATGAGTGGCTGTGGGAAGACAGAATTGTTTTTGCTCACTGAGCAAATTCTGAAGACAGAATTGTTTTTGCTCACTGAATTGTTTTTTGCCACTACTGAGAACATCTGTATTGTAAGAGGAAACTAGATAGCAAAAAAAGATGAAGATGGAATTTATGACATAGTACTTATGGGGATTTCCCCTCCCCCCAAAAAAATCTTTCCAAAAGGTAGGATGTCATTCCATTAAATAATTGCAAAATATATGATGTTACCTTATCTCTTTTGCAAATATTAATAAATCTTCAGCAATAACTAGAAAACCTTACAGGGCACCTAAGGTAAAAATAAAAATTTGACGAAAGGCTCAATGGAATGCAGATTAATAAAGGAACACTAAACATGCTCTCTCTGTCACTGGAGTTATAAGAATATAATTCCTAACATCAGTTCATTATTTTGAAGAAGAGAATCCAGAAGCTTAGTGACAAGAAAAATTTGCTTGTTTGCTCACTTGATGAATAGCTGAGCGTTAAAGAATTTGTTATATCCGATGGGTGACATCCAACAATTTTGTTCCATTTGCAGGAGAATGGGATTTGTGGAAGGGGAGTTGTAGTAGAGCCTTCTCCTTTTGTACACAATGGCCCCTATCCATCCAATGTAACTGATTTTAAAGAAATACAGTGGTGCCTCGCAAGACGAAAAGAATCCGTTCTGCAAGTCTCTTCGTCTTGCGGTTTTTTCATCTTGCGAAGCAAACCCATTAGTGGCTTAGCGGATCAGCTGATAAGCAGCTTAGCAGATCAGCTGTTAAGCGGCTTAGCGGATCAGCTGATAAGCGGATCAGCTGATAAGCGGCTTAGCGGCTTGGGGAAAAGGGGGGGGAGAGGAAAAAACCCCCCGCAGGAACTCGCAAGACATTTTCGTCTTGCGAAGCAAGCCCATAGGAAATTCGTTTTGCGAAGCACCTCCAAAACGGAAAACCCTTTCGTCTAGCGGGTTTTCCGTCTTGCGAGGCATTCGTCTTGCGGGGCACCACTGTACTTAAAAGTGTACACCACTGTTTTCATAATTCCATTTTATATACAATTGATAATCTGAGTAATCTTGTTTTAAATAGAGGCAATGTATTCCTAAAACAAGTGTTGAAGAACACTTCATTTTAGAAGCACTTGTAACAAGTGCTTCTAAAATGTAACAATTGCTAAGATGAAAAATCAACACACAATAGAGAAAATAGATTTTAAAAGTTGCCTGGCACTTACTGTTTCTTGGACAGAGACTGAACCGGAACTAGTGTCTCCTCTCACATAGGGTGCTGCTGGAAACTCAGCATTCTGGAAGAAATTACAGTGGTACCTCAGGTTACAGACGCTTCAGGTTACAGACTCCGCTAATCCAGAAATAGTACCTTGGGTTAAGAACTTTGCTTCAGGATGGGAACAGAAATCGCACGGCGGCAGCGGGAGGCCCCATTAGCTAAAGTGGTACCTCAGGTTAAGAACAGTTTCAGGTTAAGAACAGCCCTCCAGAATGAATTAAGTTCTTAACACGAGGTATCACTGTATTTAAGAGGAATAGATTGCATTAATGCAGGTGGGGAGTGGTGTAAAATTGTGGCTTGTCCACCCCTTCCAAACCCTGCTGGCTTCTGCTGCCCAGGGTGAGAGGTGTGGACTAGCCACAGTTATGGCCTGCTCTGATTGTTTCCAATGGAGGGAGGAGGAATTAGTTAGCAAGCTTCAGGCCAGCATGGAGGGGGTAGGGCAATAGTGGAGTCTCCAAGGTATTTGATGACTGGAAGATCTCAGCAACCTTGAATTTATTACCTGTGAGGGTATGTGACTGTTTTACATTTTAAAAAACCTTAATTTTAAATGGGGCTTTAATTCATTTTTAATTCATTTGTGTTATTGCTTTAGTGTTTGCCACTCTGGGGTTCTCAGGGAGGAAGGGTAGGATATAAATAAAATAAAAAATATATAATTTGGGAATACTAAATCTCAATTAGGTAAAATAGATGTGATGGTGGCAAATCTGTGCTTCGACCTGCACCCATAGAAAATGCAGTGGGGGTGGTTTGATCAGGGAGACGAGGGCTGCTGAACTCTCCCCTTGTTCATGTCTTGCCATCCTGCACCCATGAAAGCATATTACCCTCAGCTGGGCTTTAATACTAGAAAGTGAGCCTTTTTGGGAAAGGGGGGGGGGGAGGGAGGGAAAACACTTGTTGAAAGAAGCTGAAGGACGGTAAGCTACATCCTGCAAGGAAGAGGAAGTTTTGTGCTCCTCACCCATGCACCCCTTTTTGCTGTTCAAACCAAGCCTTTCAGTCTTTCTAATGAACTGCAGCTGATCCAGGTTTAAACACACAAATCAGGCCTGGTTTGGCTCTTATAGCAGAGAACCAGTGGATTTACCTAATTGTCATTTCTCAGTGCAGCCATCCAGAAAGGGCAAGTTTGAGCCTATTCTTGGCTCTTCATTCCTTGATATGAGCATTTGCAGAGTAGCAACACTGTCAAGGCAGTGAGTTTTACCCGAAGGGAAGGAGTGGCTCTTGTTACTCAGTGATGAGTCATGGTGATGATGATGATTACTATTCTCATTATAATTCTTTTCAAAAAGATATTTATGAGCTCTCCAAAGGCCCCATCAAACTTCCTTGAGCTGAGGTAAGCTTTAGGAAATAATAGATTAAAAACTTCAGCATGCCCAGGGATATTTTGAATGCTTCCAGATGTTGTATTAAAACTTTATTAATATGTGGATACAAAGTGCTTCCACCTAAAGAAATAAGTGTTTTACTTTTCAATTGTTGGAATTGGGATGATACATAGCCTCCATTTAAGGACTTAACAGTGATTAGTGTATCATTTCTACTTCTTAATTTCACAAAACCTGTCCATGGAAGACATCTAGAGACAATTTGGTAAACTGAAAAATCAGCAAATAAGGAACAATGATGACTGGATAGTAAGCATGTCACTAAATTTAGCTCAGGCTTTCCTAAGGTCTGTGGACTTAAGGCTTACAAACTTAAGGAATACTCAAATGCACAAAGGGCCATTTTAAACCCTTCTTCATAGCTGCTGTCTCCATATGGAAGGTTTACTTGCATCAGTTTGCCACACAGAGAAATGGATTCAGGGTTACCACCTTTTCATTGGCTCCTATGCCATAAAAAACAGGCCACCATGTAGAGATGGCAACAAGATTGTGCAACACAGCACCCATTATGATAGGCATATATACCCCTGTTTACAAGGTAATATAGATGTCTCCATGTCATAGGCAGTTTAGACAGAAGTTTGAGCAGATGTCATATAAAAGCTGTCTGAAAACCTGGAGAACCACTTCATCACTGTAGACCATGAACTGGGAACCGATGGCCCTCTGGATGTTGCTAGACTGCACCTCCCATCTGCCCTGATCATTGAGCAGATTGGCTGTGGCTCATGTGAGTTGGAGTTCAGCAACATTTACAACTATTATTTGTGTTGCTAAAGCCATTACAAAAAAACAAAATACATAAAACAGAATAGATTACATAGTTAAAATGATAATTTAAACCAGACATTCTGTCAGATAAATTCTTTAGGGGAGCAAACTCTTAACTTATCCCCACAAACTTTTCTCCTTTAAATTGTTGCTCTAAAAGCAAGACAGAAGTGTAAGGGGACTTGCTCCGTAATAAAAATTAATCAATCTCTCAACTGGGAGACTTAAATCTTTGAAGAAGGCTGCTCTTAAGTCCTCGTAGATTAGACAAATCAGTAAGTAGTGGGGCAAATCTTCAGGCACATTACTTCCACATGGGCAAGCTCTCTCTTCACAATGAATCTGGTGGTAACACCCTTCGACTATGACAGTGCAAAGACTGCAACCATTTGACATTTGTGATGCTGGTTACATAGTGAGGACAAGGAGTCTGAATGGGTAATTTGGCATACTAAGGGGCACATTTGGACAGACAGGCAGAAGTGAGATTAGCACAAAAACCATGCTTTAAAATATGAGATTTCATGTGGCAAGATGCAATCTCAAAGTCTAATGAGCTCAGAATGCCCAAAGAGAGGTCATGCACATCAACATCTCATTGAAAGCAGAAAGTACTAAAATGGGCCTAATCCCACTTTTTAAATTTTAGCCAATACCTAATGGCAAAGATAGGCACTCTGGTCCTTCACTGAACAGAGACCAGCTTCCACATGGAGAATGGAAGACTCAGTTGCCTTGAGGAGCTCAAAAATTGAACAAATACTGTATTTTTCGCCCTATAGGACGCACTTTTTCCCCTCCAAAAATGAAGGGGAAATCTGGGTGCGTCCTATGGGGCGAATGCAGGCTTTTGCTAAAGCTTGGAGAGCGAGAGGGGTCGGTGCGCACCGGCCCCTCTCGCTCTCCAGGCTTCAGGAACACATCCACGGCCTAGGCAGCCCTGCGGGAGTTCCCGCAGGGCTGTCTAGGCTGCGGATAGCAGTCTGCTTCCCGGAGCGCCGGGCGCGCTGAAAGAAGAGCGCCCAACGCTTCGGGAACACATCCGCAGCCTAGGCAGCCCTGTGGGTGTTCCCGCAGGGCTCCCTACGCTGCAGATAGCAGCCTGCCGCCCGGCGCGAGGGGCACCCTGAAGCAGAGCGCCCTGCCTGCCGGGCAGACATCCGCAGCGTGTCGGAGCTTTGCGGGAGTTCCCCGCAGGGCTCCCCACGCTGCGGATAGCAGCCTGCCGCCCAGCGCGAGGAGCGCCCTGAAGCAGAGCGCCCCTCGCGCTGGACAGACATCGGCCAGCCCCACAAGCTCGGGGGACAGCAAGGAGGCACAGAGCCGCCATCCCGCTGTTCCTCGACCTGGTTCGGTTTCCCCCACCTGGTTTTGGGGGGGAAATAAAGGAAAAAAATTCCCTTTATTTCCCCCCCAAAAAACTAGGTGCGTCCTATGGGACGGAGCACCCTATGGGACGAAAAATATGGTATATTTATTCTGGGATATTTCCAGATTCTTTTGTTGAAGGGATTCTCTATTGTGCTATATTTTACTTATTTCACTCTTTTATAATGTCTCTGCTTTGAAGCTTGTTCTAGCCCCCCTTAGTATTACTTTTAGTCATGAAGTGCAGGTAAGAGATTGTAAACAAACAAACAAACAAACATGTTGATAGTGAAGCTGCACATGGAATTTTACTTTATTGCAAATGTGTAACAGGTTATTTAATTTCCAGGACTTTATATTAAAATAATTATCACAGTAAATTATGAATGTTGTGCAACTTTAAATCTCAAAGATAAACTTCATTAAGGATACAAGTTATTTTTTTACTGCTCTAATCCCTACCTACCGTGGGGCTTGTTTGTTTCCCATATTAGTTTAAAATATACAGAAGAGTCCACAGACATTTTGAACTATTTGGATAGGGTCAGATTTAAATTTCAGAGCGGGCATGCCTCTGGTTTTCGTCCCGTTGATTCCAATGGTAGGTAAATAAACTATAGCAGCCCAAACTCTGCTCTGGTGGCTTTTTGGGGAACAGGAGGGCTTTGGATCCATAGCCTAACCCAACCTACCTCCCTTTAGCCCCCTGAAATATCAGGGGAACGCCTGCTGTGGTCCTTTTCACAGCCTCACTAAGGAAGCTTACAAGGTCAGATCTCCCCCTCCAAGAGCGAACCTCTCTGTCTATGCTTTGAGAAGGAGATCTGAAAAACCCAATGGCCCCTAAAACACCCTTCAAGGAAAAGAAGGCTGCAGCCTTAGGAGGCAATTATTGGGTGAGATACAGTGTCATGTCATCATATGTAATGAGAATTCACTTTTGCACCTTAAGTTCTTGCACCCTGCCAATCCACTCCAGGGAGGTCTCCTAATTCTCAGTGGAAGGTATTAGGGATGCATAGGGTCTGCAAGGAATGGGGAGGAAGGATAAGCCCTGTTTGAGGAAGCAGAAGTCTGTGGCACAACTGGACACCTACTTTCACTATTAACAAATATCCTGCTGAAGATACTCAAACTGGAAACTGGTAGCTTGACATAATTATAAAACCTACGATATGACCAGTAAAAAAAATAAAATAGAATTTATATAGAAATAGAAAGTGCTTTTTACAATATTTTATTCAGTCACAACAGCTCTGTGAAACCAAACAGTATTATTCCTATTGTCCAGATAAATTACAGAGAGAGAGTTCTGAGATGTCTAAAGCATCTAAGCTCACAGTGACAGAACTTTCATGTAACATCAGGTTTTAGGGTGGGAAGAAAAATTCAGATTATAAACAATTGATAAGAAAAAGGAGCAACTGTGTTAAAATCTTACAGAATAAGTAACTCCTGTAAAAAGTAGCTAAACTACTGTCATGTGTTGGTCTTTCTACGGCATGGATCATTAAATTACTGCTGGTGCTACTACTGTTGCTTTCCTGGGTTTTCAGAAGACTATGATCCTGATTTGATTATAGTCCTTTAAGTATTTAATGAGCATGGGAATCTATAATCTGCCTAGAGGAAAAGCTGTGCCAGGATGCACTTTACTGAGTCCTGCAATGTACAAACACAAAAAAGAAACGCAAACACAGCTGCTTCGACAAAGCCTACAGGGATTTTTAAAAAGGGATGAATTGTAAAGTAGGTGACATAATTCAACTGCTAAGATTATTCAAACACACTCCAAAACTATTTTGATCCATTTCTCTTTAATCAGAAACACTTCACTTTCAACTTTAAAGGATGTCAATTTACATACTGTAGAAGTTTTCTACCAGCACCATAAAAAAGTTAACGAATACCATAATGAATTTCCCATCTTTACTTTTCCCTCTTTGGTTTCAGCTATTCTGGGCTGGTATATCTGAAAGTAATTCTCACTCAGGAATTTGTGAGCCAATGTAGCCCGAAAATTAGTTTCTGCACTAATTGAGGAAAAAACAGCTTATAGATATAAACCATGCTTTTATCCAGGGGCACAAGAAGCTTGGAAAACCAGTAAACAAAAGCTTAAAAAATAAATAAATCAACACCTCCAATCCAGAGCCTCTGTTGAGCATGATGAGAGGTCCCTAGTGCACTCTGGGTGAGATGTTTGCCCACATTAGAGGAAAATATGTGCTTTAAGATGGGAATGAGCAAAGCTGTTCCCCGGGTCTGAAATGAATTGGTGGGGAGGGCACTCCGGTTATGTGATTGCTGTAATTAAGTGCTGCATTATTTATGCCACTGCATTTTGTGAAGGAGGGAACAGAAGAAGGTGAGGGACAAAGTATGATGGCTATTTTGCAAGACTCACAGCTGGAAAGGAAGCACCTTAATCTTAGTGATTTTTGGATACAGGTAACAAAGGAGTTAATAACCCAACACAATTTAACTCAAATCCCATACAAAAAAAATAAATGGTCATAGTGTGTGTGTGTATAATGATAATAATGTGTGTGTGTGTGTGTGTGTGTGTGTGTGTGTGTGTGTGTGTAGAGGTAAGTATGGGAAAGCTTTGGGAGACCAATTGGTTAAAATGAGGTGATCTTGTTTAACAATAACCTTCCTATTCACAACTCTGATTCTTTATTATTTTAAAGTAAATAAAACCCAAAGTAAACTAAGATTTCAGTCTACACTTTACACAAGTGGCAACCATGCTGCTTAATATAAGACAATCAATGAGCAAAAGTTCAATTAGAGTCAATCTCTCTCTGTCTCAATTGAAAGTACAAAGAATTAGCATACAAGTTCAGGTCCTGTTGTGTCCACTTTTCCTTATTCTCCACAACTATGTATCTAAAGACATCCTAAGGATAGAAAGTTGCGATCTAGGCATACCTAATTGCAATGAGTTTTACAAGCATAGTACACAAAGCTGATCGTGGATCTTTTGTTCAGAGAGCAACTGCGGGAGCCAGAAAACCTACATGGACAATGATTCTGTGGAAGGCAGGTCTTTTATGACTGAACGGAAGGATAAGAAAGCTCCTGTACAATGATAACTTTTGAAGAAGGATTTTAAAAAGTTTTTTAAAAAAAATGTTATATGCAAAAAGAAAAAGGAATACTGAGCTGCTTACCGTGTGTAGTCCAGCTGACGGGCTTCGGCAAAAAGGATTTCCTACTGGGATGAAGCTCCCTGTGAAAAGACAAAGCTGTGAAATTTTTGCTTGTTATCCCCTTTCAGTCTAATAAATCATTTTATTTTATTTTATATTTTTTAAAAAACATGATGATGGTAAGACAGTTCATAAAAACTTGAATAAAAAAGCAGCAGCTGCTTTCAGTCCCAGCTATGCATCTTTCAGTCAGGAACAGTTGGAGAGTTTATCTAACTAACAGACCTGACACAAGGTTAGCTAATCCAATATTTCCATTCAAATGATTTGGAAAGATACTGCAAGCAATGACCACATACCACCTCGCACGCAGAACTGACACTATTATTTAAAACCAGCACTGTCTTTCCCAGCCATTGAATCTTTGAGTCATGCATACAAAGTTTCCCCCCCACCAGAAGTGATCACAACACCTCTGTATTGAACTACTCATTTTATCTGAAAGAATAGATATAAGCTATTCAGTGTATTCTCTTTGATCATATGACTTCCTGGCAACACACATCTTGCTGTTTATTTTATTCCAGCTCACTACAGTATATTTTTAAAAGGGTTTATTTGTCATTTTGGGTCTTTTTGCATGTATTATTAGACTGACTACCAAGCTCACACTAATCTTTTCAATATGTATGGCTTCATCTTTTTTCTTTTCTTTTTGTAGATGGTATGTGCATAGCTCTAAGGAAGGAAACATCTTTAAAAAAATTTTAATTTTTTTAAAAAGGAAGATAATCCCTATACCACCTCCCTTCTGCAAATTCTAGTGCAGTTTGGTGAAGAAGTTAAGAGTGCTGGCCTAGAACAGGGATGGGAAATGGGATCCAGCTGATGGGTTGGATCCTGACGTCCCCAACTTTCCTGTCAGTCATCTGACACTCACCTGTCTATCATTTAAGATCAGGTAAAGTGCTTTCCTTTTTCCATGTGGTTTGAAATAAAACTGTGTGGGCAAAGGCTTTAGGGTTTGTAGGTACCAATGAGCCCTGATACAAGGTGGGCATGGCTTGGGGGAAGCATTTGGACTAATTCTATACGAAACCACTGGGAAGTGTCATCCAGAGATTTGGGGCATAGTGGCATCAGTCTTCTGATAAGCAGAAACAGGTGTTTCAGGACTCACAGTGAGATGGGAGTATGTAGCCCTTCAGATATCTACAGCCCAAAGTATTTAAGGGATTTCCCCCAGTCTCATCCCTGTGTCCACAAACTGGCACATGAGGCAAATCTGCTCTTTAACTTATTCAAGGACTACTCACGGATATTGGCACCTATCACTTCATACCCTTCTTTCATCATGTTATGGCTTTTTTCATGATGGTCATTTAATCAGAAAAGATTACCAACTTCAGCAGGAGGAAAGTTTGCATATGGTCGAACTGTTATCACATATAGGGCTTACATTAAGTTGTCATTATAGAAGAGGTGACCAAAACTAACCCTTCTGTTAGCAACACGCGCCAGGATGACATGCTGCTCCTCATTCACCCAAATGTGTGTTATGGTGATAACCAGAAATTCAGTAACTGTCAACTTGTACACACCCACCCACACCATTCAGTTAAGTGCTCTGGGTGATACCTGCTCATCAGTTCCCTGGATTCTCAACTAATGGTTGAAATTATTCAGGTGCACTGGCACATATCCATGGGAAAGCTTGCACAACCTCCACCTGCACTTTGCCAGCCCTTAAGCCAGTGGTATTAGTCACACTCATAATAAATTTCCTCACAAATATTTGAACACTCGAAGATATTTATATATGTAATTAGATGGCACCACCTCAAAGAGCTAGCTTGCCCACAATCTTGCAAACACTTCTCCTGTGAGAGAATAAAAAACTTCATTCTTAACAGGTTTATGTGTGCTCCGGTTACCCAGTTTTCTCCCCTGTCACATCTTTGCCCTATATAAGCCTAAATAATAAACATAAATGATTCAGAAAGGGCACAGTTCTATTTTAAAGACTAATGTTGAATACTCATATTATTTGTGTCAAAGAGGTAAACTACATAAGAATATAGGAACATAAGAAGAGGCCTGCTCTTCTTATGAGGCCTATTTAGAAGAAGCCCATTTAGTCCAGCATCCTAATCTCACAGTGGCTAACCAGATGACTATAGGAATCCTGCAAGCAATGCAACAATACTCTCCTGCTTTGTGATACCCAGGAACTGATATCCAGAGACATACTGCTCTGATACTGGGGGTAGAACACAGCCATTTTGGCTAGTTGTCATTGATAACCTACTCCTATTTGTTCTATCCTTTAAAAAACGGTCAACTTCTTTTAAAGCCATCCAGTCTCGTAGCCATCACTACATCTTGTGGGAATGAATTAGATTAACTATGCATTATGCAAAGAAGTGCTCCCTTTTGTCTGTCCTCAGTCTTCCAACATTCAGCTTTGGATGGTCTCAAGTCCTATTATCATAAGAACAGAAAACTTCCCCCTTTTCATTTTCTCCACACCATGCATAATCATATATGCCCCCATCAAGCCCCCTTACTAGCCTTTTTTCTAAACTAAAAAGCTGTAACCTTTCTGACTCACCCTGACTAACCCTGCTTATAATGCTTACCCCAAGAGCAAGAGGCATCTGTGTAAGAAAGCACAGTGTGATGGTTACAGTGACAACAAAATAGTTATGCAGTCACTGTTTCCAAAATATTGCAGGTGGTGTATTTGCAAAAGTCTTGCCTTGACTCTTATCTTTGCCACTGAAGTTCTATGATAAAAGCTGGAGGCAAAGGGCAGAATCTTTATAGCAAGGGGTCATGCACACTCTCAAATGTAGGCACATGGGAGATACACACACACACACACACACACACACACACACACACACACTTATTTCATAAAAGTTATATACCTCTTGGTTGTAAAAGAAACCCCAAACCCTCAAATATACAGAGGTACCTACCCTTCCTCAGTTGATCTGTGCAGATCAGCTAAGTAAGGGGCTTAGTGCACCATCTCTGCTCATCAATTGATTAACTTGATGACTGGGGTAGGGGACAAATTGCATTCCCATCAGGCTGCTGGGCTCCATACAACTCAGCACTGTGTCCATTTTATTTAGTTATTTGCTTCTGTTTTGTTTTATTTGGTGGCGTCTTGTAGAAGGTGGAAAAATTGGCTTGAGGGTTGGGGTTGCTGATCTGGAGGTGTCACCCCTGAATTAAAATACCTGCACAGGGGTGAGGCCAGGTGAAAATAGTGAAGTTCAGATTTTAGGCACCAGAAGTTCCCCAGAGTGGAGTATGAACACTCACCCACTCATAATTAGTTTGGCGCCATCAGATTGTGTAGCAGAGTCCTGTGAAAAATAACAAGGACCTAAGAAAGCTACTATTGCCAGAAATCCTGGCATTCAAGAGCATGCTTAGCAGAAATTTAACTGAGACCGTTCTGAATCAAGCCTGTGAAAATTCACCTGTGGTGGGCAACCTTTTTCAGCCCAAAGGCCACCTCCCCATTTGGGCAGCCTTTTGAGGGCCACATGTCAGTGGTGGGCAGGGACGGAGGCAGAAGTGAATAGAGAAATGAATGCAAATTTTACCTTGTATAGTAGGCTTGTTTCTAAACCCACTCAGACCTCTTTCTAAGGAGGGTGTGTGGCCTGGGGAGAATTCCAAGGGCCAGATAGAGAGGCCTGGGAGGCTAGTCTATTTAGAGTAAATGAGGCAGTGCAGGGAGCCACCTGCAGTGAGTGTCCCAGGTGGGCAGGGTGGAGATGTCACCCCTATCAGGAATGACACCTGGGGTGGGCCACACCTACTGCACCCTCCTTCCACCAGCAGCAGCCACCACTGGATTTGCCACCCCTGATCTGCAATGCAAGGAGCAACTGGCCAAGGAAAAACTGAAGCACACTGTTTCCTTAGCCCAAAGAACCCTTTGCCTCTAGTATCATAAGAGATCTGGCCTTGGTTCTGAAGCCCCTGGAAGAAATACTGGAACAAATAATTCTTAAAGCCCTAGCTACCCCAATTTTCCAACATCACACACATAATATAAAATACACACATTTACAATTTCAGTCACAGAGGCTGGATCTTTTGGTTACTGAATTCAGAGGTGTTTAAAAAAACAGAATACAGAGCTCCCAGCTATAATGAAGAAAGACCTGTTACATCAAATCTAAGAGCAATAAAAGCCAACATTTTAATTAGAGATTAGAATCAAATATATTTAGCATCTGACACACCCATTAAATGATTCCTTAGTAATCTCATGGAAAGGTCCTTGTATTTTCCCCTTACAGATATGAAGATCTCCGTAGAATTGTAAGTGCAGAGAAGACCAGGGAATAACTTTTCAGTCCTTTCCCCACAATGCCAGGCGGGTCGCACTGTCCCATAAGCTGGACTGCTACAGAGTCCAGTAGAATTCTCCATGCACTCCCACAGAAGAATCTCCAAGTAAATTTATTGGAAGCATATGACGAAATGCTCTCTTAGAGGAGGCCTTGCATTAGGAAAGGATGTGAGATAATGAAATTGAGCTAAGGAACATAGCAATTATTTTATGTTTTATTAAATAACAACAAAGAGGGTAATACTCTAATTTTCGATCTAGCAGCATCACAGTTAAGCTACACAATTTACAACGCATAATGGTGGAGGGAATTCAGGCTGTTAACAGTCACCATATTTACCAACACTAATCTGGACGTAAGGATGAATATGTGATGCAAAAATTTGCGGCTGCTGTAAGAAGGATCTTGCCTCAGGGCAGTGATTGGATCTGATCTCTGTTGCTCAATCTATGGCTCACATGAGGCCAGCCAAGATTTTCTTATCCACCTATCAAAACTGTCTTTTTCCACACTAGAGGCACTGTCTTGCGCCCAAGACTGAGGGGGTCCGGTGTGTGTGGCGTGCGTGTGACATCATGTGCCTGGCACACATTTGTGACATCACACACACACACACACACACACACACACACATAATGTCACATCATCCGGAGATGACCAAGCATGGGGCCCAGTACAATGTGGTTTCAATGGCTGGCGGCTTCTCTCTCACGCGCAAGAGGAGCCCATGCCATGCTTAGCTCCATGCTCAGCCTCCTTTGCCCCCTCAACATTGAGGGGGCCCGACCCCCTGCCAACAGATATTGAGGGGGCCGAAGACACCTTGGCCCTATAGAGCTGGCACGCCTGGTCTCCACAAATTTCTTTATTGCCCTTGTTGGCTACTGCTCTATTCCCATTTTGTGGAATGACAATTAACATACTCAGTATCAATTGAAAACAAGGTGATAAGGCTGGGATGCTGATGGCAACAGGGGCTAGGAGGTACAACACAGAATTTGGGTAGACAGCCCAGAGGGTATACCTCATCTCCCTGCAATTTGAGTAAAACTACCCTAAATTATCCTTTGTTCCTTTCCCACCCTATAATTTTACTAAAGGGGATATAAGTTACACCTAAATTTTGGCACCTTGGCTGAACTTCATGATAAAAATCAAAGCCCTTCATGAAAAATTTGTAATACAAAATATTCTCTGATACTGTCATGGAAGGCTTAGAGGACACACAAGTTAGGAAGATAAATGAGAACTTTATCTTCTCTCTTTCTCAAGCATGAATATAAGAAACTCCTGACTCCACCCAGATATACAGTACCTACGTCAAGAGCAATAT
Organism: Podarcis gaigeae; assembly: GCF_964106915.1. Classification (NCBI taxonomy): domain Eukaryota; kingdom Metazoa; phylum Chordata; class Lepidosauria; order Squamata; family Lacertidae; genus Podarcis; species Podarcis gaigeae. Next base: position 60,290,318 of record NC_139680.1, read on the forward strand.
TGTGATGAAACAATCTAATGACACTATCCACACAGATACAAGGGCCAGCCAATATAGAAAGAAAAAAATTACCCATTTCTGCATTACTCTCTTTGCTCTGTAAATTGCAAGTTGACTAAAAAGCAGGTGCAACAAAGAGAAATAGTCTAAGTGTTCATATTACATTATTCAGAGAAAAAGACTTCCAAGCAACTACTCAGGCAACATTCTGGAAAATGTAAATCAGCTTTGCTTCTTGAGGTAATTACTCTGACCACAATAGTCAACACTTGCATATTAACCCCATTTCCCTCCTGGTGTAGCACTTTCAGAAAGAAAAGGATATTCATTTCCAGACAAGCATTCTGAAAACCCAGATGGCCTTGCAGATTGCCTAAATATTTAGGCCACAATTTATTCCACTTAAGTATATATTTTTAGCAAACAAGGCCAGCGTGAGCAGATTTTTAAAATAATTTCATTTTCACACAGTTACAAATCGTGTGTAGAGTACAGGCATGCAATCAACTTTATAACCTAAATATCATAAAGCTGAACGGGATGGTGCACCTAGTTCTCTGATATGTGATTCAAACATGTAAAGGGCACTCTCCCCCATGTGTAAGCAGATCTATTAATCTATGAAGCTAACTTCCTGAGTCAGGTCATAGGTTCACCAAGACAAAGACTGCCTGCCTAATTAGAAATGGCTCTCTAAGCAGGCGCACCATTTATATGGGGCTGCTTGGGCTGACCCCCCCCCCCAATTCTCACTTGGGGGCAAGGCCCCCTCAATATTACACAGCTGGGTGGGCCCTGTTGGGTCCTCCCACGGCTGTGGCAGGCTCCATTGGGCAAGCCTGCTACTGCAGCAGGGCTCAGCAGGCCTTTCGGGGGGCATGACAGGCCCCATCAGATCTCCTACCACCATGTAACATCACACACACATGACGGGCCCCCACAATATTGGGCGGAACCCAGCACGCCTGTTTCTAAGGGATTCAGGTAGAGATCTGTGCAGCATGGCTACTCAAGATCTGTTTAGCTGGATATGCTAAGGATTAAACCAAGAACCTTCTGCAAGCAACTCATGGGGGTCCTGCCTACCGTGTGCAGCTTAATGGTGCATTCCGTTATTGCAAGGGCTAAATGTGTACATTGGAGCATTCATGGAGCACTGGAATGGGATAATGTGCTCTAGTTAGAGCCAATTCATGCTTCATGCAATGCAGTAAGTACACTGGTGTGATATTTTCAGTGGCACATTCCATGAAGTTGTAGTTCACTGTGGTATCCCAGTTTATTTCCATCATATGTTTCCCCTTCACACTTGTAACATTTTATTTTATGGTTATAAAATATTCAGAAAAATATCCTGACATGAAAAAATCCATGTATATAATGATTTAGTATATGTTATTTGTAGTTTGATTAGTTTCTCAGATTTTTAAAATGATTTTGTAGGTTATATTGGCTTAACACGAAATTAGTTATTGTGTATGTTACTACTATGCGTATTCCACTTTTTGTGTTTTATAGCTCCTATTTTGGAACTGTGAAGTTTGTTGTTCTTACTGTTAATAAAAATCATATTAAAAAAAAGAAAAGAAAATGAAAGCAATAAAATATCACACACACACAAAAGCACAGCTATGAAGTGTCAGGAGCTCCTACACACAAGTAGGGGTCTGACAGAGGCACATGTCCGACTGGCATGTTCTCTCCCTCCTGGTTGTTCGTTCGGGAGGTTCAAAAGCTTTCTCCAGCCCAAACATCACAACAACTGATACCAAGAGGCATCAGCACGCTTCAGGATCGGCAGAGTATAGGCAGTCAGTGTACAGACTCAGTAGCGCAGCTTTTGGCTATACTGTGTTTATTTACATATACACACTCGGAGCATCTTGACTCAGCTCCTTCCTCTTCAGCATCAGATAGCAAAGAGAGAGAATAAAGGACAAAAATCCTACATCACAGAAACACAGTAACAAAAACATCCTGTCTCCGTCACTTCCCACAATGTGGAATGAAAACATACACCATCATGTGATAAAAACAATCCCATGACTGCAACACAAGGAATGAATCCTAACATGAATGCATAAAAGCAGCGAAATAGAATGCATAAAAGCAAGCTAAATAGAGAAATCCAGACCTTTATAACCAGCCCTCAGAACTCTCCACACCCTTCTCAAATGCCTTTGCCTGTCCTAAGCATGTCCTTAGAATGTGATAGTGCTGCTTATTGCCATGGCAAAGCAATATGAGGCCTCCTAGTGCTTCATTTTCCTAAGAGGGCTAGAGATTTGCTTTTTTGAAATAATTAAAGTTCAAAGCCTTTATGTAGTTAGTTACAAACCTGTATGTTTTAATATAGCAATCAGTTTTAATATGAATTTGAAATAGAGAACGTGATTTAAAATCAGTAATTCAAAATAGATCCCTTTTCTTAATTCATGGTTTAAACCCACCCCAGTTGTAGTTCTATTTTTCTTATTTCTATTTGCTTATGGTAACTCATCATAATAAAGCTAAGCTGAATTCTACTCAATCCTTTGCTTATAGCTGGCTGCCCCCCCCCCCCCCCCCCGTGCAACCACTTTACCATATAATTAAAGAAATGGCAGGAACACATTTTGGCAAGTAATTTGCACAATACTACGTCATATCTTGATTTTGCAACCCACAATGATCAATGCCAAGTAGAGAGTAATGGTTGATTTAATCCACACCCTTGTATAATTTGGCTGACAATACTTCCTTTATCCCAAAGGCGCAGCAGTAATTATCCTAACATATACCAATTTCACATAAATATGAGTTATGTTCACTTGATAAAGCTTTGGAATCTTCAAAGTTTTGCAGCTATTGTGCTCAGTATTCTACATTTCCTCAGTTAAATATTTTAATTAACATGCCTAGAAAAAAACATGAAAAAACATGAAAAAGAACACATAATGGAGGAATCTGTGCGGTCTTGATTTCAACGTAAACAGATTAAGTAAGCCAAAAATTTAAAAGGCATGTTATTTGACATTTGCACTATTACTTTTAGAAAATTATCAGTCAACTAGAGGAATCTGGAAAGTCATATTTAAAAAAAACAATAACCAACCAAATTGGGGGGGGGGGGGATAGCCAAATTGCTGTCATTACAGAAATAGCCATATAATGTTAAATAAACATTATCTTTAGCACATGCTAAACCATCTTTGTGATTAGAAGATCCCATTTAGAATTTTGTGTTTAAAAACCCAATCAGTTTTGTTAATCTTTTCATAAGGACAAACATGCCCTTTTATAACTTTCCGGTTGGTTCAGATCTCACTTTTTGCTACACTTCTTTTCTGGAAAGCAAGATTCAGTAGTTTTCCTGGGCATTAGCTGAGTTGCCTTTAGGCAGCTCTAAATTATGCTTAGCTGAACTGAGTCTCCCCAGTCCTAAGAAAGAGGAAACATTTCTAGAGGTTAGTTGTTCTGACTGAGGAAATGATCCAGTGTGGTTACGGTAACTCCTGAATCATGTCCAGATATAGCATAGGACCTGTCTAAAAGTAATAAACTTGCTAAGGTTTCAATGTACTTATTAGACCAGTTCCATTGATCAACAGCACTATGCTAGAATAAATAGCTTTAGAACTTCAAATGGGAATTCTCTAACTGTATTCAAACCTAGTAGACAATGATGCTGCCATAGAATCCAAGTATTTTAAATGCAATTTATTTCAGGAATTATCTTTCCTATCCCTCCATTCCTTTCCCTTATCTTCCTTTCATAATACCAAAGTGAAAAGTTTGATGAAGATGTTAACCCAGCATGTGACTGTTATGAAAAAGATGAGCTTGATTAAGTATACTTTTATCCCACCCTTATTTGTACAATCCCAGGGTAGATTGGGAAGCACAGTGAGGAATTAAATGTTGCACTCATCTGATCATACCATCAGCAACAGCATGCAGGGTGGAAGCCCCGCTGTAGAAGCGGAAGTCCTTATGCAGGGCTTCATTTCCACTGGAAACTGCCTGATACTGAAGCAAGATCATTGGTCCATCTAGCTCAGTACTGCCTATGCTGACTGGCAGTGGCAGTCCAACCTGGAGAAGTTTGGCCCATTTGCATTCAAAGCCAGATGCTCTCCCACTGAGCTATGGGAGTGGGACGGGGATTTGAGAATGGGATAGATGCAATTTATTCAGAACAAAAGGCTAAATTGATAGTGAACAATGTGGTGACGGAAGAGTTTAAAATTGAAAATTGAAAAAGGAACACGACAAGGTTGTCCTATCTCTCCTTTGTTATTTATTTCGGTCCTGGAGGTGCTCTTGAATATGATTAGAGGAGACCGGTTGGTGGAAGGAATTCAGGTCGGAGCGAAACAGTATAAACTTAAAGCATTTGCAGATGACCTAGTTTTGACCCTATAGGAGCCAGAATCTAGTACGAAAAGGGTATTACAATTGATTCAGGAGTTTGGTCGGGTGGCGGGATTTAAACTCAACAAGCAGAAAACCAAGGTATTGGAAAAAAATTTGACACCTTCAGAATCAGAAAGGTTTCAGAAAGAGACAGAGTTAAACATGGTTTAAAAAGTAAGATACCTAGGGGTAAACATAACAGCGAAGAATATGAGTCTATTTAAGGATAACTATGAAAAGTGTTGGTCTGAAATTAAAAGGGATTTAGAAGTTTGGTCAAGATTGAAACTTTCCTTGTCAGGACGAATTGCTGCTATAAAGATGAATGTATTGCCAAAAATGCTGTTTTTGTTCCAGACTTTACAGATTGTGGATAAAATGGAGTGTTTTGGGAGGTGGCAAAGAGATATTTCCAAATTTGTCTGGCAGGGCAAAAAGCCCAGAATTAAGTTTAAGATACTAACTGATGCTAAAGAAAGAGGGGGCTTTGCCCTGCCAGACTTAAAGTTGTACTATGAATCAGCAGCTTTCTGCTGGTTGAAAGACTGGCTGCTTCTTGAAAACACTGAGGTTTTGGATCTGGAAGGTTTTAACAATGCTTATGGATGGCATGCATATTTGTGGTACGACAAGGTCAAAAGTCATAAGGCTTTCAAGAACCATATTGTCAGGAAAGCAGTGTTCAATGTCTGGATAAAATATAAAGACTTATTGGAAAATAAGACCCCAAGGTAGCTATCACCAATGGAAGCTAAGGCCCGGAAAAGACTCAATATGGAGGCCAAATGGGAAATATTAGAAAAAGATGGAGATAATTGGAGGTTGCAGAGTTTGGAGAAACTAAAAGATAAAGTGTGAGATTGGTTACATTATGCTCAGATCAAAGAAGTTTTCAAGTTGGATAAAAAGATAGGATTCCAGGTGGAAAAATCAAAGTTAGAAACGGAATTGTTAGAACCTAAGACTAAGGTACTTTCAAGAATGTATAATTTGCTGCTAAAATGGAATACACAAGATGAAACTGTCAAATCGGCTATGATAAAATGGGCACAGGACATTGGGTACAATATCATGTTTGCTGACTGGGAAAGGTTATGGACCACCGGTTTGAAATTCACGGCATGTAATGCCTTGAAAGAAAATATTATGAAAATGATATATAGGTGGTACATGACTCCAGTCAAGCTTGCAAAAATATACCATTTGTCTGATAATAAATGTTGGAAATGTAAAGAAACTGAAGGAACGTTCTTTCACCTCTGGTGGACCTGCCCTAGAGTTAAGGCTTTCTGGGAAATGATATATAACGAGTTGAAAAAGGTATTTAAGTATACCTTCCCTAAGAAACCAGAGGCCTTTCTTTTAGGCATCGTCGGCCAGAGGGTGTTAAAGAAGGACCGAACATTTTTTATGTATGCAACAATAGCAGCAAGGATACTTGTCGCCAAGCACTGGAAAACCCAAGATTTGCCCACACTGGAAGAATGGCAGATGCAACTGATAGACTATATGGAGCTAGCAGAAATGACTGGCAGAATCCGAGACCTGGGAGAAGAGGCTGTGGAGGAGGACTGGAAGAAATTTAAGGACTATTTACAAAAATATTGTAAATTGTATGAGTGTTAAGAAAGATGTAAGATTATTAACAATATGGCACCATTAAGCTAGTTAAAAGGAATATGAAGATAAATGAAAATATAAGAAAAGATAAATTTTGGATAAATATTATGCTAAAATTAAGCTTTTAAGGTTTGGGTAAAATTATCTAAAACTAGAGACACAATATTGGAAAATTATAATATAAGAATTGAAACAAGGGGATAAATTGCTGGGTAAAGCTCGAAAAACTTGGAACACAGGAACGAGAGATGCGAGGAAGTCCAAAGACGTGAAGAAAATATGGTTATTGTAAAATTATATGTCATTTTGTTTGTTTTTTCTATTGTATTAAGAAAATCTTTAATAAATATGTCAGGGAACTGCCATCGGAAAGACAGGAGGTGGAGAGGCTCTCAGAAGGCAGGAGAGAGTCAGCAGCGGAGGAAGGCACCAGTAGGGGGAAATCGGGAAGTCTTAATGAGAGAGAGATGGAGGCATGGCTCAGGGACTCTTCCAGCAGTAACAGCGGAGGAGTTTCAGATCCTCCCATAAGCACCCCCACTCCTCGCTGGAAACTGTCGCGCCGAGAATCCAGACGACGCGTTTCCGTCAAGGAACTTTTATGTTGGAATAAATTCCGTAGACGCCCACTGTCGGATTCTACCAGCGACTGACGGAGCCATGCTTTGGGGGCTCCATTAGAGACAGAGGTTGGCTGGCTAGCCAAACCCCGGAGGGATCAAGCTTTACGCACAAGCAGCTCATTATCCCATCACAAAATATCTTTAAAAAAAAGGAAGTCCTTATGCAGGGCTTCATTTCCACTGGAAACTGCCTGATACTGAAGCAAGATCATTGGTCCATCTAGCTCAGTACTGCCTATGCTGACTGGCAGTGGCAGTCCAACCTGGAGAGGTTTGGCCCATTTGCATTCAAAGCCAGATGCTCTCCCACTGAGCTATGGCCCTTCCCTTATGTTTGAGCTATGATGAAAGCACAGAGGAATCCAACAATAATGAGCAGACAAAAAAATGAATGCAGCCGAGCAATACTCTTCATTGGAGCCACAGACTGCCGCATCTACCTCTTCCAAAACCAGTCAGTGGGAAAGGAGGAGAAAAATCTAAAACTACACAGATACAAAGGCGCCAACTCTATAGGGCTATCTGTTGGGATGGGGCTGAGTCCCCCCCCCCCCCAATCTTGAGAAGTGAAGGAGGCTGAGCTTATTCCTATGGTGAAATAATCAAATAATCAGGCAATAATTTAAAAAGTCTCAGAGCCAAGTCTGCTTAACACAGATTCCTTTCTTCACAGTATATAGTTGACGGTGAAAGGTATGAAAAATGAATAATTCCCCCCAACCCATCTCTAGAAAAATAATGCATTGTAACAATGCAGCCTGGTGTTACAATGTCTCCAAAACTGAAGAGATTTTCTCATGGGAAAATCTAAGAACATATGCATTCTTTTTTATAGTAGATTTTCCTGAAATCCTGATTTTCAGGTCATGTATTTGAAAAGATCCATTAAAATAAGTTTGAGAGATTGTTTATATTTCTGGAGTGTCATTCCTCTGACTTACAAGAATGCATTTTGCTTTTTAAAAGTACTGTTAGATAGTCTTGCCAATAATGGATTGTAGACACATGAATGCACAGCTGTGACACGCCAAGGGGTTATGGCTTGAAATTGAGCTGCTGTCGAGATTGCTATCTTTGGCCGCATCTGAAGGGTGTAGAGCAATATCTCGTCCTAGAAGGGGAAGCTATACATTATTAACATACTGCACTCTGGGCACCACAGTTTAAGAAGGCTATGGACAGGTTGGAATGTGTGCAGAGGAGGAAGATGAAGATGATCAAGGGTCTGGAAACCAAGCCTTATGAGGAAGCTGGGTATGTTTAGCCTGGTAAAGAGGAGATCAAGAGGAGAAGGGCTGTCACATGAAAGATGGAGCAAGCTTGGTTTCTGCTGTTCCAGAGGGTAGGACTCGAACCAATGAATTCAAATGATAAATGAGACTATGATTAGACATCAGGAATAACTTTCTGAGGGCAAGAGCTGTTTAACAGTGGAATGAAATATCTTGAAAGGCGGACTGCTTCATTGGGGTTTTAAACAGGTTGGATAGCCATCTGTCAGGGATTCTTTAGCTGTGATTCCTGAATTTCTGGGAGTTGGACTAGATGACCCTTGGTGTCCCACCCACCACTACAATTCTATGAGGTTTATAGGACATAAGTGCATGTCTTAAGGGAACTTAAATGTAATGATCAGAAAGCAGTGGTAATTAGGAATTCAAGGACAGGCAAACATTTCTCTTCAAATGTTCATTAGGAGCAGTGGGCAAATATATACTTGCTTGCAGCCTGCTACTACTGCCCTGAGTCTATGAACTGCCACCACATCCCCCTCTCTCTTCCCGTCCTAAGACAAAGAAGATTATTCCAGAGCAGGAAGAGGCAGTGGTGATTATGAGTGCTCCCAGCCTTCAACAGTTTTTTCCCTGTCAGTGATTGGATTGGGACTCCATTCACTTTATATGGATGTTAATGATCTGTATAGCAGTTTGAAACCAGCAGCTTTTCCTATCTTTTATTTTTCTGACTGCTTTGAGCAATTGCTGCTAAACACGGACTCCAGATCTTCTAATTCATTTCTGTTGAGTCTGCATAACATATATTATTTTTTTATTTAGGCTCCAGCAGCATTATATATTTAAAGCAGTATCATGCCGCTTTAAACAGCTAGAGCTTCTCCCAAAGAATTCTGGGAACTGTAGTTTGTTAAGCGTGTTGAGTGTTGTTAGACCTTTCTCCTCTCATAACTACCAGTCCCAGAATTCCCAGGAAGATGGCTCGATTATTAAACCACTCTGAGAATTGTATCTCTGTGAAGGGAGTAGGGATCTCCTAGCAATCCTCAGTACCCTTAACAAACTTCAGTTCCCAGGATTCTTTGGGGGAAGCCATGACTGTTTAAAGTGGTGTGATACTGCTTTAAAGATATAGTGCAGTATACAGTATAATCAGTCAAACAAAAACCACAACAATAAAACCAGTTCAATACACATTTTTTTGAAAGTAGATAAAAATGTGGCATTCTTAAAAGCACTTGGGGATTAGTTCAAAGTGTGCATGTTAAACATGTTAAAAAGCAATAATTGAGTATGCTCATTGAATATAATCACAGAAACCAAAATACGAATATGCTACAAAACCAGAATAAATCACCTTACCGCTTTGAGTAGGAAGAGGATACAGAGGAATTGGTGGCTTGCCCAGTGTACTTGCCAAACTTAATTTGGAGTGTGGTGAAAGGAGAGATGGGCTAGGAAGCAACGGACTGGAGCTGGTCTACAAAAGGAAAGGAAAGTTGTAATTTCCTCATTGGGACACAAAATTTACAGCAAAATTATTGTTAGATCAGTGCAAGAACAGAAAATGCCAATGGCTTGCTTTTCAAAAAGATGATACAGTAGATTTTAAAATAAACTTTTGCAAAGACAATTATAAAAGATTATTGATTTCATCCTGTCTTCTAGAAAACACACACCAATATTTCCTTTGGGCACCCCATTTTGTTTTAATTGTTATATCAACACTGTTGCCTCCATGCTGCAAAGTAATAAATATGTCCACCTATTGTGGACCGATAGTCCTATATTATGCTTGTAATATAATTCCGCTGACATATTCTCAATTAGATTTAAGATATACCTACAAGAGTTTAGTTAACATTCCTCTCAGAATTATTAGTTTTCTAGTAAATGCTTACGTTTTCATTCATAAACCACACAAGTGGGATTGAATGGCTGGATAACTGACTCAGGAAAAAATGGACCTAACTTAAATATTTGTTTACTTCCCCAATAGCAAATTGAACACTTTTTCAGAGAAAACACGGCTAATCTAGTTCTTTTCACTTTATAAACACTCAAAACTTGTGACATTGAAATATGGGGTTACTGAAAAGTTCAAGATATCAAAATTGTTCAAGCTCTTGAGATCTTTGCTTAACCTCTCATTTAATACGCATGGTCTCAGTCTTTATGGGTTGATGAACGTGCCACACTGAGGGCACTTTGGCTCAAGGGCCAAACTGACTCTCTCCAGGTCACATCCCATCCCTGTCCTTGCTTCACATACTCCTTGAACGTTTTGATATGTCCATGAACTTCCATGACAACAGCTTAAGAATGCCACGTATTAAGCAATATAAAAATATCATTAATAAACCAACAAACTCTTGCCTAGATGGAGTCTAGAAAGGGATGATTAGGCAACTTTACCAAGGTAATATTTGCCCCCATTACTCTGCCCTTTTTTGCCTCTGGCCCCAGCCAACACTGGCATGTGGCCAGCAAAAGTTTGCCTAGAAGGGAAAAGGTTCTGCAGTCACCTTGTCTTATAATTTCACCTCTACTAGATTATTTACTTATTGCGACTAGATAAATTACTTGGTTCTGCAGTCAATCAGAAGACACATGCAGGTAACACCTTGCTAAAGATTAGCAGGCCTAGCTCTGGTCAATGCCTTGATCACCTGCGAAACACATTGCACTGCATTGGGGTCCACAGCAGAAAAAAGGTGGGATATAAATGTAATGCAGTAATGGAAATTTGTTGATTTTCTAAGCTATGCATATTAGAACAATCTTTTCAAAAACTAAGCTGTGGTTCAACAGAGTCCTTTGTCTGCCAAAGCTCAGATTAGATTTAGGGCCAGTTCATGCTGCCAAATGCCTTCACATACAGAGGTATACTATAGCACGGTGTACCATGATCCTGGCTGTGCATATGGGAAATTACCACTGTGAATAATACTTCTGGAAAGTCATCATGGTGATGACTTCAAAAGGGCTCTATCAACACTCACTGGAAGGAGCAAGTTCACAGTTTTCAGGTGCTCCTGGATTCAACACTGTTGCTGGAGGCTCAGGTGGCCTCGGTGGCTAGGAGTGTCTTTTTTTCAGTTCTAGATGGTTTGCCAGCTACAAATCATTTTGGATGGAGATGACTTGGCCACTGTACTCTATGTTCTGATAACTTCCAGACTGGATTATTGCAACACACTCTACGTGTGGCTGACCTTAAAGACGACTCAGAAACTTGTTGCTCCAAAATGCAGCAGCCAGATTCTGGCTGGGGTTCCATTTAGATCTCAAATAACCTGTTTTTTAAAAGCTGCACTTGTTGCCAGTTGGTTTCTGGGCCAAATTCAAGGTTAGAATTTAAAGCCCCAAATGACTCAGGTCCCAAGTATCCAAAAGACTGCCTCCTTCCCTACAGAACCTCTCAGGTGCTGAGATTGGCATACGGCCCTATTAATAATTCCACCGCCCTCAGAGGGGGTGGCGGCCTGGGAGAAGGCATTCTCTATGGCAGCCTCTAAACTGTGGAACTCCCTACCCACAGAGGTGGGTCTGGCACCTTCATTATGCATGTTTTTACCTTGGCTTTTGAATCTTGCTGTGTATGCTTTTAAAGGTAAAGGTAAAGGGACCCCCTGACCATTAGGTCCAGTCGTGGCCAACTCTGGGGTTGTGGCGCTCATCTCGCTTTATTAGCCGAGGGAGCTGGCGTACAGCTTCCAGGTCATGTGGCCAGCATGATTAAGCTGTTTCTGGTGTACCAGAGCAGCGCACGGAAACACAGTTTACCTTCCCACTGGAGTGGTACCTATTTATCTACTTGCACTTTGACGTGCTTTCAAACTGCTAGGTTGGCAGGAGCAGGGACTGAGCAACGGGAGCTCACCCTGTCACAGGGATTCGAACTGCCGACCTTCTGATGGGCAAGTCCTGGGCTCTGTGGTTTAACCCACAGTGTCACCCGCATCCCCTACCGCCACCCACGTCCCCTATGTTTTTAGGGCCCACCTTATTTTTTATAGTTGTAAGCTGTTCTGATTTTTTTTTTAATAATGTGTTTTAATGCTGTAACCCACCTTGGGATGAAGGACAGGTAATAAATTAACATGGATAATGATGATTAGTTATTATTCAGAAAACTAATGTTTACAAGAAACAAATATACCAGTAATTCCTTACCCTCTTATATGTCTCTGCCTATGATTATCTGGTAGCAGCAGCAGCAGCAGCAGCAGTAATGTAAAATATGCCTTAACAGTGGTGCAATTTGGACTCCATAAAGAACAGAGGACTACAGATAAAATTAAATAGGAAGCTCCCTTGTGCACACCCACATGAAATGAATTAGTTCCATGAGAATTATTTAGAGCCAATCATATTCCCAACATAAATTTTAAACATTGACTTCGCCAAACATTCTACCGCCTAAAGGGAAGAATCTTCTGTTCTCATGAATGGGGTATGCATGTTCCTGATTCTCTCTGCTCCTGAGTCAATGCTCAGGCTCTTCTCTCCTGAAAATGCACTCAAACTACTTTTCTATGGGAACAAGCAGGTTGCAGAAAAAGGAGGCGGAGATACATCTGCTCACAACACCCCTCTCCTAGAGCTGCTACTGAGCTAGTATCAGTTTGTGAGGCACATGAGCCAAATGGAAATATTTTACAGTATATTTTATGGTAAACAGGTTAAGTAGACACGTGCTTCTTGATGCTGCCTGGCTTTTACTTTCCCCCTCTCCTTCCTTTTAATTGGCCAGCATGTAAAAACATCTATGGGACAATCACAGTGAAGCAATCCACATTTCTGAAATGTAGGCTGTGGGAAGGGATTGCTAAAGACCTTTTCAACAACAAGAAAAGGTTGGCTAAGATAGTTAACACCAATCAACTCATTTTTTCACAATGCACTGGGCTTGCTTCACCTATAAACCACAGTTTTATCACAGACAGTTTACTACAAAGTCTGAGTTGAGCAAAACTGCAAGTGGAAAAATGTCAGGGATGGGTTTGTGTATGTGTGCTTTTAAAGAGAAGGCCACATACTTTCTGCCAAGTTTAAACAAAGCTGCTTTGCATTTTGTCTTTGTATTATGGCAGTTCTATGTAAATTATGCAAATATTCATTTTCCATGGCCTAATTTTCATGTAAAAAAACTGAATTGTACACAGAAATAAAGAGAATTGAAGCAAGTTCAAGACCGGACAAGTGAATAACTATTTCTCTGGCATTTCTTTGATAATTCAGTGCTGTGACCTTTTCAACTAATGGAATCAAAATTTTCATATATGCTTGCAAGTCAAATTAGGCTGGCAAAGTCAGCACTATGCCTTTTCTTTTTGTTTTTAAGATTCCTTTTTGAAGTTTTGTGCCTTTGGGACAAGCTGTTCTTGAACAAACAGTAGTTCTTAAATCATGATTTCCTCAGACTAGGAAGCTGACAATAGTCAGCTATTAGAAAAACTGCACTCTTTTGTTCAATACTGGAGCAGCCCCACATGCAAAACCACTCTAATACAAAAAATATAGTTTTGCAATATAATCTATGCAAACCTGAACTTTGATCCTACATATAAATATATTACTTGCTGCTATTTATATGTCACTTATTGCTCACAAAATAACGACAAGGAAGGCAAAGCCAATTAGTATCAGAAAAGAATTTACTGGAAAATATATTTTCCTATATTGAATTTTCCTAATGCATTTTGAGTATTTACAGTTCTCCTACGGACAAATCATACATCATTTCTAGAAAAGTAAGCCATCATAGAAAAAGCTGCTATCTAGCTATTGCCAAAGCAAGTGAGGATTTACTTGCATGTGGAAGATGCCCACCGGACTCTAAAATTAGAGTCTCATTTCTCTGTGCAGTTTGCAGGCAGACGGCACCTCTCATACCCCTGTCTAGTCTTACTCCTGTGCACAATGCAAGTTGCTTGTACTCTGAAACATCCTGCACAACTGGCTTTGAGCAAACTTCTCAAAAGCTGTAGAAAAGAATCAACTATACTGCAGCACCATACTGGTGCCATCAGAGTTGGAGCCAATTTGCCCTCAGCAAACAGAAGGGTTCCTCCCATTAATAGATGAGGCTACGATCTCATAGATGTTCCTTCTGGATTGAGGGGGAAGGTCTTTTCACTGATTCCCCTTCCCTCTGTAGACACCACCTCCCATGCTGTTCAGAAGGGTCCCTCAACTACCATGAACTTAGCAGCACTTAAATGAACTCCGGATCCAACCCAAAACTAGTTGCAAATGAGACATGCAATGGGCCTGGATCATTCCCTTCCTCTCCCTTCTGGTTTCCTTTCTGTCCACTCCCATTACTTGGTCAGCATTCTGTGGACGCTGAGCACGCAAAGTCTCTACTGGGCTGGTTTGAAGAGATGCTGAGGCTTCCTTAAGTCTGCTGATACCTTTCCTCTTGCTTGTGCATAGTGCTGTTTTGCCTATCCAAGGACCCAACTGCTTCAGATAACTGGGACTGCTCTGGCTATACACAAGTGAGACTACTACAAAGCATTGCAATGTGGCGTATTCCTCTTTGGGCTCGCTCTCCAGGATACTCAGTTGTATTGCTACCCACCCCCCACCCCCATATTCTGCTTCTCCTCCAAGTCAGGCAGAGGGCCTTCTCGGTAGTGGCACCCTCCCTGTGGAACACCCTCCCTTCAGATATCAATAAAGAACTATACAACTTTTAGGAGACATCTGAAGGCAGCCCAGTATCGGGAAGCTTTTAATGTTTGATGCTTTATTATGTTTTATATATTCTCTAAGCTGCTTAGAGTGGCTGGAGAAACCCAACCAGATGGACCGGGTATTAAATAACAATAATAATAATAATAATAATAATAATAATAATACTGAGCATGCTCAGTTCTCACTGGCGATTTTGGATCTTAGCCTGTACTTAGGCTCCCCACCACCACTGAAAGTGTTGCATTTTGGCAAGACATGCCCTCCCCCAAATACTGATACCTCCAACCAGAGGCGCCAGGTTGCCCCCAAGATTGAGGGGGTCCAGCATGCGCCTGCAATATTAAGTGAGCTAGGTAGCAGTGGAGCAGAGATGCTGGGGAATCAAACTAGCAAGTATTTGATCATTCCAAAATGGGCTGCTAGTATTTGAACAGTGTTTGTGTGTGTGTGTGTGTGTGTGTGTGTGTGTGACATTTCCAAGCCTCCCTGACGTGCAAGTGCTTGCCTCATCCTTGTCAGTGAGTGACTACATAAAGCCTATACATCAAAGCCCTGGCTTTGCTTTTTCTTGAATTTCAATAATGGAATCCATACTAGAAAACCTGGAAAATATTAAGAAGAATCAAATAAATTGAATGAAAGCTTTTAAACTGAATTTTATCACTGCTAAGGGGAAGACAAAGAGAGAGAGAAATTCTTAAAAGGTAGTTTGTATATTGAAATTAGTAAAAATTATTATTGCCAAAAAAAGAATGGGTACAAATGGAAGACAGGAGGGAAAGCAAAAGTGGAGGTCATTTATTAAACTTATTGAGATGAATATAAAAAAAACCCCTGCAACTATGTCAAATGAAGGCAAATGTAAAATACTATGACTATTTTATAAATACAATGATACATCTACATTTGAATAAGCCACACCTTTTCTCAGTCTCAAAAGATAACACATAATTATACATACTTTTGGGAGGTACAATATAAACATTTGTCACTTATAAGACATGCCAAAAATTGTAATTATGTTCGCTTCAATCAAGATTCAGAGAGGTCTTTCATTTAGTTCTGAAGCATTTACGGCATTTGCTTCTGGCAGCTATAAAAGTGTACAATGTGTGTGTGCCTATTTTGCCTTAAGTAAGAACAATATATTTACAGCTTTTTGATACTTAATTATATTGATCTCAGACGATAAATCCCTGAATTGTTGTGTCATGCATGTAAATCTTTTTACCACCTTGTAGCAACTTTTCTTGCACCTACTGGGATGCATAAGGCTATTGTGACCCACCACTTGGAAATGGGACAGAAATAGGAAGCGCTGGAGGTAAACTACTGAGAGACAGCAAAGTGCATGCAATCTAGGAAATACCACACTTATCCCTACAGAGCAAGGTTATTGCTGCAAACCTGTCTGAAATGCAGCTAGAGAAGAGATAGTGTTACTATCTCTGGCTAGTGCACGTTGTAACAACATGCTTTCAAGATGCTATACATCTATTTGTGGGCTGTTCTTTTTATTATTATAAAATATTGTGCTTTTTTAAACAACAACAATAATTTTAATCTGGAGAAACTGTCTTTCCCACTGGGTGGGTGTTTTATTATTGCTGGTTCATTAAGTGCTGAGAGCGTATTTTGGCCGTTATATTTTTTATTTTCTATCGTGGGGCAGAACAATCCAAACTCGCTCTTCCACAGTGAGGTGAGTGTTTTGCACCAAATGGAGGTGCTGGTCCACTCAGCTCCCCCAGCTAAGCTGGCCTTCTGTTAGCTAGCTGTGGCTCACTGGTGTTATCCCTGCTGGCAAGAGCCAGCAGAAAGCCATGAAATGAGGCATTTCTCAGGGCAGGAGGGGCAAAGTTTGCTGGATCCTGACCAATCTCGCTGCTGTCATATAACAGCATCGGGCCCAGTTGTCTTCCCCCTACTTTCTGCTGCAAGTGGGCAGGCTATGGATATGGAGCTGGTTCCTTCTGGCAAAGTTGCCTGCAGAAAATTCTACTCAGAAAGGCAGCCTATAAATATCTTAAATATGATAAAATAAATAGTATGATGAGAGGTGTGCTGAAAAGCAGCAGACCTTAGTTAAGCTTCATTTCCAAATACTTAATGTTCTAACAGTATGGGATAGTGGTTCATTCGGTCCATTTAAAAGTCACATTAAAGCAGAAGAGCATGGTGCTGGGGGTATATCTGAGGTTACTCTTTCCATTTTTAAAGGTACCTGTAGAGAGATAAGAAGACAGTGACTCAAGATGCTAGGGCCTGTATCATTAGAATGGCCATGCTTCTTTGGCATATGCAAACTAGTGGACCAGCACTAGTGGACCAGTAATAGCTGAGCCTAGCTGATATGTATATTTTGGATAAGAACAACAGAAATGAAGACAGAGAGGAGACATTATTTTTGTCGGATACACTCAAGCTCTGATGGATCTAATACAACAGAGCGCATGAAGTAGGACATCCTCAAATAGCAGAAAGATTCCTTGCAAGGAGAAGCCCTCCCCAAGATGCAAAGAGATTGAGGTATTGAAGCAGCCAACCTAAATCCCTTCCCTCCCACCTTACCCACTACAGATGAACAGTTAGTGGGAAATATTAAAGAAATGTAACCATACCATAACAGAATCCAGTTTTTGTTTCACTTTCTGCATCCTCAGAGACATTCTTGCAGCACTGGCAAACTGGTCAGCAGGAGACATTGAGTTCTTTTGTCCAGAAATATCAGCAGAATTACTAAAAATCTGTGGACCTCTAGATGATGTGGATAGATTCAATCCTCTAAAATCTTTTACTAATTCAGCTTCTTGCTGGGCAACTGCAGATGAAAAACATTGGAACGACACTAAGTTCATCTTTTCATAAAAGATTGTTAAACATCATACAGTGGTACCTCGGGTTAAGAACTTAATTCATTCTGGAGGTCCATTCTTAACCTGAAACTGTTTTTAACCCGAAGCACCACTTTAGCTAATGGGGCCTCCCGCTGCTGCTGCGCTGCTGCTGCGCCACCACTGCACGATTTCTGTTCTCATCCTGAAGCAAAGTTCTTAACCCGAGGTACTATTTGTGGGTTAGCAGAGTCTGTAACCCGAAGCATCTGTAACCTGAGGTACCACTGTATACTACTGGACCAGAGAAGCCACAAAAAACTGACTAGTCTAAAAATCTGTACAGTGGTACCTCAGGTTACAGATGCTTCAGGTTACAGACTCCGCTAACCCAGAAATAGTACCTCGGGTTAAGAACTTTGCTTCAGGATGAGAACAGAAATTGTGTGGTGGCGGCACAGCAGCGGGAGGCCCCATTAGCTAAAGTGGTACCTCAGGTTAAGAACAGTTTCAGGTTAAGAACAGACCTCCAGAACGAATTAAGTTCTTAACCCGAGGTACCACTGTAGTCATAATTAATTCCCTATGCCTGGATAGTATGTATACCACAGATCAAGAAAGATACTATCAGGTTTGAGAGGATACTAACTGGCTGGTCCCTAGAAGCTTTTTATCTTTTGGGAAGGCAGCCTGGCAATCCAAAGAAACACGCCAAAGCAGGCCTCATGGAGGGGAAAGAGTTGACCTCAGCCTCACAGCAGTGGCGGCAAATAAAGGTAAGGTGGCAGGCGGGCAGAGGATGGCAGGCTGAGTTAGCCTGGCTGGGCTGTGGGGTCACACACACTCAACGCCCCCCCCCCAATGTTGGGCAGAACTTGGCACCTCTGTCCAGAACACTTGGACGTTAGCAAGTTGGGAAGGCCAACATAGACTGGGTACTTTATATGACTTCACTGAACTGCCTCAAGGCTGAAAGCAGAAAGACAGCATATAAATACTTGAAACAAACTTGCTCTACTATATGTGATTTGAGAGGGGGAGACAACTGAAAATCTTGCCTGTAAAGAGTAAAGAGTTTAGAAGCACTACAGAGAAAACCATTTATCTCTGAATAACGAAAGGCCCAAAGCCATTTGTTCTCCTGTTCACTGCCTTTACAATCTTTTTAAAAAATGAAAATCATTGTAAAAAAGGTCTTATAAAATAGCTGAGGTAGAGGGCTTCTTTCCTGCATTGCAAAAGATGCTCCATAAGAGCATGTCCACATCAGAAATTCCTCCCCCTTCCACTGCAAACAATTGAGCTGTAGCAGGAGCATAAAAAACACAAATGAAAAAGCTTTTCTCTTCATGCAGGGATGTAGCTCAGGGGACACTGAGACTGCTACCCCATCCTGCACCCTGAAATGCCTATGTCTGTAATATACCTAAGAGTGAGATTATCTTGTAGTACAGGTTTCGATAGAGAAGCTCGGCATTCTTGGTGATGCAGACATGCCCTTGCCTAGCAATCTGGGTTGGTAAACTCCTGTCCTCAAAGTACGTTTTTGGCGTTTTCATTGCAATAATCTTTCTTTACCACTAGGGGATGCTGGGGCAGGTCTAACAATAACCTCCTTTATCCTTTCTCTGGCTTTCACCATCGCTAAAAGCTAGCTTTGATATTTTACTGGCATTACATTTATTTGGGCTATCCTCAAGATTTTTGAAAACCTGTTTCTGAAACAACTGGCAAGGCAATGCACTCCAAAAGCATAGATGCAGTCATAGTCTTGGCAAATAACATTTAAGCACAATAAGAGTAAATTTCTTTGTGCCAGTATATTAGCTTTGTGCCAATATATTAGGCTTTAACTATGTCCAAGCTATACATTATGCTAAATGTGTAGTGTGCAGTTATGCCCATGTTTTTATTTAATTAGAAGCACAGGAATGGGGATTATGGGGGATTATGGGGACTCAGGGGTGCAGCAGAGAACGTCTAGCTCTAACACAGCTGCTCTCTGGGTGAAAAATCTCCCTCTCATATGCAGCTAAGAAGCTTGCCAAGAGGGAATTTCCATATGCATTGCAGTCCTGATCACAATCTCTTTCCCCACACCCCGATATTACAGAAAGAAATATCCCCACTTTGGAACTGGAGAGGGGAGCAGAGATCCCTGCAAGGCTGCTGGAATGATAGCTGCCCACTACTTTGGCTTCAAAGTTGGGAGAATGGCCTGTCACAGTCGCTGCAGATTAGGAAATGCTAGATAGACCTATACAGTCACACACAAATTACCTTTGTAATCATAAATGTACACGAGTATAGGCTGGTTTTGACCAAAGGCACAAAATGACACCATATGCTCATGTGGATGGAAGGCAACATCACGAACTGGAGATGTCAAGGAAAGATCAGAGTACATGGCTACCTGATCACCTACAAAAAGAAAGTTAAAATTAAAAAGAAACGGTTAGACAGAGCTTTATTCAAATGGCTATGCATTTCTTCATTAGTAGAGCTAGTTTGACTTTAATGAGTCCAATGACCAAAGAATGATCTCATACTTGCCATCTGAGAATTATAGGCAAATATCCTGCTCATAACATGTTTAGCTTCTCCTCTTTTCCTTTTGTACAGGTACAAAATACTTATCTGCTGCTCTATTTTGTTGCTATGGTGTTTTTTATGCTGTGTCTACATTAATGAAAAACTTTATTTGTTGGTGTGTGTGTCAACTATATCAGTAAATGTATTGAGGAAAGCCCATAGCGGTATATAAACGACCGCCAGTTAGAAAAATAATCAAAGTGGGAAAGATAAGAAAACCTGAAACTAGCGCTGTGCACCAACTACAAAATTCAGTTTGGAACCCAATTCATTCTTTCAGAAAATAGCACACCTCATTCTGAGGTGCTTCATGTTGTGCCAGATGTCTGAATTAGCACTATTTCTACCCCAAGACCATTCACTATTGAACATCTGGAGGGCTGAGTGGCCCCCACCTCCCAAACAGATCTGAGGGGCGCACGAGTGGAGAAGTTTCATGCACAGACAAGTCCTTGCCCAAACAGGATGAAATTGTTGGATACAAGCTACAGTGATTATTCACATCCAATCAAACCCTGGATTTGAGGACTATGTATGGCTTGAGCTGACCACAGTTTGCCCAGTTTAGTCAAAGCAGTAAACTATGGATCACCAAGAACCAGAATGTAGGTGAAGAAACTGTGGCGCACAGTGGGTAGGGAAAGAGAGCAGCGATTGCTAAAGCCTTTTGTATGTGAACTAACTCAGATACTCCCTCTCACACACAAACAAACACCTCTTCCAAATTAAGTAGAAAGGGGCAAAAAGATCAGTCACTTAAATCAGCATACAGGAAGCAATGGATAGAAGGCAAACAGATCTGCATTTTTGATTCTATGCCAAAGTTATTTTAAAAGCTTCATTTAAAATATGTTAACCTGTAAATGAAAAAAATATAGTTCTTTTCTAACAGCTTAAAATAATGAACTTCCATACCTGTTTCTGGATTCCAGACATAGGCTATACCATCTTCACTTCCAGAAAAAAGGAATGTTCCACATGGTGTTAAAGTACTGCGGATTTTTTCTCGATAGTTTGTTGCACCAATATATTTCTTTGTGGCAAGGCTAGAAAAAAATTCAAAAAGATGTTATAAAAGCCGAATTTCACTTTACTGTGAGTTTTCGCTCCAGGATGTAGTAGGCAAACATCCTCAGACCACAGAATGACCCTCCCTCAGAGTCATTTGATAGAGACAGAGTCAATCTAGATGCATCATCCAAAGGAATAGGAGGCTCTCAGTACCAAGACTTTTGATCATCATAATTCCAATTAAGCCCTTGAAATTTAACTGATATACAGTCAAACAGAAATAAGGTATAGCTCTCAGTTAGTAGAAATAGCAACAGGTCAGAATTCAAACTGTCTCATTTGTAGCCAAAACTGAAGGTGAAAAAAATGCCACATCCTGAAATGAATCTTCATCCTAAATTGAATTCTGCTTCCAAAGGAAGTGGCACAAGGGCTTTTTTGTGCATCCATGAGGTCCAAGAGTAGTACCTCTGCTGGTAGGGTCACTCCTACCCACCATCATCCCCCATAGCTGAGTTTAGGTCTTTATTTTGAGGTAAGGGTTTCTCAACTCTTGCACTGCTATAGGGACAGAATGATGAATGAGATAGGCATTATGTCTGATAAGGCAGGGATCTTACATTGGTTGTAATTCTGCACCTATCTTCCTCTAACATGAATACCAAATCCCTCTGTGTATCTACAATAACTCTCAGGTGCTGGATTATCTGTTAGGGTACAACAGAACATTTTCAAGGCATTCATAAGGCCTTCTGCAAGCATGCAGAACTTCTTGAAGAATCAGTGAAGGTATCTTACTTTTAGAAGGTTCTAGGGGATTTTCTGAGGATTTTCTTTTAGTGATACTTTCCTACTTCCAATCTCCCACCTACTAACTAAAATGCACAAAGGAAAGACTGCTAATGATTGAAAATTAAAAATACTTGGGCTCAGGCCCCACATATGAGTAGGATCCAGGGAAAACCCTACCTAGCCCACTCACAATGCAGAATTAATTCAGGAGCCCTTTTCTCCCTTTTAGATTCATACTGCTTTGTGGCCCCCGGAAGGAATAACTTTTTGGAGGTCTAAGGTCCTCCTACTATCCCTGGAAATAATAGGTCAATTTAGGTTATTTTTAAGTGTGTGGAAAGAAAAGAGAACAGATTATACCCAAATATCATTTTAACGCTTTAAAACAAAGTAAGTCACTTTTAGATACTTACATTCGGAGATCCATAATTCTCACAGTACTGTCTTTAGTATGGATCAATAAACGCCTTCCATTTGGATGTACCTCTAAATGATTGATTGCAGTCCCTTTAAAATCATTATCATTTATCTCCTACAAAAAACACCACCGACAGAGCTAAAAAACATGGATGCAATACATTCTACTCATAAGCAGAAGCCCCCTCCCAGGTTAAAGCAAAGGCCTATCTAGTCTAGCAACCCATTGTGGAGATCAGATACCTCTGCAAAGTCCATTTCCCATGGTTGGTTCTGAGCAAAGGCTATTCAGAGGCATAGTGTCTATGCTCCTATAGTAACTACAGAGCTATCATTGCTAGCAACCTTATCATCCATGAGTTTGTCTAATCCCCCATGAAAGTCATTTAAACTCTCAGCCAACACTACTTCTTATGGAGAAGAATCTCAACACAAAAGAGCCTTTTGGACTAGGACTCATATAGTCCAGAATTATGTTCTTAAAGTACCCAACCAGATGACAATAGGAAGCACACAAGCAGTACCTGAGCTCAACATACTGTCTCTACTTTTGATTCCCAGCAACTGGTATTTAGAGGCATACCTCTGAATGTGGAGGTGGAGCATAGCCAACATGGCTAGTAGCCACTAATAGTCCTATCCCCCATAAACTGGTCCAATTCTCCTTTAAAGTCATCCAAGTTGATTACCATAACTGCATTCTGTGCCAGCAAATTCCATAGTTTAACTATGTGCTGAGTGGAGTACGCTCTTTTGTATGTCCTGAATCTTTCAAAATACAGTTTCAGTGGATGGCCCCGGGTTCTAGAATTATACCAGATGGAGAAAAACTCCATCCACTTTCTCTGCACCGTACATAATCTTACACACCTCCATCATATTTCTCCTTAATTGCCTTTCCTCTGAGCTAAAAGCCTCCAAATGATGTAACATTTTCTCATAGGGAAGTTGCTCTATTCTAAGTGACTGCACCACTTTTATTTTCAAAATTTCAGTCCCTTTCTCAAGGGGGTTCAAGGAGGGGGCAAGGGCAGGGAATCCCACTGGCAGGACTGGTTTGGTGAATCCTGTCTACGTACCACTTACCTACTGCTAACAGCAACAAAACTCTAAGCTTTCCTGTATACGGCTACAAACATACTTGTTTCCAGCATCTTTCCATAAAATTGCATGTCTTAAATGCCTCAACCTGCACAGAAGTTATTTTATTACTTTGAAATATCTATATACCTTATCAATACCCCAGTTTTGGATTGGCGATTGAGAATTGCCTTTTACCAAAGTATTCCAGATGATGATCAGCCCTGTGCTGTCTCCAGAAAACATATGAAATCCTAGAAAATAGTAATTTGTTTACTTAATGTCATACAGTATTCAGATAATGCAAGTCAGAAAATATTTTCTAGTCAAATCTCTTTTCCCTTTTGCATCTCTTTCTTTTGCTCCAAATGCCTGTTTCCTGTTTCTTTTGTGACTTGTTTCCCCCTGTCCCCCAGTTGTCTCCAGAGCTGAGTCTTTAGCACCCAGTTTTTCTCACCTTACATAGGTGTGAGAAAAGCTGTGGGAGAGCTGCAAGCAGTACCCAAGTACAAAGTTTACAAGTTTGCCATGGGGAAACACCAGTATGTTCGGGGAAACTTTCATGGTGCACACAATGGTCACATAAATTGTAGAACAACTGCTAGTCTCGTGGGCCCAATTACATTTTTTAAAAATTTAAAAATTTATATCCCACTTTTCACCACGTAGGCCTCAAAGTGGCTCACTGTAATAAATATACAGCATTTAAAATGCTAATGGAAGCTCAAAATTTTAAACTATGCCAATTTAAAATTACATGTGACATGGGAGATCACTGGCCAGATGCCACATATGATATGCAACACTGAATGTGATCAATTTTTTTCCCATCCTAGTCATCTCACATTCTGTCTAATCACATGAATTTTCACAATCATTTATTTATTTCTATTTAATGAGCATTTGGCTCCCATTTGCATCAAACAATGCACATAGTATGCTTTTCTCATGCTGTGCTTTGATTAAAGGAACCTTGTCTTTTTTTAAAAAAAGGCATGAATGGGAAGAAGATTCTGCAGGTGGCACAGGCCCTTCTGATCAGCCACACCCCTTTCCCCTCTCTACTTAGCCACGTTCTATTGTCAACAAGGCTGCCACAATCTCTCAGCCTCCATCTACAGAATGATAACAGTCACGCCACACCTGGCAAGAGTTATTATAAAGATGAATGAGCTAAACTGTTGCATACAGCATTATCAGAGTGAAATGATTCAAAACTTGCCTTCTGCATCAAAGCACAATGTATTGATAAAACTTTTGTGACCATCAAACTCTTGTAGAAGCTGCCCATAAATGTCCTTCACTTTTGCATTCCATACTCTAATCACAGAGTCGTAACATCCTGTCACTATGATATATTCAGCTACTGGATGGTACTTAGCAGTGTAGACAAAGGAAGGATGAGGGAAAACTCTCACGGCTGATGTAGCCTGGGCTTCAATTTTCCACATTCTAGAAGGAAACAATATTTAGGAAACTATTAACTTAATGTCTTTTAGAAAATGCAGTATGTTATTTAATTACCGAGTCATATGCTAGCCAGATATCTAGAATGGATATCATTTCTTCACTGAATTATTACAAAGAATCCAAATTACATTCATTTGCTTTTTGTGCTGTCCTCTATCTTAAGAAGTAATTTGTGCTTTGTTTTGTTTTAACTTTAAATGCCTTAAGTATTTCCCCCCCCATGCAAATGCCATTTTGAAGTGCCAGTTTATCCAGTATAACCTAGCAGAGTGTCACTGCTGTAACTGGAGGTTTGCATTAAACAGAAATAAAATCCTCATCTCTTCTTTAGTGCAAGAGTGAAAGGGCAACAATAAAAAGTAAAAATTTATATGAAGTGAGGGTAAAGAGAACAGGACACAGTCAAAAAGATGTCTGTAGAATATGGTTGAGTGGAGGGTTTTGTTTTATTTTCTCCTCAAGAGACTGCCTTTGCCGAAAAGTGATCCTATGAGGATGATATTTATTAAATAACCAGAACACCCTTACACATAATAAGGCCCTAAAGGTAGGGAGCAGTTGCAAAAAAAACCCCACAAAAACAACTTCCACTCTCCTTGCAGTGGAACTGTAGTGGTTCTGTCATGGAATTCTCCCACACCCTGTTTGTGAAAAAGAAGGGAAAGAGGCAGACATATAATATGTTAATTCACTTTATGTTACCATTGAAATAAGATGAACTCACTTATACTAACCTTGCCGTACCATCTGAGGATGCAGTAAGGAGATGCTGGTTATCTTTTGACCAGCAAAGATCATATACAATGTTCAGGTGTCCATAAAATTCCACCAGGTTTTGCCCAGAAGGAATCTCATATACTGATGAAAACACGAAAAAGCGTTTTAAGGGGTTAGGAATAGGTAAAATTAAGAAATCATGAACATCAAGGAAGCATCCAAACGGAAACTATTTGGTTTCAAAAAGTACTTCATACAAACACATGAACACTGTCCTAGGATGTTGTAATAGTCACCAGATTAGATGGCTTTAAGAGGAAATTAAACGAATGCAGAGAGAATAAGCTACCAGCAGCTACTGGACATGATAGTTATATCCGGTCTCCACCAACATCTGATTTTCACATTTTCAGAAGTGGCTGCCAGATGTATGTTAAGAGTCTAAATTTAAAATAAGCATGCAAGTATCTATTTCCATCTAGTGGCTGAATGAGAATTATGTATGTGTGGTAAACGTTTAAATAAAGCGTTTTCGCAAAATGGCATTATAAAGCACTCCAATTCAAGAACAATAATACTATTTCAGTGTCCTTTTCTCCTGCTACGTAACTGCTCATCGATAGGGAAGGTTGGTGAGAAACCACAAATACTGCAGAAGTCATTACTGGCTACACTATCATTTGCTGTAAGCCACATTCATTTTCTACACATATTTTTATCTGCAAACTTTCTTCTATGTCACTTCTTTTACATGTAGCAGTTTGCTGCTTTTTTCGAGCCGTGCTGCCTCACGTTCATCGTTCAAATGCCTCAACACTTACTTCTTTCTAAAACCCTTCTGGAACTATCTCAGAGTACCTAATATCTATACGTTTCTCTCTCCCCCCTCCATATTTATATCCCATCTTTTCTTTGTTGCCCAGAGCTCCTTTGGCAGTATGGGCTAGATATAATCATAATCATCATTTCTTCAATCATGGAGCCCAAGGAGGCTTGACAAGTGGATCAAACTTAACTGCTTGTTATATCAGTTGTTATTGTTGTTGTTGCATTTTTTATTATCATTATTATTTATTTGATTTCTTACCCCACCCTTCACCATAAGGTCCAGGGCAGGTTATTTATTTTTATTTATTTATAAAATGTTGTATTTTAAAATGACTAAATAAATGAAAAATACAACATTAAAGAATTTTTTAACAAATTAAATACAGTTTTAAATAAATTACAGCCACAAGAACAGAATGGATTGTAAAATATATTTCTCATGTGTCAAAGGCCAGGGTAAAGAGGTGTGTCTTCAGCATCTGACACAGCTACATAATGAAGGTGCCAAATGAATCAATGTGGGGAAGGAATTCCATAAGTTAGGGGCTGTCACAAAGAATGCCCTCTCCTAGGCTACCTCAGGACTGTGGAATTACCAAGAGAGCCCCTCTGCCAGTCTTAAACTGAAAACCGCCTCCCTCCGCTATCCCACTGACCAATTTCTTCTGCCTGCGAGAGGATGCAGCAAAAGTACTGTAACACTTGTGTCTTAGGGTAATCTTTTCAAAAACATGAAACTAGGAGACAAAAACACTTATTATTTTGAGGCTCTGTATTAAAAGTGAAACATGCCATAAGGCTGCGACTTACAAATAATAGGATAAGCATCTCTTCCTGCACAACCTGCTGCTAAGGTTCGTCCGTCTTCGGAAAAGCGAATACAGAAACATCCCATATCTCCCGCTCGTAGGGAAAACAGATGCTTATTTGGTATACGGCAAACCTGCATTTCCAAAGCAAGCCGTTATTTCCACAGTGGTATTTTCATCATCAACTAATTGTAACTATTTCCAGGAAGGTATCAGTGATAGACTGTTACAGCAAACTTTTGATAAAAAAACACGCTGTTAACATAGGAAAAATGGAACGGTGGCAGATGTGTGTTCTCATGTGTGGGAGAATGGGGTGCTGATCTGGGCCCTGAGCCAGTTACTTGCTTAACCCTAGTGGGGTAGAGATGGAGTAATCAATGAGAAACTGGTGCAAGAACCCTGTTCTGGTATACAGAACATTCTGTATTAGAGCCTCAGGTCTGCTTTTCCGTCAAAATAAAAGTGGTCAATTTAAGTATGCTTCTTTTAAAAGCATGAATAAGGTAACAGACCGTTTTGCCATAAGAGAACCTATGCTTAAATGTAGGATCTCCATGACTCTGTAAGGTAGATCTTGCAATCAGCATGGCAAATTCTGAAAGCACGCATCACTTTCTCTCTAAAGTGAGGGAAGCAGGGGAAGAAATGCATGAGCTTGAGGAACAAGCTTTTTCTCCCATTCAACCAGCTAAGTAGAATTATGGTATGTAATTGTTGGCTTGGTTGTTTTGCTTTTTAAAGATATATACCCATTCAATTAAAAATAAACAATTAAAAGAAAAAGAATCCTGTGGACAAAAGTACTGCCTGAACAGGTCCAAAGAAATCTGGGGGACACTGATAATAGTGCTAACACACTAATTTTCATGCTTTTTATTAAGCTGTTTTCTTAATTTGACTATCTAAACTTCACTGCTAAATTCTAACGCATGCCTCTACTGCAACACTGCAAAACCTTCACAGTTGACATGGAAATTATTAGTGGTTGGGACTTTTCACATACACTGGGGCGGGGCGGGAATTAAACCATTTGTTTTGTGCTTATAACTGAAAACAAGAAAGTGCTGCTATACAATTATAGATTGCATGCTAGAAAAACAATCCTTATGTACAAAGGTATGAAAACTCTTGCCTGTCCAGGAAATCGTGACCACTTATGTAGTTCTTCTTTTTTCACATGTGGTCCAGAACTATTTGCTTTTTTAGATACTTCACTTTGCAGGTCCAAGAATGATGGAGAATGATATTCCTGCTGAACAGCCATCATAGACCGTAAAGAAGGATCTACCTACAAATAGATTAAAAGTGTAATAGGACAAATTTATTTTGGCAGATGTAAACTATTAGGGTGATAGCCAAGAAAAGCCATACCCCAATTACGTAGACCCATTGAAAGGGACTTCTGTTACTTAAGTCAATTGCTTTCAGTGGGTCTGCTCTAAATATGACTAATACTACATATCAATCCAAAAGAACTGCATAATTTAACATGGAAATGAACTTGTATTTCAGAAGAACTGGAACGAAGTCTGACCAATATTTCTGAAATCTTGAAAGAGTCATCTTAAAAATTGTACATTTAAAAATAAAATAAATGTAACACAGATATATTTTAGGTTCCTTGACAGATCTCTATTACTGCAAGTCTATTCACTTCAGCAGATTTTCACCAGACTGAATGAAAGAGGCAGCTGAAAATGCTTCATGGATCTCTCTCCCTTCCCTTTAAATACAAAATTCAGCACTTGGCTGGCAGAAAAGTAGCCAAAGTTCCAGCGATGACTGGACAGGAAGAACCAGATGTGAAATGTTCAAGTATTTAAGAGAACATGCCAATTGTTTCCGTTCTACAGCTTGTTATAAAAGGCCAACAAAAAAACAACTTTTCTCAGATTCACGCCCACAGATATATCTCTGCTGAAGTTTAGTTGGTAGACATAACTGAACTCTGCTGAAGTTAAGTTGGTAGCAACTTAAACTTACATGTTCTGGAAGTTTAATGCCCTTTATAGTTACATACAGTGTTGAGGGGTAATGGTTTCTGGGACATTTTGCCCACCAATCATAAACTTCCACAATATTTAGTTTCGATCTGGACCTTGGAGGAGGGCAATATAGTTGGAGACGTAGTTTTCCACCAACATTCAGAACTCCATTCGCACCCACAAGCTGAAAAGACAAAATTCTCGAAGTGAAAAAATGTGTGATTACTAGTTGTAGGTGACGATGATGTAGTTTTTACAAGCTAAATGCTAGTAAAACTTTGGAGAAGTCCATTTTTGATGTTCTGTTGCTGTAAGAGGTATATCATGCTATGATATAGGGCCTTTTTATTCCTGTTCATGGAATGATCTTCCCTCTGAAGCAGAGTTGACACCAGCTTATTTACTTGGGATTTTGTGAAATATTAATCTAGTCAGCCTTAGATTAAGAAGGAGGGAAGTGCTTTGCAGTTTGACAATTATTGTTGTTTTTAGTATTTTATCTGTTTCTTGTGGGTTCTTTTAATTGATAAACAATTGGCATTATTGTTTTATTTGTAAATATATAAACTGCCCCGGGATTGGTTATGATGCAGGCTGTAAATACAGAATAAACAAATTTTAAATAAAGAAAGACGAAACCCTGTTTGTGATGTGACAATTTAAAAGCACAACATTATAGTTTGGCAACCGCAGATAGTGGGCACAGGTTTCCTATGGGAGGATGTAGTACACACAGTTAGGTATCAGCAGATCATCTGATTATAACTTCATCTGTATGGATGAATTGACATTGAGAAGCCACTCAGAACAGAATTAGGGCTCATCTTTGGCGCAGGGGTACAGGCCTTTGTGCACTTGCTGGTGAACCTTGGTAACTGGATTCTTTGTTTTCAGTCAGCCTATGCTATGACCATCTCTACCATAAGATGCAGCAGAGATGCACAGAGAGATTCTTAAATTCAGTTCTGAAAGGATACCACAATACACACAGGGGAAACATGGGGCTTTATGAAACGCAATAGCACTAAACTCCACCTTCATACAAAACACCTTCATGGGATTTTTTTTTGGTACCTCATCTAAATTTTGTACATTTATTGGACAAATGTGCTTGCAGTTCATCTATTACCACAACCAAGATTGAAATATAGTTTCACCACTGAACACAGAAGGTTATGTTCACTTCTGCTTAGATTTTATTTGGATACTTTAGGGGGAAAGTTCCCATTTAAAAAAATAAATAAAATACCTTTAGAAATGCCCAAGAGATTTTCCGAAAGCCACTTTCCTTAGCTTGTACATCAAAGTTGGTCCTTACATCATTCATGCTCAGAAAATCAAGTATCTGACCAAATTGGGGAAAAAGTTTTATTTAGTTAAAATCAATCAACAATTATGATAAGGAATATTTTTAGTCTAAGTTATTTTCTTTTGGCTCTGAATGCTATTTGCAGGGACAGAGTGGGGCCTATGAAAGAACCTCCATGCCACCTCTACACAGTGAGCTCTGCTTTTGTGTGTGTGTATGCGCAGAATGGGAGAATTCCAGAGTTCTCCTGCATTTGGCACATCTCAGCTCTCAAAACATGGGAGCTCACTTAGAATAAACAAGTAGAAACCCCTCAAATATGGTGGATACGGGTTTTCTTAGCAGGAAAACATGTAGAGCTGGCATGTTCAGGAAGATTATTATTATTATTATTATTATTATTATTATTATTATTATGCATTTGTTAGATTTAAATACCCCCCTTCATCTGTAGATAGCAAAGTAGTTCACAGCATAAAAATACAAGCTAAAAAAGCACAAAATACATAATAAAAACAAGAACAAAAACAAAATGATTTAGGATATTCATTAAGGATCAATGAAAAATCTCAAATAATGCATTTGGCAGCTTCTTTGTTGCATACTTTGTCTCCTTCCCCAGCTCCCAGGCATCCCCTACAAAGCTGTTAGGAGGCCTAAGAAGAAATTTTGAGAGAACCTTGCACCTGCTATTGTCAGCTGGCTTGTCTACAGGAGCAATGACTTCTGCTTAGGAACACAGAAACTGCCTTAGCAGTTCAGTATTGTCTACACTGACTGGCAGCAGCTCTTCAGAGTTGGAGGCAGGGAGTCTTTCCCAACTGTATCTGGAGACACCAGGGATTGAATTGGGACCTGCTGCATGCAAAGCTGATGCTCTAGTACCAAGTCATGACCCTGCACTCCTCCTCCCTGGCCGAAACAAAAGAAATTGGCTCTACAGTATTGGAGGAACCCCCAAGAGAGATTTTGGGATGCATGGTGAAAGAGAAATTCTGTTGTGCGAGTGGGAGTCCTTACGTGAATGGGCACAATCCATAATTCCTATGCCACCTACCTTTCAAATAATCTATGAATGAAAATATTAAAAGATACTTGCCAAAATTAAAGGTAACATGATGAAATGGAAATTCATTCTGTACCTCAAAAAACAGGATTATTCTTGGACTTTCTTCAGTATCTTGAAGGAAATAGTTAAAGCGTTCATTGAAAATGATTAGCTCCTCCCATTCTGGAAGTGTTGACTTAAACTGCTTAAAATCATACGGCTGAGTCATAATGGGAAGAATATGTCCCACTTTTTCTTGTTCATAAAAAGATGAAACAGATCGGCTGCTGTATAAAAACAATAAACTCTGTTCAGTCTAACTGTGCTAGCCTTTTGCTTAAAAGGGAAGTATGGGGAATGTAACAGTCTAGCATTCATGCTACCAGGGTGTGTATGTGAAATGTTCAATAGCCACGTGTCAGATGGCTTTAAACTTATTCCAACTCGGACTATTCTAGGCACAATATCCACAGCCCTGTGAAGTGCAAGGACAGCTTCAATAACTTTGGCTCAAAGCAAATGTAGTCTAACATTAATGAAAGGCACAGTTAAAAGAAATAATCCAAATGGTTGTAAATTCATGTCTATATTCTTACCAAAAAATGTACTTTTTGTGCTTTGTGCTTAACCATTTCAACCCAGTCTTTTTGCTGGTTAAAACTTGATGTTTACTTGACATGCTATGCTTGGAGTGTGCTCCCTATGACACTTAAGAGATTTCGCATATGAGAGGCATAGGTTAATCCTATGCATATTTATTTGCAAGTTAAGTTCCACTTAGTTTAAGGGCACTGCCAAGGAAATCTTGCATAGGACTGCAGCTTTAAATCTTATTTGAGTACGGAGTTGAGTAATGTTTTCTTTGCTGTCATCTTTCTGGCCTTTACATGTATTAGAAGCTACTCTGGGGTTTGATGCAACCCTTATTCCATGTTGGCCTCTCATTCAGTCCACCTTTTGGCATTATCTGATGAACACTCTACCCTGCCCTCTATAGATGGGCAACATTACCTAAACAGAAAAGTCTCTTGAGGATGAACTTTGAAAAGTGACTGAATTTCAGTTTTTTTGGTAGCCTTTCATTTCTCCTGCAATTGACTGCATATATTTCCAGAGTGCTCAACTGCAACTCAAGAGAATAAGCACACATATCTATGAAAACAAACTAAAATCCTGAACATGCAAGTTAAGCAGGAAAGAGATTCCAGGGACACCAATACTCAACTGAGAAGTCTTTACAGTAAATCACATTTGATGTGGGAAAATTGGAGAGATAAGATAAGAGAAAGGAAACGTTAAAAGTGAATGACATCACCTATTTTCTTTCTTGGCGTATAGACCAGTTTTCTGATCAATCACATGAACCTTAACCATAGGATGCGATACCATGAGATCAGTTTTAAGCCGATCTGTTCTATGGATGTAAACCCCTAAAACCAGGCTATCATCATAAACAGGTTTTGATTCCGGTGACACACTTCCATCAGTCACATGTGATGTATTTTCATCAGCATTCGGGGTATTTTCTTCTAGTACTAGGAGCAGAAGGAAGATTGTCTCAAGTGAGAATTAAATATTATCAAAATTAAATTGAAAACACCTATTGTAGTTACAAGTCCCACTAGTTCTACAATGCATTATGGAAAACCAGTTAGTATATTCGATAGCATGTTTGCTTATATGTAGGCATGTGTCATTGGACAAAAACTGGTTAGGTGAATAGAAATTCTGGCTATTAGTATGTGCAACATTATCCTTTATGTGTGATCTATTAACATGAACAGCAGTTTAACACACACACACACACACACACACACACACAAAGCAGATGCAGCTGAAACTTTCCAATTACATGTTCCAACGTGTTCCAAGTGGTCAAACGAATAGACCACTTCCAAAAATTGTTATTCATACATAGCAGGACTGTTCTTGAACAAATAAATGAGTCCTTATTTCAATATTTATTTGAAATAAATGTGAGGTAAGGGCAACTCATTCATCTTCTATGCTCACAGTACAATTTTCACTCTAATTGGACTGCACAAGGCTTATAGTCAGCAGATAATCAGCCATGATGAGCACAAACTAGTATTTTACATGCTACCACTCAACCTAGGTTTGGAAAGTTCACTTGTGCAAAAGTGAACCCACATGTGGGTCACATGTGACAAACTTCAGACAACATTTTGGCCACAAGGATGGTGCAGTCTAGGTCACTAACAGCACACAATAAAAAGGTAAAGGTACCCCTGCCCGTACGGGCCAGTCGTGTCCGACTCTAGGGTTGTGCGCCCATCTCACTTAAGAGGCTGGGGGCCAGCGCTGTCCGGAGACACTTCCGGGTCACGTGGCCAGCGTGATGAAGCTGCTCTGGTGAGCCGGCACCAGCGCAGCACATGGAAACGCCGTTTACCTTCCCGGTATAATGTGGTACCTATTTATCTACTTGCACTTAAGAGTGCTTTTGAACTGCTAGGTGGGCAGGAGCTGGGACCGAACGACGGGAGATTCCGCGGGGATTCGAACCGCCGACCATGCGATCGGCAAGCCCTAGGCGCTGAGGTTTTACCCACAGCGCCACCCGCGTCCCAGAACAGCACACAATGCAGCCACATAAATGAGCTCTGTACTCATGTGCACATTTGCGGAGGTTCAAATTGTAGCCACACAAACCTTTTTTGGGTTTTCTTTTCGGTTTCTTTCCTTTAGATTTCTGTTTTTCAATATCCTCTTCCAGTTCCTGTTCCTTTGTTAGCACATCATCCTCTTTAGATTCTGACATGAGCGGTTTTTCCAATGATCTCTTTTTGCGGGTATTTTCTTCCTCTGGGTCATTCTGTAGTTCAGAGAGGGACATTGCACTGCAATGAAGTAAGTCTCGCTGTTAAACAAGGGAATGTATACATACACCCAGCCCTGCCCAAACCTGCCAAAATAATGATTGCTGTCTGCCAGAGAGATGCAAGTAAGGAACACTCCAACCATCAGCCAAGGTGATTAGTTGAGGTCAGCCATGCCGGGGGGGGGGCAGGGGTCCACTGGCTCATGAGCCTTAATTATCCCTGACATGGGTCCCACAAAGCCATTTCACCAAAGTCATGGCCATCTGCCTCGCACCAGATGTCAGATCAAGTGTGAAGCAGGCAGAATGTGCTTCTGATTTTTCATTGGCAAAGAAGGCTTGCTTTCACCAATGATCAGATGACTGGTGGTGAGAACAGACCAGCTGGTATTGGCTGCACTACTGATTTCCCCATGGTGAGCTCTATAGCACAGTTGACACCATAGAAAGTAGAGCCTGACGTCAGCACCCATCCCTTTCTGCTGGGATTGGCTGTGGCACAGTGATTGCCACAGGGAACTCAAGCAGTGACTTGAAGCTCCACTTTCCCCATTGGGAATTTGGTAATTCCAGCAGAAGGCAGCTTGATGTTGACACACCAATGAGCTCAAGGGGAAGGGAGTGGGACGGCAACTTCAGGCTCGTTGGCATCACCGCCAACCAGCAGAAAGCAGACCCATCAGCTGACCAGCAGTAACTTAAAACCTGCTGGGATCAGCTTGGATTTTCCTTTGTAGCATGGCCCACTGACTGGATTCAGTTCCCCTCCCCTGGCTTTGATGGAGGAAAAGGAGGCCATGTAAACTTAAGGCAGGGTCAACGTATTGCAAATGCATTGCTACCATCCCTGGACTTAGCTGCCCCCCTGAAGTGAGATCTAGAGATGACAAGGAAAGTGATACAAATGAATCATCTCTTCCCACCAAGTTGGGTTCGTGCAAAGCGTAGTTCCAGAACAGAGGCTGTCAACAAACTGAGAAGAGATGATGTGGTGGGAACCATTCACCCAGTCACCAAGGCAACAGACAACAGGGGCACAGCCCCAATCAACCCAGATGATAATATTTCTTTTGCCAAGCAACACAAAGGGGAAAGGGGACGGCCCTAGCTCAGAGGGAGAGCATCTTCTGCGCATGCAGAAGGATCCAAGTTCAGCCTCCAGCATCTCCAGGTTTGGTTGGGAGATACTTTTGTCAAAAACCCAAGAGAGCCATTACCAGTCAGGAGGGACAATACTGAAATCCATGGATCAACAGCCTGACTTGGTATAAGGAAGTTTCCTAGGATTCTATTCTCTCCTCTCTAAAGACAGGAAACAGATAGTGTGTGTCTAGGAGGAAGACGTTAAAAGAGAAAGGCAATGAAGCCAATAAAGATTCTCCCCAAGTTTGGTCTGGTGCTGGGAAATAGAAATGAAGCCAAATGCGATTTTGCCCACCTTCCTCTACCTTGCACTCCTTCCTGAGTCCCGCCTTCACCTCCCACAGGTGCAACAACTCATGGCTTCCCAGCAACTCAGAAAGTAACTTTGTTAGGGGGGAGAAGAACTGGTATACCATACATGCTTTTTCAGATAAGTTAACACCATGACATTTTCTCCTGTAAAATGGTATGTCCAGGTTGGGGAGGGGGGCCATACAACTCTTTCCATTTCAACAACAGCAATGAAAATCAAACAGTTGTTAAAGATTTAAATCCACACCAATTTGCTTTTCGCCACTATACCTTGTTTGAGCTTCAGATACAACAGATACTTCTTTTTTCTTTTTCTTCTTTTTGCTCACTTCATTATTCAGTGCCATTTCCTGGCTTTGAACATTGGGGGTGAATTCAGACATCTGTTCTTTAAGTTTCTTTTTTATTTTCTTCTTAATTGCATTTGCTTCTTCCTCAGCCACTTGCTGCTCATAGGCTTGAATTAGCTGCTCTTCCTCATCTAATTCAGATCTCCCTCTCATTCCATTCAAGGCACTTTTTATGTGGCCGTCCCCCTTTTGATGAAATGCATCTGCCTCTAACACACTTTTTGTTTTTTTCTTTGAAAAAACATGAATCTGTTTTTCAGAACTGTCCAACTTAGTTTCACGTAGGTTTTCCTCCTCATTAAGTTGTTCGTGTAACACTGTCTTTTTCTTCTTCTTATTAGACGTTGTTTGCACGCTTTCCTCTCCACTAACAACATTATTATTTATTTTTTCTGCAACTGAGGCTTTGTGTCTGAGCTTGCTTTTTGTAATCCGTGGACTCCTTTCCTCTGGGTTATAAGTATCATTTATAATTACCTCATCATTTTCACTTTCTTGGGTAATGCCAAGATGATTTTTAAATGTTTCAAGCTACAATCAAGACAAAAACACTGAAAAGTCAGCCCCCTCTTATATAATTATAAGCATATGTATTATAATATTAATATTTTGGTACATTATTAGTTTTATCGCATGCACTGAAGTTTTAAATGAGTCTTAATTGTTTTATGTAGCAACCAACAGATGGAATTCATATGAAACATGAAAAGATTCTAGATTTGACCAAGCTTTTAATATATTATTCAAAGCTTGTTTTAAGAAAAAATCCCTCAAATGTATTCTAGAGTATTTGGAAAATTGGCCCACCAGTATGGCGTTATATGTTGTTAAAATAAACGTTACTGAGAGGAGGAGGGTGTACAGATCTAGTGTAACTGAAATAATATTTAACAAAATGTCCTCATGATAAAAATGTAAGAAATGATTGTAAGCAAGATCTTTTAAAAATTCTGCCTAACAAACCATTTAAAGAGATATTTCCAAATTGTAATTTGGCCATTAAATTAGTATAATTGTATGTGTAGTAACTCACTGCGGTTTCCTGAACCAAATGTACAGAGTGTGACACACAGAACTTAGATATCTGCGTAAAGTACTAGTACCCTTTCCCCCTCAATATAAGCATCAATAAAGACATATATTAAAATGATAATTAAAGAGCTTTTCTTTTCACATTCACAGAACCTCCTTTATGTATGGAAAAGGACAAATAAGTATAGTGAGCCACTTCCACTACCAACAGCGTAATAGTAAAAGAAACAGCCGTCATGAATTTGAAGGCCGTGCTTTTCTAAATCATGAGATTGAAGTGCTGGTATTTGTAACCCCAAGGCTGCAACAATTTCTGCTTTCCGAAAGAAATTAACTGCAAAGAACAGTCCACTTTTCTTCATACTTCTTAAGGAATTGAGCATGAGACACTAAGTTTTGCTCTTTTTAAACCTTTCTGCCAAGACAGGCAAACAAAGTTTCATAGAGTAGACAACTCACCACAATGTTCTCTGGTGTGCCTAATGCTTTCTTCTTCAATTTCTTTTTATCTGCTAGGTCAGCATGGCTCTTGAATATTTCCTCAAAACGAACCTTGGTTTTTGCCTTGGCTTCACTCTCCACTGAAAAGGTCAAACAGCAGTTTTGTCACTTTCATTAGCTTATTAGCTCAAAATGGCTGTCACAGCCCAGTTATCAGCTTCCATTCATGCCAAAGGTGAACCCAAGGTCCCTGCAGATGTTCTTCCTTCCCCTGCTGAAAATAGGTCTGAAAAGGGGCTTTCTTAGAACCGCAGAGGTTTCATTACAATCCACAATCCATTTATTTATTAATAAATAAACAAATAATTCTATCAATAGAAAAGGTTGTAGTGTGTGCTTGGTCGCTGTGTGCGGTGCTGACAATAGTGTTTCCTGTCAGAAACAGGCCCCAAAAAGTTGGTGATCCCTGATAATATGAGCCCATGACTCCTGCTAGCCATAGAAAACAAGAACAAATACCCTGTTTCCAATCTGCCAAACCTCATTGTAAAAAGCCTAAGTGCTGATTGGCAGGGTGGATCTGCAATTCCATTTCTGCTAAGAGTTAAAGAAGCAGACACTGTGGTGATAATACTGCCGATTCTTTCCTTGCGAACTAGCTACTGCATCACAATGCAGACATGAATGCATATCAACATGCACTACGAGTTGCTGTCAGGGTCTTTGGGTGTACAGTTATCATCTCTGGAACAGGACCCAGGTCTGCAATGCTAGAAATACTAATCAGTAACAAAAACCCTTCTTTACACAGATAAAATTTAACAGTAAATGGTTCATACAATGCAAAAAGTAAAATTACTATAGCACATATACTACATACCTGCTGGCATTTTCATGACCCTCAAAGGCAACTCAACACATTTCACTTTTCTTCATTCTGCAAAGAAAACCAGAATATGTTATAGGACAGTAACACTGAGAAAGACAACTATCAGTGAACAATCTAACACAAACTATCAGACACAACGTGAAAAGGTGTTGCAGGCTTATTAACGTTGGTTAATATGCAATGGTGACGATCATCTTATAGGAAAAGGGGAGACTTAATCACCCTCCCAACTTCATTTTACTACACCTTCTAAATCTACTCCAAAGGGCCATTTCTGGAAGAGATTTAAGGGTAGCACAGGGTGCTGAAGGGTGGGGAGACAGGAGAATGGCTGAAAACTGCCTGCCTCCCTGTTCAGCTGACAAATTCTCTACTATCAGTGGACACTCATACTTGAACATCACCCCTTGTTCATGATGTTTGAACTATCAGCCATTCAATATTTTTATTGTATTTTTTCACTTTACATTAAGGATGAAGCAAGTACTTAATTTTATCAACAGCAAGCCTAGGATCCAAAGGACTGTTTAATGAATTCTTCAATAGACTCAAGTTTGAAAGGGACACGAGTCTCTTCAACTACAGACCCCCATGCTACTTGCCAAAGATTTCTAAAACATGAGAATTGAAAACCTCCATTAGGAGGAAGAGTGGGATATAAAATTTAAAAATAAAACAAATAGAAGTTTGGTATTACAGCATGGGTTGACAGGAATATCCTGTTTAAAATCCTAATCTCCCTCAATGGACAATAGCCCTAGCTCACCTAAATTGGCTCTCTGGATCCTAAATTGTGTAAAGTTTTCTTCTTTTAATTAAACAACTCACTGTTTAAAGCTTGATTTACAAGACAGTCCTATAGTCCAAAGCAGAGTTCATTGTGCTTTACTCTCAGAAAATGGGTATAGAGTTGTAGACTTATTCTATGTAAACTAAATATCTAAAAGCAGAACCCATGGAAGCAAAAATGTGGTTTAAGGTTTATTCTCTGTGAATTGGTCCATAAGAAGGCCCACAGAAATCACCATCAAGAAAAAATATCTACGGCTGGAGGGAAGCCAGTAAGACAGATAACCAGTAAGCAAAATTCTCAGACCTAACGCAGCAGCAACTGGTTAAACCTAATCAACCAGGTCCCCTTAATGACTTCTAAAATAATGTCTTAACTAATCAGCCAGCAACATTTTGATGCACTAACAGATACACCAGTGCAGTGCACTACACTAAGTCTGAATTAAAGTGCAGAAGAATATAATGAATAGTGTTACAAAACTTCAGTGATGCCATATACACACTACTGCAAATGTTTAAAACTGTAGTGGCAGGTAGAGCGCCTATGCTAGTTTCAGTGCCTTCGGTGATTGCCCAAAATTCTTATTTGCTTCAAATACATTTCTAGGTCATTGTGCCTGGGGTTATGCACACTTTGCCTCAGAATAATTAACTGGCATAATAAGTACAAGAAGACAGGGAGAGGAAAGCTAGACATGAATTCTCTGAATTCGTGCAATCTCATGTTTGGTTTTCCAAAGGTTCTAGCCCCACCTGCTGAAGATTTGGTGCAATAATTTATAGTTTATATAAATGAGTTCACTGCATCTGACAAATGTTGAACATGGCACCCCACTATAACCAGCTGATCTTCAAGCACCAAAAAAACCAGCCTGCATACAAATTCTACATGCTCACATGTAGTGTGGGAGAGCTCTCAACAGAAAGAAAACACTACACCTGTAGCTTAGCCACCAGGAATGCTCCCTTGCTGTAGCTTAACCATTTGCTCTACAGAAGTGCTTGCTGTGATGTAATCCTATACCATGCCCATCCTAAAATCCTGCCTAGCATGTGCAACCAAATAATTATGACTTAGCACAATTTATCATGTAATTTGGTTAATGCATTGGCCAAAAAGGGCTTCAGAAACATGGGCAGTCTATACTACTGCTTGCCTCACACCTCCTGGCTACCCTCGCTGCGCATTTATGTGCTATGTAGTGTTTGAAGTCAGTATACATGTCACGGCCACTGCACAGAAGCTGCTTTGTGCAAGTCCTCATGGTAGCTGTTATCAGTGGTAGGTTGTTCAGGTGAAGCAGTCTATCATGTGATTACAGTTGTTACTTTCACAACAGTGGAAATGATTGTTTCTGTGTGCTATTTGGGTGTGGGGAGTCTGCATAAGTGTGAAAACCCAACTCAGATGTCTCCTGGGCTCATTCACTTCAAACAGCTATGCCTTAGAGCAGTGAACCACTCCACATGAATAGCTTTTTGTGTAAGAAGTTGTGAAAGAATGACTCTAGTGCACTAGCAACATTCACGAGGGACAGATGGGACTTAATTGCCGACTGGCACAGGCCAGCCTGTGACACTACACCTGCCGCATGGAAGCTGCATTTAATTCTGTGGAGACAGGCCAGTGCAAC
This sequence comes from Podarcis gaigeae, assembly GCF_964106915.1. NCBI lineage: Eukaryota > Metazoa > Chordata > Lepidosauria > Squamata > Lacertidae > Podarcis > Podarcis gaigeae. The sequence continues at coordinate 60,331,226 of NC_139680.1, forward strand.
TGTCAGAGTTGACTATGACACCAGTGCAGTGCCACAAACTAACACAGGCTACATTAAAACCGAGCTTAATAAAATGGCCCACCACTTGCAAGGTTAACCGTTGCCCTTCTAGAAGGGAGGACTGACAGGCTGGGTCCAGAGTTTTAAACGCCTCTTTGGCAGGGAGGGGTAGTCTCGGCCACCTTAAATGAAGCAGCTGTTAGGATCATTCCTGAAGAATGCTTCCTTCAACCCTGTGAAGAAATCTTGCTTATTTGAATTCAGTTTAAATGTGGATTGGATTCTGTCATTTGTATGGTAATGTGCATTGTAATGTTTAATGCGGGGAGTCCTGTCTGGCCAGGTGGAAGTTGGTTCAACTGTCTCTGGGGGGCTTTAACTGACAACTCAGGAGCGGTTAGAGATAGAGTTCTCAATATGCAAAAGAAGCAGTGTTCTGGCTGGTGGCTGCAGGGTTAGAATTTTCTGTTAGACCATGTGATTGGCTGGGGCTGGACTGGAGGGCAAGAAGTGTACTGTATATATGGCTGGGTGCTAGTCAGCTAGAAGTCAGTCTGTGCTGGTCAGTGAAGGAGTTCATGGTGCACTGCCCGAAGACTGCAGAGGAAGAGGCTTGAGAAAGAATACGTACAAGAAATGCAGTGTCTTGGTGGCAAAAGACTTGTTGGGGTATCTGAATCACTTGGGTCAGGCATAAGAGATGAGGAGAGAACAGCGCTGAGCAAGAAGTAGTGAGAGGCAGTTGCATTGCCAGGCTTTTGCACTGGTAGGCTTCAGCAAAAGTCCTCACTTACAGTGTTGGTGAGGCTTAACTGTGGTGGAGTAAATACAAAGGCAATTGGGCAAAAAGTTTTAATAAGGTTCGCCAAAGCTACAGTTAATTAACAAGGAAAGTGTATGTCAATTTAAAGAGACTGTACTATGTTAAAGTAACCACATAAGCTTGTACGCTACATAATCTTGTAATAAACAAACAATATATTTCCTAAATAGAGTAGATATATCTGTCTGGCTTTATATCACAGTTAGCAGGTTATTGGCAAGTTAAGGGTGAAAAGGGTCCAAGTTATATTAAATGGTGGGAGCGGAACAGATTTAGGAAAACCATTGAAGTTGGATTTTGTTAATAAAATAAGTAAGGAAATATCCTGTTCTCTTGCCACAGATTCAAAGGATCCTCACTGGACCCAACCAGCCAGTTGCAAAGATCCTTTTCTTCGGCAAGTTGTGCAGAGGTCACCTGCATATATGGAGTTGGGTGTCATTGATCTGATGATGACACCCAGGTTTAACTGTCTTTTGCAGGTAAGTCAGAAAAGGTGCTGAACCAGTGTCTGGGAATAGCAGTGGACCAGACCTGGGTGGATGTAGCAGCCAAGTAATTCTGTTGTCCCTGAGAGGGGGCAATGACAATAAAATAATAATAATAATAATAATAATAATAATAATAATAATAATAAAAACTTGTCTAACAAGTGTGATGGTGTTCAGCAACTATGAAAGGGAATGTATACTCCTTAAAAGGATTCGATGTGAATTCTGGAAGTGCTACTAGATTTACCTTTACCTCTTAAGGGTCAGAAAGCATTAGGCGCACAAAGAGCCTTCTGTGGGCAGAGGCTGATATACAAACTATAACTCTCCTAAAAAGAGATGACCTAGCCACAGTTATCTATGTTCTGTTAACCTCACCACTGGACTATTACAAGATGTTTTACCTGGGGCTGCTTCAGATTGGAAATTGCAGCTAATCTAGAAAACTTTTAGGTTTAAAACTGTAGCCTTTCTAGAAGACTTTTAGCCCAACCACTGCCAACTCTGCCTCTGCCCACTGCTAATATAAGGCATCCAAAAGATTATTTCAGAGGAATGCGGCCCTCAGTATAAGGTTCCACCCCCTGCCATAAAGGAAGGAGGGGATATAAAGCTGCCCTTAGATATCAAGATTTAGAACTTATGTCTTGTATCTTGATGTAAAACTGCCAACGTTTCATAACAAGAACTAATTACACGATATATAAGCAAAGATCTAAACATTGCATATCTACATTGTTTGTATTCAAAACCGATGATGTGCAAGGAAAAAATTGTTATGGAAAATTTTCCATTTGAAACAAAACATTTTTATTTAACAATTTTTTATTTAACAAATCAGTGACATAAAGAATGTATACAAAGAATGGAAGCTCAGTCAGCTTCAAAGTTGATCTTAACTTTTTTTCCCAAGCATCTTTGGGCATGATAAAATCATGTTCATAACAGTTTGCAATATCTTCACTTTGTTCTTCAAATTAAAACAATATAATGAAAATGTATGCTTGTGAGTTATACTGTCTTAACAGTAAAAAAGTATAAAAAATAAATAAGTATTCCAATGAAAATAATTTCCAGATAAAGTTTTGATTGTGTTTCAATATCATATCATATCATATCATATCACATCATATCATATCATATCATATCATATACCGGTAATATAATCCACATTCAGAATACTTTTTAAATTTTTCCTCTAATTAAATATTTCTGTTCAAATACTTCTAGGTGTTAGAAATTTTATTTTAGATTTACACATGACTTTTTTTTACTTAAAAAGATATAATGGTTAATACAGTTAGTCCTTTCCATCACAAAGATATCATGCAGAGTTAAGCCATCATCTTCCTGAATACCCTGTGCAGACTGTTACTGTTGTCTTCTGCCTTAAGGATTTTAACAATTATATGGCTACCTACTGTATGCATTACTCTTCCCTACATTTTTAATTAATGTCAACAAAAGCAATTAAGGATGGAATACTATATTGCACTTACCACTGAACTGAACCGGACTTATTTCTGAATAAAGGATAGGATTACACAGTGTGCCTTATATGTATTAGCAATGCAGTTGGATTAAGCAACAAACAAGACAAACGTCAATGGAGAGGGAAAGAGTGTAAATATAGTCCTTTAAGCAACCTGAATAAGATAAGGATGTTCACTAATTGTAATCCCATCTCTAAATAGAAATGATTTCATCATTCAACTCAAATAGGCAGAAGAAAGTGATGTTTCCAGTGCAGGAATTGCCGAATGCAGATTGTATTATAAAAACACAAATAAAAATGGCATACATATTTCCCCTAATAGTTGAAAAGCTGCCTTTAGAATAATTTGCCATTCCACATAATGTATACAGTATAGTAAAGAAGGAATGGATGCACATATGCCCATCTTTTATAGATTTTCATTTTGATATATTTTCTGACATCTAGATAACATTGAAATATGTTATAGTTCTTGTCTGATTCCATGCACTGTCATTTGCATCTTTAACAAGACACAAGGTAGCATCATATTTCATGTGATTCTTAAGTAATTTTACTTAAATATATTTAAAATATATTGTATCCTTATCTGTAATTATTCTCAATTATCTCACTATTCCCTTTAGTCTAACACCATTCCCTTTAGTCTAACTACACATGAAACAGATTAGAACTGGCTAATTTCAAAGGCCACAGCTCCCCCCATCAAATGAGTTTCAGAACTAAGCAAGGATTTAAAGCTGATCTTCCTTGCTACATCCAACCCCAACTGTCAACTACGTAGCACATCGTGGAATCATTATTGTCACTGGTGCGGTTTGGGATTGCTAGTAGACTATGGACACGAAGTCAGTTCACAGCCATAGGGAGAGAGATAATGACACTCATTATTTTCCACACTCTTCAATGGAAGTTACCCCTCCGCATAGGATTGCTATTAAGGAGAACTGACATCCCTAGGCACATCTGTGTAGGAGCGTTAACTCCAGATTTAAAGCTCTTTCTTGCATAGGATCAAGCCCTACTGGATCCCAGAGGGACTTAGGTAAAGGTAAAGGTACCCCTGCCCGTACGGGCCAGTCTTGACAGACTCTGGGATTGTGCGCCCATCTCACTTAAGAGGCCAGGGGCCAGCGCTGTCTGGAGACACTTCCGGGTCACGTGGCCAGCGTGACAAAGCTGCATCTGGCGAGCCAGAGCCGCACACGGAAACGCCGTTTACCTTCCCGCTGGTAAGCGGTCCCTATTTATCTACTTGCACCCGGAGGTGCTTTCGAACTGCTAGGTTGGCAGGCGCTGGGACCGAGCAGCGGGAGCGCACCCCGCCGCAGGGATTCGAACCGCCGACCTTTCGATCGGCAAGTCCTAGGCGCTGAGGCTTTAACCCACAGCGCCACCTGCGTCCCAGAGGGACTTACTTCCGAGTAAATACTTCGGACCACCCCCGAGCAGAGGCGATCCTGGCATCGCGTTGCGCTAAAGTGGGAAGCACTACGAATTCAAACACCAAAGAAAAAGGGAGCTTCATGGGGCATCGTCAATTCTTAAGTTTCTCTAGCCCACTCCATATTTAAGCAACGCGGAGAGGAGAGCGCAGCCCTTAATAACGGCCACAACCGAAATCACTGGGTTTGATTCACATTTTGAGCTCCCTTCTTTCTCGAGCCAAGGCGATGCTACTGTAGTCCCGCCCTCGCACTCCGCCTCAGCCAATCGGCGCTGCTTTCGGAAGAGGCGCGCACGCCCAGCTCCCTCCTCCTCTTCAAGGTACATGCTCCGTCTCCTAACAGGACCTCATTCTGTCATAGGTGAACCACGGGAGATGTAGTGCTGGCTGGAGGTTGCTGGGACTCGTAGTCTTCTTGCATTCCTCGCTTACTCTGTTCTCCCCCCCTCACACGCCCCTCAGGTTTCTCCGTTAGGAACCGCCTGGGCGCTGGCTGCCGTTCCGCTAACGGAAAAGAACGCAGAGGCCGCCGGTAGCTTTGTGGGAGGAACCGCTGGCGCTGTGAGGCGGCAGGCAGCGCGCTAAAGCCGTTGGGAGCCCACCCGCCTCCGTGGCAGTTGCCCGCCGGCGGCTGAAGATGATGCGTGGAAGCTGCGTGCTATGAAGGCCTCCCTCCGCCCCTCGCCTATTCGCCACAGTTCTGAATTGGAAATAACCGCCCTCAGGAGTCCCCTCCCGCTTAGAATGTCGGCCGCGCCTTGGCCGCCCTCGGGAGAGACGAAGCCCCCATACAGAGGCCGCCTACGCTTCTTTTTTTCGGGTGGGGGCGAAGGTAGCTTTGCGCCGCCATCTCCCCCCTCCCAACCAGACACGTAGCGGGTCCTGGTGGGAACCCAGTAAAAAGGGGGAGGGGAGGGGGTTAGAAACTCACTTCCAACCCTCGATTGCTCCGCGCTGTAATCAACGGCAGCTGCCTACGCCGCCTCCGACTCTGCTGGCTACGTCCGATGCCACCGACGGCTTCTTCACCCTGCCGGTCAATTGGCCTTCGCTTTCATTCCGTTCCTCGCCTCTTTCGTCACCCCCCTTTGCCCCAAATGGTTTCGCCTCAAACAAGCTGATGGCTGCCAAGGAAACAAGGGCGCTCGCGGGCGGGCGCGCATGCGCAAACGACGTGGCAAGCTAAGCTAAATGTGCGCTGACTTGAATCTCTCGGTCTGTCTGCTGCTAATAATGTATGGTTGTTTTGGTAGGTTGTTCGGTACCGGGGAACTACTCACATGGCGTCGTTGGCATGAAAATGTCAGCCCATACTCACCCCCGATGGGATATTTTTTACCCTTTTCCGGGGAAAACACAGCAAACTTTATGGAAAGTAAAAGGCAATGCAGACTAAAAAAATAATACAGAAAGGTAGGACGCTTTGCAAATCACAATAAAAAAGTTTAAAAGTAAATATTTTTATTGTGGGGGAAATTTCTATCCCACTTTTCCTGTCCACAGTATTTAGGAAACATAACAGTATAGGCTTGCCATGTAGGGATTAAAATGCTAACTCAGAACTAAGGGAGAAACGTGCCAAGAGGAAGGCCGGCTTAGCAAATCCACACTGTGATCAACTCCCACGCGAAAACCTATGTCCGCACTGTGGAAGGACGTGTGGATCCAGAATTGGCCTCCACAGTCACTTACGGACTCTGTTAAAACCCTGTTTATGGAAGACAATCTTACTTGGCTATGAGTGATTGCCAAAGAAGAAGCAGCCTCTTGTATATTGAAACATGGTTTTAATAAATAGGCAAACCTAGCAAATACTCAAGCCAGCTCATGCATTTGGCAACCTAGAAAATTAATGTTCATTAGAGACATTTATTCATATATAATGCTGTGGCATTTTCCCTCCTAGGTGTGTGACATCATACTGGGTTCATAAGGAAAGGGTTAATTAATTGTAAAATGACTAACCAATGGGAACCCAAGGGGAGGAGTTAGAGTTAGGGTGGTTGAGAAGACAGTCTGGAGTTAGAGAAGATAAGTCTGGGTTGGGCTAGTCTGGTGTGTGTGAGAGAGAAATTGTTAAGAGGAGTCAAACAGTTGAGATAATCAGTCAGAAGGTATTAAGAAGGTATAGGCCAGTAAAGAAACTAAAGTTAAGATACTGACAGGAATATTATCTGAGAAACCATGAACTTGTTAATGTTTATAAAATAAACTTGTTTATTTGGTTCACTTTTAACAACTGTCGACTCATTGTTTTACCCGAGAGTAACTGGTTGGTGGCAGTGGGGAAGCGAGCACAGTGGTGGCACAGAGATCAATAGACTGTTAAACGTCTGGGGACGCTGTGTGATTGCCACAAATGATTTTATGTATTTACCTGTACATAAAATTGTCAAATATTATCAGACGTCTCAAACGTTAGGCTACTCTTTTGTTATGAGTCAAAGCTGTGTTTGTAAGTTAGGAATTTAACTTTTGCAAAAAATATTCAGCCTTGAAGTTTAGTTACTTTTCGAGAACAGAGAAGCTCTAAGAAATAATACAGTGACTGCCTAGCAACCAGGAGAGAACCATTATGTGTGTATGTTTGTGTATGTTTTTGTGCAAATGTGTTTGTTTGCAGAGGGATAAGAAGCAAAGAAGCAGGTTTGGCCTAGCAGATGAGCAATGTCAGCAGTCTAGACTGTTACTATTTTATTTTGCTACAGACCTGGGCCTAAACAAATGGAAGATGTTCCCATGGATGTGGAGAGAACAACACTGAGACAACTCAAACCTGGATCTTGGCAGAGAAGAATGCTGTTTTCACAAGCCAATTGGATTTCTGGTTTCTACGTGAAAGAATAGTATACTATAATAGACTATTACTATAAAAGCATAATATTACTGTAACAGGCTACGGCTATTATTTTCAAGAAAGTAAATGTCAAAACTTAGTTTTAGTCTTACACTGTCCTCTAGGTGGCAATGAAGTTACATTCATGTATAGCTTCCCAACCCCAACCCCCATCTCTCTGTCTGGAAAATTATTTCTGAGGCACATTTTTAATTACCATTTTTAGGGTCAGTTCATCCATTATGTTTGTGCTAATTTTTGCAAAACTAGTGCTCTAATATACACATGCAGAGAAACATCATAAATGTGGGACATGACTGACTCCACTGACAGTGGTCTAAGCTACAAAAGAAAATGATATTTTGTACATAATAGATAATATACATATATTTGTGAAAGAAAGTTTGTGGTTTTAGTGTGCAAAAAATTACACCAGGGACTGAGTAACCTGATGCCTTAATAGATGTGTATTCAGTGAATGGATTGTTTAGTGTCACAAATTGTGCTTCCTTACAGCTTACAATCACATGCAACAAGGTGGAATGTAAGAGAGGTTCAGAGAAGACTAACCCAAGGTCATACAGTTTCAGGTAATGTTGCCGTGTTGGTCTGTCATAATAAATAACAATGATGAAAGATTTTTTAAAAGAATATTGAAAGATGTTCCAGTAGCAACTTAAAGACCAGCTAAGTATAAGCTTTCTAGGTATGAGCTTTCGTGTATATACACACTTATTCAGATACTCTGAAACAGAGGTCACTACAACCTTATAACTGTTGATGACTGTGAATGATGGCAGTTTGTTCCACAGAGAAGGGCAAGGGATTTTTAAAGGGATAGATGTCCAAAATTAGCTTTAGCATGTATAATGGGACATGGATCCAATATCTCTGTTCAGACCAGGTCTCTCCATTGTTTTTAGTTTGGTAATGAGTTGTAATTCAGCAACTTCTCTTTCAAGTGTATTTCTAAAATTCTTTTGCAATAAGACAGCTACTTTTAAGATCTTGTATAGAATGTCCTGGGAGACTGAAGTGTTCTCCTATTGGTTTCTCTGTTTTATGATTCCTGATGTCATTATGTCCATTTATTCTTTGGCGTAAGGTTTGTCCTGTTTGTCCAATATAGAGAGCTGAAGGGCACTGTTGGCCTTTGAAAGCATATATAATGTTGGAAGATGAACAATTAAATAGGCCTGAGATGGTATGTTTGATGTTATTGAGGCCAATAATGATGTTGTCCAGGTATATGTGGCAGCAAAGTTGGCATCTAGATTTATTGCAGGCTCTTGTGCCAGTGTCCAGGAATTTGAACTATGATATTAACTGTTCATAAGAAGGTAAGAACAGCCTGCTGGATCAGGAAATGGCCTATCTAGTCCAGCATCCTATTCTCCCAGTAGCCAACCTGCGGCCTGCCTTTGGGAAACCTGCAAACAGGACCCAAGCACAAGAGCTAACCAGCCTATATTTGGCTTGTGTTTTGTGTACCCCAGATAGAAATTCAGCCATCGTACCTGACAGCTGGTCAGGGGCGGTGGTAGGTGTATGTCTAGAATATGTAGCCATTTTTTCTTCTTCCTTTGCATGGAACAGCAGATTGCTGATATTCTGGCAGGGCTATCACATGCAGTTACAACTTCTTTGTGCTTATAGAGCTGCATAAGGGTAACTGAATATTAAAGTATTTTTAGAAAAATTGGTGCTTGGAAATTAGACTTCATTTTCTTGATCCTATTAAACATTGAGCTATTGATCAGGTTTTCACCCCCCCAGTTTGGGAAACTAGGATAAATGAACTCAACACTGCTCTGTTTAATCTTCTGCGTTAAGAAAAATAATTGTATTGTTTCCACACCCCTTCCCTTAGGTGGAAAGGTGCATTAGACACTGCCCAAGATTAAGAAGCACTGGTTCTGGGAACTGACTCCATCCTTCCTGTTAGATTTATCACATCAGCTGTGTCACTTCATATTTGCACAGGTCACATGCAAGCTTTTTTGAAAATGCTGAGTTATTACATTTTGTACATGTCAACATTTCAGCTTTAAAAAATGGAACACATTTTTAGTTTTTTTAAAAATCAACCATTTATAAATCTGAAATATATTTTATTTTAGGAAACATTAACTGTATTAAGCTTTTAGAACAAGGAAGGGAAAATATAAATCAAAGCACATAATGATAGATAGTGGATCTGTGGATTTTCTCTTGTGTTTCAAATGAGAAAGGAGTCACAGACACACCTGCTAGTTACGGTGTAAGAAAACCCCTATTATATCTTCTTAGATATTGATCAGGAGGAAATCTGTATTTACACCTTTAGAAAATAACCAGCTTATTTGAGAAAAAGAATTTATCCTTATCTCAGGTTGTCTTCATAGCACATTTCAGTTGCTTCAACAATTTAAAGATTTTTTTAAAGAAATTAAATCTTATTCTTTGTACTGATGTGTAGAACTGAGCAATCTTCAGCCTTTTTGTAGTTCCTAGGTTTATTGTTTAACCAAAGGCCATGACAAACTTGTATCAATCAATAGTGTTAATAAAATAATACAAAACATACATCTACAATACAAAAATCTGCAAAGACTTTGCCTGTACATTAAAACATAGTTTCCCTTGTGCATCTCTGGCAACTCCAATCTGAATATTATTTTGCTTTTTAAAAATCCATTTTTGTTGCTCTAAGTACATATATTGAATGTGGCACATTTGTGCACTTGACCCTTTTAGACCTCTTCACATTGACCTGGGAGTAGGCATCATTGAATGTGGTGGGATTTGATTCTGAGTAGAGATGGCCATTTTTAGTTCTCTCAGTTTCTCCTTTTCCCAATCTTAAATTCAGTTCTCCATATTTCTGCAGCAAGTTGTGATTTTAAAAAAATCCTCAAAAATAAATAAATCAGCATTTCAGTTCAAATTTGTTCTAAGAAACACATGCTTGTACTGTATGCAGTTTTGAATAATGCAAGCCATTTCCCTAACAATGAATTTTTATGTTACTTTCATGAATATGTTCATTTTTATGCACACTTTCTCCCAATATTTTTGGATACATTGGTTGGAGAAATGCATTGCAGAATTCAGATATGTACAAATTTCTAAGGATGACTATGTTTCAGTTCTCACAGGGTTTTGGAATGTGTGCATTTGATAGATTCACCTTTAAATGTGAACAGAATCAAATTTCTTCCCCATCCCTAATTCTGAGTATACAGGTTGGCACAGGAAGAAGCTTAGATTTGTCTACCATTCCATTTGCAAATGCCACATTTTGGAGTAGTGTACCCTTGCTAGGCAATCTTAACTCCTACTGATTAATCTCCTGCCTTAGGGCCAAACCTGATGCTACACCCAGATGTGTGTAGATTTACCACTGTGAAAAGCAGCATTGGGATGCCCCAACAAAGAACAGAAAAAATGGCATGGGGGAAACACATTTAACTCTTTCCCTTTTGGTTGTTTTTTCCTACTTAAAATAAGACACCCTTCCTCTTCTCCCTAAGCTAGGGAAGAAATAGCTTGGGTGGGTAGTTGAAGTGAGCAGGTAAATGGCAAGAGGAGTCAGTGTTAAGGACTTCTCCTTGACATTCTTCCACCCTTGCATTACAGCCAGGAAAGGCTACTTTTAATTTGAAAAACTCATGAGAAATCTACATGATCTTTTGCACAAGATCTAGTTTAGCCCTCATATTTTCAAATCATCTAGCAGTCCATTGCACAGTTCCTACTCAAACTGCCATTGTTTTTATGCCACCCCTTGTATTATATGTAAATGCTAATTATATAATGCAGTAACATATCTGAATTGCTTGTCCACGTCCTACTGACCAGAAGCCTTTGATCATTTATATATTAGTTGTGTAAGGGCACCAGATCGAAATCATGCATGTCATTGTTCTTTTTTAAAAAGAAGTAAACACTAACACTTTCTCTAAGGTTATCTTATTGTATGTGAACTTTACAGATGATGAGAAAACTATTTCATAGATTACATTACAGTATTAGGATTATTCCATCAATTATCCCTCTGCTTTTTTTGGAACTGGCATTTTCCTTCCGTCAAACTCTTTTAGGACAGCCGGACTCTCAGATGTTTATCAGTTCCTTCATGTGGAGCATAACACAGCACATGTGTGACTACTCTGGTGCTGACATGATAAAACATATTGCAGAAGAAGAGAGACAGCTGTGGACAGAAAGTTTCCAGTATTGTTATAAGATACTTTCCAAGAATCATCTTGCAGCCTAAGAAGAAGCCTAGTGTCACTTTGTACAAAGCTCGTTTTACTTACCTAGTCAGACTGGAGAAGTTTGAGCAGAACTTGTAAAATAAGGGCTTTGACTTTGCAAACTATAGACACCATAGAAATTTCAAATTTGTAAAGAAGTTAAAGGTAAGACGTAATTGAATTCTCAAGAAGAGAGAGGTTTAAATTTGAATCATGATGTAGCCTCTACTAAAGCTATATAAATATAATAAATAGGAGAAAACCGATTCATGTAATGGGCGGAATCAAGACACAACTGCTTTTGGCTCACAGATGGGCTCTTTGAATCCCAGCTGATAAGTATAAAATTACACTTATCTTTGTAGAACCATGAATATGTTTCTTGTTTGCATAAGCCACACATAGGCTTGTCTCTGTGCCATATATCACGGTTTTTAGAATGGTTTCGTTTGTTCCTTACAGCTGCTTATTCCTACCACACAAATGACAGGAATTCTATTTCTCAAATCTTTGAAGAAAGATAAAGATCTTGACCTCTCTTATGCCGAATGGATGAATGAGTTTTCCACCACAGATCTGATGGAAAAATCTGATATTGTTTAAACAGGAAGTACTAATTGAAAGTGGATGGGATGAAATGAGAAACATAAAAGAACAGCACAAGCTCCCAAAGGGGTGGGGCGGTTATTTTCTCTTCAGTGTTTACATTTTCCACAGATTGCTTCTAAGTCAGCTACTTTGCTTTACAACTCTGATTAAGAAGTAGATAGTAATAGAGACATGTTTTTAAGAAGGGTGGTAAAGGGTAGTTCAAGCCTCAGATAATCACTCCCCAGATTAGGATGCTGGCATCTCCCCAAAGCGGAACCACTTCTTCTTCCAAATACCCATCTTGTTGGCATTAGGGGGAAATAAGGTAGTGTGTTCCAGAGGGTTGGATTTAGCTCTGATGCTAATCCTTACTTGGCCATGGTCCCTTGGAACTTGTCCACTACATTTGGGAAGGTATATTGCCGTTCACAATTTACATATTTTCTCCAGGAAGCACCAGCTGATATAACTTCTGTTTAGTCGAGTAAGCATGATTGCTAGGTAAAATACAAAGTGGCCTTGGGATTTAGGAATGAGGAGAATCATCAATTCCTCTCAAAGGTTTTATGCAGTACAGTTACTCAGATTTAATTGTGCAAATCAACAGAATACATGCAGATCTGCATATCCTAGACATGTTAATATGAATGCCTTTCCTTTAACATCACACACACACACAGCATTTTTCCCTGACAGGAATCAAGGCAGTTTATGTATAAAAACATGAATCTTTTTTTTCTTTTTTTTAAACCAACCTATTAAACATTGCTAGAACTAAAACTGTGAGCATATATAAAATCTGTTTGAAACATACAAACAATTGCAATAAAAACAGCATGGCACCAGCCCTTTCATAAAAAGTCAATTCCCAAAAGGCTGTTGGAACAAGAAAGTCTTCACCTGCCAGCAGAAGGACAAGGAGGAAGCCCATCTAGCTTCTTGAGGGAGGGAGTTCCAGAGTCTGGGAGCAGCCACATGTAGGCAATGTTATCTTCTTTGCAGTGCCCGCTGACAATACTATAACCATTTAAGGTGGATCAAAAGTGACTGAAAGCAGAGAGGGGCAGGTAGGTAAACAGAACCCAAAGGCACCAGAACCTTCATCCTCAACATGCTGTTTTCAATCTAGATTTATTCTAGATCCTGCCATCCAGAAAGGTAGGTGTGGTTACTTGATACACTGCCCTGCTTGATTAAGTTGTCTATGCCTTTTATGCTTTGCCCCCCTACAGGAATTGGGATTGGGGGGAATCTTATCCCTCCCAGTAAATTTTGAATAGGAACAAAGTGTTATGGCCAAATTATCTTTCTATATCAGTCCTTCACTCTTCTCTCCACTCTCCAAAACCTTCCCGTATGAATTCTTTAGTGTTCTGGATATCATAAAAGTTCAGAAGAGCAGCTAGCTGGTGATTTATTTTTTATTGTGCAGGGCTATAAAGTTAAAATTGGCTTAATCTATAAACAAAAGTGGGATAATTGTGAATATAACAAAGTAATTACTAAATATAAGCACATTCTTCGTTGCTCTGAGTTATTTTAGTATACCTATTTTAACTGCTTACTATCATCCATAATAATACACCCAGTCTGTTTCCCCAAGGGCTGACAAATTATCTGAGACCCAGTACTGAAGGCTGTGTTGCCTTGCTATGTGGGTGGGGAAAACGAAGCCTACTAGGAAAGACTGGAATGATATTTACATTCTGTGGCTGCCGTTGTGACATATATAGGTGGAAATACATACATCAGCTGTTATTGTACAGATGCTCTTTCTTTTAGTTACAAGGGAGTTAGTAGTCTGGGGAAGAATGCAATAAAACATACATCCATGTTTTGACCTTTTTTTCTTTTTCATTGCTTTTTCTTATTTTAATTTTTTGGGGAGGAATAAAGCATAACAAACCATCAAATGTGGTATTTACTGAAGGGCCTTATCCAAACATCATAAACCATTTCCAAACTTCAGGTAAATCTGTTCTCTTCTCATGTGACATGTTGTAATATCTCCATCTGTCTTGTAATAAGGCTTCTGTTGAAATTGTACAGTTCTGTTAGCATAGCTTTTGTTCTCAATATCAGTAACCTCCTTACAATCCTTTTCCCTCCACAAATACATCCCATCACACAAAGCCTGGCAACTCTGACACTGTGGACTTTGTTTCCTCTTCCTGCCTTCCTGTGGGGTCGCCTGTTTTTACTAGTGATGATGGGTGATAACTCCTTGGCTTGGTTTGAAAAATATTTGGGGGTTTTCAAGCTTCCTTAAGTAAACTTTAAAAAAAAATAATTTTCAGTATTCTTGAGAAAAGTTCAAACAAACAATTCCCAAATAGGTGAAACACATATAGTCCAGGCCCACCAGACAAAGGACAGGACTGCCAAGGGGTCTGCCCAGTGGGCACATGGGACTTCGCCAAATATGGTCCTCCAGGGAGCATGAGATATCTGGTTTCTCATAGAGGCTCCCCACATAATTCAGAACCCTGAAGAATCACTGGAAGTGATATGAATTCCCATTAAAATTTATGGACCTAAGTTAGTCATGGCCATAATTCTAAAAGGTCTAATCTTGGCAAAAGTTTCTTGAATACAATCCTATACAAATTTCTAGAAATATTCTCAAAGCAGTTAGCAATAAAATAATAACAATAAACTCGTATAGCAGAGTTTGAAATGCTCTATGTATACTTGTTATATTAGTATATCGGGTATCCATTGGCATATGGGTGACACCACACCAGCGATGTCCATATCATAACTGGTGATGTGCCATACTTCCTCTTCCACCCCTATGCCATTTTTTTGGTGGGATAACCAGCCTCAGATAACCAACATGCTTAAGTCTAATTAATGCATGAAGGGGTTAATACCATAGAGTTAGCTGTCCTCCCAGGCTTAGCTGAATCCACTTCCCCTCACCTTGAGAGGAACTAGGTAATCAAGCCTTTGTTCTCTCCTCACTCTACCTGAGAAGCTCAACATGGGGAGAGGTTTGAGCTGGTTGTTCTGGCTCAGCTGCGTGGTTCTCACAAGCTACTCTTGAGTTCCTATGCCAATAATTTAGGAACTTTTACCACTTTGTAACTACTGGTAAGTTAAGTTTTAATGTCTGTGTTCTGAAGTGCATGAACTTGACCTTTGAAGAGTTTGTAAGTAAACAATTTTTAATTTATCAAACATGGTTTCTTCCTGTGCAGGTAGAAGAGAGAAACTTTAGGAAGAAGTTTTTTAAGGGGACATTTTGCAACCCACTTAGAAGGGCATATTTTAAAGGTCCAACAGCCTATATTTCTGTGCTTTACTTCGCTGCATATTTTGAGATTTTAAATCTCTGCTGAAGTTCTCTCACCAGAGTTCTTGCCCCAAACCTGGATTTTAGCATCCAGGAATCCTTTCTATATTTTTCTTTTGCACCAACAGTTCTGAAATCTTATTTTTTTAAAATGCATTTGATTTTAATGTTTTAATGCTTTAAAAAATCTGAATACCCTTCCACTTTTCACATTTTCATTGAGGTAGACGTTAAGTAAAATTTGAAACAACTAAAACACTCTTATCATTTCATGTTTGTTTTTCTTCATTGATTTTCAGGAATCTATTTCATTTCAGGGAGTGAGGGAGTACAGGTCTCTTGCTCGAAAATAATTAATCACATATCACATATTCTAAATAGACATTTCTCTGCACAATTGAAAGCTATTTAAGATAGCTGCTTTACAAGTGGGTAAAACTAGTTTCTGTTGCATCTATTTAAAAATATTTACAATGTTTATGAGCTGTAGCCAAGCAGTACTCACTAAGCGACATGAGCTGCTGCTTATATAAAAGTGATATCAGCAGCTGCTTATATAAAAGTTAAGTGGCAGGCTTTGGGGGTGGGTTTTTTTCCTATGTTTAAGAAAACACAATAACACAGCACAGCAATCTGTCTTCCCACCCCAACCCTCAAGCAAGGCTATTTCCTTATTTGTTGTGTAGAGACAGTTGACAAATAATAAAACTGGATATTTCCAGCTTTAAGGGCAGATCTTCCAAAGAACATTGCAGTTACGCCAACAAGTCCCACCTCAAGTTGTTCTTTACCCTTCTGTGCATCTAGTTCTGTGTACCCTGGGTTCTGACATTGTCACAATGTGTTTCTCTGATTTTTGTTATTAGCTCTGGCTGGCAAAGAAAATGTACCGTGTTATCCTAAACATATAAGAAAAGCCTTCTGGATCAGGCAAGTGGCTCACCTAGTCCACCATTTTGTTATTACAAGACACCTATGGAAGCCCACAAACTAGGATCTGGGCTCAACCATACTCTCCCCTGGTATTCAGAATCATACCTCCAGCAGTGGAGGTAGAACATAATCACTAGGGTGGGGTACCAACTTGAATAAAATAATGGGGGAGAAGGGACAGGTAAGGCCCGTCCCACATAAATGATCATGAGATGTGGTACATGCACACCATCTGAATGGCAATGCCCATCAACTTTGAGACGGCAGCCCCCTTAATTATTTTAGGGGGAGAGCGGAGGGACCTTGGCCCCAGGAGTTGGTTAGTAATGTTATTGTATTGACCCAGGCTATGGCCTGAAGGCACATGAGGCAGTGGCCTTAATGACGCTAATTAGGTCTGGATCTAGTTAGTGCTTTGCATGGGTATGCCACCTGGGGCTCCATGACGGGAGAAAGGTGGGGTAGAAATGCAAGAAAATACATACATACATATATACATACATACGCAAGCAAGCTGCAAGGCACATTAAACTACAGCCATACCTTGGGATAAATATGCTTCAGGATGAATATTTTCGGGTTGCGCTCCGCGGTGACCCGGAAGTAACGGAGCATGTTACTTCCGGATTTTGCCGTGTGCGCATGTGCAGACACTCAAAATGGTGTCACATGCATGCTCGGAAGTGCCGAAACACGACACGCGCAGATGCGCAGACACGGGTTACATTCGCTTCGGGATGCGAACGGGGCTCCAGAACGAATCCCTTTTGCATCCCGAGGTACCACTGTAGATGCTATGGAGAGGTGTCACTCAAAAGTGGGGCTGCCATAATTGGAAGCAGTGCCATGTTTTTGGTACTGCAACGTGTTGCTGCACACTAAAGGTATGTAAAACGAGAATCAATGAGGATAGATTGTCTTATATTGATGGGGGAAATTGTGCTTGCTCCTGTTCTGCACAACCAGTGAAAGATACAGGAGCTGTATTCGTCATATATTATAGCTAGAGGTGGACAGACATGCCCATTTTTGTTTCTTTCAGTTTCTTACTTTCCCTGCCTTAAGTTCCATCCAACACATTTCTGCATCAGTTCACAGAGGCATAGTGTGTGGGGTTCCAGGGGGCTGTGGCCCCATGTGCATGATTTTTGAGGGGTGCAAACCAGGCACCGCCATGCGCAGGCACTCCTATGATGGCCCGGTGCTCTTCTCTGCCACCAAGGGCCACATTGGCCAGCCAAGCTTTCCCCTGCGCAGGTGGCAGCTCAGCATGGCCCCACTTTGCTCCAGTGAGGGTGGGGTTGCTCTGGTGGCATCGGTAACGGGACTGGGCTGGTGCCCCCCAACTGGCACAGCGGCAACCAACGCTATGCCACTGTCAGTTTGTGAATATCTTTTAAGCACTTATAAAAAATTATCAGCACTTTAGTATGCAATGCTCCTAATATAAACATTATTTCTCTGTAATATGCACCTTTTTGCAAGCAGTACCCTTAATATAATGCATTTCGGGGTACAATTTTCACTAATGTGTGCATTGTTATGCATACTTTGTCCTAATGCATGCATCCTCATAGACATTACTTGGTTGAAGAGCTGTATGAATTAGGTGCACATTAAAATGTGAACCTTAATTATGGCAACCCAAATTGGTGCCTCCATGACAGACCAGTTGCAAAGAGTTCTTGAAGCCATTAAGAGCACTGGCAGTGAGATACAAGAATCTTGGTGTTCTGGCTGTGTTCTTGTTCTTCCAAGTGCAGTTTCTCTGGAGCTATTTGAAAAAGTAATGAATGGATTATCATACATGTGTCGGTGTAAGAAGACCCAAATACATCAAGATCCCCTGAAGCGGCCCTGGAGTCTACAGATGTTCTCTCAGAAAGAGACATGTATATTTTAGATCTTGCATTAATTTTTACTGCATCTTCAGACACACACTTGGCCCAGGAGAGTGCACCTGTGCCTTTAGAAAAGATAAGAACAAGACTGAGAGCCTAAGACATGTGGTACAGGACACAAGGAGAATGAGAATGTACTTGGGAGCCTTAACTTCTTCCAGACATCACAGGCAGACATCACAGCCCGTTAAGTAACTTTAGGATCACATTAAAGATACCTGTCTTACAAGTCAAACCTGTTTTTGTTGTTGAATCTATTCCATGGTGTATTCTAAATAGTTTTGATGGTCATGTGTTATATCTTAGACCCTCCACTGCAGTCCTGAAGCTGCCTTTGTGGTTGCACAATAGGCCTTAATACCTATATCCATGAACACACTTGCTCTTTCAGCGGCACACTAGGGATTGCCTCCATCTTTTCCCTACATACTGCCCTGCAAAGAGTCCTTAAAGCTTCCCAATCCTATAACAGTACTTTTGCTTAGATCAGAAAAGTCACACTCATAATACAATGCTGCATTATTCTATCTGTACTGTGCAGCAGTTTCTTACATTTAGCCATTTGTTGCACTTCTATGTGGCATGTTTTGAAAAAGGGACACTAGGTCATGTTAGCTGATTTTAACATGCTGAACTTTTGTGGTGACTCCATTCTTGCACCAGGGTGTTCAGTGGGCCACAGACA
This sequence comes from Podarcis gaigeae, assembly GCF_964106915.1. Taxonomy (NCBI): domain Eukaryota; kingdom Metazoa; phylum Chordata; class Lepidosauria; order Squamata; family Lacertidae; genus Podarcis; species Podarcis gaigeae. The sequence goes on from NC_139680.1 coordinate 60,349,961, forward strand.
CAACCACAAAACCAACCCAATGACGCAGATTGGCATGTGACATAAACAAGCTGAGAGAGACCAGAAAGTCAGCAATGAACTCTCAGGAACTGCTCTTTTTGTTTTGTTAAGACAAACATTTCATATTTCATAACCGTGTAAAATGCATGGGAATTTAGCGTGTCCAGTTTCATTGTTTTCAAAGGAGCATGGCAACATTTGTGTTTGCAGTATATTTTATATATGGGAATATTTCACCTTTATTTGTGTATGTGGGTGTACTTTCTTTTATGTGTTGGTCTGTCCTATGAATGTTTATTCAGTTGTAAAGTTTCACTGTATTCTAATGGACTCTACTCTGAAGTAAGTTCTAATGAAACAGATATATAGTATGTGATATAACTAGAGAGGTGGATAGATAATGTGATAATTGGGCATAATCATGGATTGTGTATATAACCATGTACCTGTGCATAAATAGATTTAGCTTCAGATCCCAGACTTGAGGTCTGTCATGGCACATATCCAGCTTTGGCATATTCTTAAGTTGGGAATGTTATTTATTTATTTAGTAAGTAAGTAAGTAAGTAAGTAAGTACCCCATCTTTCCTTGAGAACCTTCCCTAAGCAGCTAACAGAAGTAAAATCATTATGAACTATCAAGTCAATATAACATATCACACCACATGAAACCAGAGCCAATGAAACAACAAAAACATCAGTCAGTTAAAACCGGCATGATCAGAAATGCACACAGCAGCAAAGAAAAATGAATTGTGTCTGAATTAGGAAGTTTTCATCTGCCGACAGAAGGTAATTGGAGAGGGGTCTAGACAAGCCTCCCTCAGAAAGGGCTCTAGAGTGTGTCTCTCTACCCCCTGCCAAAAGTGTATTGTGTGTTGATGGGGCTGAAATGAGCTTCTCTTGAAGATTTTATAACCATGTCAGCTTATATGGGAGAGGGTGATCTTTCAAGTAACGTGGTCCCAAGTTGTTTAGGGTTTGATGGGTCATAACCAGCATTAATAACCCTGACCCAGTTTAGCAGCCAGTGAAGCTGCTATAACCATAGGGTCACGTATTTGCTGTAACTGGCTCTGGTCAAGAATCTGGCTGCAACACCCTGAACCAGCTTCAGAGGCAGCCCCATAAAGAGCACATTACATAGCCCAAACAATACAAAACTAAGGATTGTATTAGTAATCGTGGTAAACCTGACATCTCCAAGAACGAACCTAGTTAATGCACTGTTCTTAGCTGTGCAAAGATGCTCTTGGCCACCGAAACCTGGGCTGAGGGATGCATCTGCAATAATACCCAAATGGAAAACTGGAATCTTCAAGGGGAGTACAGTTGAATCCTAGACAAGCTGAAACCACATTCCCTCATCTGAAATATGTTATGACCTCAGAGTCTTGATTCCCCATCTTTGAGGGATGAAGCCATGGATTTGAAGGCAGTGGGAGCGAATTGCCACCAGAGCCATCCCTACTATCTTGGAAGCATTCACACACGAGGAGCACATTTTACCTCCTCTGATCAAGCCCAGAAGCCCAACTGGAGCTATGGCGTCCTTTGTCCAGTGTGAAGCAACAGCTGATAAACAGGCCGGGCCCCTTTAATGGAAGAGGCCAGTGGTGGAGTGTTTCTGGCTGGTGCCTGGGGCAGGGTGCACAGTTGGCTGACTGATTTGAAGGGTTCACTCATGGCGCCCTGCGACCCCAGCGCTGCTTGGGCTGGCAGGGCACATGCCTGTTGTGTCCTTCTCAAGCCCTATGTGTTCCCTTCCCTGTGGCATCCTTTTCACACAGCCCTTCACCTGGCCTGCAGGCTGGCAGGGCATTGTGAGGAATGCCCTCCCCCAAAAAACTGTGCCTGGGGCAATGCCCCCCCCCCCGCCCAAGGTATGCCTCTGGAAGAGGCCTCCTCTCACTGAAGGCAGATCTAGCCCCCCTCCCCCCACCCAAAGGAGATGCTGCTCTATTATAATGTTCAGGCTGAGTTTGATCTGCCTTGCTTTCCTTTGCAGATCCAGAAATTTTGCCTTGAACTCTCCTACTTCTGAGGCCATTGCTTGAAGCAGAACAAAGGATTGGAACCACCACAAAACAGGGCCTTCGAGTCCCATATTATCCAGGTAATCTGGGAAAAAACCCCTGCCTTGTTATTTATTGATTCCTGATTTTGCCAACAAGCTGAGTAATAAAAGTAGTAAGCATTACTTTTAACCATATAGTATGATTTAAATGGAGCCCCTTAGAATATGTTCCTGAAAGCTGGATGCTGCCCAACGGTTCCACGAAGAGGATTCGTGGTGATTGCAAAATACATTTATAGCATGGGCCTGGAAATGCACCCACTTATTATGCCCCAAGTACTGAGGCAAATTTACTGGTGCTGGAATGTCATATCCTGCTGAGCAACCGCGCTTGTAATCATAACACAATATGCTCCCTATTTATACAGCTAGAGCCTACGGTGTTTGTTACATTCATGCTAGCAATGGGCACACTGGTAATGGTTTCTGAGGTTTAGCTGCACGAGATTTCTGTTATTTCCTGTTTTTGATCAGCCAGAAATTCAGTACTGGAGGAAATCTTTTTCTTGAAGCTGTATAATGTTGCATCATATATATTCAGTTTTGTTTCATATCAGTTTATCTAAGACAGTTCACCATCTCTTGATTGCTATTAAAAGATCAAGTGGCCCTTGCCATATGTGTTTCTTTCTGTGTGTGTGTCTGTGTGCATACGCATATAAAATGTTGATTTGTATAATTTCTTACCAAAATATCTTGGCTATTTCCTAACATAATAGTAAATAATCAAGCACCTCTTGAATATAAAATAAAAGAGGCAACTTTCATTGAACTTAAAATGTTCTCTTGCAAACTAACAGAAACCAATGTTAGAAATTACAATTACATAACTACCCTATGCCTGTTTAATATTCGCTGGAAAGCCACTTTTTAAATTTTGAAAACAAGAGATTCCATCGGGTGCCGTTTGAGAAAATAATTATCTCATTCTCCAAGACTTTCATCAAAACCGTTACTAAATTGTTTATAAGTAGTGTTTTCCAGCTATTTATGTAATATGAGTATTTTAGAAGCCTGTTATTTCCACCTTGCTGCATACGTGGTTTGCTGTGGTGAATTTGTACGTAAATGAGGTTTCTTCTGTGGCTTCTCCGCAAAGATTGGAGAGCTAGATTATGCAAAAGGTAGCAGGAGCTTTTCCCGTACTGGATAAAGAAAGAAATGCAGTTGTGAGTCATACAGCACTTACAGTTTGTTCCATTGCCTCCCATTTAGGCTAAAATGCAAGAATCACTTTCTGATCCTTTAATTTGCAGCTACAAAGCACAGAGAAAATAATTAACTATGGCTCAAATAACAACTTATTCATTCAGTATTCATACATGCATACTGTAGTCACAACTGCTGGAGCAACCCAGCCTCTTATACATTTATCCTGATAGTCTACTAGTTTTTGTACTGTTGGTTTTATTGTATTTTTAAACTTTACTGTGCCTGTGTTTTCCTTCCTTCCTTCCTTCTTATAGATTTTATTAAAATTTGGAAAAAGCAATACAAAAAATAATGTCAAATATCTTTTTATCAAAGCTAAAAAGCTAGTATGAATAAAAATACTGAAATGGAGAGAAAGATATAGAGAAATAGAAAAAGGATAAAGGATAAAGGGAAAAGAAAAAGAAAGAGGGGGCAGAAAAAAGAGAACTTCCAATTCTTAATTTGTTAGCTATATATAAAAATTATTCAGTACATCCACTCCAAGGTAACACCCAATAAATCCACATTCTATAAACCAACACTATATTCAATCCTCAAACACAAATACAGTATCATGAATTCATTTTCTTTTCATGCAAGAAATCTATAAGAAGCTTCCAATCTTTAGTAAAAGTTGACAATGACTTTTCTCCAATTAAACATGTAACTTTGCCATCTCAGCTAAATCCAGTAATTTTTGCAACCATTCCTCCATTGTTTGTAATGATGAGTCTTTCCATCTTTGTGCATATAAAAGTGGAACAGGCTATCTCCGCCACCCAAATTACCCCTGGACTCAGGCATGGGCACAACCCCCTCACAGGGGTTGACCAAACCATCGAGTCCCTGGATTCCTTTAACGGAATACCCTTCACATAGGGATGGTGAGACCGCTCTCCCATCCCTATCACCTGAACAAGAGCCTATCAGCAACCTTACAAGTTATGACGATTTGCTACGCGGCAGGCGAAACCCAAATGGCACCAGCCAATCAGCCAAGTGGGGGAAATTCCTGCTGTGCCCCTGTCCCAACGACAGACGACACACGACGGCAAAGCAAGGTCAAGCACAACAAGCCCTAAAGGTAGGGAGAGGTGGGCAGGTGTTCCAAATGCACACGCCAAAAGAGGAAGCTCTGGGTCACATGCATGGGCATAAATAGGTCCCTCAAACCATTTGGACTGCGTCCCATTGGCCAGATTGTACCCAACTTAGGGACCTACCAATCGGGTGTTGTGGCTTACCAATTGTACCCACCCACAACACACGGTGTTGGTTGTCCAGGTCTCACTGCAATACGTGCCCTCTTTAAGGGAGGACCCAATTAACTAGGAAGGATGTTTCTTCTTCTTTTTCAAATATATATACAAAATGCTTGCAAAGTGCTTCTCAAAAGATGGTTAGGATAATCATTTCTCTCAAGGAGGCATTTATTTTCTACCTCGTGCACCCAACTAGTCAATCCACTCCTGTCTGCTGCCCCTTGCCTATATCCTCAGGTTGGAATACCTAGAAGTCATCCCACACAGCTTATATTCTTCCATCCTTGTTTGTAAGTCAAACTGGGTGAAAGTAGAACTCGGACCAAACAGAGATCTCACTCATGAAAAACAAGAGATTCCTTCACATCTCAGTTTTAAAGTGAAGAAGCCAGATTTGTGCTCCCAGTTTTTGATGTCTCATGTGACCAGAAAAGCAAATGAAGAGGTTGATGAGAAGAGGACAATGGAAGAAATTCACTGGCCTAAGATCAGCTGTTTTGTATCTTTAGTGGAAAAGTGGTGTGTGTGTATGTGTGTCAGGGAAAGAGACTAGAGTAATAGCCTTGCAAGGTGTGAATATTTGGTTTTCTTGGAATTTGCAAAATATTCTTAGTGGATTCAAAATGAAAAAGAAGATATTCAGCAATCTTATTAGGATGCTGCCTTATGCCAGCTCATGCTATTTGTCCTCATAGCCCCGTGTCGTCAAACTGGCGACAGCTCTGTAGGATTGGGCAAAGGAATTCCCATTATCTGCTACTTGATTCTTTTAACAGGAGTTGCCAGGGATTGAACCTAAGACCCTCTGTATGCAAAGCATGCCCTGTGCTGTATTGCTGAGCTACGGTCTCTTTGCTCTCAATGTATTGTAAAAGAAGCTCCCCTAAACCATATATATTAGTTACTGTTAACATGAATGAGGTCCTTTCAATCTCTTAATACTTTTTTTCTTTACATTTTTTTGTCTATTAATTCTCACTACAGTCTTTTAGCGTAAGTCGTCATAACCACTCTGAAATGTCATAACTTTGCAAAGGCTGCCTTAGTTTCCTAGACTGAAGCCAAATGGTCAGATGTGAATAATATATACTGCTCTTTCTCGGTCTCTTGCCTTATTCTCTGCTTTGTGTTCCTTGAGCTTGTGTAAGATAAACCAACCAAAGAGCATGCCAAGCTCACATAAGCTCTTTGGGAGATCTACACAAAGAAAGGGATGCTGCTGGTGAATCAGAAGTGAATACTCAGAATACAATGGTATTTTTAGAATGCCCAAAAATGGTTGTTGCGTGAGCATTGACTTGAAGAGTACAGAAAATCTTTCCGAGATCAGTTAGCTCTTACCCACACCCAATTTTGTCCATCTCTGGAGATTGTGTCTGAATAGAAGGATTTCCTGGAATGAATGAACTGGATAAGCATATATTTTAATGTTAACGAATGACTTCCAGGCAGCCACGCAACATATATCAGTTGTCAAAAAAATCATCAGGAAAACCTATCCATTGTACTTAAGGTGAATTTTAAAAGGTTAGGTTATATTAGTGAGCTTTTTTCTAAGGGAGGAGACAGCAACACAAGAGGCAAGGACAAAGTGTCAGAGTCAGGCTAGAGACAGACAATAGTTTCAGACAGAGAGAGACATTGCTCATATCTATCCTCCCCTGCAATATTCCATTTTTAGGCAAGTATTTTTTTGAAAAGAGGTGAAAGTGGAATGGGTAAACACACCATGAGCAATGATCCATCTTTCAAACCACCATCAACTCTATGAAAAAAATAGTTGCCAGTATCAGGTGCAGTGTTCAAGGAATGTATTACGAGCTCTGGGGTTTACCTGTTTCTGCTTAATAATGTTTTACATCTGTTTGTGCCTATCTTCATACAGTATAAACATTCTTCTCATATCAAGTGCATGGGGTGCAGCCTTGTACTACACTGCATACCAGCCACATCACACTGCTGCCTTGTCTTCAGCTTATGATCAACTAAGACACTTCAATTTTTTCCTCACATACTGTTGGCTAGTCAGCTTTCCCCCATCCTATATTTTAGAGTTTGACTCCCAGCAGACATCAGGATAGCTGAAATGCCCCATTATTAAATATGTCTCTGCTCTGTGAATGTTTTCTCATCTTTCCAGGAAAACATAGTCCATGTCTTCTGGTTGGCCGGGCAATCAGAATGCTGACACAGCAAGATCATTAGTTTTTCTCTCCTACCCAGAAGCTTTCAACAGGGCTTCCAGTCTCATATTCAGGCTGTGTCTTCCCCGAATCTTATCAGGAGATGTCAGAGATTGAACATGGGTCTTTCAGAAAACAAAGCCTGTGCCCTACCACTTAGCTAAGTCCCCTTGCCTGTTGCACCTAAATACCAGGAGGATACCTCATTTGGGCATCCCAGATTGTTTATGAATAAACAATAGGCTTTTGGCCTTGATTTTAGTGGGCAAGCCTGCTATAAAATCTGGAGATGAAGGCAGAAAAAAGCACATTGGTCTGAGAATGTTTTCACTGTCCTCATATCGAGGGCATCTCCTTAACTTCCTGAGCCATCCTACAGGCTTGTCTGAACGGAATCCTTCACAGGCCTATTAAAAGCTTCTATGCTCAAAATAGTTTCCAGAATCATTGTGTGATGCCATCACTTGGAAGTCAGCAGGGGGAAAGGACGGGTTATGTATGCATACATATAACCATGAGATCTGCAACTGCCAAGCAGGTGTTGGGCCAGTTCCCAGTTGATTAATCTGGTCAGCAGCTGATGGATTCCTATTTTAAGGACACTATGCCCTGTGATCTTTTCAGAAAGTCCCCCTCGTATCATACCTTCTGAGGAAGGTTGATTAAAGAGATTTGCAAGATAATGAGGAACCTGCGTTGGGATTCCATTTTCACTGCTTCCAAGAGTAGCCTCAGCTAAGCAGCTTTCTCTGATCACATCTTGGGGGCAGCTTTGAATGTGAGTTTTTAAAGCAGAGAATTTGGCGGGGGGAGGGAGGCGATGTTGCAACACTAAAAGCTGTCTAGCCACATTGCCGATTTTGTATGTTCACAGAAGCGAACATACCAGAGGTAGGCAACACCCTGCCTTCCAGATGTTGAACTACAGCCCAACATCCCTGACCATTGACCCTGCTGGATGAGGCTGATGGGAGTTGGAGTCCAACAACATCTGCAAGTCAGGACATTGGCTGCCCCTGGCATAGACCTTTTGCCCAATCTCCGCCAGTCATTACCAGGGATGTTGGAAAATTCTAACAGTTACAGAAGCACAAATTCCTGGTGCTTGCTTATTTGTCCCATGTCAAGAACAGGAATCAATCCAGCAAATATGATTGGTATTTGCTGTTGCTTTCAGTCTCCAAATGTTACATAACTGATTACATACTCCCCCCCTTTACATCACATTTGCACTGAAATGAATGAGATGGAGTAGCTGCTCTGGATCCATTCCAGTCCGGCTTCCGCGCTGGCCATGGGACCGAGACGGCTCTGGTCGCCCTAACAGATGATCTCCGCAGGCAGCTGGATCGAGGCGGGTCGGGGCTGCTGATTCTTCTAGATCTGTCAGCAGCCTTCGACATGGTCGATCACGAACTCCTGGACCACCGCCTTGCCGACGTGGGGATCCAGGGCACAGTCCTTCAATGGCTGCGCTCGTTTCTCTCTGGTCGGGGACAGAGGGTGGCGCTTGGGGGGGAATTGTCATCGCGCCACTCCTTGGTGTGTGGAGTGCCTCAGGGTGCGATTCTCTCCCCGATGCTTTTTAACATCTTTATGCGCCCCCTCGCCCAGCTTGCCCGGAGTTTTGGGCTGGGCTGCCATCAGTATGCTGATGACACCCAACTCTATCTGTTGATGGATGGCCATCCTGACTCGGCCCCAGACACACTGGCGAGATGTCTGGAAGCTGTGGCTGGATGGTTACGTGGGAGCCGGTTGAAGTTAAATCCTTCGAAGACAGAGGTCCTCTGGCTGGGCCGGGACGATATGGGATTGAGGGGGCAACTCCCATCTCTTGCGGGGGTGCAATTGGTGCCAGCACCGTCCGTTAAGAGTTTGGGTGTAATCTTTGATACCTCCCTCTCTATGGAGGCGCAGATTACAGCTATAACAAAGGCGGCATTTTTTCATCTCCGCCAAGCTAAGCAGTTGGCCCCTTATCTCTCTCGCCCTGACCTAGCCACTGTGATCCATGCGACGGTCACCTCCAGACTGGATTATTGTAACTCGCTCTACGTGGGGCTGCGCTTGAGACTGACCCAGAAACTCCAGCGGGTGCAGAATGCCGCGGCGAGACTCCTTATGGGGTCTTCACTGCGAGATCACATTCACCCAGTACTATACCAGCTGCACTGGCTCCTGGTGGAGTACAGGATCAGGTTTAAGGTGCTGGTTTTAACCTTTAAAGCCCTATACGGCCTAGGACCCTCGTACCTATGGGACCGCCTCTCCTGGTATGCCCCACAGAGAAACCTACGGTCTGCAAATAATAACATCCTCAAGGTCCCAGGCCTCAGAGAGGTTAGGCTGGCCTCAACTAGAGCCAGGGCCTTCTCGGCTGCGGCTCCAATCTGGTGGAACGCTCTGTCACAAGAGACTAGGGCCCTGCGGGACCTGACATCTTTCTGCAGGGCCTGCAAGACAGAGTTGTTCCACCAGGCCTTTGGTCAGGGCGCAGCCTGACTCCCTCCTCTGGCAACCTGCATAGAATATTGCTTAATTGGTTGCCATTAATTTGATTTTAATTAATTTTTATAATGAATATTTTGAATGTGTGATTATTTGATTGTTTGATTATTTGATTATTGTTAGCCGCCCTGAGCCCGGCTTCGGCTGGGGAGGGCGGGATATAAATAAAATTTATTATTATTATTATTATTATTATTATTATTATTATTATTATTATGCAATTGATGCAATTAATTATGTAAATTACATAAGTTATATTATTTTTCTGTGGTGGGCAGTGAGACCAATAATGCAGGCTTGGGCAGAATATTTGTTTGTTTGTTTACCGCTCTTCATCCATAGATCTCAGGGTGGTTCACAAAAAAGGGGAAAGAAGAAGATGAACTGTAGAGGAAGGATAACAATGTTGGATGTAACGAATACAGGGTGGAACAGAGAACAATGCCTTCAGTTATAAATCCTCATGATACACACTATACATTTAAAGTGCATTTGAAGCACATTGTTTCCCTCAAAGAATTCAGGGCACTGTGGTTTATTCCTCTCAGAGTTACAATTCTCAGCAGCCCTTAACTAGCTACAGTGTCCAGAATTTTTTTAAGGGGAAAATGTGTTTCAAATGTGCTTTAAAGGTATAATGCGTATGCAGCGCTAGTCATCACTGCCTCAGGGCCTGACTTGTGAAAAGTTAGAAAGTGCATTGTTTTTCTCTTTCATAGTATCCCTGCTCAGTATGAAACCACTGAAGCAAAGCAGATCTGGGTTTAGTTAGTATCTAGATGTGAGACTGTCTGAGAACCACAGGTGTGCTACCTTGACTTCTGTGATGGAAGAAAGGTGGGTTGAAATGTGACAAAATGAAAATGAAATAGAGTAGTGCTTGGAATAGCCTTGGGGAAAGCAAAAGTGGCATTTTGATGCAGAGCACAGCCGGTCTATGCGTGACTCCAATGTTTGCTGCACAAGCGAGAGGACAGTTTATATTGGTATCACAAGAACGACTAGAGTACACCAACAGGTTCCTGCGATAGCTTCTGGATGATATGATACCAGAGGAATGCATGATGAGAGGGACTCCCTTGCTAAGATACTTTTATGCTAGGTATTAATAGTTTAATCAACTTTCCTTGAGTGCTTTAGCGGAAAGGCGGTATATAAATGCAGTAAATTAATAGAAGAATAAATATATTCCATCATTATTTATATGTTAGTTAGTCTGGCATATTCTCATACATCTTAGAGACAGAAAAAGTAGATCTTGGAGTGTCAACATCATGGTAAATTGATAATCCCAGAATTTGTTTCAACTTTGCATCCTAAACTAAAAGTTCTTCCATTTATTTTAATTCCCACCCCCACCCCCACTATGTTTTGACTGCAATTGGAAGAAGTCATCATTGTTTCTTTTCTGGAATAGGATTATTGAGGATCGCAGAATATTTCTGGAAATGCAAGTGTTTGCTAATGCTGTAAATAAGAGGCATTACAAAAGAAAATACTAGCAAATTAAAGAGCAATTTCTTGCAAACAGCCATCTCATTCAACACCTACTGAATTTTATTCCGAAAGGTGCTTACATAACACCATGCCTTGTGCTATTGCAGTCTTTCTCGGTACCCTAACCAGTTCTGCACTCCATACATAAACTTTTCTTGAGTTTTGTTTGTATGCAAACAAAAATGCACAGCATGGGTGCAAAGAATACTTGTTTCAAATACATCTTATATATGTTCTTATCGGGGAACCAGAATTGGATCTGACTCCTTCTTTTGGTGCTGCTAGGACCTAAACCAACCAAAGCATTAGCATAATAGCAGCAGCTGGCCATTTTTGCATCATTCTTAGTTCTGTTGGGTCATAGCCAGGCATGGCAAGAATCACTGCACCACCACAACTTCATGCCTGTTTTACTCCATTTGCACAGGCAGCATGGCAAAACACAATAAAGTACAATCACAGTGAAGCTTTTTCCAGAATTGTATTTCCCTATGAGAAAAGGCTTAACCTGCTGAATTGCTGCCTAGAAAATAAGAATCAGGAAAAGTGCATTAAAGTGGAGGGGGAAACAGCAGCAGTTCAGGACTTCAGAGATTCCTCTTGCCTGGTGTCAAAACAACTAATTTATCAATTGGAGCTCTGATTTCACTCATTTAATGGAAATTGCTTAGAAGGGTACCTGTACATTTTGCTTCATAACTTTATTTCTAGGAGGACTAGATTATTATTTTTTAAAAAGAAAACCATGAAAGCTCAGAATCTGGGGTCTGTGCCTGATACCACTAGTGAAGGTCTTCATGGATGCCATGACACCTGCAGGTGCCAGGTTGGCAACTCCTGGAATATATATTTTTAAGAAAGGGGATGAGATAGGTGGCTGCTTGAACGACACAGGAATGAGGCATGCAGGGTGGTTAAAATTGGGGACTGAATTAGAGTGGTTGGTGGAGGGACATAGATGAAGGAAAGGGAGATGTGAGGGTGTTCACTGAAAGAACAGCTGGTATTAGAAAGATAATACAGTACTAGAATTATCTGGTATTCTGGTAGATAAATATATGGGGGGCTAAACTGTGTATTGTCTGGACAACCATGGAGCTTTGGAAAATGGGGAAATTCTTGGTTAGAGAAGGTACATACAAAAAAGATGAGTGAATGGATTTCACATATTAATGTGAACGATTGAGCTGGGGCTTTGGCTGTAGATCTGCAGCATCATTTATATTCACCATTTCTTATTTATAAAACAGGTAAAATTTTCTAGTCACTGTACAGACTCAGATGTCTGCAGGCTAACAATCTTTTCTTTTTTTAAGGAGACCAAAACATTTCAGTCAGTATCAAACCACTTTAAAGATCCATTGTTGTTTATTAAATTTGTATACCGCGCTTCACCTGAAGCTCACAGGGCAGTTCGCAACATAAAAATACAAAATACATAATAATACAAAAACAAAGGAATAACCCCTCTGCCATGGCTCCCCACAAAGAATCCTGGAAGATGTAGTTTATTAAGGGTGTTGAGAGTTCTTAGGAGACCCCTATTCACTTCACAGAACTACGATTCCCAGAGTTCCCTGGGAACAGGGATTGACTGTTACATTACGCTGAAAATTGTAGCTCTGTGAGGGGAATAGGGGTCTCCTGAGAAGTCTGTTCACAAACAACAGTTCCCCATATTCTTTGTGTGAAAGTCATGACAGTTCAAAGTGGTGTGATACTGCTTGAAAAACAAAGCGCAGATGAGACCAGGAATAGAACTGAAGTGGCCATACATTTAAAAATTCTTCTTCACTTCCACTCTCCCATCTTTTAGTGCTCTAGATGCCTTTGTGCCTTTTCTTTAAAACACTGACCACAACTTTGGAAAGTTTTCTGGCTGATGTTTAGATTTTAAAAAAGAATGCCTAATAATAAAATGGTGAGACGAAAATGAAAAGAAGAAAATTTCAACTAAGTACACATTCTTTGGAAATAATGCTATCTAGAGTAATTTTCTGTCGAATATTATCTACCCAATTCCCACGCACATGTCTTTTTGAAATCTTCCACTGCATCTTGTATATGCATTTCCCCCTTTTTAAAAAAAGGCCTTGTTACAGCTGTATGTCCTTGATTTATTTGTTTTGTGGAGCATTTTAGACAAGGCCTAACAAAATGGGTTTCATTGCTCTGAGCCAGTTATCTGTTTTGCATTCCACTCCAGTTTTTTTAAAAAATGGAACGGAAAAGAAAAAGCAGGGAAGAATCCAGAATAGGCAGAAATCTGTTTGTTCTCAACCTTCTGTATTATTTAAATGCTTCTCCCTGGAGCACAAAATGGATGACCTACAGAACAGTCTCTTGTCCAATTGTGATGTATGGCTGTGAAATTTGCACCCAAACTAAAACAAAAGCAGAAAATCCTGAAGAAAATATAAAAGCTACTGAATATTCTCCATATATGGTTCTGTTATTGTTTCCATGGTTATATATTAATTTGTACACATGTTTATGATAAATCTATTATTATTATTATTATTATTATTATTATTATTATTATTATTATTTATTGAACTAAAGGCATTTTATTAGCAAGCCATCCAGAAACAGTGAGCAAAGCTAGTGCGCAGAAACTTTGCCTTAACCAAACAGCCCTAAACTTTGTTAGGTCTCCTTAAGAGGCCTTTGATGTTGGCTCTTAAAGTGGGATTGCTCTGCATAACATAAAAAGTAAATAACGTAACAATAAAAATTCTACAACATCACTGAATTCAACATCACTCTCCGGGCAGATGAAGTGGCTTTTCACCTGCCTAACCTGCTGCTCCAGGTGAACATCTCTGGAGAGAGGGTTGCAGTGTCGGAGAACGGCCACAGAAAAGAATCCCTCTCTGTTTGAAACATTTGAATTCTTCTCTTCCTGCAAATACTGTTGCTCCATCTCTTCCACATCACAGGCTTCTAAATAGTTAAAATACTTGCAATCTTTCTTGAACTAGTGCTGTAATTTCTTCCCCTGCCTCACAAACACAGCGCCATTGAAAGGAACAGTTAAATGGTTATGGGAAACGGCTTTTCCTCAAGGAAGGTTTTTAGGAGTTCATTGATGCATCTGATATTGCTGATAATTGCAACACTTTACAAATGTGTTGCTTGACTGGACTGCTGATACCTCCCATGATGGTTGCCAAGGCTCCACCTCCCCTTTTGCAGAAGATTTTTTTTGGGGGGGGTCCACATTTTCACCCTGCCCCCTTTTCAAGTAGGCAGAGCTAAGACAGGAGAGAATGTAGCAACTGTGGTTGACACAGTCTGTTGCTTTATTTATTTACTTACATAGCTGTGGTTTCACTCAAATAACCTCAAATAGGTTCTTAATTTTGACTGCAGGTAGTCTGATCTTCTAATGGAACAGGAAAATACATTTGTGAAAGGTCACCCTAACTTTCTGTGAAGGTTCATCTTAAAAGTATTTGAACAATGTCCATTTTCCATCATTGAGGCCCAGCTGGAGACATTTCCCCCTGTTTGCAGTCACTTACTAAATAGCCGAAAACAAAAGCAGATAGCCTCAAGTCTGAAATGGTTTTGAAGTGCAGTTCTTAAAATGACTCTTTTTCAAAAGTGATTGCTTGAATCCTGTCTGCAGTTATCTCAGTATTGCTGCCGCCTGTAGCACATCCCCTTACTGAGACATCTGATTACCTGGGGTTTTTTAATGTCAGCTGACTCAGCATAAAGTAAAAAATAAAAATAAAAAATCTGGTTTTATCTGTATTTTATCTTGTTAGTCGCTTTGAGACTTTTTGTGTAAAGCGTCTAACAAACGAAAATAATTCTAATATATGTTAAAAGCATGGTTTTCCCAATCCCTAGAAGAAGCTCATAAACACTCAGTCACTAGAGGTGGATAGGACACATGCTGGAATAAATAGAGCACTAGCTGAGCATGAAATACAGTGAGGAAGCTCTCTCCAAGCAGATTTCAGCACTGATTTCTATAATAAAAAAAGGTGGGGGAAGGAAAGGCAGCCATGATGGATGAAGCCATCAAGACAACCCCAGTGAATGTGTGGGTTCATTTGCCTTTCAACCAAAGCTTCCATGTGGTTCACCATTCTAACGTTTCCTGTTCAGTAGTCAGATGGAAAGGAAATTCCATGTGCTTCCTGGATTTGGATGTGACATGGTAAAAAGGGCAGCCAGCATAAGCAATATTCAGAGCGTTACAAAAATATGGTTACTTCAACCATATGCAGCTTTGTTTCATCCCATTAAAAAACCATTGTTGTTTCTGTAAATTGAATTCAATTCCTTACTAAAGAAGGAATATTTGAAAGGCAATAAGACCCCCGCCTCCTCTTGGCCTATAACATGCATTTTACAATCCATTTTGAGACTGAGAGGCCAGTCAAAATATTTTTCTCCCTTCCTTACTTCTGTCCAAACATTGAAGCTCTCTATTCAAGTGTCTGGGTGAATGCATGAGAGCTTAAAGTGGGGAGGGGGTGTGCCTGCAATCTCATCCTCAACATCCCTGTTCACCCACTTCCAACCTTTACATACCAGACACAAAAATCCGCAGGAAGAGTCTCAGTGTGTTCACCTAAACATGGTTAGAGGCCTGCTCGTGATCAGGAACCCTGCATTATTATCAGAAGAGACTCAATACATATATGAAACGTAAATGAATAGTATTGTTTCAGGAACTCTGTTTTTTCAGGGCTTGTAACTGCAGTGACAGAGCCTAAGTACATGTAGTTTGTATGTACGTGGAATCCATTCTGATGGCCTAGTGCATTCATATAGCTCCCTTATCTCTCCATGCTCAGTATACACATAAACACACACAGCTTCTCTAAAGCACAAGTATTTCTAAGATGATTTGAAGTTAAGCCATGTTTTCTGTTTCTAGCTCTGTTGCTGTCTTCCTTGTCTTTGGGGAAGAAGTTATTTGCACCCTTTTCCTTTTCTCTGCTCATCAGTTGGCGACTGGTGATCAAAGTACTTCTCAAAAATGCTGTTTGAAGCAGCACATGCATGTCTTGGGTAGGTGGCAGTGGCAGCGGTAGTAGCAGCTGTTGTGTATTGAGTCAAAGGATTTTATATCTGTATTATTATTGTCTGTATTGCATTAGGGTAAAGTAACTGCCTTTTGGTTCCAGAGGGTACAGCTACTATTGGTTCATTTAAGCTGCTGTATTTGGATCCTCTGTCTTATTGGTTTCCTCCAAAAGGCAGGACTGTGATTGCCTGATATTGTTCCCTCCAAAATGTATCCTTTCTAGCTTGTTCCCTGTCCCTATAAATGTAGCTCTCCCCTCCTCAAGTCTCAGTCTTGTTTGCTTTAATAAAGAAGTGTTACTAGAGAACTGTCTCCAGCATATTATGTCAAGAGAGCTGAAATCACAAACCCTACGTCACAACAACTGGCGACGAAGGTGGGATCTGGAATGCTGAGGAGCGGTTAACGCAGCCCTGCCTCAGAGTCCGGATTGAAGCTAAAACAAGACTCACTGGCCAGCTGAGAAGACGACCCTGCCCACAGGACAATGGAGAGTCCAAGGGTATTGGAGCCCTTCCAGCCATCAGAGCCCCACAAGTGGGAAGACTACGTCGAACGCTTCGAGCTCTTCGCGGTGGCTCAAGGGATCACCGATGCCAGCAAAAGAAGGGCCACATTCCTGAGCTACTGTGGGCCTGAGATCTTCACGCTGGCCAAGGCATTGCTTGCTCCAGCGAAGCTAAGTGAGACATCTCTCAAAGATATTCTTGCCTGCCTAACAAGCCATTTGGCGCCTACTGAGACCAAGATGGCCCGGCGGATGGAGTTTCATAAGAGGCAGCAGCGTGCTGGGGAGTCTGTATCTGCATTTCTAGCTGAACTGCGGAAGCTCGCTCAGCACTGCGACTTCCAAGATCTGGAAGAGACTCTCCTGGATCATTTTATCAGTGGTCTGAGCAGCAAGAAAGCCAGAAGACGCATCGTGGCTAAAGAAGAGGTTACCCTTGCTTCAGCCTTGAAGGAGGCCACCGCCACGGAGAATTATGAAAGAGAGGAGCTTGATGCCAGTCGCAGGGCCCCTAAGCCACAGATAGAAGTTGCGCGTGCCATGGACGAGCTAGAGGCTACTTCGAGCCAGAGCCCAGTCCGTGGGGTCGAGTCAGTGCGTCAGGCCTGCACAGTGCACAAAGATCACCGAGGCAGGTGCCCTGGTTGTGGCGGAAACCATGAGCGGAAGAGTTGTCGTTTCCGGGATGCTATGTGCCGGACGTGCGGGAAGACAGGTCACATCGCCAGGGTCTGTAGATCAGCGGCGTTGGGAGCGACAGGAGCACCTAGACTGGAGCATCGCAGACCGCCCACAGCAACCCACGTTCTACAGGACTGCCACTACGTAACGGAGATCAACGGGAGGGTCGTGCAGTTTCCAGCGCAAGGCAAGGCACACGTCAAGGTGAAGATTGAGGGTCAGCTGTGCGACATGGAGGTGGACTCCGGATCTGGATTCACTATCGTGTCGGACCAGACTGCGAGGACATTCTTCCCCAGGGGTAAGTTGCCCCCTCTGGAGCCCTTCCCGGCAACTTTGCAGTCATACTCAGCGGGCCGCATCCATGTCATGGGAATGTGTGCCGTGAGAGTACAGTTCCGGGACAAACAGGCGGTACTCAAACTGGTGATTGCGAAGGGCAGTCACCCCAGTCTCCTGGGCACTGACTGGTTCCCTGCCCTGGGACTGAGTATATCAGGGCTTAATTCAATGCAAACCTGCCCTGAGATGAGTGAGGCATTATGCAAAGAATTTGCTGGTCTCTTTAATGGAAAACTGGGTTGTTATAAAGGGCCCCCAGTTGACTTCGAATTGGACCCTGGGGTGGCCCCAATCCGACTCAAACCAAGGCGAGTGCCATTTGCACTGCAACCCAAGATCGAAGCAGAGCTGGATAAATTGGTCAAGCAGGGAGTTCTCTCACCCGTGGACTCCGCTAAGTGGGAGACTCCAATCGTCACGCCCCTTAAAGCAAATGGGGAAGTCAGGATCTGTGCTGATTACAAATGTACTATCAATAAGGCACTCAGGGGAAACTCATACCCCATTCCAGTCGTATCACATCTGTTGGCTAAACTGGCTGGGGGCAAGGTGTTCACCAAAATTGACCTGGCACAAGCTTACCAACAGCTGCCAGTAACCCCACAATCAGCGGAAGCACAGACTATTGTCACACATAAAGGGGCGTTCAGAGTTAACAGATTACAATTTGGAGTTTGTGTGGCCCCAGGGATTTTTCAAGGGCTCATGGAACGCCTGTTAAGAGGTCTGCCGGGGGTCTTGCCATTTTTTGATGACGTTTTGATTGCTGGAAAAGACCCACAGGAACTGGTTGCGCATGTCCGTGCAGTGTTGCTCAAGTTCAAGGAGGTGGGATTGCAACTAAAAAAGGAAAAATGCAGTTTTGGGGTGCCAACTGTGGATTTCTTGGGGTTTAAAATTGATGCATCAGGCATCCACCCCACAGATGCTAAGGTTAAGGCCATCATCGAGGCACCACGACCACAGAACAAGATGGAGTTGCAGTCATTCCTGGGACTTATTAACTTTTATCATTCGTTCTTACCCCAGAAAGCTTCGGTAGCTGAACCATTACATAGACTGTTGCAGAAAAAGAATGTGTGGCGATGGGGGCAGGAGCAGCAGAAGGCTTTTGACTCCTTGCGAGGAATGCTGAGTAGCAGGAGCGTCCTTGCTCATTATGATGAGTCGAAGCCGCTGGTCCTGGCATGTGATGCCTCTCAATACGGTCTGGGGGCGGTGCTGAGTCATAGGGAACCGGATGGGTCGGAAAAGCCCATCTCTTTCTATTCCCGTACGTTGTCAGCCACGGAGCGCAACTATGCTCAAATTGACAAAGAGGCGCTTGCAATTGTGGCAGGAATTAAAAAGTTCCATGATTATGTGTACGGTCGCCATTTCTCCATTGAAACAGACCACAAACCACTGTTAGGGTTGTTCAACCCGAACAAACGCCACAAATTCTCTCCCCCAGAATGTTGCGTTGGTCTATATTCCTGAACGGGTTCCAGTACACCTTGACCCATGTGCCGGGGAAGCGGTTGTGCCACGCTGATGCGCTGAGTTGATTGCCCCTTCCTGGCGGGAGCAATGAGGATCCTGCTCCAGCGGAGCACATCATGATGCTGGAAAAACTTCCGGGGGCTCCTGTAATGGCTACTGATATAGCTGAGAAAACGAGGAAAGATGCTGTTCTCTCCCATGTGCTCACTTGGGTGGGGAGGGGGTGGCCAGGTGGTCCGCATGAAGACAAATTCAGGCCTTATGCGACAAGGCAGCACGAGTTGTCCATGCATAAGGGTTGTCTCCTGTGGGGAGATAGGGTGATCATCCCAGCACCACTGAGAAACAGGGTTCTTGAGACGCTTCACATGGGACACCCGGGAATGGTCAGGATGAAGTCGCTAGCCTGATGTTATGTGTGGTGGCCTGGAATGGACCAGAACATAGAACAATGGGTACGAACATGCAAGGCATGCCAAGAGGTGCGGCCAGAAGTGGCCAGAGCACCAGTTCACTGGTGGGAGCAGTCCAGATCTCCCTGGAGCCGGCTGCACTTAGATTTTGCTGGGCCATTCCAGGGGAAGGTCTTTTTGGTTATCGTCGATGCATATTCCAAATGGTTAGAAGTGGCAATGGTCCCTAGCATGGCATCAGCTGCCGTAATCAAGGTGTTGAGGCAGCTGTTTGCAACCCACGGGTTACCTGAGACCATTGTATCAGATAATGGGGCAGCTTTTGTATCCCAAGAATTCAGGGCATTCTTGGCTGATAACTTCATAAGAGGGGTCACATCCGCGCCCTTTCACCCATCCTCCAATGGGCAGGCGGAGCGCATGGTAAGAACAGCCAAAGAATCCATTGCGTGCTTAATGGAGGGTAACTGGTCAGCTCGCATCGCGCGAATGTTATTTTTGCAGCATGCGACGCCGTGTACTGCAACGGGCAAGTCGCCAGCTGAGCTGCTCTTGGGTAGAAGACTGGTAACGGTGCTGGATTATGTCCACCCGGATAAAATGCCAAACTGTAATGCAAGAGCAACCCCCCAGGCTGAGACTGACACAACAAGGTATCTCGCCCCTGAAGATCTGGTCTGGGTGAGGAACTATTCACAAGGTTCGCGGTGGGTGGCTGGTGTGGTCACCCGGGCTAGTGGTAAAAAGGTAAAGGTAAAGGTACCCCTGCCCGTACGGGCCAATCTTGACAGACTCTGGGGTTGTGCGCCCATCTCACTCAAGAGGCCAGGGGCCAGCGCTGTCCGAAGACACTTCCGGGTCACGTGGCCAGCGTGACATCGCTGCTCTGGCAAGCCAGCGCAGCACACGGAACGCCATTTACCTTCCCGCCAGTAAGCGGTCCCTATTTACTTGCACCCGGGGGTGTTTTTGAACTGCTAGGTTGGCAGGCGCTGGGACCGAGCAACGGGAGCGCACCCTGCAGCGGGGATTCGAACCACCGACCTTTCAATCGGCAAGCCCTAGGCGCTGAGGCTTTAACCCACAGGGTGAGGAACTATTCACAAGGTTCGCGGTGGGTGGCTGGTGTGGTCACCCGGGCTAGTGGACCTGTGTCCTATTATGTGACCTTGGAAAATGGGCAAGTTTGGAAGAGACATATAGATCAGCTGAGGCGCCGGGCGCTCAGCAGAGAGGAGTCTGATAATTCATCCCTGGCTAACGACGCAGAGCTACAAGGCCAGGGTGAAAATGGCCCAGAGGTGCAATCACCAGGGGCCTCAGCAAATGAACCAGGGTCTGCTAGTCCTCAGGATGACGAGGTACAGGTAGGGGACCCTGAGATGTCTGGGACTCCATCTGTTCCTGACGAAACCCCTATAGCAGCCCCCCTACCACAGGTGACACCCAATCCAGAACCGGCAACACCTGTTGTCAGGAGATCAAGTAGAAGTTGTAGGACCCCACAGTACCTGAGAGATTACGTCTGCTGTGCTCACTAGGGGGGGAGGGGTGTTGTGTATTGAGTCAAAGGATTTTATATCTGTATTATTATTGTCTGTATTGCATTAGGGTAAAGTAACTGCCTTTTTGTTCCAGAGGGTACAGCTACTATTGGTTCATTTAAGCTGCTGTATTTGGATCCTCTGTCTTATTGGTTTCCTCCAAAAGGCAGGACTGTGATTGCCTGATATTGTTCCCTCCAAAATGTATCCTTTCTAGCTTGTTCCCTGTCCCTATAAATGTAGCTCTCCCCTCCTCAAGTCTCAGTCTTGTTTGCTTTAATAAAGAAGTGTTACTAGAGAACTGTCTCCAGCATATTATGTCAAGAGAGCTGAAATCACAAACCCTACGTCACAACAGCAGCAGCAGCAGCAGCAGCAGCAGCAGCAGTAGAGTGGGGAAGAAGAGACCCCCACTCTCCATCCAGCCACCTGCTCTCAGGAGAAGCACACAAGCTGCTTCAAACAGCACTTTTGAAAAGCAATGTAAAGTGACTCCCATGCTCCCAAAAATACTTCTCAAAAGTGCTGCTTGAAATATCAACCCTCTCCATCTACAAAGGGGGTGGCAGCTTCAAATAGAACTTTTCCTTTAAGCCAGTGGGTGGGAGTGGTGAAGTCTACCCCACCCTCCCCATTACTGTCCACCTACTTTAAGGTAGATGGCTGCTTTTGAGAACAGTGCTTTTGAGAAGTGCTTTCAGGTAGCTCTTGTATGCTCTCCATTCAGCTGGTCCAAAGTGTGGGAAATAACCCTGGCAGAAAATTAATTGGTTTGAAGTGAAAGACTTGCTTATTAGCAGCTTTTGTGTGTTAAGCTTTTAGGTGTGTATTATTGGTCTTTCCTTTCCAGCCAGTGTGGTGTAGTGGTTAAGAGCAGTGGACTTGTAATCTGGTGAACCAGGTTCGATTCCCTGCTCCTCCACATGCAGCTGCTGGGTGACCTTGGGCTAGTCACACTTCTCTGAAGTCTCTCAGCCTCACTCACATCACAGAGTGTTTGTTGGGGGGAGGAAGGGAAAGGAGATTGTTAGCCTCTTTGAGACTCCTTAGGGTAGTGATAAAGTGGGATATCAAATCCAAACTCCTCCTCTTCTTCCTTTTTAAGCAGCCCTCCCTCTATATAACATATGTCTATATAATAAAAATGTAAGAATGTCATCACTCAGCTCCCATTGGAGATTTTGTAGTTCCCCTCCATAATCCTGGATTTGCCTGAAGTCAGAGCATAGCTGCTCCTGGAGGATTTGTAGTCTCTCATTAAAGTCTTTGATTTGTACGAAGTCAGGGCAGGATAGGAGAGCAAAAATGAAGGCACACCGCACAACATGACATGGGAGGAACATGGGGGTTGAAGAGGTAGGGTTAAAATAATGGCAGGGGTTTGCACAAAGTACCTTCATTGTCTGAAAACACAACATAATATTTGTGTGCGTTGCATCCTTTATGTCTTCCACATGAGGCAGCTGAGGAATGGAAGAGGGCGAAGTTTAAGAAAGTGGCTACTTTAAGCAATGTCAGATGTTGGAGTAAAGTGGGGATGGAGTTCTAGGTTTGCCACACACAAAGTTGTTGAGCTAATTTTCTGAAATTTTGGAGCTGTTTCTAAGGAAAATTGGCAAAATCTAGACTTCTGACATGAGCTGCCATATACAGATGTCCAGTATTCCAGCTATGTCCAAGAAATTCTGGACGTATGGCAACCCTATGGTGGTTTAAACAATCTGAATAAGGACGGGTTGCTTGTTATTAACACATGCCTTTAAGTAATTTACCTTTTATTTCACTCTGTAACTAAAACTCTTCTTTTTGCCTTTGCCTTTTATTCCCTCCCAGATCTGTTAGGAAGGCACTCTACTACCTAGACTAAAGTTCCCTAGGCTGTGTGCTCTTGCATATTTTGGTAAACATGTTAGTCTCTGGGCCAGTTCTGTTGGGCTGACAGCAGCCTATTGTCTGGCAAAATGCAGCCAGAGCCACAGAGGGAGATGTTCCCCTAGAGCTAGAGTAATTTCCTCCAGTCATTTGTGTTCCAGAAGGGCTTATTGCCTGCACACAGAGTAGTAGGTTTCAGACACACATAGAGAGCTGCATGACCTGAGCAAATGCAGTAACAACACTTAACCACTTTGGCAGCTGAAATGGTTTGTAGTGTTAATGTTCTTCCAAATGGAATACCTCCCTGTCTAATGTAAGGAAGCATAAAACTGTACATATTTACATTGAGGAAGAGTTTAAACCACACATTAATTTAATTTGCAAGCAAATACTTATATAGCAGGTCATAAATACAGCAACCAGTTTTTCTCCAAAGCTGTCAAATCAGCACATTTCAAATATAATTTGGTATGCACAGTTTCAACAACCTCTTCCAAGGTGTAAATACCATGAAAGTATCTGCTTTTTTAAATGAAAAGTGCTTTGCTTTGTTTTTAAGTGAGTGAAACCATTATTGAAGAAAGCAAAGAAACATAGCTGTATCGGGCATTTTGCAGCAGTAGTAGCTGCAATGGAACTGAGAGATGGTAACTTTATTGATCCTTTCCAAGTCGGCTGACTTGTCTATGGAATCCCCTCTACCAGACAGTAGAGATCCTGGTAACCAATGTTAATTTTAGCAGGGCACATTCAAGTATACACAAGATCTATATAGCTTATAAAAGATTCCTTCATTTTCTGATACTGTGTTGCAGAGTAATCCAGAGAACCTCAGCCTTACTCCTATCTCAGTGTGATGTTGGGGTCTAGACGGCTGGACCTCAGGTTTGAAGAAGAGTTGGCACAAGGCTTCCTTGAAACTTCAGGCTCCAGTTAGCCTTTGGTCTAAAAGCAAACTTTGCTTGCTGCCAATAAGCTTTCCCCAAATATTTATTGAGGTTTCAGAACTAATTTATTCTGATCAGCTGAATTATGTATGAGTGCAACAAAAATGCTTTCTCCAAAAGTCAGATTTCTTTGTTTCTTCTGTGGCCAAACTTCTTTCAGAAATGAGTGCCTCTCAGTTTCCCCTGCATATCCTTATTATGGCCATTCTCTTGTTGTTTGGCTCATTTCTGGTTTAACTGACATTTGGCACAAATGCAATTGCAAGAACCTTACCTGAACCTGTGGTCGGAATGCCACTGTTTCTTTTCTAACTTACAAATGTTGAAATGTTCGTTTTCTTGTGCTCAAGAGTTGAAATGCTTTTCACTCGAGGAGCCAAGAATTTCTTTGCCTCAGGGGTTGACATTGACCACCATTTCAAATATTTTCAGATTGATAAGTGTGTTTGATATGTCAGTGTGTTTTTCTTTTTCTCCTCCTCCTCTCAGAAGTTAACTTTCTCGAGCAAATTGATGCATTTTGTTGAACACTGCCTGGAAATGAAAATGTATAGAAGTAGCATAAAATTAGTGTATGCTCTTTTCCACAAGGCTCATGGTGGAAAATGAATTCTTATGCTGACGGTAAACAAGTGTACAATGAAATATATATTTTTTACCTTTAACACCCAAAGCATCTTGGGATCTGAGGACCTAAAAGGAACACCTCTTACAGTAGGAGCCCTTTTCATGCACTGAGCTCAATATCCACATTGGCAGTGTGGTCAATGAGGTGGGATTGCAGCACTCACTTGACCTCTGGTCGCTTGTATTGTTGCTGCATACTAGGATGGAAAGAGACAGGTGGCAGTGAATTGGGTGCACTACAACAAGCATTGACAGAGCCAATCTGGTGCTACAGGTGGTTTGTTGTCACCATGCTGTCCTCACAGCCTCCTCCACCCTCCTCCCCTCTTTCCCGCTGTGCAGCAGTGATACCGCCAACCAAAAGTCAGGTGAGCACTGCTGCTCCACCTACCACAGCTCATCAAAGACCCTGCTCTTTGTGCCACCACCAGTTGAATTTCATCAGATGCCTACGTGGAGCAGGGGCCTTTCAGTGGTAGCAGCAATTGCATAGCATGCCTCTCAAAAGATGCCTGCCCAACCTCAGCACTTGGGTCCCTTAGGGGCCAAGTTCAGGTTCAGATTTGTCTAATTCAAATAATGTCATCATGATGAAAACCGCTGCCATGACTGCAGTAGCCAGTGGAGGAGATTGGTAGGGGTGGGGAAATTATGTGGAATGGCACGAGTACATGGAATGGGGAGGGAAATGCCCATCAATCTCCCCACCCCCCAAAAAGCTCAACAACTCTGGTCAGTCCAATGGATAGATCACTGCCAGTTTTTTTTTATAGTGGGAGTAGATTGCAGTCTCTTGGAAGTATTACTGCATCCCAACAGCACAAGGATTCCCTTGAGGACAATAGGATCTCTCCCCCTTCTCTTTTTCCCTGACCCTGTGCCCTCCCCAAATGTGATTCAGGGGGTTGGGAGAACAGATATAAGGGGGAGAGAGTTGAAGTTCCATTGCACAAGCAAAAACCCTTTCACTCACAGAGCTTCTTTATTAGCACATCCAACCCCAAAAATGCAATCCTAACCACATTTACTAGGGAATAACCCCCACTTACTTTTCAACAGGCATGCACTGATTGCACAGGGCACATATTAAGGAGTAGATCTACTTCTAAGGAATGGTGCATTTTTATTTATTTTTAAAAGGAAACCAATTGCCTCCTTTGTTTTAATAGGGCCCTTGGCTACCTTTACCGTCCCTAAAAGCAAAACATGGAATTAATACACATAATCTAAGTTGGAAAGAGTGGCTACAATTTAAATGGTGAGTTGTCTGTGCCCTTGTGAACAGCCTGCTCTCCTTTCCTGCCTGCTTTATCACTGCAATCGTAAGTGCTTGAATATGACTACTCCCGCTTAGAACATCCTGCGCTTGGCAGGTTGCCCAAGGTTAAAGGTCTCTCTTGCATGTTGGTTGCTCAACCCAAAGCATTTCCCCTCTTCTTTCTCCTCTAGGAGATCTTAAAAAACTAGAAATCCATATAATCCAGTACTTCTAGTAGAGCAACATATTCTTAGGCCCTTTTCTGATGATAGCTGAAAAGACCCTTTAGTGTTGTACTAGGGTTAGGGATGATGAAGGGGTGAGAAAAGGTGCCCTAAACATAGTCTACCTCCCTTTTCCCCTGACTGGATTGCCGCGCCCAGTGGTCGTAAAAGACAATTGAGTTTTGGAACATGGAATATATGGACTTTGTCAGATAACACAGACAGTGAGCGTCCTGAACGCAGAACTGCCATCATTGCAAGAGAGCAGTGATGCTTTAACATCAATGTTGCAGTGCTTCAAGAGACTCGAAGAGCAGGCGAGGGACAACTAAAGGAAGAATTCTTCTGGAAAGGTCTATCTGAACAAGCACATCAAATACATGGGGTAGGCTTCACTATCAAAAACGACCTTGTGAAGCTCCTGTCAGAAGTCCCTACTGGCATTAATGAGGGACTCTCAACCCTTTGAATAAAGCTCACAAAACCAACAGGCTACTATTATAAGCGGCACCAACACTGGATGCCAATGAAGACATTAAAGAAAAATTTTACTCTCAGCTGGATACCGTCCTATCAGAGATTCCTAAGGAAGATAAAATTATCCTCCTGGGTGATTTTAATGCAAGAGTTGGGCGAGATTTCGATCTGTGGCCTGGGACTATTGGGAAAGAAGGACTTGATAACAGCAACCAGAACGGAATCTTACTTTTGACAATATGTGCAGCTCACAACCTTGTTATTACCAACACACTTTTTCAACAGAAAAATAAATTTAAAACTTCATAGAGGCACCCTTGGTCAAACCACTGGCACCTCTTAGACTATGTTATTGTCTGTGCTAAAGATCGCTATGATGTGCTCCTTACCAGAGCTATGATGAGCGCCGACGACTAATACGCTCCACGATGGCTATCAAGATTATACCTCAATGCAGGCTTCAAGGAAGGAAACCAAGGCGCAAAATGAACACTCAAGCCCTTCAAGATCCCATTAAGTGGGATTGCTTCCAAATGACTCTTAAGGGCCATCTGCTTTCAGAATTCCCTGATAACATCGAGGAACACTGGACCAAGCTAAAAACATCCATTAATGCAGCCTGTGAACAAACTATTGGATACCAAACCAAGAAACACCAGGACTGGTTTGATGAGAATGACAGTGAGATTCAATGCATGATTGACAAGAAAAGGAAGGGTTTCAGATCTGGCAAAGAGATACTGTGCCACTAAGAAAAAAACCTTTGCCAACACTAAGGCTGAGGTTCAAAGAAGATCCAGAGAACTAAAAAACACCTGGTGGATAAAAAAAAGCTCAAGAGATCCAGCACTTAGCCAACACTCATGATGCACAGAGTTTTTTTGGGGGGGCACTTGGGGCGCATTGGAAGATGGCCGACAATAACATCTCTCCGACCCACATGAGGTAATTAAGAGGCTGTGATGGGAGTAAGCAGCCTCCCTGCCCCCCCCAAGTGAGTGGGGGGAACTGCCCTTGCCTGCTGTGCCCTATACCACCCCCGAACTCGAGGGTGTGGGGGCACTAGGCAGAAAGCCCTTGTGCGGACTTCGGCTCTCCTGGACGCTGTCTCTGATTCGCGCCTCTAGCTGCAGCAACTTCAAAAGAAACAATTAGGTGGAAGCAAATGCACATATTTCAAGGCAGAATGGGGAGTAAAGACTGCTAATTGAAGAGATCTCTGAGAAAGAAGACGGGTCGGATAAACAGGAATATATCATGAGAAGACACAC
Organism: Podarcis gaigeae; assembly: GCF_964106915.1. Taxonomy (NCBI): domain Eukaryota; kingdom Metazoa; phylum Chordata; class Lepidosauria; order Squamata; family Lacertidae; genus Podarcis; species Podarcis gaigeae. The sequence goes on from NC_139680.1 coordinate 60,377,381, forward strand.
CAAGGCTCGGTATGTTGACAACGGGACTGGATGGGGGGGGGACTTTCCTTTCCTTTCTTAATGTGATTAACCTAGAATCCCCCCCCAAGTCAGAAATGCCGCTTAAATGACCTAAGCTGATGATCTAAGGAGATCGTGGAAAGTTTAAGAGCTTTGGGATGACGCGGTAAAAAAACAGCGTCGCCATTTTGGCAAGTTCTGTCAAAAGACTTATGTCTGGGAGGAGGAACAGATCTGTTTTCACATTGCGGGCGAGCCTCCTCAGAGGACTAAAGAAGGCGACAGATTTGCGAAGATTAATGATGGAAAGAGTGCTTTTATTTATGGAAGTGATGATATATGGAAACCATCTTGATATGGTGATTGGACAAACGGAAAAATTCACACAGGATTATAACTGGTGTTTACCTGCTTAAGGAGATTATCAGAAGAGATCACAAAGAAAAAAGAAAAATATACGAATAAGATGAGACGTAGGAACAGCAAGATAGGACTGGATAGAAATATGAACATTATTTGGACAGATTTGTGGATATTAACACAGCAGCAAGAAGATGATTGGAATCCCCTTTGGAACTTGAAATATGGGTACCCCCAACAAAAATTTAAAATTTGGCTCTGTAATTCGGAATTTATGTGATGTGATTTGATTTGATTGGTCAGTTAATAAAAATTATTTTTTAAAAAAATGATGCACAGAGGTTTTTTTAAGCCACAAAGAAGAGTTTGGATTTGATATTCCACTTTATCACTACCCGAAGGAATCTCAAAGCAGTTAACATTCTTCTTTCCCTTCCTCCCCCACAACAAACACTCTGTGAGGTGAGTGGGGCTGAGAGACTTCAGAGAAGTAGGACTAGCCCAAGGTCATCTAGCAGCTGCATGTGGAGGAGTGGAGACGCGAACACGGTTCTCCAGATTACGAGTTTGCCGCTCTTAACCACTACATCACACTGGCTCTCACACAAAGACCATCTGTTGGCCAATAACTCATGGCATGTGCCCCCTATGCTCAGCAGACAGTATCACACTTCTAAAAGATAAAGAAGCTATTGCACTGTGGTGGAAAGAACATTACCAACATCTCCTTAACCACAACTCCCCCGTAGCTGCTGAGGTCCTCTCACAAATTCTGCAAAAACAAGTTAGAGATGAGCTTGCAGTATCTCCAAATCTGGGAAAGTTGTGTACAGCTATTAACCAAATAAAAAATGACAAAGTCAGTGGACCTGATGGGATACCTGCTGAAATCTTCAAAGTGGGTGGAATTAAACTTACACAACAACTTCACAAGCTCTTCGAAAAAATCTGGGAAAGAGAAGAAATCCCAGCAGACTTTAGGGATGCCAAAATTATCAATCTCTTAAAAAAAGGTGACAAAACTGATTATGGAAGGCATCTTTCTATTAGCTGCGGCTGGCAAAATTCTTGCAAGGATTTTAGCAAACTGTCTCGTAACAATATCTGAGGTGACCCTTCCTGAATCCCAAAGTGGTTTTTGGCCCTCTAGGGGGACAGTGGACATGATTTTCACCGCTCAACAGCTTCAAGAAAAATGCAGAGAGCAAAACCAACCCCTGTATATAGCGTTTATTGACCTGACTAAGGCTTTCAACACTGTAAATCGTAATGCCCTGTGGACTGTCCTTCTGAAAATTGGCTGCCCAGATAAATTTGTAAACATCATTCAGCTCCTCCATGATAATATGACAGCAACAATTGCAGATAACAATGTCTCTCAAAGTGAAGCATTCACAGTAGGATCAGGTGTTAAACAGGGCTGTGTTATTGTCCCAACTCTATTCATTATTTTCATTGCCATGATCCTACACTTTGTTGAAGGTAAACTCCCCACCGGAGTAGAAATCATGTATCAAACAGATGGAAAGCTCTTCAATCTGAGCAGGCTGAAAGCAAAGAGTAAGGTTACCATAACTTCCGTCATAGAGCTTCAGTATGCTGATGACAATGTAGTGTGTGCACGCTCAGAGGATGACCTCCAAACCATCCTAAATATCTTTGCAGAAGCTTACATTTAACATCCAAAACACCAAAGTGCTGCACCAACAAGTACAAAATAACCCCTCTGCAGCGCCACAAATCCAATGGTGTAACGTTGGAAAATGTCGATCAGTTCTCCTACCTAGGCAGTTATCTTTCCACAAGGGCCAACATTGATGCCAAAATCCGGCATTGCCTGAGCTCTGCGAGTGTGGCTTTCTCCCGATTGAAGCGCAGAGTGTTTGAGGACTGGGACATTCACAAGGAAACCAAAATGCTTGTTTACAAAGCTATTGTACTACCAACCTTACTATATGCTTGTAGGCGAACTAATATCAGTGTACTGGAAGAAGCAAAGATCACCAGTGTCGAAGCAATGATTCTTCAACATCAGCTTTGTTGGACTGGTCATGTTGTGCGCATGCCTTATGATCATCTTCCAAAGCAACTACTCTATTCCGAACTAAAAAATGGAAAGCGTAGTGCTGGTGGTCAACAAAAGAGGTTTAAAGACTGTCTCAAGGCAAATCTTTAAAAATGTTGTATAAATACTGACAACTGGGAAACACTTGCCTGTGAGCGCTCTAGTTGAAGAACAGCCTTTACCAAAGGTGTCATGAGCTTTGAAGACACTTGAACTCAGGATGTAATGGAGAAACATGCTAGGAGGAAGGCACGCTTGGCAAATCCACACCGTGATCAACTCCCGCCAATGTCCCCACTGTGGAAGGACGTGTGGATCCAGAATTGGTCTCCACAGTCACTTACAGACTCATTGTTAAAACCATGTTTATGGAAGACAATCTTACTCGGCTATGAATGAGTGCCAAAGAGGTCTGTCCAGTAAATTTGGTTCTTATGATTTTTTTTTTAAAAAAATTGCCCTGGATGTGAATAAATACCCAAGAATGAAATACATAAGCAGCACGAGCTGGCACCTGATAAAAGTGGATCTTCTTCCATTGACGATATGAGTTTTAGTTCATGGACTAAATTTGCACAGGGTTGTATCCAGTGGTGGCTTTTGCACCAGCAAGCAGTCCTTTTGCTCATGCAAGGCATGATACCTCTTCTACCCCACCTACTGAACTTCTCTGCAGCATAACCCTCTGCAGCATTCTGTTCTGGAAGGTCCCCCCAACCCTCAGGAGCAGGGTTGATTTCCTTTGGAAGGGTGGAGTAGCTAAGGGTGATTGGCAAAACATGTTGTGCTTTGCCTTGCATGAGCAGAAGTGCTTTCTTGCCAGCACAAAGCCGCCACTGATACAGCCCATATATATCATGTGTACTTTGAGGAGGGAGGGAGCCAAGAATAATCACAAACGAAGAATTCGTATTTGTTGCACTGCTTGTATACAGGATTTTGAAATTGGTATGCAAAAAGAAAGAACTCTCTTGACAAAATTGCTACACTGTGCTGTGAGAAGTTGCTGCACCTTAATATCCACCCATCTCAGTCACATTCTGACTTTGCCTTTGTTGAGATCTTCTCTGAGTTCCTCCACATGACCTGTCTATTGAGCATTTGTCTTTATTTGCTTGCCCAAAGCTTATGCAAAGATTTGGTGATGTTGAGTCTTTATTTAAACAGTTGCTCTGATTTGTTTCCTATGAGGTTATACGACCATGAACATTCATCCTGATTGCATTCTGATTTGCTTGCAAGGTGGTTATACAAATTCCCACTAGCCAAAGGTTTATCCCACACTTCTAAGTGCATATTTCTGACACTTTCCTAACTGCAAAAATGTTCATATCTCTTAGGAAAATGGATTTGTTGTGCTAGGGCAATAGAGCACTTTTATCCATTCTAATTGCACAAATCCAAATCTCTGGTATGCAGTTGAATCTCGCAAAATACTGATAGTCTGGAAGCAGTCTCCGTTTTCCTCTAAGCTCCTTTCCAGATCAATGTCACTGAAGTCACTTCACAGAGTAATAACAGTAGTGAAGTTACTGTTGTCTCCCAGCCAGCGGAGAAGAGTGGAGCCCTTGTTCTATCATGAGCTTTTGTCAAATTCTAATGCCAGTGATGTTTTCCAGTACCTACTCATGGCAGGTAGTCTTTGTGTTCTAATTCCAGTGGCGTGTTTATGACAGGAAAGTTTTGCCCTTATTGATGAGTGCAGCTTGTATATGATAGGAAGATGTCAAAGAGAGGAAGCACTTTATGATCTATGCAACTGGCCACAGAATTGCCTTATTGTATGAATCCATATAAATAGGAATGCAGTGAGAGAACTGAGCCAAACTGAATATCCTCAGCAGTTTATCTTGTTTTGTTGTCCCTCAGGCTTTGTATGGTTCATATGCATGTTCAAAGCTTACTTCAGTTCTTTTTGGTTTACTGTCTAACCTAGTTCAGCCAAATCACTTTTCTGAATAATTTTTTTTCCTGTGCTTGATCTTCACCCCTCCTTCAGCTATTCTTTCTTCCCTGGAAGGGACACCTGCATATTCCTGAATTGCAGGGGGTTGGACTAGATGATCCTTATGGTCCCTTCCGACTCTATGATTCTATGAGACATTGCAATCTTCCTGATACTCATTCTGCAAACTTCAGTCTGCAAATTGTTTCAACCCCATTACACATTTGAACAATTCATTCATGGCTTCTCTCTCTCTCTCTCTCAGCTTGCTGTATAACAGGTGTTTGAGTCTGAGCGACTTAGCCCATTGTATAATTCATGCTACACATTTTACTGCTTGTTTCCCCCTTCACTTTGTTGTCGCCTTTCTCTTGTCTGAACAAGGCATTGTGTGCATGCTGTCCAATTGTGAGCAAAGTGACTCCCTGATGAACGCAACATCATGCATGTTTAAATGGATGTGGAGTGGAAATTAAGTGCTTCTAATCTTTCATACACCAGTAATTTATTCTCCAGAGTCCACGGCCAGGCTTGTCGGCTTCTCAAATGTATTTCATTCGAGGCTCGGCAGGATTCCAAAAAAACAGACGGCAGCTTCTCTTTTGCTTATGCCAACTTTGAGGGCCTTTCCAGACGCTTCACAGGGAAGATTTTGCTTCTCTCTACTAGGGTTGCACTCACATTCACCATATGATACCATATATCCTCTGCCCCCATGTACTGAAAAAAAAGTCAAAGTTGCTGCAGGGGGTGGAGTGGGGGGACTTGACAAAGAATGACAGACCAGTGCTTCACTGATATGAGCAAGCACACAACTTCCAAGGGAACAACAGTAAAGAAACAGGGGGAACTGTATGATCCTGTCTGTGCTCCCTTGTTGCCTCCACTGGTGGTACACAGGACTATCCTTTCTGCTACATGCAACAACACACAGAGTAACAAAAAGTGAAATCACTACTTTGTTTCCATGTGTCTAAGGAGTCAAGGGAGAAACTCAGGGCCCCTCTGGACATCTGGGATCAGGGATTAAGGAGGAGGATGCAGGGAGAGGAGAAAAATGGATTAGCTAGGAAGGAGAAGGTAGGGATGCTACAGGAATTAGAAGTGAAAGATAATGGAGTACTATGAAGGCAAGGTGGGAGAAGATGCATGTAAACACACAAATCTAGATCTAGTAAAACTGGTCTTTTTGAAATTGCATGGGGGTTTTTCCCCACAGACTCTCCCTTCAACCACCATCAAATCATAGATCACATTTGTCTGCATTAGGGATAGGCTAATCTTTTGTTTTGTTGTCATCCTATGTTAAAGGGGGAGGAGGACACCCATGAAAACCCATGCCTTGGATCAATGTTTTTGAGGAACTGACAAGCACCAGATCTGGTAAAAATAACAGATCATGTTATTGTGTGTCCCCCCACCCCGTAAGCTTTTATTTGATGGTAGCTTTTTGGGGACCCATATAGCATCATGCAAATTCAAGAGGAATTTTAATTCTGCTGTGTCAGAATTTTATCCAACCTTGTTTGTGTGTATCTGTCTGGGAGAGTGACCCAAGGGAGTAGGGAGATAAGCAACCAGAGGGGAAGGAGTACACAGGAGTCACTCAAATTTCCAAATGAGCCCTAAGGTTCTAAAAGGTTGGTGACCCCTGTCCTAGAAATACTCCAGAATACTATTTTTCCTGATAATGTTGTATGTACATTTATTAAACTTGATATATTTCAAGTACACTCAGTGAGTGATACAAATTTCGTTGTCACCATTAATTGCCGTTCATTAATTTCAGTTGTTGTCATTTAGACGGGGTTAAATTCTATAACAATTTATGGGCTGTCTAATATTGCACACTGCCAAATATTTTATCCTTATTATAACAAAGGACAGTTTACAAGGCATTTTTGACAAGGCAACCTAAGTCCCAGTACTAAAAATTGCACAAAGTAGCATTTAGGATTTTACATCTTACCGTATATGAGAAATATCCATTTAGGTTTTCCTTTCAGATCCATTTTATAAGCATTTGCAGGCTAAGCCCATGCAAAGCCCAAGCAATCTTAGTAAGTCTTACTCATGCTACCCACAAAACTTTCATGTGGTTCCCTTAATTAAAAGACCGGGGAAAGTACAGTATGTTCTATGGTGATGCAGTCCAACATGGTGATGTGAACAAACGAAAGCATATTGATTACAAAATCTGAGTCAAAGCCCTTAAAACTGTAATAGAAAGGAAAAGGCAGTTTCCTCTCATTCTTTTCCACTTGCCTTGAAACGAATGAACGAATGAACAAACAAACAAACAAACAAACAAGCAAACCCATAAATTGTAAAATAATGAGGTGTAAAATGCATGCTTAAATTAAACAGTGTGACAGTAGTCACAGGTTAAGAGTCCTTCTCTGTACAGTATGTAGCACTAAGAGAATGACGTGGAGAAGAGAATTTGAATTTGGGAAGAATGGGTTACATCCTGAGTAGTATCTCCTAAGTTACATCAGGACAAAGACAGATGTAATGAAAACATAGATCCACAATAGTAGCTCTATTTGCAGATTGACTGAACAGTGATTCCGTTTGGGCCATCAATCTTGTCCCCTCCTTCTGCTCTCTCTTTCACTTTTTAATTTTATTTATTTAGAAGAGCATTTATAAACCACCGACTCACAAAAATATATAATGATTATACAATAAAAGCACATTGATCCCACAGTTGCCTCCACCAGGGAGAGAAAGGTTGCTTCCAGATGCCATTGTTTATTGAATATCCATCCTGATTTGTTCGCACAAAGTTCGGAGGAATGTTAGATGTTATCAGCTATTTACTGAGTGATCATTCTGATTCATTTGCGGGGAGGTTGGATGATGTTGGCTATGCACTGGGTACAGCAGGGGTGGGGAACTTTTTTGGCCTTGCAGGCTTTGCAGGTTAGATCTTTATCAGGATCAGACTCAGGGTCCAGTTTGACAGGTGGGTGGAGCCAGCCACCTATTAATCATCGCATGATGACATTATGATTCAGCACAGGGCTCATGGTTAACTTTTTCCAACTAAAGACAGAAAAGTCAGCAATGGCAGTAAGGGAGGAAGCAGGCAGGCTGGAAGAGACAAGACTGATATGCTGGTACAATCATCTATAGTTTTTGCAGAGCCAGGCAGGAACCATGGTTAGTTCTCTTTTTATTTTATGTCTGTGATCAATTTGCACATGCACACTTGTGGACGGGGTGGGGAGAAGAGGCCCAAAGGAAACAATGGAACTGAAAGCTGTGGCCACCTGTGCATTCACAGCACTTTGGAAAACATTCAGACCTAAAAAAAGAGTTTGTCATGCATGTCAACAAGACCAGGCAATTTGGAACTCTGGGTTCCAGATAGCATTCATCTGGAAGGGTCCTGAATCAGACCAAGAATAAAAATTCTCACTGGAGAGAGAGCTCAGTTGGTCGAGCATAAGACTCCTGATCTCAGGGTTGTGGGTTTGAGCGCCACATTAGGCAAAAATATTGGATCCTCGTGCCCTCTTCCAATTCTATGATTCTAAAGTGTACAATAAGACTAAAAATGAGTTAAAACTATGAAATCAGAATTCATTTGAGAAGCCTGGTGGAATATTTTTTTAAGTCTTCAGTAAGCACTGGAAGCATAACAAGGAGGTAGCCTGTTTGACCTCTGCTGGAAGAGAGTTGCATAGAATTAAACAGTATTTGTTCATACTGTTCAAAAGACCTTGGCTGTAGTATACCAAACAATTCAGGTTTCACCCTGAAGCTCCTGCACAGATCTGCTACACTGGTGCTGATGCTCTGAATAATACTCAGTAGTCAAGTGTATTCCAGTGGCAGGCTAAAAGTTAGGAGGCTTTATAATTGTAAATATGAAATGAAGGGGAAAGGAGCAAAACATCTCCAGTGATAAAAAGCTTTGAAACTGGGAGATTATCAGTATAATCCTAACTACTCAGATTTAAGTCTTACTTCAATAATTCAATGGATTTTACTCCCAAGTAAGTGGGATATTAGGATTGCATCCATAAGGTATAAAATCTTTTCCAACTATGAATTTTACTCATTGGCTATGGACATGTCAGTCTTTTCCCTTACAATTTATTGGGCCTCTAGTAGAGTGTGTGATTTACATGCAGAGGACTCCAAATTTAGTCCCGAGCATCTCATTTGCCTAGGACCCTGGATAGCCACTGTCAGTCAGAGTCAACAACTCTGGAGTTAAATGGTCAAGAAATCTGATTTAGTAGAAAGCATCTTTTTATATATGTCTATCTGACTCGGCCGCTCTGAAGTTTATTACTAAACCTAGGACTATGCCACATTTTTGTGGAGTGTGTTTTTTATTTTGAAATGGGGGCATTCAAAGTGCACTATTTTATTTTATTTTGCCAAATACAGTGCTTATTTTGCCAAACAATTCATATTGGTTTCAAACTGGTTTGGCTTTGCTTTCTGCTTGGCTGTTTTTGCCTCCATGGGTGGCAAAGTAGTTTATGTGTAATTAAACAAATCATCACCATCATCATGGCAACCGATCAGCAAACACATGCACATAATGCTTTATATTATGCTATGTCTGGCATTGTTTTTGTATTGTTGTTGTAAGCTGCTCTGGTGCCATTCAAGAATGAAGGTGGGATGTGAACCCCACAAACAAATCTAATGACACATCTTCTACCTGGAGATGCTAGAGATTCAGTTTGGTACAGCTCTACCCCTTCCTGCTTCCATTGGAAAGCAGAGCTCAAAAGCTCCTGAGCTTTCATAGAAGCAGCTAACTCTATAACTTCAAAGTGGACTCAGAAGTCAGGGCTGGCCAGCTGTGCTACAATTGGTTAGCAAGGTGACTAAAGGACTTGTTGAGGAACCCCAGTTCTTTGGTGGGGCTTCAACTTAGAAAGTAGTGTGATTTGAGGCAGGTAGGCAGGAAGAGCATCTTAGCACAGATCACTGTTCTTAAACCAACCAAGCTATGCCAGATAAACGACAGAACTTAAGAAAATTGCTCCCAGACAGCACAATAAAAAACAAAAACCCACGGAATCAACTTTGACTCACCCTTTGTCTTTCCCAGGATACAGAAGTTTTTCCATATCTGGGAAAATATGTGTGACTCTGTGGGAGAATGACCTAAAATATGAAGAGAGTATGAATTAATTTGATGTCTGCAGTGAGCCATTTGTTTGTATTCTTGTTGTCTAATTGGAACCATATCACTTGCCACTATGACAAAACTCGTATTGGTTTTTGAGGGAGTACTGTTGCTTTAAGAAAGTCTTGTAGAAGCTTGCATGGATGTTTCCTAGTTGCTTACCAGGGTCGGGGCCCTTCCAAGTCCCGCTGGGCTAGATACTGTATGTGGAAAACTATCAATTGTCAGTGTCAGAACTAAAAGTGACGATCCAGAGCCTAAATTGTTGGGGAAAGTATCATTTCTACCATGTCTGGTATTGCTATTTCAGTGCTCCTCCCCATTTGTCTCATTCTGCTCCTGTTGTCACACTAAATGATTGCCAGATCTATCTGCCTGTTATGTAGATTAGGTAACCAGATGTTATTATATCAAGATGCATTCAGAGCAACAGTGCTAAATTTAAGAAGTCCTACATTATCAAGTTAAAATTTTAATGTTGCTCTGAATGTGTCCATATGTGTACACATAGTGGCATTGAATTATGCTATTCACGATACTGGTTACAGGCGCAAACTTTAATTGTATACAATTTCTGAAAACCCACACCTAGATTTATTTCTGCCTAACGTATTAAATTAATAACTGAAGTTGAATTTCAGAGCTATTGATAAAAAATGAAACTTTTAAACAAAAGATCCCCAGATTAGGCAACAGGCTGAATGTAGATGTTTTGTCAATTTAGCCATCAGATCAGGGGTAGCCAACGTGGTGCTCCCCAGAATCTATTGGACTTCAATTCCCATCGTCCCTCACTAGTTGCCATGCTGGCTGAGGCTGATGGGAGTTGGATTCCAACAACATTTGGAAGGTACAACCTTGGCTACCTGTGCTTCAGAAAATCCCTGCTCATTCACACAGAGTGGCTAGCCAATTGCCCTGGAAAGAAACAAGGGAAGGCACCTGGGCCGGAAGCAAAGACATACAAGACCTCAAAGGGTGCACAAAGAACAACATATCAAACGACACGTGGGACTTTTTTAGAGGCAACTGACTCACTTTTCAAGGATGCCTAGGGTGATAGGATAACAGTCAGATGCCCTCACTATTCACTTCCAATGGATGTTTTATCTCAGTATTTTTCTCCTTGGTTTTTTTACACCTGTCCCTAAACTATGGTTCTTGGGAAAAGCAAAGAGCAAAAGTGCTAGAGTTGTGCCTTGTTGTTCTGTGTAAGATTTAGCTGAGCTACAAGATCTAATGATTGTTACTGTGTAGAATCAGGCAGCTAGATGCAGACAGTGTGGGCAGCTCAATGCCCCCCTCACTATACAGGACACTGAGCAATGGTCTTCCAATTCGCTGCAAAATTATACAACCCATTTCATTGTTTTCTCCAGATGGAGGGTTTTTTAAAACATGTTTGTTTCCCAGCTGAGATTCACTTCTAAGAACTGGATCATGAGGAAGAGGAAATCAGTAAAAATCAAGAAGAGGTCTTAATTTATTAAAACCTTGCATGAAACCATGACACGTTAGGCTGGTTTGCAGTGAAGTGTACAGAAGTATTGTCCTCCTTCCTAGCCATGCCATAGGATGCGACCAATCATTTTTATTCCACATCCAAAGTGCACTTAATTGCCAATTAATCTTATTGAACTTAGCATTTTAAAATTGATTTCTCTTTAATCCTGAGGGAAAATAATAATTAGAAGGATATCAAGCAGTGGATGATACAGCTTCTAAACAATTATCAGCTCCTAAACTGCTGCTGTTGCTGAGATTTTCTACTACATCTGACTGGCTGCTGACAGAGGGTCATTTCTGTTAGCAGCATGCAGCGTACTGTAGCTTGCTTGAATCAAATTTGTTTTTTCCAGTGGAGCACACAAGTCCTTTTTTATTTTTTTTGCAAAAAAAGCAGTTAAGAATCTTGAGACACCTTATAGGTGAGACATCAATCTATTGTGCCATAAGCTTTCATGGACCAACTTGGCCAGATGCAATTTCTCTCTCATACACTCCTTTGTACAAGTACTTGCACTGTTGAAAAGCACTTTCTTCTGCATTTAAAGGTGCAATCAAGCTTCAAACTAACCTTCTTCCAAAAGAAGAGCTTGTTTTTATTATTTTATTATTAATTTTTATAATATATCTGTGCCAGAATGGCTTCTAAGCAGTTTGCAGCTATAAAAATGCATACGTAATTAAAATAGACAACAGAACCTTAAAATAGCATGGATTAAAATATACAGCAAAACATGGCAGCTAAGAAGCACAACAGTTAAAAAAAACAGGGGGGAAACCAGTTTAAATTGTTCAAAGTTCAAATTCAGGGGAATAGTCGCCAGTTAAAAAGCATAACAATTAAACAGTCAAAAAGAAGAAGTTAAAACTGTTCAAAGTTCAAACTCAGGGGAATCGTTGTCTAAACAGGTGTGTCTTCAGAAGCTGGTTGACTGCCAATACTGTTGGAGCTTCATGTATTTCAGCAGGGAGGGCATTCCACAAAACTGGTGTCACCAGTGAAGAAGCCTGCCTCTGTTATCACAAGCTGATAATCATCAGGCCATGGCAAAACTGACTGGGTTGCAATTGCTGATTGTAATGACCTTAATGGGCAATGGAGCAGAAAGTATTTCTTGAAATAGCCTGGTCTGGATTTATTCAGGGCTTTGAATGTTAGTAGCAGAACCTGAAAACTGGCTCCATGGCCAACAGGAAGCCTGTGCAGACCCCTCAGCATTGCCGTGATATGTTCAGGATGGAGCCCCACTCACCCTAAGTGTTCTACGCCAGCTGCAGCCTTCAGAGCAGCTGCAAGGGAAGTCTGATGTAGAACACATTGCAGGCACTGACCCACTTGTGTGTGACCGACGCACATGTGACCGCTGATGGGTGTGCCAGTTTTGGTGCTGCAAGGGGTGGCAGTGGAGCAGAATGGGGCAGAGAGGGGACAGAACAGAATTTTCATGATGATGATGATGAAGAAGAAAGGACTGAATAGTTGTGGGCTTCTGTGTGTGTTTCACCACAGTTGCTTGCTCTGGCTAGTTATCCTCAAGACGGACTGATTCACCCAACATAAATTTTTTACTCAGCGCCAATATTTATTTCAGCTACTATAGTTTTTGCATGTGTTCGTGTTTCACAAGCTGCATAGTAGCCTCCTGATATCTGTCACTGCATCTGCAGTCCGGTTGATGTCAGGTCACACAGCACAAGGCTGAAAATTGTGGCCTTTTCTTTTCTTTTTACTGCCACTGGACTTCTCACTGCAATCTTGTGAGTATTTGTGCTGGCACAGCAGCTCCTTGGATTGTGCCATAAGTCTCTGTAATAGTGTGGAATAACCCATGACAGCTGCTGAGTTGTAAACACCAACTTGTCCTGGAGAAGACTTGTAAGAAAAAATGACCCTGCAATGAGATCACCATGTACTTCTAGGTTGTTTCCTGCTTGCTGCATAGTTAAATACACAGGGAATAGCCCTCCTGTTACATGGCAGGCTCTCCATTAGAGGGTGGGCAGCGATTCAGTTGAGAGACGGGAAAATGCTCTTACATAATAGCAGATGCAGAAAGCAGAAATTCTGCTTTAAATCCATTGGGAGTGGGTTTGTGTTGGCTTTCTGAAGTGCTAAGATTCACATTCCAATGAATTCACAGAAATAACGAGTTTGAAAATAAGGACCTGGCTTTATATTTTATCTTTCCCCTTCTTTGCTATTCTGCATATATTTAGTTGCAGTTTTAGCATTATAGGAGCAAATATGTATATATATGCTAGATACAGACCATGTCCAAACATATTGCTTCTAGGGCCAGCATCAAGAATAGGCATCACTGGGCAACTGCCAAAGCCACACCACGGTAGAGGGCCCACTCCCAACCTCTGAAGCCTCATAGTCCTGCTGCCTTTCCTTACTGCCACTGCTTAGTCACACCTAACCAAGGTGAGCAGAGCATCCTTTGCTTGCTTTTCATTCTCCCTCTGAGTGATTGTATGGACTGGGGGAAAGGGCAACTGAATGGGCAGGAGAACAGAAGTAGAGTGGGTGGGTGTACTCAGGGAGGTTGTATACCTTGCCCAAGGGCCCTCCAAAGCCTGGAGCAATTGTATACAGTTGAAAAGGGAGCAATGAGGATCCTAACTGGGTCCCATTATGTGGAGCATATTACTCTATTACATATATTCCCCTTTGGCTTCTAATTTGTATCCAGGCACAATTGCACGTAATGGTACGGACTTTTATAACCATTAATTGCGTTGGGTCTGGGATATTTGAAGGAGCACCTTCTACAATATGAGCCTCCCCAGTCACACAGATTATCAGAGGAGGCCCTGCTCACTATTTCCCCACCTGCCAGGTGGGTGGGGGGGACGGGGACAGGTGGCCATATGGTTTAGGAAAGGACTTTCTCAGGCTTGGGAATTCTCTTCAAAGGAGTCGTAAAAGGAGTGTTTTCCATTGGGGTTATAAAGACACTTAAAATTTCAAATCATGTTTGGAAATATGGGAATTTTAGCTGTCTGGCTACATATGTAGCCCCAGCAAGTAACAATCTGCTACACACCTACTCCTTGATTTTATTGCAGTTAGGGTTTTTGTGCTTTTAATGCTTGTCACATCTTATTGCCAATCTTACGATATATTAGTTGATATGATTGATATGTGTGTTTTTTAAAAGATTTTTATTGATACAACAAGAAAAAACAAAAAAACACACAAATACCAATTGGTATTTGATTGATATGTTTTATTGCTGTTGCTTTCATTGTGTTATCAAGTTCATTGAGTCATGGATCTGCTCTAGAAACACAGGGTCAAGCTCAGTAAAAACCAGTTCCATAAGCAGGGGAAGATGTCTGTGCACAGTTCTGATAGGCTGGCAGCTCTGATGTTAGGAAACCCCATCCCTGCAGCAGTTTTACAACTGAATGATAAGGTGATTATGATAAGGACCACCGCTGGCCCACCTCTTCTGCAGCATCAGACACAGACAAATCGCCCTTGGAGCTCAGCTGTGGCCAGCAGCAGACCTCCGCCCCCCCCCCCAATAGGTGCCAGTACTCACCATGAAGTTGTTACAGTAAGTGCCACACTTTTTAACAACAGAAAAGAGGTGCTGGTTGGAAAGAGGCCCTTGAGTTGGCAGCATGTTGAGTTGGAGAGGGCTATCACCGATAAGTGGTCAGGCCATGGGACAGAAGATGGGCCACCTCCCAAGGTGGAGGGGGGAGTTATTGAGGCCAGAGATTTAGGAGCAGGTGGAGAGCCCTCTCTTCCTTCACAAAGCAATGAGGGAGGGGAAGAAAAACAACAACAACAACAACAACAACAACAACAAGTAGCCTAAGTTAGCTGAGAAACATACCTGGACCAAACAACAGCATGGCCTTCTAAGCTTCCCTAGTTAGGGCAAGCTAGGAGACTGAGGAGCCAGGTTGGAATGTACTACATATTAGGTAGAGTGAGGTGCCAGATAAGAAGATCCTGGTGAATCGGGCCAGTAGCCCATCTAGTTCAGCATCCTGTTCTCACAGTGGCCAGCCAGATGCCTGTGGGAAACCTACAAATAGGATTCATGCACAAGAGCACTCTCCCCTCCTGTGGTTTCCAGCAACCAACTGCTGCGCCTTGGCTTGCCCTGCACCCCTGGAGCCAGGCTTCTGCTCTCAGGCACAGTGGAGTCACCAGTGTTGAAATAAGATCCAGCTTCTGCATGTGGAATGTGTGTGTGTGTGAGAGAGAGAGACACACACCATTTTTCTATTCGCCGCAGGAGGCAAAATGCTATGGGTGAAACCCTGAAGAGGGCTTTGAGGAGGAAATATTCAACACTCCTGTGAAGGCATGAGAGGTGGAGATGGGTAGCCTAAAGCCCTGAAGGCTTTCTGCGAAGACACAGTTTACCTTAATAAGCTCAGCTCTGTTGAAACATACTTACATATAAGTGTATCCACCCTTGAGCAGCTTCCGTGGAGCTCCTGTGCAGCCAAACGCACCACAAGAACTCAAAGCAATCAATTAATGTTTATTTGAATGAAAGTACATGAAGTGCTTAAATAAATAATAAAGGCACACAGGCTGCCTGAAGCGTAAGGGAGAGGCAATATGACGATGGAAACTGCGTTCAAATCACTGGGGGTCAGTATCTCTGTCAATTAAGACGTCTCTGTCAACTATGTCTGTCAAGCTGGGCTCACCCACAGGATAAAAATGCAGAGTGACAGCTGCTTTTATGTTTTGTTTATATCCTGCCTCAGATGATGATATACTGTGCAACTGAGAGGGGCTGTGTGATGAGTTCTATATGTGGAGTGGGATTCTGGCTACTTCTTATTTTGCCTTGGTTCCAGAACAAAATGTGAAGCAAAATGCTTTGTAGTTCGCACTTCTTCAAATTTTGCAATACAATTCTCTGACCAAATAATGCATGGATCGGGGGAAAGTGCGCATTAAAATGCATATATTAGGGATAATAACATACAAAATGTGTTATATTACAGAAAATGCTTTGCAAAAAAATGTATATTATTATTAAAAAATGTATATTTATTATTATTATATTGAGGAGAAATGCACTAAAATGCTGATGGGTTTTCTTGAGGGCTTTAAAAAACAACAACCTTGTGCTGCATTGTGTTGAACTGAGCTTCAGACTAAAGACTCAAATAAGAAACTGAAACAAACCAAAATGGACAGATTCACTTTTCCTTAGGGAAGGAGCATGATGTGGTGGGAGGTTTAAAAAGAGAGAGAAGGAAGGAGAAGCCCTAATGGACACAAAGTTATCTGGATTCCAGCTCCCCGCCCCCATCTAACATAGTTCATTCATCAGCATGTCTGTGCAAGTATCTGCTTCTAAATTGCTCCACGTGTCAGAGGTTAAGCTTGTTTTCTGAAATGCCATAGTTGCCCTGATTTCCACTCATTTTGCGCATAGCTAAATTTGTTCCCCCCAGAAGAGGGCACTGCACATATATACAAATATGCCAACACAGCCTAGAACTTATGCAGACTTGCAGAATTCAGCTCAAGGGTTTCAAGCGGGGAGATCCTCTTAAACAAGGCAGAGGAACATCAAGCAAGAAGGGACATTTCCCTTAGCTGGACTACTTATAAATGGGCACCTAAAAGTGCTCGCCATGATGTGCCAGCCATGTTTCAAGATATCAAATTGTGGAAGAGTAGCTGTGTTAGGGCTGCCACATTTTAGGAAAACTGCCACGAGACACTAGTTTAATTGAATGGGCTATAATGTTTGACAGCTACATACCATGTGGATTTTCTTAAATCACGAAAAAGCTCTCCATATGAGCACCGGTGGTGACATACACCTACTAAAATGTAACTATGCCGCATACACAACTGGCTGGCAGCCTGCATGTTCTATATAGAACCAAAAGGCAGCAAGAGACAAAATGTTGGTCTCTTGAACTTCTCACCTTAACTTGTGATGCAGTCTAATATTTTCCGCTCTATCAAAGCAGCAGCTAGCAGAGGAACTAATCAGAGAGGGTGATAGAGAGTATCTGATATTAAAGAGAGATGACTGATGCATCTGCTGAGTGGAAAGATAGCACAGCTAGTAGCTGGGTAAGTGGCGGCAAAAGAGCTCTAAAAGGATGTTTTAACTCATTTCCTCATCTAGTCAGATGCTTCTGTTATATGGATGCACGACTTGGCAAATTCCTGTTTAACCCAGCTTTGAAAATAGGGCACACATTGAGCATTGTGTTGGTTGACTTTCTCTGATTCTTTGTGCCGTATCGGGATGGCTTCTAGATAGCATCATCCTCGTTATGCAAGAAGTGGAATTATGAAAGCAGCGAGGCTTTAAGTAAAGGCATGCAGAGGAATTGTCCAATTTCCCATGACACAATAAACTCTGAAAGGTGGCATGTTTTTCACCAAAGCTGCGACCACCAAGCAGCAACCAAGGAGAGGGAGGCCCCAATCCCCTTACCCCTGAGTATTCCTTGTAGGAAGTCTGGAGTGATGTTTCACACTGCAGATACATGACTATTGACTGATCAATAGAGTACAATGACTGAATGAACTCAGTGCATCTAATCCTTCACATTATATGCAACCTCTTCACACATCCACATTTCATTGAATGGGTCTGTTCTTTCAAACAACAAGATGGTGGAGGCATAACTATTGTGGAACGCCACCCCAATCTCTGAGTGGGGTAAGATTCCAGGGGTTCCAGGTGCTTAACCAGGGTTCAGTTTCCTTAGAATGAGGAACAGTGGAGACTGTGGTGTCTTTATGATGTATGGTTTATTCATACATAAATACAACCTGAGCCTATGGTGGAGGGGGTTTATGCATCAACACTGCAGGAGGGTCTTGCTTCTCCCATAGCCACAGCTTTAGATTGTATCAGAAATTAGATATGGCTCTCACTCTCTGACTGCTTCTAGCCCCACACTCACACCACACTCTGACTATTGTCCTTCCAACACCCAACCAGGAGAGGGAGGGAGCCACTTCCTTTCTTATACTGATGACCCATACCAAGGGGCCATTATGGCCCTTGCCTGGCTAATTCAACAATGGGATCCTCCATTAGATTTTAAATCTTTCTGGATCCAGGAATTGGAAGGGGCTCAAGCATCATACAACCTAACCTTCCCACTCCCCCCCCAACTCACAACGCTATAAAGTGCAAGTGAATGAATGTGTGACAGCCCATTCACATAGAAATAATTAAACTTATGTTGAGGCCATTGATTTACTTCATAGGACTTCACAGAGCCACGTAGCAACATATTTTTCTAGTTACTTCTTGTGCACATGGCTGTGCATCTCATTTTGAGTTAATATTCTGTTTTCTGTTAAGTTTTTTCCTACTCAAATACTCCTTAGGGGCCTTCCTAGGTACTTCCTAATATGCTTCCTAATATCCTCATTTTAGAGACTTCTCCACAATTCACAGTAATTACTTTCCATGACCTTTTTTTTTAATTAGTTGGAGATAATCCAATTAAAATGTAAAATATGGTTATTATGATTTTCCATTGGCTTAAACCGAGTGTTTGTCTTTCTCTTCATGCATAAGGAAGGACAGATATTCCAGCAATGTTTCTTCAAAGTCACAGTGACATTTTATTCACCACCATACCATTTTATCCTCCTCTGTGTATAATCTAATGATGCGGTTTGCATTTTGGTTTGGAGGGCTAAGACAACTTCTTGGTTTGCTTCTATCTTTAATTTTTTCTGGCAGGCATGAGTCGGTTAGAAGAATAGTGTGTGTGTGTGTGTGTGTGTGTGTGTGTGTGTGTGTATGCTTTTGCTCTTCTACTTAACAGAAGAATAGTTTCTAAAGCTTAAGACTCACTCAGCACAGCAACCAATGGCTCATTTTGTGGCCTTTTGTATTATAACGGGTGCTAGTTTCAGCTGCTACAGAGCAATTTGCAAAACAGCCTGCATCAGGCATGAACACACACACGTAGAGCTTGCCTTACTGAGCATTCATCCTAATTTGTTTGTGGGGAGGTTATATGACAGTGAGCATTCATTCTGATTTGCCTACAGTATGTTTAATATGTCTTCCCATAAATCATTCATTCATTCCATACCTTTCCATGCATTTCCCTGTCACTTTCCTTCCTGCAGAAAGCTCTGTTTCTTTTATAAAGTGTGCTGGGGTGACAAAGCACCAGTTTCCTGGTATGTGCCTGAATCTATCTCATAAAATACTAGCAGTCTGAGTGCACTGATGATTTTTCAGAAACCAATTACATTTGTTATAGTGAATGAAGTTTTCTGTGCTATGAAGGTGAATGTTTTGTGTGGAGCTTAGAACAAAATCCTGTTGAGTTTAGCCAATGGCAATGGTGCCCACCTGAGAGGTGTTGGAGCTGAGCTTTGGTGAGCTCCAGCTGGGGGGCGGGGAGCCCTGAGTTTAGCTATGACTGAGTAACCAAATTATGAAACAAAAATCCAAAATGTGAATGAAATCAGTTTTTCCTATTTGACAAAAATGTTTGCACTTTCCCCTTTCCTTCTAGCTTTTGAAAAATCTCTTATATGGTTAATTTTGAAGTTCAGCAGTGAACTGTGGTATAAACATATTGATGTTAACTAATTAATTTCAGATGCCTCAGCACTGAGATTGGACCTTGGTCTCACTGGAGCTCTGAACAGTTCACTGGGATGGGGATGGTTCACTTTTGCAGACAGAGCAGAAATGTGCTTATCATTGTACCACCATGAATTGCTGATGGCATCCAGGACAGGGAGGGTTGCATCCAGGGGGGAATGCTGAAGATACAATCCAGACATACAAATTTCCCAGTTACAGAATTAGCCTGTCTATGGGATTTTTCAGAAACGAATGCAAACATTCATTCAAACCATCCAATTCTACCCACCCGCATACTTGCAGACAAGAGGAACATCATCTAGAGGGCTTCTGCAAGCATGTTCCACTCCAGACTCTCTTAAAATGTTCAGAAAAAGAGTGTGGTTAAAGCCCTCTTCAGACTACTGTTTCAGAATACAGGTTTGAGAAGCAAATGATTTAAAGTGGCCTCGTGTCAAAAACTCCCAACCTATGCAAAGCCAGCATGGCAGCAGAAGTCTAAATTAGAATGTTAGCTTTCCACAAAAGGCGCACACCCAGAGATGTGATTCTTCATCTTGTTTGATGTTGCACCTTCCCTTTCAAAACAAGGCTTTTTGAGCAGGTGGTGGTGCCACATGCTTCCTTTGGACAGACATAGAGTCTTGAGTTCCATCACTGGAACCTGGTAAAAGGACATACACTTCATTTAAAGAACACAGAGCCCAGGCATCTGAGTACCAGAACTTCATAAAACTCACAGTCCTGCCACAGAAAAACCCACCCCCCTCAAATGTTCTTCTTATTGTTAAATAGGGTTGCCATATTTGAAGCAGTGAGCCTTTTTTGACAAAATTGTTCAGCTTCTTTGGGGGGAGGGGCAAAGGTGTGAGCGAAAATGACACTGCTAGCATGGGATTTTCCCAGACAATTTGCCAATTTCCACCCGAACACTGCTGCCAACTACAGTATTCCGGATATGTCTGGGAAATTCCAGATGTATGGCAACCCTAATTGTTAAGCAATTCAAATAAGAAGCAGATCCTGATCTTACCTTCTGCCTAGCCTCTAAATAATGATATATATTCTACTACTTTGGGCTCTGAAATCAAGTCTGTTCCAACAATCTTACAGCATAAATCACACAACACACAACAGAGAGAGAGAGAGAGAATGGAGATGAAGACGCTTGTTTTGCGGCAGCAATAGCAGCTGCTTATTTTCAGGCAGCATCGCTTGAGAGCTTCTCACATTCTCTTTCTCCCACCTCTCCCCAAATGTTCAGCCTGCTGTGTTCAGGCTTGGTGTTTACAGTTCAGGGCTATGGAGGAGGAGGAAATATTTTGCCTATTGTTCAGTGACGTCAATGGCTTAGCTCCCAGTCACTTGAGGGACTCTGGTGCTTAGCAAATGTCAGAACAGTGCTGCTACAGCATGTGCCTCCCAAGCGCCTGCTTCTTGCAGCATATCTTTCAGAGGCCTCAGCCTGGATCGAACTGGCGTGTGTGAGGGAAGAGGTATGGAAATGGCACATTTTAAGTTTGTTAGCTTTGGAGCAGATATTATTTCCTGGCCTGCGGCATTAGGGGTGGGGGGGAGTGCTTCTAGGTAGTTTTCTATCCAGTGCCATAGTGACACTCTTTTCCAGAGTCTTTTTTTCATATTATTCTAGAGAGAAAAGTATAGTGAATTTCATAATTAGAAGCAGCTACTTATGAGGTGGAACTGTATTCATTGTTTCACAGCTGTGAGCAGATGGCCTTCATTGGTTGTTGTTTTTTTGTGACCTTCCCTCAGCTCTCTCTTTCTCTTCCCACTCCCTGGCCCAGAAGTAAAATTCTGAAGGTGGAAAAATACCTATATGTTAAAATGTAAGCAATATTGCTTCTTGGTATTAGTGCAAGTCATGGCAGTAGACGGTTAAACTGAAGTGCCATTGTTGCATTTATGTATTACAAAAAAGCATTTGTAAAAAAGAAAGAAAGAAGTGTTTTGAAAAAAAAATTCTGCAGGGACAGCATATTGGTTTTATTAATTTGGAAAGCACGTACCCTACCCTGCCTCACTCAGGGATACTTCCAACTATTAAAAAGAAAACAGTTCCATAAAACAAAATCTAGTATGTATATCCACCTCAGTTAGGTGCACCAATAGGAAATGGGTCCTGTAGACGGAGATTCCCAGATTGCTTTCTATAGGTCTGTGTCAGATTGTTAAGAGTTGTGCTTAAGGCTGTGATACGAAGCTCACTTGCTTGGAATGCTGCTGCCTTGAAATCAGTGAGATTTCACTTCCAAGTTTATGTGGTTCGAACTGGGTCTGGTGAAGGCACAAGAATATGAATGTGATTTCTGGGAGGAACTTTCATCAAGGTCAGAGGAACTCGAGAACAAGCTTCCCATGTTGTCCATGCCTGAGGTAAGTTTGAGCACTTTGGGTTCTGCTGTGTTCCCATGATTAGATCCTTTGATCTGCACAAGGGTGGGGGGTAGAATCCAGCTCAAATGCAAGACATCAAGAGGCAGAGACAGCCAGCTGCCCTAGGTGACTGATTTGAGACAAAACAAATGGTATTTACCTATGCATCTTTATATGTTTTTAGTGGAGTGTGGATTTGGATTTTCTCCCTTGGGTGCTCTCTCTCTCTCTCTCTCTCTTACTGGACCTATAACACGTACAGCAATAATGTCTAAATCTGTTTGTCTGATATTGCATTTGTAAGCTGAGGCAGCGTATCTGGCGCTGTCCCTTCTGCAGAATGGCAATTGTCAGCCAGGAGAGACTAAGTGTAGGGTCAAAGTAGAAAAATGAACTTGGCTAAGCAAGCCATCGTCCTGGTTTTGACTAATTATCCTGCCGTTGCTCTGTGTGGAAAAGGAAGTCAGCTAGGGTCACCGGGTAAGATCCAGCACATAATCAAGTCTTGTTCAGGGCAAGGAAGCAGGAGAGAGATAATGCTGAGAAGATGCAGCCTAAAAAGTGAACCAGAGAGGGCTGATTTCACAAAATCTGAATACTGCTCAGAATCCTTCTAGGTTTTTCTTTCTCATTTGCACTAGCTTTTGCCTCACAAGGACAGTCAAGGCTTTATTTTGTTTCCCACCACCTGCCTTATCTTATTTCTCCTTGTTAAGGGCTGAAATAATTTTCCATAGTTTTCTGCTGTGTTTTGGTTTACAACAGGGGAGTGGGGACCAGTTGGACTCCAGCTCCCATCACCCCTGGGCATTGGTCATGCTGGCTGGGGCTGATGGGAGTTGGAGTCCCACAACAATTTCTCTATACCTGGTTTACAATAATAATTTCAGAATGGCAAAAGACTGCATTATGGAAAAGTTGCATGTAAATATTTCTAAAGTGCCTGAATCTTTCAGACTGCACCATATTTAAGAAAAATTAGACTACTCCAGTTTCTTCCTTGCATTTTGTATTCTCTCTCTCTCTCTCTCTCTGTCTACATGTATTTTAAACGTGCTTGATATATGATGTTGGTGGCTGCTGTTTTCAGAAAAAACAGCAGCAGCAAAATAGGGTTGTTATGATAGAAAGGTCCTACTTGCCTCACAGTAACAACCTGTGAGCTTGTCTAAATAAGCCTATTATTTCACAATGGGTTACAGAACTACAAGTCTTATTATAAGACCTACTGTGTACCAGAATTGGCAAGGGGGACTGTCCTTTCCCAAATAAGCATTCTCAACTGGCAACAAATCATCACTCTGTGTACATATGCAATAGTGTCTTTCTGCCAAAGATTTATATCCCACCAATGCATTAACATGGCTTAGAATAGCTAACACCAGTTGAAATACGACGATCTCATCATAAAACAACAGCACAAACACAGACAGACAGACAGACAGACAGACACACACACACACACAGAGAGAGAGAGAGAGAGAGAGAGAGAGAGAGAGAGAGAACATGCACAATATAAGAACTGAGACAGGCTCAGCAGATAAAAGCCCTAAACAGGCTTGAAAAAAACTTACTGGAACAGGAAAGTTTTCATAAAATGGCAGGAAATGGCAAGGGAAGGAGTCAAGCAAACCTTGCAAAGTAAGCTACTTCATAACTTGGATGCAGCCACCAAGAAGGCTCCTTCTCTTGTCCCAACCAGCCATGCCTCTGCCACAGTTGGGACAGCTAATAGGGACCCCTAGGTCTTAAGAAGCAGTCATGTATTGAAGCAGTATTGGAGGAGGTGATTCCTGTATAAGGGCTAATTCATCCCATCTTGTGTTATTTTTGTGGTGCAAGCAATGAAATTTAAAGGCTATAAGCTAGGGCTGAAGAACCTGTGGCCCTTCAGAAGACTGCAACATATCATTCCTAACTATTGACCATTATGGTTGGGGATGATGGAAGTTGGAGTCTGACAACATCTAGAAGGCCACAGTCCTGCTGCAGACAAAGAAGAATAGAAAGGGGAAATCACTCATTCATACCGTCAGTTACATTACCACTTACCCTTTTGGTTTACCAGGAATGAAGTATGTATAGCAAACTAGATGGGTCAGTGTTGTATGGTGGAAGAAAAAAATGAACAATGCAAAGTGGGAATGCTCTATTCCCAAATTGTTTCTAAATGAATCCATCCCACAGTAAAAATATTTTTTAATTTTTTTAAAAAAATGTCCAATAGCACCTTAGAGACCAACTAAGTTTGGTCTTGGTATGAGCTTTTGTGTGCATGCACGCTTCTTCAGAGGCAACTGGAGATTTTTTTATTTTTTAAATATAGTTCTACTGCATCAGACCAACATGGCTACCTACCTGAATCTACCCCCAGTAAAGACAGACAAGCTAATACAGACAGAGAAGTATATGTAGTTGGTTACCATATTTTTCGCTCTATAGGACACACTTTTTCCCATCCAAAAATTAAAGGGAAATGTGTGTGCGTCCTATAGAGCGAATGCAGGCTGCACGGCTAAGCCCAAAGCCAGAACAGGGAGACGGAGCGCTGTGCAGCACTCTGTCTTGCTGTTCTAGCTTGGGGATGGCTGCGCAAAGCCTCCGCCCGGCAGCAGGGTGCCTTCACCCCGCTGCCCTGCGGAGGCTACAAAGGCTGTCCCTGAAGCCTCAAGCCTTTGGAGTGCAGCGGGAACTCCCACTGTGCTCCGAAGGCTTTGGGTGAATGCACCTTGAAAGCACCTTGTTTTAGAGGGAATCCCCCCCCCCCCGTTCTCCCCCTCCTATGGTCCGGTGTGTCCTATGGTCTGGTGTGTCCTATAGAGTGAAAAATACAGTATATGGCAGATCTTGATTTGAATGGCAGGGGGAGAATTTGTTATCAAGTTGCTAAGGGGGTCTGATGAGTCAGAAAGAAAACAGGACCTCATACTTTTTTAACTTATGGTTAAGCCAGGCTTCCTCAAACTCAGCCTTCCAGATGTTTTGAGACTACAATTCCCACCATCCCTGACCACTGGTCCTGCTAGCTAGGGATCATGGGAGTTGTAGGCCAAAAACATCTGGAGGGCTGAGTTTGAGGAAGCCTGCGTTAAGCAATGGTGTCCTGCTATCTCATTCTTCTGAAGAGGTAGCCAAGGAGGTCCCGCCAGAGGTTATGGCCAATGGTCGGATATGATGGGAATCATAATCCAAAGCATTTGGAGGGCACCAAGTTGGCTAATCTGCTTCAAAGTTTTGCAAGTGTAACATTCAGCTGCTGCATCCATGCAAGGGGCGACCGCCTGTTCCAGTATACTAGGACTTCCCAATTACCAAATCCAGTCCACAGGCAGTTAAGCATGCAGACAGATAGAGCTACAGATCTTGGCTGGATTGGGACTTGCATCAGGATGGAGAGCAAAGCCAGGTCTAGAGGCAGAAGCCATTCCAGGCCACACTCTTAGTTGAATGTCCAACCAAAAGGGGATGGAACAAGGACAGAGGAAAGCAGCGGGTAGAATAGTGTGGGAAGGAGAAGAAAGCAGGCTTTGACCAAGATCAGGAAGCCATGGAGGCATGTTTCCCATCTTGGAATCACACCCATTTGTATAAGATAATTTGAAGTCTATTTCAGACAGCTGTTGAGTGCGCGGGACTGTTGGCTAGCTCACAGCTTGGTGGAGATCCTACAGTGGTGCTGACTGTAGGACTTGAGGCCTCTACATGGTGATTTTGGTGACAGCCACTGACATTTACACAACCCAGGCTATCCCAAAAACAGCCTCCATAACTGCAGAAGTCACAGCAGCCACATGTTTGGGTCACACATGGAAGCCCTGGTTTGTGTTACTAATGCCTCCATGCTGTCTCCACCAGGCTGCAAACCTACTAGCAGCCTTTGCTCCCACCTTAATTCCCATGACCACTTTTGTAGAGCCAGTGGGTGTCTGAACCAAGCCTTAGTCTTTCCATCGTTTCTAAATAATGTAATGAGTTGCAAATTAGTCATTGGGAGGCACGTCATACATTTATTTTTCACTGGTATTCCTCTGTCTCCAGCATTCTGCCGTACATTTTCTCAATCTTGTCCCTTCGGAAGAGGACCACGACAAGGCCTTCTTTATCTCCTCTTCATGACTACTCAATGCTCTCATTAAAATATGTCAAACATTAATCAGATGTTAAGTACAGGAAGGAAGCTTGTCATCACTCACAGAAACAATGAATTGTATCCAGGGGCCTGATAACAGTCCTCTCTTCACACAGTATAAATAACCAGACACTTGGTTTCTCCAGCAGGGGCTGCAGATATATGGATGTGTTTGAAATCTGTCGACATGATGATGATTGACTGTGTGAAACCTATGAACAAAATGTTGCTATAATTTAATTGGAGAAAAGATTGGGAGCCAGTTCTGGCCCAAAAGAGTGGGAGGTTGTAGTATATTGCTGTAAAGACTGAAAAGGGGAGAAGGAGATGAGCTTCGCAGCCACTGTCCTCTCTGGTTTTCTTGGTTGCCTTGGCTGCATGCACACTAACCAAATGTAGCTTGTTATTTTTTCCCCATTCCAAAATTGTTTGCCCTCAACATGCTGCTTTCAATCTAGATTGATCCTAGATCCTACCGTCCACAAGGTTGGGTGTGGTTACTTGATATGCATTTGAAAACGCTCCCCTTTTCCTCCCTGCAAATGTCCCAGGTGAACGAAGAAGGAAGTGGTGATTGTGACCTTGGTATATGCCCACCCACTATGTCGTTGAGCAGATGTGGACCAATGGTGGCCCATTGCCAGGACCACCAACATCTGTTTCCAAATAGGCACGCTGCAGGGTATTGCAGCATCAATCTGCAATGAGCTTTTATTTTCAGAACGAAACCATTTTCTCAAGAAGCTCTTTTTAGGCTAAAACATATGCAGTAGATGTAGATTGTGGGTGGCCTACATAGAAAAAAGAACTACTCAGTCTCCATTGATTCTGGAATAAAATGTTGTGTGTATGCAGCCTTAATCTTTATTTTGCCCCTTTGGATAACTTATACTACTGTACTACTGTTTTACTTTTAATGTTGTAATTTTATGTGGTTTATTTTTAGCAATTTTTATTATGTTGCATCTACTTGCAGAAAAATTGGGTTGTGAAGGGTATCATATTTGATCAGGAAGCTTTGGGCTTCTCCAGAGCACCTGTTTATTAAGCATTCATCCCAATACTGAAAATGTAGGTTTTCACAATTGAGGTGGATTGAAGCATTCTGTCACAACAAATCCACAAAAAATGCAGTTAGGAAAGTGACAGTGAATGTGCTGAAAAGTGCAGGTTAAAAATTTGATTAACAGGAAGACTGATAACCTCCGTGCAAGCAAATTAGGGTAAATGCTCACCTCCTGCAAATTCCCAGTAAAAAACAAACATCATTTATACATTTTCCCCAGTGGAGAACTTGAAGCTTCAGATGAATCAGGGCAAAGCATACACACACAGAGAGAGGATAAATAAAGGAACCAGGTACAAAGTGTGTGGTGTGATGGT
This sequence comes from Podarcis gaigeae, assembly GCF_964106915.1. Classification (NCBI taxonomy): domain Eukaryota; kingdom Metazoa; phylum Chordata; class Lepidosauria; order Squamata; family Lacertidae; genus Podarcis; species Podarcis gaigeae. Next base: position 60,404,903 of record NC_139680.1, read on the forward strand.
TAGAGTGCCAGACTAGGTTCAAACCCACACTCTGTCAATCATGCACTCTGGGTCTCTCAGTTCAATCTACATCACAAAGTTGTTGTGAGGATAAAATGGAGACTGAAGGAGAACCAGGTGTGCTACATTGGAAGAAAGGTGGGGTGTAAATGCAATAATAAATAAACAGAATACCACAAAGAGCCACCAAGTTTATACAAGGCTTAGTTATTCATTTCCCTAGTGGATACGCATTCAGTAAAATAAGCATTTTGTTGTTGGCATCCATCTGTCTTGAGGCACAATTAATCTGGTCTGTGACCGTTTAATAAAATTTGATTTGATTTGAGGCACAATGGAGTTACAGTGCCTGCTGTGAGACCGATACAGGAGAGACATGTTTTATTGCAGCTGGGGCAGATGAAGGTGTCCGGTTTTGCTGCTACAGGTGCACCACGGTGTTTCTTCTCTCTGTGCTCCTCCCAACGGTCATTCCTCCTCTGGTCACTGCTGTGGATACATGACTTGACTGCTTGTCTCCAGGCACTGCGGCTGCCTGCGAGGAATTTCCACCAAGTGGGGTTTATGTTGCCAGCCTTCGTGGCATTGGAATTGACATTCAGCCATGAGAAAATGCAAGCATTTGCAGTGGGACTCACAGCAATAGTTTAGCTGTAAACCCCCTGGTAAAAATGTTGTGTAAACACATCTCCCGTGTACTTAACATAACATTGCAATGCAGCCACCTGCCACCTTTGAGATGGAACAACATGCAGCCTCTCTGTGCGTCTCTTGCTCCTGTGCGTGTAAGTTATCAGATGTGGAATGAATATTGATTTGCAAAGCGGAGGTGGGCCGACAAGTAGGCTGCAATTATTCTAATTGGAAGATAGAGTTAGACTTAAGCTTGCAAGGAAGAAGCAGATTTTTAATTTTCTTCCTCCCACTTTAAAAAACAGAATTGCAAAAGGCACTGGGTATTGTTTCAGGCAAGCCCACTGGCCAAGGTAACACATGCAAAAATGGGAATGAAAGGCTTTGCATCAGATGCCACACCAAAGCAGGCATCTGCTGCACATGAAGCTTTTAATACAAGATCTAGAGCATGTCCCACCAGAGGAAAATAGTGCTTATGTTAAGTGTCCTCTAAAAGACAAAGCCTCCCTGAAAGCTGTTATAAAAGTTCCATATAATTTGCATCACAGCTCAACCATCCCTCCTCATTTGAATAGATGGATTAGAAGCACATTTTCTGTTCCTGAAGTGCTTTGAGACAAAGTTTCGTTCTAGGTGTCAGGAGCATTGATTCAGCTTTCTACATGTCTGTAAGCTGTGCTGGGACCTTGAACTGATCTCTGCTAGTCAACATAGGAAGCTGCCTTATACAAAGTCAGTCCAACAATCTGTCTAGCTCAGTTCTGTCAACACTGATTGGCAGTGTTTCTCCAGGGTTTCAAGCAGGCATCAAGCAGAGGCTTGAAATCCATATGTCAGGAGTGCTCTGATGGCGTTTCCTGCTTGGCAGGGGGTTGGACTCGATGGCCCTTGTGGTCTCTTCCAACTCTATGATTCTATGATCTTTCCCAGCCGTGCCTGGAGATGTTAGGGATTGAACCTGCAGCCTTCTGTATGCAAAGCAGATCCTCCACCACTAAACCAGGGCCCTTCCCCACAACAGGAAATTAGGGTTTAGCACAGGAATGGGGAACCTGCAGCCTCTAGATATTGTTAGACTTCAGTTCCCATTAGAACTAACCAGGATGGCCAATATTCAGGTGAGGCAGTGGATGTGCTGGGCCAATGTCTTGCCTTGATAATGGACTGGATGAGAGCCAACAAACTGAAGCTCAGTCTGGACCAGATTGAGCACCGCTACTGGGTGGTTCCACAGACCAGATGGCTGGGAGGTTGCCTTCTCTTGTTGAGGTTATACTCCCTCTGAAGGAGCAGGGGCATAACTTGGGGGTAACCCTGGATCCTCTGCTGTCACTTGAGGTCTGGGTGGTCTTCATGGTGCAGAGTGTCTTCCATCAGCTTCAGATGGTGCCCAGCTGCACCCCTATGTCCTGGACAGGGAGAGCCTAACTTCTGTTGTCTATGCTCTGGTAACATCTAGGCTGGATTAGTGAAACACGTTATATGTAGGGCTGCCTGATGGTTCAGAAGCTTCAGCTGGTGCAGAACTTCTGCTAAATCAGTGAGATCTCACCTGCCTATCCTGGCCTTCAAAATGACCCACAAGGAAATGTAGTGCATCTTTTCCAATTGGCACAAGATGGAATGGAAGCTTACCTACATCTAAAAAATCAGGAGTTACAATTATGCATTCACGTATTTGTCAGTATGTCAGGGTACAGGGCAAACAGAGATGTTTGGCTGAAGATGGTATACATATGATTCCTTTGTTCTTCAGCACATCTTTAGTATGCATTATCCTGTTCCAAATGTATGCATAGGCAATAGCAGTGAAGTACAACAAGCATCATGTAAGAATATTGTGGGAATAAAATTTGGGGCAGTATACTGACGTCCAGTTCTTTCCTGCTGTTTTCATGGGGGAATCATGGTGCATGCATGTGCAAAAAGAGTGGGAATAGTGATGCTGTCTGATGATGTTCATTATTGTGTCACTGGTGTGGATGAAATTTAGCATGACATGCAGGTATATTCGTCCAAAAGCCACAGTTCCATAATACAAAGGTTATTGCAGTGTAGAAGGAACATTAGAAAACGTGACAGAAGAGCTAATGTTATAATCAAGAAATCTAATGCAATATTCCCCACACGTGAATCCACCCCTAGGGTTATTAAACGGCTTCCTTGTTTTAAAAATGTTCTCCACTGAGATCAAGAAATCCATTTGATGTACAGGGTGCCCTGTTGATAAGAGCTTTAGGTAGGGGTATCTGAATGCAGTTCACAAAGTGATTTGTAAACTGGTATAGTGATGGAAACTGCTGCCACCAAACCATTTCCTGAAGATATTTGCCAATCTTGTTCAGGCTTGACTAGAAGGGTCCTTATTTTAAATATGTCTAAGTATCTGATTAAGAAGACGCTGAGTCCATGGGCCTCTATGGCATTAGAGATTTCAAATGGGGAAAATGAATGAGGTGTTTACAGGTTAGCCCAAGACATTTGCAGCCATCCCAACCAAGTCTGTTCTCTTCATCTATGATTCCTGCAGCTCACCGGTGTGGAACAAAACTTGAAATAACATGACACCTCATGCAGCATCTGCCAATATAAATTCAAATCAATGCATGACTCCAACACTGTCCCCATTCTTTCCACTCCCCCTTAGGGCAATACCTTTACACTTAGCAAAGCCTAGAAAGGGAAGATTCCTTGTACCCTTTTTTTGTGGACGCACAACTTATTTCCCTCTTCTAATCCTTTCCTTTTGAAAAATCTTATTTTTCTCTCTGGGATGGAAAAAGTGGATACAGAATGAGCACATAGGGCCTTCCCCTCCACCATAACCTTGGGACGAGGAGAAAGGCTTATGAAAAAGATTAATAATACACGTAAAAAGAATGTTTAAGAACTGCAGGACTGAAAAGAGGCCAGAAGACTTCTCAGTTCTCCCCACCTCCTTTCCCGCTGCCTGATTACAGAGTCACAACAAAAGCTCTGCAGCAGGGCTAGGGAACCTGTGGCCTTCTAGATGCTGCTGTTCTCCAGCTCACATCAGCCCAGCCAGGTTAGCCAATTGCCAGGGATGATGGAAGCTGCTGCCCAACAACATCTGGAGAACCACATGCTCCCCAGTTGTGCTCCCCAGTATGGTAGGACAACTTTGCAGTGTTCCATCAGTTTAAGGATGAAAATTCTGTGTCTTATAAAGTTGATACAATGACTTCGGTCCATATGAAATTTGCTTCATTAGGTGTACAAGCTCTTCGCATGCTGGAAACTCGGATGACAAAAGGCTGGGATTCAGCAATTTTTAAGAACAAAAATTGGCTGGCATTGTGAGGATCCTTTGTTTCCTCTAGAAAATAGTGTATCTTAAAGGTATCGTTGGTATTTCAACTATTTGATGGGTTGATTGAGTTTATTTATGTGTCACCATTCCAGTGGGCTTTGCCCAAAGTTGCGTACAACGATCATTCACTTACACGAGTACAAAGCATTGGGGTGGGGAAGTGAAATCAGTTTACAAAGCGTGCCAGTAAATTCAAATAGAAAAAAACCAACAATTTTGCAAACATAGAATAAATTCAAGCTTGGACCCAGGATTCAATATAAGGTTTGAAGAGAAGGAGCAAGATACTGTGGCATTTCCCAGCAGCTCCAACCCAGCTCTAATCTTTCTCTCATTACCACCCAGACATCATGAATGATGGCTATGATAGGCATGTGCCTAATCATGTATCAGGCACTGCAGTGTCCCTTTGGCAGCCTGAGACCTCCCTTCCATCTGGTAAACTCTGGAGGTGGAGGAGCACCAAGAAGATCTTGGAAGAGACAGAGCCACCAGTTTTACTTTAGAATCATCAGTTCGTAGCTGCTTGGTGCCAGTTCATCTGTTCTGTAAGGCAACATTTCCTCTGGCTTTGCCAACCCAGATATGGCTGCTTGAATTCTGTCATATGGGTCCTCTGCTGCTTCAGGATGCTGGGGCAAAACCTTCCTCTCCTTCCTTCATTCCTGCTGGACAGATTGGCAGAAATACACACGAACCACGAAGGATTTGCATAATTTGGCTGATTTCCCCAAACCTTTAGTTAAGGTGAGGAGCTATGGCTCATAAGGCAAAAGTCTTACCAACTCACACAAAAATGAAACTCATGGAAGACTCCTGCTCTGAATCTGGGGCCAGTGCTGCAGTGTCAGTGTTTAAGAAGATGTGCTATGTTAGCAAATTCCATACGGTTATTTATGCTACCAAGTCTCTTCCAAAGCCTATCTTCAGCTGCAGAGCTCAATTGTGTGCATGTTTAATTGACGCATTAGCATGATACCAGACTTGGTCTGCTCTGCTTGTAAATTTCAATCCTGTGCATGTTTACTCACAAATCTGGGGCCTACCCACCTCTTCCTTCCTTTTGCAATATAGCCTCTTACCTCAGCACCCTCCTGTCTCCATTCATGTGCCCCTTTGCACACTGCATCTATCAGCCTTGTTTCTCTGAACATGCAGCCCACAGTGGCTATCTTGTGCCGTTATGTCTAGTATAAATGAAAGATGCAAGGAAAGCCATGGGTCAGCATGCAGCTAGGTGGCCACCACCACTATGATGTAAGGTTTGGTGTTGCTTTCAAGAGGATTGTGGCTGGGAAGCCAAAGAAAATTGTTGGCACAACTACACTGTAAGAATAGCCAGCCATTGCTTGACTCCACTTTATTCCTACATTGAACACCTGCAGCAACTGAAGTCCCCTCACCTGGGATGCCATAGTGTGACTCCTAGTTAGCACTCCTTTTCCCTGCTGCGGATGTGCTCCACAAACTAAAGGCTAGGGCCGGCAGACAGTAAGTGTTGGGAAAAGAGATGCCACTGGTTTGTCTCTCCTCAGGCTCTTCCTGTCACCACACACTCCATCTCCCTCTATGCTTGTCTACCAGCAGTCCAGTGCTGACTCTGTGAGTCCAGAAAGGCTTCAGGGATGAGAGAGAAGAAAACACAGGCACTCTTAACTCAAACATAGAGTTAAAGCACTTAAAAACAAAACAAAAAAACCCACTAAAATATATTGGAAGCTGGGGTTGATTAAGTGGTGGCAGCCTTAGGTTATATTTAAGGATGGCAAGATGAATTAAATTCACAGGAGGTGTTGAGAAGAAAAGTATGGAGCTGGCAACTGTCAGCAGGAGTTCATAAGTGTACAGATACTGAAGCACACATCATTGCAAGGAAATAGTGCTGAGCCATCAGGACTGCGTTGTTCAAATGCGCCATACTTTCCAGATTACTTTGGCTGGTTTTTCCTCAAGAGTAGCCCAAGCAAGGAGTTTTCCAAGAGTGGAATATCAGAGTGTGTCACCATGCATCAGGATGGGGGTCCCATTTACAGAGCTGTGTGTGGGAAGCTGATAAAAGAGAGAGAGAGAGAGAGAAAGAGAGACAGGGAGACTGCTTTCAGCATGCTGAACAGCCATCTTTTGAAAGCATTAAGTTCATTCTATCAAAATATATGCATATAAGCATGATATATTTTCCAAGTGTAGTTTTTTGGCAACTGCTGTACCTCTAACACTTTCAACAATTTAAGCAAGGCTATGGAAATTACTGGGAGCATTGAAGTAGCACATTTTGTTTGTAGAGAAAAGGATTTGCTGTTCTCTGCTTTTTTGGACCAAAAAAACATCAAGCCAAAGATGAACTCTGTCCTTAAAAAGAGAAAACATTTTCAGAAGTTAAAAAGCTTCTGTCCTCATTTAGAGGGTAGTAAAACAATAACTTTATTGGCAACAGCTGAACAAACTCTACATTGAAGAAAGTGAGTAATTTCTAATGATGTTTCTGTTGCTCTTTACCTGAATACACACATGCATATAATAGTCAGTATGACTTTTTTAAAAAAATTTTAAAAAAATATTTATTTATACAACAAGAAAAAACAAGAAAACACACACACACACACACACACACACAAAAATAGTCAGTATGACTTAATGCATTTCTGATTTCCACCAGAACTCCTTTCTCTCCATATGACGATCATTAATAGATGCGAGGAAGACTCCATTCTGTTGCTCATGGTAAATGCCAGCTTTTATGTCAGATACCTCCTCCACATTTGGTGCTATGTGTGAAGTCCTGCCAGTAAAAATAAAACTCATCAATATATTTTTTAAGGACACTTTCTGGTTTAGCATCCTAATATTATTCATGGACCCAAACACAAGAAGATATACAATGCATAGAGGAAACAAAAAAACACCACAGTGTTATAATGTGGTCTTTTATACTAGTACTTAAAAATAGAAAAGAAAGTGAGAGAGAGGAGAATGCCTAGCTTTGTGTAGAAGACCAAAATCAGGATTTTGGGGGGAGGTGGAAATGTTGTGTGGGATGTGAGATTTAAGTGGATGAATGACAGGAAGGACAGATTACTTACTTCACCACTGGTCTAACACTCTAAACTACAGCTTCTGGGGCTACTTTTCAGGTTTTTTTGAAAAATGCAACAACAAGAAAAACACCAGCGGATGGTGCTGTTGCTGAAGAAACATGAGACTGGATGTAACATGTAGTTTGGCTGTCAAGTGTCCTATTCAAGATATGGTGCTATTCAAAATTACAGATACTTGCAAACGGTTTTGCATCCTCCATCTGTTTTCCTGTTTTCTGATGCTTATCGTTGACAGATTACTATCTCTGTTTTGCATTTTGCAAAGATTAGGAGCATTTTTTAAAATAAAAACAAACAAACAAACCTGTGCTATTGTGCACCCATATCCGTGCAGTACTGTACAATTAATCATGTTTCAGCCCCATCCTTGAATCTGTCTGGAAGTTAATTCTCCATGTGTGTGGTGGGAGGGCAGATGCACCTTGTCTCTGGCGCTGATGCGAGCTGTTGTATTTGTGCGGACACAAAAATAGGATTGCTTTACTTTCCTTCCATCCTACCTTCCCACCCCCAGTGTCTATCCGGATGGTTAATGCAACTAAATGTGTTTTGAGTCGCAGCTATTCTATAATGAGTGCAAACAGATCCATTATTAAACATTATCTTAAATATTTGTACAAAAGCAATATTGTAGGCAGTAGCACTATCTATATATTACATGCAGATGTATGTAAGGTCTCCTTCAGACTATCACTATTTTGTGGGGGAGATTCAATTATGTAACGACAAATTTAGGTTTGTGCAATTAAAGTGGGTTAAAACACTCTGGTGCAACCACCCCACAAAAACCAGACTTTTTGCAGCAAGGAAAGTAATGTGGAAATGCACTAGAACAGGGTGGAGCAACTTAGGCCAGCCCCTTCAAATATGGCTCTCTGGGCAAATGGGAATCTCCCCGTGCCACACTCTCACCCCAGGCTCACCAGTCCTCAAGTATTTTAACCTAATTAGGAATTGTCCCTGAACTCTGTTAATTCCCCTTGCTTGGCTGCTGCATGGAGAATAGAGGCATGTGTGTGTGTAGAAACTAGGGGTGAGTGGATCTGTCTATACTGACATCTCTCATTCTCCCTGGAAGAAAATAAGAGTGGTTTAGCCAGACCTTATTGGTGGAGCCCCCATAACAGGTCAAGGTTCAGGGCCTCCAAAATCTAGGTCTACCACTGTGCACAGCCTCCAGGGGTCTCCAGAAGAGAATGTAGACCTTGGTCCAAGAAGACTTTCCCAGCCCTGCACTGGAAGTTGTAGGGCAACAATAAATTGGCAGGAAGTCATATGTAACCCCTGCACAAACAAACCAGAATGATTGCTCAAAAAACAGGGGACAGCCTATAATGTCCATGCAGGCATTGTGCAAACAAGTCAGGATGAATGCTCAATAAACAGGTCATCTGGAGAATCCCGATCCTATTTTGAGAAGAAGAAACTGCTGCACTGGAAGAGGAAATTTAAACCAGAGCAGTGTGGGAGAGATGCCCTCCATGTTTCTACTCCAAATTCAGGACCAAATTACAATTCAGGACACTTGTTTTACACTTGCCAACAAGTTTGGAATACTGAAGGTTTGGGGGAGCCATGGAGAGGTGATTTGAAGAAGAAACTGTTTTATTGCTGCTTCTTTATTCTGAAGTTCCCTGGCCTGAAGTGTATTCTTGTTGGAAAGAAGGAAGGAAGGGTGTTGGAACGAAGGTGTTCTCATAAGCATTTTGCATGCAATGCTCGGCCACTCGTAAACAGAGATCTTACTTCAGGAGCCAGTCCAAGGCAGGTCATTGCAAGGGAAAGGAATGCCATGCCTAGAAGAAGGGCCTTCACAATCATTCACCTGGCTGGATGTGTGTGTGTGTGTGTGTGTGTGTGTGGCACTCAGGTTGTGACCCCTTGCTGTGATGTTACAAATGCTCAAATGTTTGTTTTCATCAGTAGAATGTTGGAGAATATGCACTCTTGGCTTATATTAGCTATTTATATAAACTTATAAATTCCTTTCTCCTCCTCTTTGAAATTGTGAGTATTGGTGGCGGCAGAAGAGGGGGGAGGTTCTGTCTAGTCTGAATGATTTTCTTTTCTTTTCTTTTCTTTTCTTTTCTCCAGTTTTTCACATAAGAGTAGTCTGAATAACGACATTTGGATTTCACTCCAGCCACAGACGCTGACCTCATGTTCGCCATTACCATGACAACTCTTATGATAGCACAAATGTAGAGTAGGACTTCAGCAGCGAAGGAACACAATTGCTAGCTGGGTTGGAAGGCTGAAGAGTACTTATTTGAACGCCGAGATCTAGTGCGGCAACAGAGTAATGAGAAAATTCACAAAACAATGACACAGTTTTATATTTATTGCCCAGCAAAACTGAGAATCAAATTCCACTCCCCAGTTTCTCATAGTAAAAAGTCTTCAGAATTTTCCGCATCCCAAAAACTGTTGTGGTGAGAGTTGGAGTCTTTTTAGAAAGTCTGTGCAAGCCCTTGATAGATTCTGCACTGGATTTTTTTTTAACTTTCATTCTGCAGAATACTATACAATATTTATATATAGTGCAGTCCATGTGTACTTTCACTAGTGATTGCTACTGTTTTGGCTCTACACACACACACACACACACACACACACACACACACACACACACACACAGTTGTGTGTTTGGAGGTGGGTGGGGGTAGGTTGCATGCATTCCTGGCTGCAGCAGGAATTCAATTGCTCAATTAACCAGACAGGGACCATAAAGGTCCCCAAAGTATGGGTCACTAAAGTAACAAAGGAAGTGGCTCTGTGCCAGAGAGCAAATGGGTGGAGCCCCCTTCCACAACTGTCTGATTGTTAGAAATACAGAAACCAGATTTGTGTGTGAGAGAACTAGACGCTAGAAGCAGCCTGGGCAATTGAGAGATGGAGCCATGCCTGTTTTTTGCTGGCACCCAAGGCTTTGACTATGGGACAAGCAAGATCCTTTTGGGGGCTGTGAGCCCCTCCACCCTCTGTTAATTTCAATAGGTTTACTCTGAGTAAAGCTTATTTGAATGCCAGCCTATGACTGTCACCTGTAGAACCAGCCTTTCTGTATCCTTGAAAAGTAGACTTTGGCATTAGTTTTTCTTTCTTCTCTAAGAAGGCACAATTTAGCTTTTGGGTACTTCAGTAGACAAGGCCCCTGCACTGTTGAGCTAAGCTGTCCTTATCCAAGAAAAAATCCATTCCATTCCTGTTCTAAATTTTTAAAGTCAAAAGCCAGATCAAGTCTCCCAAGGAGAAATGGCCTTGTGTTCACTTCATCTGAGAGCTGTGACCCAGAGTTCCATCTGCTGATTATACGTCTGTAGCAGTGCATTAGGCAGCCTTCCAATCAGATGTCTGTGTCACGTCCAAAATACACAGCATCTCTAAGCTTTAATAAAGGGTCATTTTTGTCTTTTTATGTTTTAAGACCATCTTTTAGTTAATGCACTTCAGGAGTAGATACAAAATAGTTTGGCCGTGCCCTTAAGCGGCTTTCCTATGGATTTCACCACGCCACAAAATGGAGCTGTGAAAGATAGTAGCAAAAAACATATGCTTCGTCTAAGAAGCGTGCCTCGCCTATGATTCATTAAGAGCTTTCTCCAAGATTACTGCCATGCTCTTGGAAATATAATTGCACTTTCGGGGACTTGCCACAGCTCTTTAAATGGTTCAGTTCAAGTTGGAAATTCTCATCAACTCTCTGAGATTTTAACCGGCCGAAAAGCTACTACTATCTGCTATAACCATTCCATAGAGAGCAACATGCTCTACGCAGACAGTTTAGAACCGAATGAATAAGGCAGGACAGGGGATGTAAATGAAAAGCCGACTTCCTGTTTGCCTGCTGTTGGACAAGCAGACTTAATGCTTCCTCTTTCAACACAAACACAGCTTGCTGCAGAAATGGTCCAATAACAGAAGTAAAATAATTTGTAAGGATAATGCATTAGCAGTAAAGCTGTCAGGGCATCTGTCCACGGATTCCCAAGGAAGAAATGCAGTGCAAACCTAGGCGTGTTTATTTTTTAAAAAGTCCCACTGTGTTCAGTGGGGCTTACTCACTAGTAAGTGAGTTTAGGATTGCAGCCAGAATGCAGGAGAAAATATAGCAAAGCATTAGGCAAAGAGAGAAACACGCAGGAGGTAATTGTGGGGTGGATAAAGTAGGCACAGATCAGTAGCTGAAGGGCTTGTTCTCACCAGCCTTGAACTGAAGAACTGGCTCTGGCACAGCTCTGTATCTATGAGGCATGCAGATCCATGGCAAGACTAACATTCTGGCTTGCCTAACTAGCAGCTGAAAACAACTCCTCTATAACATTATGTGTTTCCTTGCACACGTGTGTACTTGGTTCTAGTGGCTGAAATTGCACTTGATCCAAACATAAACTTGGCTTTAGACTTGCTTAGGGATTCTTCTAGTTCCTTTTTGGCTGTTGATCTCTATTGCTCTGTTCACTGCCTAGACTCACAGGAAAAGAGAGGTTTTGTTTTGTTTTGTTTAAAAAGTGAAATTATCAGTACCAACAGTTAATGGAAAGGAGTGGAAATAAAGGGGCCCCATCCAAGCCATATCAAATTGCTGCCATGACGGAAGGACAATACAGCAACCAAGGGAAGGTCAGAAATCACCTCTTGCTAAAATTTAGGAGTGTTGTTTTTGGGTTTTTTTAAATCCATTTGGCTAAAAACTAGGAGGTAGTATTTCCATTCAGAAAAGTTATTCTTCTTAACAGCATACAGCTGTTATCACTAATGCCTTGACTTTACGTGCATAACATGATTTGACTTCACTGTCGTCTTTTTTTTTTCTGGGGAAAGTTTCCAAATGAATGCCACGCATGGCCATGCAAAGTCCCTGAAATGCTTGTCTAAACATTTGGTATATCTGCTACAGCATCATACTGTGCTGAGAGGCCTCAATCGAAAAGATCCATGTATTGTTATACACATTTTATTCTCAATGTAGGGCAAAGTAAGGAAACGACTGGGGAATATTTTTCTGGCAAAGCTCCTATCAAAGTTATTACTTTGAAATGTTTAAAAAGTGTGAGCCCTGATTGACTTACTTGCTTACTTACTTACTTACTTACTTACTTACTTATTTGTACCCTGGGTTGCCCCAGAGACTCTGGGTGGCTTCCAGCATACCAGGTGAAATATAGAGACTAAGAGAATTAGCAATGAATCTGGAAGGCCCTTCTTCAAATCTCACCTTTACCAGGAGCTCAGTCCTCCTGCCTCCCATCTGTAATATGGAAGATAATGGCTGCTTACCTGGTTCAGAGGTGGGCAGTGGTTGTGGCCCGGCCCAGCAGTCCCTCACGCCCCTGGGAACAAAACAATTCCACATGGTGGTTGGCTGTTGGGACTTGCCCCAGTTGGCGACTAAAGTCGCTATCCTAAATTTTGAAATTGCCTTATCAGGGGCAAACTTGGGGGTGGAGCCTGAGTGGCAGACTGGAGTGGAAAAGTCTTCATTCTGGTCCCTTGCTTGGAAATAAAGGCTGACTGTGCCTGAGCATGGCACAACAGTTGGCTGAAGAGCTACTCTCTCACCCTCAGCCCTCCCCCCCACCTGTCTGTAATATGGAGGATAATAGAATTTACAGGGGCGTTGGGAGGATTACAACTAGATAATGCATGGAAAACTCTTCAGAGCACTATACAGATACTAAGCATGATTCTGATATTAAGTAAGTAAGTAACCCACACCACAGGCTTCTTGTGAGGATGAGATAAAAAGGTCAAATTCTTCTTACCTAAGATAGAGTCATGAAAATACTGCTGGTGTCCTACTCCTTGGCTCTGAACCAGCTAAAGTTAGCTGTGAATAACATCCATTCAAAGCTATATTAAAATTAAGCCCTGGATTTCTGATTGCATGGAGATTGTGCAATAAAATTCACTTCACAGTTTTGTGAGAAGTTACAGATTATCATGTGTCCCCCCCACCTGCCCTGACTATGCACCCCATGTGAAGTTACCCCTTTTGGTGAGCAGGCTTGTGGAGGTGAATGAGAGCTTTCCATCATACCCCTTCCAACATTTCATATAGGAAAACATAGACACTCTTGTGTTCTTGGATGGTCCATTTTTTTTACACTAAGTTTCACTGGCTGAGATTTACGCCTCTGGCACACACATAACTTACACAGAGGTGTGTGTGTGTGTGTGTGTGTGTGTGTGTGTGTGTGTATGCATTCACTCCCACATAAATTGAAGCAAGGGTAGCCAACAACAACCTTTGTCATTCCTGATCATGGGTCATGTTGACTGGGGCTGATGGTATCTAACAATCAAAGAGAGAGGCAAAAGGGGGCTATTTTTCCCTCAGGGAGAGGCAGTGGAAAGAGGGACTGTTAGGGGATTATGACATTGGACTGCCACTGGTTTCCCACTCAGGCACCGATCAAGTTCACACCTACTTAACTTCAAATAGACTCTGGCACTGAGTATTCACATTCACTGAGTTCAAAGCAGAAATCAGTTGGGCCAAATCTTTTCATGAATTCTCATGGATTTTCATTTGCATAGTCATCTCCATTCTACATCTTTGAGCCAACTTGGTATATTCATTGTTCTGATTAACTAGTTTCATAGCCCATTTGAAAACAGGCATTTTCTCATTTTCTTCTGGGGACCCCTGGGGGCTTCTTCTCAGAAGAGGCAAAATATCACTGACAGAGCTGAATGAAGTCAATTCTCATTGTCTTTACAAAACAAGCTTGGAATTTGCATTTTGCCTTTTCCCAGGGCAACTTTCTAATATTGCCGAATTGAATGCCCTAAGTCTGCACTCCATTCCATCAGGCGCTTCTCTTCTTTAAATAGGTCCTGACATTTGCACTAGTATCCTAATTCAGTTCTTGCTCAGAAATTGAGTCAAAACATATCATCTTGGCTCCTTTTAAAGCCCAGTAAACTCCCACAAAAGTCCATTGATGGGCAGAATGCAAGAATGAAAAAGAAGGTGGCACGTAGCATGGCTTTTACCAGTTACAGCCCATCAGATGTTTCCTGTTGTGAACGACACTGATTACTGTCTCTTTAAATCATAAAGGAAACAGTTTATACAAGATTGGAAACCAGACAAAGCAAAGCATTAAAGTGTACTTTACAAGGGAAGGCTTTGGCAGGGGTGTCATTGACGATGCAGAACAAAATTATAGGGCAAGCAAAGCTGCCTTTGGTAATAGATTTGTAAAATAACCAAGCTTGGGATTTCACCCTCACCCCTTGTGTATCCAAAGTCCTGGGGTAAAATCATAAAAAAGCTCAACAACTACAATCCTAAAGGAAAAAGGGTCAACAACTTTGGTCAGCCCTCATGCATGTTCATTTCATCAAATCTGGCCCTCTTTGAAAAAAGTTTGGGCACCCCTGGCTACTGCATTTGGTATTCACTCATGCAGATGTCAAGTCCTTTCAACCAGTGTCTAGATGCTGATTTTTCCAATGCTTCGTCTAACCACAAAATGGGGACTAAAATATGTTATGCATGAAGTGGGATGGATGAATCTCACCGTTTTGGCTTATCTCTGTTTCTCATTTTTCCAAGTTCTGTTTGCCATATCTCCATGTCAGTTTGCACCTTTAAAATACACACACACACACAATGAGTCCTCGTGAAAATTTCGCAGCATTTCGGTGTGAACTTACCCTAATGTGCATGTGTTTGTATGCAATTTCGCCAAATACACACATTTTGCAAAGCATTATTCTCTTACATAATGCATTTTGTATGCTATTTTCAATAATGTATACATTTCACACACTTTACCTTAGCACCTGCATTTTTGTACACATTACTTAGCTGGAGAATTGTGTTGCAAAATCTGAAGAAGTGCGAATTTCAAAGGTTGGCTGTGTTCCAGTTCAAGTCTTGCATCAGAAAGTGTGAATTTGCCTTTAAATGGGAAGCAAATTAGGTAGATTTGCCTTTAAATGGGAAGCAAATTAAATCCCCCCCCCCCTTCCATACCTACACATGAGATATCAAGACATCACCTTCCTTGCTTGTTAGCTGTAAGTCTCTCAGGATGAAGCGGCCAGGAGCAAATGTATTAATTGCACATTATAGACATAACAGACAACACAAAAACATATATATCAGGTTTGTGAAGATAAACATTTCCAACTCATGCCGATTTCAAAATGATGTGCATTTTAACGTTGGTTCTAGATTGGGGGAGGAGAGGGCAGGGGGTGATCATTGGACAATAGTCTCTCAATGAACCCCCTCCTTTTATGAGCCCACTTTCCTCGTTGACATTGTCACTACTGCTCATTCACTCTCTCCCTCTGGGAATCTATACCACTTCTTAGATGGGGAGGATGTGGTGGAAGTCACTGCTTGTATGAATAGGCAGCTACACCAAAGAGGAGGAAGCGCAGGGTCAGTGAGCCCTGGGGGTCAGCACTGGGATCCCAGTTTTGCTGACCCCTGGAACCAGCTCTGGGGTGCCGGATTGCTGTGGTGCTTCCTGCTGTCTTGTCCTGTCTGGTTCTTTCTGCTGTACATCCAAATACTTGCTCAACCTAGAATAAAATAAAATAAAACATAGACTTTAGAATAAAATAAAATAAAAAATAGACTTTTTGCAATATGGAAAATTATGGGGAAATGCACTGGAAAATGTGGCACAGTACTTGCTCGATGCAATGTCGTCTAACTTCCCTTCAGACAAATGAATGTTGAAATGCTCAATAAACTCCCAACATTGTCTAACCTCTCTGCAAACAAATCAGGATAAATACTTAATCAGAAGGTCATCTGGAAACAGCCAGGGGATAAGTTTTACTCAGAAAAGTCCCATTGAAATTAATGGACCTAACTTAGTGGTTCTACTTTGAGTAAAACGTAGTTGAATGCCACCTTTAATCTGAAGGAAGAAGAAGAAGAAGAAGAAGAAGAAGAAGAAGAAGAAGAAGAAGAAGAAGAAGAAGAAGAAGTAGTAGTAGTAGTAGTGGTGGAAGTGTACTCTGCCCAGCTGACTGGGTTGTCCCAGACACCGGGGTGGCTTCCAACATATATAACATTTATAAAACCGTAATAAAACATAATGCATTAAAAGCTGGTCAAGGAAGCTGGTTTCATAAAGGCTGTCTTCCTACCACTCCAAGAAGATGGACTGCAAAACAGTATCTCTTCCCCTGTTTATAGAAAGTACATCCTCCTATAACAATATTATATGACTGCTTCAGGATGTATATTCATCCTCACTACAATTAAATATATTTCCCCCTTTTTAAGATAAGGAAACTGAGCAGCTGATATATTTCCTGATACGTTATGTGTGAGAGAGAAGGATTGTGAACTTACATCTCACTTCCATTCTCCTCCCCTGTCCACCCCCCTTGACTGTCTCCTCCTTGCTTCCTCTTTCCTTGTTTCTCTTCTATAGAGACTGTCTGCTTCATATTCTCTTATCGGGGTGACATTCATTTATGTAACCTCTAACACTCTTGATTACTACAATGAGAGACTGCCACCAGTGATTAACGTCACTCTGAGTGGTGCGTACTTCAAAGAGCACCAGGCTTGCTAAGTGTGTCTTACAGTGCGCCCAAAATGTGGGAAAGAGCACTATCTCCCATCTCCACCAGAAACAGTCTCTGCGCATCTGCCTAGTAGATCTGGAGTGGTATTGCAGTTGTGCTTATGGAAATGACTTAGCGATCTGTCATTGAAAAGCAAGGTGTGCCTTGGCTCAGTGCGTTATCTGGACATATATCATACTTCAAGTCATTTATAAGGCTGTCATGGGACAAAAGTTTCAGCATCAGTAGAAATGGTAGCCAGAAGGTGAAATAAAAACATTTTGCATTGAAAGCAGGGGTGGCCCGGGCACAGGGGACAAATGAAGCCCTCCAGGAGTTTCTCTCCAGCTCTCTGGACTCTCCTTGGGCCATTCCCTCTCATCAAATTCTCATCACATTTGCAGATGGCACCAAACTGGGAGGGGTAACCAATGCCGCAGAAGGCAGAGTCAGGATTCAAGATGACCTTAATAAATGAGAGAACTGGGCCAAAACTAACAAAATGGATTTCAATAGGTCCAAATGTAAGGTTCTATACTTAGGCAGGAAGAACCAGTTGCACAGATATAAGATCAGGGGCAACTGGCTTGCCACTAGTACATGTGAATAGGATCTAGGTGCCTTAGTAGACCACTAGCTTAACATGACAAAACAAACACACTTTGAGACGAATCTTAATCAAGGCAGAGTAGGGCAGAGAGCAACTCATTCCCCTCTGCATCTGCATATGCACACTAACTGCTACGAGCAGCAGGGCTTTTTGTTATTACTCTATGTATCCCTTGATTTAGACAATTCATATATATTAGTATAATTCATATATAAACTGGGTACAGGTAATATATATTACTCCTTCATAGTCCATTTTCTGCTACATGTTTTCTGTTGTTGGTCAAGAGACAATGTAGTGTGTCCCCAGGTTGAAGTCAAAGGTCTGCATTAGTAGCACCAAAGTGACGTCCCTGGGGCACAAGCCTGGGAAGTGTGTATGGAGGTCCTGGGTTGTCCAGACGAAAAGACAACCCCCCAGGCTCACCGACATGGTCCAAAGGAAATCAGAGCAAAAGGTTTGGCCCCAGTTTGGCTAGTGGGAAGTAAAAAATACCAACAGAAAACGAACTATTATGATATCACTAGTGTCATTAAAGAACAGCAACACAAAAATTTCATCATTATACACTGTCAGCATGACAGAAAAGGGGAATAGCAACTCAGTGAGGTGAAAAGATCTTAAAGAATACCCTGCAAAGAGATTCTTGCTTGAAACTTCAAAAATAAAAATGAATGTTTTGTAGCATCCTAAAGCATAGTTAACAAGGCACGCGATCCTGCCTGTCCATGTTATTCTGTTATTGGTTCCAATGGGAAATTTCCTCTCAATACAAATTTCAGAAAAGTGATTTTCCTCAGGATCTCCCTCTTCCTCAGTAAATCCCCCTTCCAGGTTTCCTCTGATCCTGATAGTTATCAGTCTACCCAGCTGGTGCCGGCCCTTGGTCCAGCTCCGAGGGCCTTCTGGTGGTTCCCTCACTGCGAGAAGCGAAGTTACAGGGAACCAGGCAGAGGGCCTTCTCGGTAATGTCACCCGCCCTGTGGAACACCCTCCTGTCAGATGTCAAAGAAATAAACAACTATATGACATTTAGAAGACATCTGAAGGCAGCCCTGTTTAGGGAAGTTTTTAATGAAAGATGGTTTAATGTATTTTTAATCTTTTGTTGGAAGCCTCCTTGGGTGACTGGGGAGACCCAGACAGATGGGCGGGGTAGAAATGATAAATTATTATTATTATTATTATTATTATTATTATTATTATTATTATTATTAACATTTTTAGAAAACCCTCAGGTTAAACACCAAATATCAAGTGTTGTTTGACTCTTAAACTGACTGGAAACCAGGATTAGAGACCACCAAGCTTTGTTTCCACAGAACTGGTAGCCATTCTTACACTTGTCAGTATAAGGGCAATACCATATGTGAGCTAGAAATACAATGATACTGAGCCATGGCAAGTGTGATTGGTGAGTTACTAGCTCCCGTACCATGCTACATTTGCAAATGAAGATCACCAAATAGCTCGTGTCAGAAAAGCATGAATGTGAAGTTTGACTCAGACAAGTGGTTTTCTGTCAAACTTCATTTCCTTGCATCAAGAATGGCAGCGGGTTTCCAGGCAGAGTACACATGATAAATATGACTCTGTTGTCTCTGTCCTGAAGAAAGTCATGCTGACCTACCACTTTCACAAGGGATTGACTGTAAAATCCTCGCTCATCCCTATAGTGAATCTGAGTTAATCGCTGAACATTGCACAATTCAACTTCTCCCTGCTAGCCAAGAGCTTTCCTCTTAATCTGGGTCATGTTTAGCCCGATTATGAGCCTTGCTGATAGAATAGTCTGCCTTTAGGATTATAGATCAGGAACTGCTCAAATGATTTCAGTCAACATATGCCTTTAATTCACATTTTAGTCCTTTCATAACACACACACACACACACTCCTACCCGTTCTCTCACACTCTATTCTTCCTTTGGTTTGTGTTTTCACTACAAGATAATTATTACTTTCTTGTGTACAGAAGAGTCATTAAATTTCGGTTATGGTTTTTAAACAAAACATTTAACGTTGGTTCTTAGTTGTGAACGCAACTTCTTCATTTTATATTTGTTACACAATAATTATATGACTGTTATGGTGTGATCCCTCCCAGGGCTTCTTTTTGCAGCCGGAACTCGCTGGAACTCAGTTCCAGCACCTCTCAGGTGGGCGCCATTGCCGTTATAAGAGAACAAGGGAGGCGTTCATGGCAAGCTCCGGCACCTCTTTTCTAGAAAAATAGCGCTGAACCCTCCTACTTCATAAATAAAATGAGGACAGAATTGGAGAAGAACAGTGCCACAATCATGATAAAGATGTGAGCAAAGGGTATTAGCTGCACTTCAACTACCCAAATTGGTTAATATGCAGGGCACCAGCCTCTTTCTCTCCCAGCTTCCAGAGACATGTTCGTCTGTGTCTGTGTGAAGCAGGGGCTGGGAATCTTTTTGAGCTTGACAGATGCATTTCCTCATGGCTAGCCTTCTGGAAGCCACATGCCACTGGTGGGCAGGGCCAATGCAAAAGTGGGGGGGCCACTCAGGCGTATCCAGACTCCCCCCCTCACCCCCAGCAATCTGGCTTGGGAACAGCCTCCTACTGAAGCCAGTGGGAGGCATTTGCCCAGACCAATTGCTGTGAAGAGGTTCTACAACCCTTAGGAAGGCATTGCTTCTGTAGACAGATTTCTGGGATAAAGTTTAGTTCAGACCCCTCCCCCTGAAAAATTTCCTGCAACCTTGCATGGAAAGGACAATACCACCTGCTGCCTTCTTCTGTCAGAAAGCATGGGAAGCACTGCACCTGGTGAAATTCTTGGTTCTGTGCAACTCTTAAAGGAACAGCAGCTTCCTCAAGGGCCTTCTCTTTACCAGCTGGGCTGGACAACCATGGCTCCCCAAAGCTAGCAAGCCTTTTCTGCACCTGTGTTGCCAGCAGCAGGGAAGAGACCGCAGGTGCAACCAGCACAGCAATAAGAAGGAACACGCCTCTTTCTCTCTTTGAAAGCTTCCTTGGGCACCTCGGTGTGGTAGGAAGAAAAAAGCAGGTATGTTTTCCTTTTAAGATAGAAAGACATTGACAACAAAGTTGCTGCTGCTTTTATTTTGATTGTATGTTTTGTGGTTTTATATTGTGATTTTATTTTGTGAACTGCCCTGAGACCTGCGGGTATAGAGCCGTATATAAATTGAATGAATGAATGAGAAGGCCCATAGCTCAGCTGCAGGCCATTTACAAGATGCAGTGGAGGACTGGGGGATGCAGCAAAGAAAAGGGAGAACTGTGCTACATTCGTGGAAGGAAAGTTGGGGTCCATGTACAATTACTTTAATGTCTTTCATTAATTTGCCATGACAGACGGCCAGCCATGACTCTTTCCAGCTATTGCCTGCAATTCTGTGCACACTAGTCACAGGGTTGCATCCCCTGCTATCGGTTAATGCCATTCCATGTATTAATAACCAGCCAGTTAGAATCCTGATCCCAGGGAGCTGCATTCCTTCCTACCACCTTGGAGTGGCAGTGGTAATTTGTATTACATCACACAGTCATGTAATAATAAACTACTGAGCTAACGTAGTAAGCTGGAAGTTCAGTGGTGTTGCCTTACCTGGGAGTGGCTGTTCATGTTAGTACTTGCAACTCTGACCTTTCAGCTTCTACTCTAATGGTTGGGGTATGAAACTAAGACCATCACTAGCATGATGTTGAGGCCCAAATTCCCCACTATAAATGCACTCAGTGCCTTTATATTATAATAGGGGCTGCACCCCTGCTCACGCCCCACGCTAACCCTCCCTGCCACTCGTCCCATAGTAACCCCCTTCCCACCCCATGCAACCATTTTTTACCTTCCCAACTCCATTCATGAAGCCACTTTTCTATTCTGCAACCCCATTTTCACCTTCACTCCCATGTCCATGCCTCCTCCTTCCCCTCCCCTCCTTCTGTGCAACCCTTCCTGGCACACAAACCGCCCCAACGCTAACATACCCTCCAACATTTCTCCGATGAAAATAGGGACATCCTAAGGAAAAGCAGGACATTCTGGGATCAAATCAGAAATAGGGACAGCTTCTCTAAATCAGGGACGTCTCTGGAAAATAGGGACACTTGGAGGGTCTGTAATTATACATTATTTAGGGCAGGTAAAGGGGGGACGCAGGTGGTGCTGTGGGTTAAAGCCTCAGCGCCTAGGACTTGCCGATCGAAAGGTCGGCGGTTCGAATCCCTGCGGCGGGGTGCGCTCCCGCTGCTCGGTCCCAGCGCCTGCTAACCTCCGGATGCAAGTAAATAAATAGGGACCGCTTACCAGTGGGAAGGTAAACGGCGTTTCCGTGTGCGGCTCTGGCTTGCCAGAGCAGCGATGTCACGCTGGCCACGTGACCCGGAACTGTCTCCGGACAGCGCTGGCCCCTGGCCTCTTAAGTGAGATGGGCGCACAACCCCAGAGTCTGTCAAGACTGGCCCGTACGGGCAGGGGTACCTTTACCTTTAGGGCAGGTAAAAAGAGATGCCTGTCACCGATGAACACATCCACTCTTTGCAAAACAGTATGGGGGAGTTGTTGTCTTGAGAACGTTGACCAAAAAATTCTACTGCTGAAACTGGAGGGCAATAGTGAGGATCCCAACAGAACTCAACAATATTATGTGATATTTCGATCACGTATGTAACAGCAGTGCATGAGAGAACGGAGCGGCAGTGGTGTACTATGGGTGCCAGTACTGCATCCGCGGGGAAGGTGATGGGGAGATGTGGGGGCAAGGTTAGGGGAACTCTAGGTTGGGTGCAAGCAGCGGGTGCATGTATCTGCAAGGCCACTGCCATCAACCTGGAACTCCCTTGACCTTGTGATCACTTTGCCCTGTCCCATCCCTATTGTGGCAAGCAGTACTGCTGCTGGGAGGGTGCCACTGTCCTTGCACACACACATGTGCCACTGCTTCATGTATGTGGGCAATTATTATTTTTTTAAAAAAAGGTTTTATACTTGTGTTTTTCAAAATGTAGCAAATTAACCATATAATAAACAGAGTACAAATTAGTTTGGAGTACAAACGTAAACAGAAGTGCAAAAAGTAACTGTGCTGTCTTGATTTAATATGCATTATACTCAATAATATGGAAATAGAAATATCTAAGACTAAACCTCTGTGTCTAGTATGTGAACAATTATGAAACCAAAAGTTTGTCCAAATCTAGAAAATTTAAAAGTTTCCTGTTACTCCTAATTTAGTACCAGAAACACCACTGGTTTAAAAGGGTTCCTGTCAATATGGATTTTGAAGATGTGATGACAAACCATGGTTGCTTATGACAAGAATGAGAAGTGGCAAGCTACAGGCTTGTACAGTCCTCCCTCCACCATTCCCCTGCACATGAAGGAAGGAGATTTTTCATTTCATCTGAACTTGGCAAACTGTGGTTTGTGCAAACCACCATTTGCCCTCAAATGATGTAGTGTAGTGCAACAGAAATTTGAATGGGCAAGAAGTTGGGCTGCTTGACTGTTCAAGCTGAGAGGTCAAAAGACCCATTGTGGGGTAACTCCTTGACTTGAAAAGTTGAGCATGTGAATGAATTTATGAAGCAGGCAAGTCAGTGGCCTGCTCAACCATCTCTGATCTATATTATGCAATTATTTCTTCACTAATTAATGATGAACCAACAGGAGTCCATAGGATTCAGACATTTTTGAATCTATAAATTATCTGTGAGGGCTGAGGGGAAATGCCACCAAAATGTTTGTTCTGATCTATGCTTGAATTTGTAGTATGAACAATGCCTTTGCAGCAGCAGTTTGATATCTGTTGATTAGCGCCACATTTATTTCCCCTAAGCTAAGATGTACCCTTATTTCTTTCTGCCTCAAATCTCACATGTTACTCTCTTACAAGTTACAGTAGACAATATGCTTTTATCTGGTATATCTACTTAGAAATGTAACCATCCGTTCTAAATACTCAAAATTGTTCTGGAAACTTTTACATAAAAACTTTTACATAAAAGATTTAACCTTTTAGTGTTCCCCTTGGGAGATTACATGAAACAAGCTTTTACTGAACCTGTGAGACATTTCATAAAGGATTTTTAAAGCAACCCAGTTGTGCTTTATGATTTTAAGGAAATTTGTCTTGCCACTCCACCCCTCCAGCATAACTGGAGCAGTTCACAGCATTCTTTTAACATTCACATTTGCTTTTAAAAAGATGTATCAGAGATAATTCTCTGCTTACAAATTATGACATGTCTATGCATGACTATTTATTACAGCTCAAACATGGTGTTGATTCACCTGGCTTGTACCACATTTGTATCAATGTGACTTCTAAATACTTTAAATCAGTGCTGTATTATAAGCAAAGGATTTGTTGAATCACCACCTTCCCTTTAGCACTGCCAAGGACTTTCCTTCATTGCCACAATCATATCTACTAATCAAACAAACAAACAAACAAACAAACAAAACGTATCACAGGAACTCACACAATTTCCAGTTGCACTTATGCACTGAGTTTAAGCTTTAAACCTTCTAGATTTTTGCAAAGATCTAGCATCCAAGCTATAAAAGCAACTGTTGTTTGCTTAAATATCATGTTGCATTCTGATTACAATTAGATTGCAGAGACACCATCAGCTGGGCCTTTGTACAAGTTTAGTGTCACAAGTCTCATGGAGATGTCTTAGAGAGGCTGGTCAGATCAGCATGAACAGTGGGAGAAGCCTGAGGAGCTGGAAGCCAATTATTCCAGGGAGGGATCCAGCAGGCTGAAATGGGCCATGAGAGACATCAGAGTTTCCTGGGGAGAACCTGGGGAGTCTGATCCCAGTGAGGGACCTAGTAGACTGTCCCCCAAGCAGCCCATGCCAGCCCAGCCCACAGCCCCTGCACTGCTGGAGCATCCTTCCCTCCAGTTCCTACTGGTGAGCCTCTGCCTCTGGTGGAGCATCAGATGACAGGTTGCCTAGAACATGGAATTGCCAGCACTGGCATGAATGGACAGTTCAGATCCAACCCACCACAAGGAGTTCCCGTTTGCTTGCCCAGTCCAAAGACATGCCTCACTTGCCACACGAAACTCTTGCCCACCCCATTACTTTACAACAGGGATCCCTGGTATGTGTCAATGACTGGATCAGTATTTTAGCTTAAGCAGCCAACATATTGCACCTGTTGTGCCTTTAACATGTGCCTTGCTCATGAACCATACTGATTTGAGCATGGAAGTTTTTGACAGAAACCATAATCTGAGTTTGAATTCTTTACCCAGAGAGAGCCAGGACATCTCGCTCTTAGTGCATTTTCCACATCTGAAGGAGGAGGAGGATCGTATGGTTGTGAGTGCCCCCCCTTCAGTTTGCAGGCCCAGGAACTGCTCTGATGGACCACTGAGTCTTCTTACTCAATCTCTCCCCCTTCTCCCTCCATTTCCTCATTCTCCCATGTGAACGCCAAGTTAAAGAGTGTCAGTATATGGTCTGCTTCTTTGTTCTTTGCCACTGAATACAGTGGCTAGCCCCCCAACACACACACACGCACCATGGTGGCTAGAAAGTGGAAGGCAACCTTCATCTACGGTTGACCTTCACCGCCTACAGCTTTTCTGTGGCTTGGAATCAAGTTTACTCAGAAAAATGGAGTGCTGCCTAGGGGCTTTGAATATGGACATTGTGTAAGTTTCCATGTTATGAAGTTGATAAGTAAAACTTAAGGAACAGTTATTTTTGTCAAATCCTTGGAAATAAAAACAAATAAATCTGATATCAACAAATACCAGAAACATTAAAGCATGGGAAATCTGGTCCAGAGTAGTAACAAACATGAAAATACAGTGACAATTCAGATCCAAATCCTCCTTCAGTTCTTCCTCATAGATCTTGGATATATGTTATATATAACAACAGAACACAGAAGGAGAACAGATTCATTTGAAAGCCCTTGCCTTGATGAGCTTGTTTGTGCCTTTTCCTCCTTTCATATGCCCCAGGTGAATGAAGAAGGAAGCAGTGATTGCAGTCTTAGTATACACCTTCTCACAAAGTCATTGATCAGGTATACCCACTGCTGGGACTACCCTCATCTGTTTTCAAGTGGACACACTCATGGGCGTAGCCGGGGGGGCAAGGGGGCAGTAGAATAGAAAAACAATAGAAATATGTAGGTAACTGACCAGTTACATTGGTTCTGCCCCCCCCCCCAAAGTCCTGCCCCCCACCCAACAAAAATCCTGCCTACGCCCATGTACACTCTGCAGGGTAATGCATCAATCTGCATTGAGCTTTTACTTTTGTCATGAAACCAGTTTCTCAAGAAGCACTTTTCGGGGCAAAACACCAACAAAATAATCTAGACACTGTGTGGACTATGTAAAAAAAACCCTCCAAATACCCAGTCTCCATTGATTCCAGAATAAAATGTGCGCA
Organism: Podarcis gaigeae; assembly: GCF_964106915.1. NCBI lineage: Eukaryota > Metazoa > Chordata > Lepidosauria > Squamata > Lacertidae > Podarcis > Podarcis gaigeae. The sequence continues at coordinate 60,430,540 of NC_139680.1, forward strand.
CATAGCCCAAAGCTCCTTTTTTATTTAGATTCTTTACATCAAACCCCTGCAACGTGCAGTCTTGCGTCCTAACACAAATCTATATGTGAAGCCTCTTTATTTTGCTGGCATTCATCAGCTCGCTCTGGCAGCAAAACTGACTGCAAAAACATTTCTAAGTGAGATCTTGATTCTTTTCTTTTCCTCTTTTTTAAAAAAAGAATAATCTGTTGGCGGGGGTAGGATTGGGGGGGGACACCTCCAGCTCTGGTTTCTTTCTAGAGTAGGGTGGTAGCCTGCCCGAAATCACTGCCACATTCTTCCCATAGTAGTCCTTTAAAATTAATAGCACATGCAGAGGAAAAACTAAACCCCTTTGACGTCACTCTTGAAACGAGGAAACATAAACAGAGCAGGCTTCACTCTAGCGAGCTCGCAGGGCGCAAGCTGATTGGCCGGCTCGGCTGTGCCTGTGGCAGTTGACAGCACCTCCCAGCCAGGCACGGCACTGGCCTTCGACTTGCTGCTGCTGCTGAACACTCAGCCACTCAGAGACTGCAGCAAAGCCCCAGCTGAGCGCTCTATCCCAGCACCCGTCTGGCAGCAAAGTGCCGCCGCCGTCTTCTGTGGAGAGCCTCTCTTTCTGCTTCCTTGGCACTCTCCTGTCTCCTTGGTCATTCCACCCACCCCGTTGCACATGTCCATGCGCACCTTCCTCTCTCCTCTCGCGCGTCTCCCTCAATTATTTGCTTCATCCTGAATGCAGTTTCTGGATCCTGCAGCACAAGTCTTCATGAACAAGCTGCGCCGCTTACAGATTTCGCAGCATTCAAAGGTCACAGAACTGCCACTATGGTTAAATGTCTTGTTTAATGGTTGAGGTATGTATATAGCAAATCCTCAGAAACGGCATGATCATGGGTGGGAAGGTTTGTTTTAAAGGTTGCAGGAAGGGGGGGGGAGAGAAAGAGAGATTGCGTTTGCCAAAGTTAGTAGCAGAGGTGATATTTGTGTTTTGAAGAAAACCTTGATGGCTCTCACTAAGAAAACTGCTGCTTGCTTATTTTTTAAATATCCGTGGCTGCATTTTCATCGTTGTTGGTATTGTCCTAAGCCACGGAAACTTGCATGAATTGTAACTGAACTGAGTGCAAAAGATAAAGGAAAGGTTCTGGGACAGTAACACTTAATGACCATTAGGAGAGTGAGAGGCTTTCTTCCCCCTTTAGTTCTTAAGCTTTTCAGTGGCTTGAAAAAGAGAAGCTTTACAGGTAACTGAGGCTGCAATCCTGTACTCATTTACCTGGGAGTAAATCCCACTGAACTCAACGAGTCTTACTTCTGAGTAGACATGAAAATGTCTGCTGTAAATGTGCTGGAACAGATAAGTAGGAATATAGTGTGTTTTTAATGGCGGGAGAAATGAATGGCAATGCAGATAAAAAATATTTCTTAGCAATATATGTTACAGATCTTTATCTTCTGAGTGATTTAGCATGTTACAAATGCTCCTCTGTTTCCTTAACTTCATTGAAGGGTTTGTGCTGAAACTATCAACAAAGAGATAACATATTAACAGCTAGCTGAAGGGCAAAACATGAACAGCATCTTCTCAGGACTGTTTGGTGACATATACGTTCAACTGGTCATCAAACAACAGCTTGTACTCTTAACTTGGAGGGTGGCTGCAGCATTCAAGTGACCTGCTAGTGCTGCAGGGAGCAGGAGCAGTGGTTCAGCTGAACAGAACTCACATTGTTTTCAGGAGAGTGGCTACAACATGCATTTGAGAAAGCTGCTCCCAGAGAGATGTATGTTTAAAATCCTGCCCAAATAGCCCATGATGCACACACACACATATAATGGCAGAAAGGTGTATTGTCTGAAGGCATTGCACAGTTTCATCACTCTGAAAGCTCTGTCGAGCTGTTCGGAAGGAGGGACGTGTTGCATTTTTGAAAATTATTGTTCTTAATTTCAAACTCATTTTACTTTTACGAATTCAGAAACCTTGGATGGGTCACCCTAGAAATATACTTTGAAGGGGTGTTTTTTTTTTGGGGGGGGGGAAACAAGTAACTGCACTTGATTCATAAGTGCCAGCTTAGGAATGGTAAAATATTAGCTCTGAAATGCAGACTATCTGCTATGTGCTGTGAATGGACAATTGCTATCCTGCAGTGCCTGGTGGGAAAAACAAGGACTTTGTGTATTGCAAATGCATAACTGCAGCTCCTCCATTTCCTTTGCTGTATCTTCACTGATGGCTGCAAGAACAAAGAGGCTGCTGTCATTAATAAATTGCTTAATGACACATTTCATCTGCAGAATTAAGGCATCCTTCTTCCCTTTTTGCCTGTCAGCCACAGTCAGTTTTTATCAGCTGAACTGTTATCTTCTCTCGCTTTTCTCTCCAGTCTACAGTAGATCTTATACACTGAAAAATGTTAGCAAGCTCCGGAAATTCAAAAACACTATTTTGAAGAGAATCATTTCAACTGCTATGTATAAATTGTGCATTATTCAATTTAAATGATCACTGTAGCAGGAACAGGAATATGGACAAATCAGAGGGAAGAAGAAAGAAGCCCTCAAACTTTCTGAAGGACACTAGTTTCTGATAGTAATAATAGTGCAATTCTTTACAGGTTACTTTGATGCAAGTCCCACTGTGTTCAGTAGTGCATGCTTCTATGAATGCAAGTATAGGGTTGTACCCTAAACGTCCCTGTTGCAAGTTTAATTGGGGTATGTAACTAATGCGGCACTATACTATATGAGTGCTGAGGATTGTAAATGGGAAGAGAATCCCCCCCCCCCCCGGCATCCAGAAGTCTTGACTGCTGATCAGGAGAGGTTAAGTTCTGTTTAAATCCTTGTGTCCTTGTGAGTTTAATGGGTTTAAATAAGTCACAACAACCAAGGGAGAAGCTAAATGTTACAGAAGATGCAGAGATGCTTGAAAAATCAGTACACCATGTGGTGCGTCTCTCCAATGTTCCACAACATGTTGCAGCACTTACTCAACGGCGTGTTGGCATCCCACTGTGGGTTCCCTTGTTCCCTTCAGTGGAAGCGAGCAACTTAGAATAGGGACAGTTGAAACATATGAGTGGAATGGAAAGACATCATGTTGTGCCCTTGCATCACAAAAAAAGAGATGCTTCACATTTCACAGCACAGGAAGAAGACCTCAGCGCTAGGATACCTTTTTCAGCATCAGCCATTGCCTTTTATAACATGTTGTTCTTACAATTTGTGATTATAATTCCATTGGTTTCAATAGGTTTGGGACCCTGTGTGTGACTTCTATATGGTTAGAGGATCACTCTGCCTCTTCTAAGCATCCATTTTATACAAATGTTTTGCATGCCCTCAGAATGTCTGCAAAGAGACTGTATGCAGTATTCTTGAGCAGAGCAACTTTTTCAGGCTTGATAAAATGTCTTAAGATGCATATTAACTACAGGAACCAGAACAAAATGTTGAAACAAAATGACACTCTGTTGGGACACACTAGCTAGTTTCTGTAAATGTCCTATAAACAACACTGACCAGTCATTTGTTTAAATTTCTGGTCCACTGCATCCCAAATGCTAGGAGCTGATTACAATGTATAATTCAGATGTCAGGTAGACACACAACAATGGTAAAAAAAAAAATCCACCCAAAGAGCAGTATTCAACCAGGTTTCATTCAAGATAGACCTATTGAAATTAATGACCTAACTTAGCAATAACAAACTCTAGCCCAAATAAATATGTTCTGTTGTGCTTGAATAATACCCAGGCCAAATGTTTGCTCAGTTTCCAGAAGAGGGAAGTTCCAAAGGACCTCAAGAAAGAAAACTTAGCATTAGAATGTTAAGACAAGGTAGCCAGTTAAGGGTGGGATTCACCTAACCAGCCCTATCAGCAAAAGCCCTGCACAAGGACTTGTGCAATGGGGACTTCTTCCCTCTTTCCCTATGCCCTCCAAAATTGGCTCTGGGGTTCAGGAGAACACACAAAACAGTGCACAGGCAGGGAGAGGGAAGAACATCTGGCAAGATGCAGTGCGTAGACAGACAAAATTACTGGAAGAGTGTGATGTCGAATTCCATCCTAAATGTCAGAATAAAATGAAATTATTAGAATGATTTGACTCAACCCCTAAGGTGGCTGGTTACTTTGTCCAACAATGTCATAGCCTAAACATATCAGGGACGCAGGTGGCGCTGTGGGTAAAACCTCAGCGCCTAGGGCTTGCCGATCGAAAGGTCGGTGGTTCGAATCCCTGCGGCGGGGTGCGCTCCCGGCGTTCGGTCCCAGCGCCTGCCAACCTAGCAGTTCGAAAGCACCCCTGGGTGCAAGTAGATAAATAGGGACCGCTTACTAGCGGGAAGGTAAACGGCATTTCCGTGTGTGGCTCTGGCTCTGGCTCTGGCCAGAGCAGCGATGTCACGCTGGCCACGTGACCCGGAAGTGTCTCCGGACAGCGCTGGCCCCTGGCCTCTTGAGTGAGATGGGCGCACCAACCCCAGAGTCTGGCAAGACTGGCCCATACGGGCAGGGGTACCTTTACCTTTACCTTTAAACATATCAAAGCTCCATATGAGAATATTAACAGCACCATGTAAGCATTCCATTTTTCTTACGATAGAGTTCATAGAGAATATATTTATCTTTACACAATTCAACCTTTAAGCTTTCCTTACATGTGCTCATTTCAGCCTCAGGGGAGGTTGGCACAGGCTGAAATGCATTATGATAAATGCTAATAACACCTTCAGCTGCAACTTCTGTATGATTTTAGCTTGTTCACATATACCACTACACCACATTGCCTTCAGTCAGGCAGATTTGGGTCAATAGGTGATTGGAATTGATGTGCAAGAAACCCATCTTTAAAACTTCTGTGCTTCCTACCACCAGACATGCCCTACCTAAGGGCAGGGGCAGCTCCTTCAGTCTGAGAACCACATTTTTTTTGTAGGCAACCCTTCCAGGGGCTACATGCCAGTGGTGCCTGAGGCCAGAGGCAAAAAGTGAGTGAGAGTCTTTCCTTTCTACAGTAAACTACATACCAGCAACACAAAATTCACAGGCTGCTACTTCTCTCTCTCCTCCATTTAGGCAAACAATAGGTTTAACATAGTCAAAGAACACATGACTATGTTCTTTGGGTGCAGAGCAGGGCTGGGGAGCAGCTGTAGCTCTTCCAGATTCAACGCACCATTGGAGACTCCTAAGGGCTTGCGGGGGCTGCATTCAGCCCCCATGTCCGAGGTTCCTGACCCCTGCCTGACACACTCCCACAAATGCCTAGGAAATCACAGCAAGCATTGTGTCCTCATGGCCCAGTCATAAACTCATCACCCTCCCTTGATTATCAAGTCTGCAGTTCCTGACCCACGTGAACAGTAAAGCCGATAAAACTGGTGTGTGTAGTTGAATATTTGCCTTAATAAAGATCATGTTTTGCGACCTTAATACATGCTTAAAAAATGAGAACGTTCAGAGCTGCATTACATGTGCAAGGCAGCAGCAAGACAAGATGTGCCAGTCATTCCCGAGTCCTCTGCTGCAGTTTCCTGTAGCAAATGCAGCAGCTGAAAAATGCTTCATATAGTTTTATGGTTGAAAAGCAGTGCTAAGCCTGTTCTGCTTTTATGTCCTGAACCTAGTCAGCAATTGTACTCTGTTAGAGAGTTATTCCCTCTCCTCCCGTTTTTTTCTTCTGAGAGGAACTATCCACGGACATCTATTTTTGCTTAGGAACCACCTGTTAGCCCTGTTCTTGTCTGAACTCATTTTCATCCAGCCTCTTTGTGCATTATTCCTCAGCTGGATCTCTGGTGACCCATGCTTACAATTGATCGATCCTGTTATTACTCACTGATGGATCCTAGCCATATATTCAGTAACTAAACAATGCAGAGACTTTGTTTATAGCTGAAAGTGGTTGGTGCAGCAGCACTGGACGTCTTTAAAATGATGCTCGTCTACTGAGCTCTATTCTCAACTGGCTTGGTACAGATATCCTGCAAAGTTTATCTTACTTGCAAGGTGCCTGTCATCAACTGCTAGAGCAACCTTGTAATCTCCTGCTCCTTTCATCACAGGGAGCGAGCAGCAGATGCCGTTGGATGAGCACCTAAGTGCACTTGTCTGAAGGAAGGCAGATGTAGGCTTAACCAGACTTCCTTTTGTGCCATGTTACAAGGCATAGGTTCACACCTTTTCTGTTTTTGCCCTGGTGCTTTCCCCTGTGAAAACCAATGGGGAGTAAATGGTAATCTGCAGGAAACCTGAGTTGCAGTTTATTCTGATTCAGTGTTAAAGAGCTGAAGAGTGGAGGAAGAGATGGGGCAAATAAAAAAGCACTGGGACAAGGAGCTTGAAAGTGCAGAGCTGGGCCTAGAAAGTACGGGGCAAATCGTAATTGTGGATGAGCTTTAAGTGCAATTGACAGACAGAGCTGGGACTGGCAATACATACTGGGCTGTATCTGACTAGACTCAGCCTTGCATTTTGAAGCATTTTGATTATTCTTTGTGCACCTTCCACCCTCACTTCAGTCAATGCTCATTACTGCCAATTGACAAATTAATGTCACCCGTGCCTAAAATGTCACCACACCTCAGGTGCTTCTAGACAGGGACATAATGTTGCAAGCAGGTCATTGAGATATCAAAAATGGCCCATTGGCAAAAGTCCCCCCCTTTTTTTCCTTATTGGATTTCCTCCTGGATTAAATGGGTGTAGGTGGGATTTTACGGACTGGCATTTTATGAAAACAGAGTTGTCTGTGTGGAGTTCCAGCCTCATATAGCTCTAGCATCTTTGAATCTAATTAGTGCATGAAGGGGTTAAACCTTGGAGTAAGTTGTCCTGCCAGGCTTAGCCTATGTCATCACTTCCCACCTTGAGAGGAAATGGGTCACCAAGCCTCTGTCTGTCTCTTTCTACCCATGTGAACTTCAGTATATAAGAAGCTCTGAGCCTGGCTTTAACCAGCCTCTTTTGTTTCAGACCTGAACAGAGTCTGAAGCTAGTGTTTTTCACTACCAATAGTTTAGAAACCTTTACCTTTTGTAACTAAGCAACATTTTACTGCCTGTGCATCTTTTCTGATTGCTGTATGCAAAAGCACATGAATCCAACGTTGGAAGAGTTTTGTGAGTGAACCATTTTATGACTTACCAAACTTGTGCTCTGCCTCTATGCCAGGGAAGTGTGGTAGCTTGGAAACTGCTTTTAAAGGGGGGCATTTTCGGGACCAGTGCAGGATGAGTCTCCATTACTTGCCTGTCCATATTACCCTGTGACTAAACAGACACAATCCCATAGGTATCCTTCTAGTCTATCCCACTGCCAATTCCTTTGCAATCTCTCCCTCTGTCTTCTAGTGAAATTAATACTTTGTTAGTTTCTATAAAAATTCAGTGTTGCTGTGCTCAGGGGTGCTTGTGCCCATACATGGCCTCTTTTGAGAGGTGGCACCTCCCCCTCCTTTTCTTCAGCTATGGTGGCAGGGAAACGGACTGGATGGGTAAAAATTCCCTAGCGTGAGTGACAAGGTTTTCCCCAAGGTTGTCAGTTACACTGGAGGCAGGGGGAGGATGGTGAAGTGAAGCTTACTGGCAGCCTCGAAACTGATAAGATTTCCCAACAACCTTGTCATCTTCACTGTAGGTGGGGGAGGGAGAAGGGGAGTTGTGGAAGGAATGAGAAGGCTTTCCTCCCACACTTTTATGCCATTAGTGTTAAAATGTAAAAATCTCAGTCCCAGGTGTATGCAACTATGGTGTGTGTGTGTGTGTGTGTGTGTAATGGTGTGTGGAGGACTAAAAAAAGAAAATGACAGAACATTTCTCTTTAAGGTAGTCCTAACACTGGTGTGGGGGAGCTTTGTCCCTCCAGATGTTACTAAACTACAACTCCCATGATCCCTGACCATTGGCCGTGCTTGCTGGAGTTCATGGGAGTTGTAGTTCAGCAATGTCTGACGAGCCAAAGGTTTCCCGTGCCTATTGTAACAGGAAAGGAAAGCTGGAGTGAAATTTCAAATGTAATTCCATCTGCTTGCCTAGCCATCGGTTATGCAAGCACACTGAAAACTGCATTTCTGTGTTTCCCACATCCACACCGACCATGAGAGAGATGCCTCAAAAGTAACTGCAGTGGTGTGTGTGAAACCTGCATGTGCCTTCCTTTCAGTGGACTCTTTAAAGTACAAAGAAAGACAGGAGGAAGAGAACTCAACCTGGCACAGTGGTGGTATGGTTGCCTCCTTTACCCTTGGGCTTCTGAGTCAGGGAGAGGTGTGAGCAATGAATTTGTTCCTATGTTTGTCTCCCTGCTGTAGTTGAAAGTACTTCTGCTCCCTGGTGTCTCTGCTATTGCTTCCCCCAAGTCCAAAGCAAGTCCCAGTAGAGCTTAGGAGCTGTTGCAGAGGGCAGGACCTGAACCAATAGATTCAATTTACAAAAAGGAAGTTCCAACTAAACATTAGGGAGAACTTTCTGACAGTAAGAGCTGTTCACCACCTTGGAAGGTGGTGGACTTTCCTCCTTTCGAGTTTTTAAATGTTGGCATAGCTGTCAACGTTTTCCTTTTTTAAAGGGAAATTCCCTTATTCAGAATAGGATTCCTCACAAGAAAAGGGAAACGTTGACAGCTATGAGTTGGATGGCCATATGTCAGGGATTCTATATCTGTGAATCCTGCATTTAAGAGGGTTGGGCCTTTGGTGTCTCTTCCAACTCGACAGTTCTATGATCCCACCTCTATTAGAGCTCATTCACACCTCCATTTGTCCCGTGGCTTCTAGGCTCAGGCCCAATAGGTTTTTCTTTTGCCCTGCCGCTTTCACAGGAAAACCCATGGTTTATTGATAAATCACAACAAATTTCAATCAGGTTTTCTGCGGATTGATGCTTGTTCTCATTCAGCAGTAAACCACAGGTTTTCCCAGGAAAACAGATGGGACACAAGAAAAACCTCTTGGATCCGTGCCTAGGGACAAGGGAAGAAATGGAAAGACAAAGGGGAGTAGGGATGAGCCCTTAGTTTTCTGAAACAACTCAGCTGTTGCAGGTTTATCTTCATCTTAATTGCTAAGAACATGCTTATTTACATATTTAGCATGATAGGCAAAGCAGTGCAGGGCCAGGCTACAAGCTAGTAGATAGGATTTAAGAACTGGCTGGAATATGCCTTTACCTATTTAGCTGGAGCTTAGATGCCTAAACAGTAGTGTTGATAAGTGGTTTGTAATTTTTTTTTATTTTTTAAATAGAGGTATTGCTAGGACTTAAGAATATTTATTTACAACGTGTGGTTAATATGCTTTTAGGAGTCCTCTTTGCTCTCTAATAAACTCTGGACATTGATATTAATCCCAATGCTACAGCTGCTATATGTAGTAGATTAGTGATTTGGATTTCAGTCCTAGAGATAGAACATCATGTGCCTAAGCATTCTCAACAGATGCCTGACCAAACATTTCTTGAAAGCTGGAATTTGAACAAGGCTTTCAATGGCTACGAGTTATGATATGGCTATGTTCTGCCTTCGCAGTTGGTGGCAGTAATGCTTCTGAATACTAGCTGCTGGAAACTGGTGGATGAGGAGGGGGCATTGTGCTCAGGTCCTCCTTGAGGGTTCCCATGGGTCTACGTTGCCCACTGTGAGAATAGGATTCTGGACTAGATGGGCCATGGGGCCTGATCCAGCAGATTCATCTTATGTTCATCATAGGTTTTCCTATAGCTTTCTCTCCATTATTGACCTTACTAGAAAGAGGGAAAATGGAAGAACAAATCTATGAAAATACAAGGAAAGACATATCAAGGTGTATTGCGCGCTCTCTCTCTCTCTCTCTCTCACACACACACACACACACACACACACACACAATTTTGTGTGAGAACCACTGCTGAAGGACTCTGGGTTTTTTTTAGAAATTCCCATTATGAACTATCTCAGGATATAAACGTTCCATGAGTGTCATGTTTTATTGTATAAACAGTCCTGAGCTGATTAAAACCAACTACTTGAAAAAGTTGCTGCTCTAGGCCAAATCTCACATTATCATTCCATCCTTATTCCCAATGGGAGTTTTGCTTGAACAAGACATCAAGTAAGGATTTAGGATTTATTTTGTCTCCATATCAGTTTGGAATGCAGTTAATCCCCAAGAAAACAGATTTCCAGGTGAAATATTGTTATTATGTTGCATGAAATATTATATTATTTACAGCAGTGATGGGAGTCCTGGTGCCCTCCAGATGTTTTGGACTTCAACTTACATCATCCCTGACCATTGGCTATGCTGAGTGGAGCTGGTGGGAGATGGAATCAAACATCTGAAATGCCACAGGTTTCCTCCCTAGATATTGGCTAAAAGGCAAGCTGAGAACTTTTCAGCCACCCGTCATATAGATCATCCTGTCAACAGATCTGGTACTTTACAGTGAGCACAAGCACAAAAGAAAGACATTAGTGTTGGGTGTGGGAGGTCTCTCTGTTCTGGTGAGCTTGCAATCTAAAATTTGACTGGGTTGAGAGAGAAGATAGGTACCGGTAAGTCAGAATCAAAAAATTATTAGGGGGCCATATGTACAAATGTAGTTATATGTACACAGGTTTGTTCTTTATCATTTATTTACACTATTTTAATCAGCTTCTCAAATGAAAGTAGCCCGAGGTGGTGTGCAAGATTCAAACAAACAAACCAGCAAATAATAAAAGTGCCATTTGCAATGCACATGAATGATCCAGTAAATTAAGTTTTGTCAAAATGTTAATTTGGTTGCAGATTGCAGTGTTGAGTCAGATAAAATCATGATCTAACTTCTTCTTCTTCTTCTTTTAGTTCCCATGCTTTTATAATGGACTGTTAAGGTTACGTTTTCACTAAAAACATGTCAACATGTATTAGTTTTGAACATTTTTTTTTTTTACTAAAGTAAAAATAAGTTAACATTAAAATTTTCCTAGGACTTTTTGCTTTAGTTCTGGAATCTTGTTCTAATGTTCAGAGAACCTCTAAAATTGCAAAGCATATGGTCCATATATTGTATTATTATTATTTATCAGTTTATTTTCCTTCAGAATCGTTTTCTCATTAACCCCTCCCAAGAACCTTTTGATAAAAGTTACTTTTTCCCTATGTCTTTTATAAATGGACATTTATATGGAGTAGCAGGGGCTTGTAATTCAGTGCCTATCCTTATGTTTCAACCATCACATGGGACTTTATAGAAATGCTTCCACATGTTCATGTGTGTGAGCACTTGAACTTAATCATCCTATACCCAAGGACCATGTCATACACGATGCTTTCATGTGCCTATATAGTGCCCATCCCATCTCCATGGTACATGTATATATCCAAACCAAATGTGAGGATTTGGACTGTGATTTGCTGAGAAACCTCATCTATGCATAGCTGCAGGAACCAGTGCCTTTTTTTTCTAGCCAAGGGTTTTTAAAAAGCAATCTGCTTCACAACCCCAGAGTATGGGAATTTGGACTGTAAGCATATGGGGATCCACAAGTGCCGTTTCCAGGTTGTCCCCAGTGGCTGTAAATCTCTTCCTGGCATTTGGCTGCCCTCTAGGTGCCCAGCATAAAGTGAAGAGAACCAACCCCCAAGTTCTCAGTGCGTTAAATAGAACTAAGAGGGGAATGGTAGACTTGTTCTCACCATGTTGGCATGCACAAAGAACTTGAAACGTTAACAAGAAGGGCCCATCCCATTCACTTTGTAGTGTAGCAAGCTTTGGAGATACTTCAAGGCAAAGACAGTTTCTCTTGTTGGTGCCTCTGAGTAAAACTGTTGACTACCACCCTTCTAACTGGGGAAAAACAGAAACTCAACTTTTTGGGGTAAGAGCAATAAGTAAAGGGAAATGGAACTAGGGATAAGGAAGGTACAGTGCTAATGCACCAGTCTCCCACCCCCTCCCCACAATGGGGTTCCCCTTCCAATCCCTCCTCTTAATGCCAGACTTCTCTTTGAAGAGCCCCTCAAATACAAAAAGCACTTTGGGGATTAGGTCCGATAGCTGTTTAAAGAGGAAAATAATGCATGATCATTGGGGGATTTTTCTCTTGATCTTTAAACTGCTTAGAAATCTTTAAATGCTAGAACATCAAGAGGAATCAACAGTACTGTAACACTGTGTTTTACATGAACAAAGAAAATAAGAAAAATGAATAGTGAGAAACAGTGAGCATTGTTCCTCAAATCAAATATATTTTTAATGCCTAATTAGAACTGAAGTTTAATTTTTAATGTCTAATTTCAACTGATTAACTGTTGTGCAGTTTTTATTTTTTAAAAATCAAGTCACTTTCACATTTTATTTTTAAAATTTGACTTAGATTTTTTTAAAAAACCCTGACTTTCACAGCAGAGTAGTTTGATTTATAGCAGCCATTCCCAAGCTGGTGCCCTCCAGATGTTTTGGACTAGAATTCCCAGCAGTCCCAGCCAGCATGGTCAGTGGTCAGGAGTGATGAGAGTTATAGTCCAAATCATATGGATAGCAGCTGGTGGGAGAAAGGCTGATTTAAAGCAATAATGTTAGGTAGTGGTTCATAAAACCCAATCATTTGCACCATGTTTATCTTTCAAAAACATCTTCATATCAGTTTTTGGGAACAACTGAAAGAATGTTCTAAGTAGGAGCAAACTATTGAGTGTTTTCAAAGCTGATATCAAGTTAGAATTATTTGCCTGAGAATCGTTTTCCAAATTCATTTTATCCCAATATGTGGATTGGTTGATAGTTAGAGGAGGATACCAACAAACTGAAGAGAATTCAGGGTGACTGAGTGTTTTGAGGCAGAAGAGTGTCAATATGCATTCAATAGAAAAGAAAAGAAAAATGGGTTCATATGGCTTGGTTGCAATACATTTCCAACCCTGCTAGGAATAGTGGCAAGGCAAAACAGACAAATGAAAGGGAACACAGCTCCCCAAACAAACCATTGTGAAATATATGTGTTTACAATGAGAAGTGTATGGAAAATATAACCCCATTAACACTAGCATTAACTCTACTCAGGACAGATTAGAAGGCAGTGTTTCTCTAGGACTTTGCCAATAGCATAAAGAAACAAGCCTCCCTTTCTTGTCCAGCTCACAATTAATGTTTTCTGCTTGCTGAATTGGTATAGTGGTTTTATATATTACACAACTTTATTGCAGCATCTGTCTTCCTTCACCATATTATGAAAGACAAGGCAGCCATGATCTTAGCTGTGTTGCTCCGTAGCATTTGGAAGCCACTATAATTCAAACAGCATTTGTCACTTCCATTGCCCTTCTGTCTCTCCTCCTGCCTTTCCTCCAGGCCTGCCACAACATTGTGAAAATAAACCCCTGCACAGCATTCAGGCTGTCAGCATTTGCAAATTAACTGCAACTACAGTTGTGACCTGGGAAGTGCCTGACTTTTGTCTCCCTCTCGAGACATCCCTGCTACTCCATAAATTTGCCAAGCCCTTGATGCTTCTTTCCAGAGCCATGTAGCTGATGTTGTAGAGTAGGATTTCCCAAACTTGGATCTCCAGCTACTTTTGGACTACATTTCCCATCATCCCTGCTAGCTAGGGATGATGGGAGTTGTACTCCAGCTGGAAACCCAAGTTTGGGAAAACCATCATTGCCCACTTTACATTTGATTGGTTTTGTCTCTGCCCAACCTGTTTTTGGTACTTGAAGCTACCCTTGAAATTCCAGAACCACCTTGACCAGCAGCTTCTTGGTAGCATCAAGTCTCCTTCTAGTCAGTTGGAAGATTCAGACGTGTATTGCCTTCATTAGTCACAGTGAGACTTTTCATGATAGGACAGAAATAATTGTTCTCTCTGCAACAAAAAGTCACAGTGTAAAGTGCTTCTGTTTACTCTTCCAGTCAGTTAGCCATGCCCTCCTGTATGATAGTCCATTCCATTCCTCCTTCCATCCAGTTTTCCATTCCCACTTCCAAACAGGTAGTCAGCATTCCATGGCTGCTGAGCACTCTGTCTTCAATGGGTTGTTTTGAGGTTCTCCCTCATTCAGAGTTTCTACAGGGTGCAACTTCTGTAGACGTCTGGATCTCCTGACAGCTTTTTCACATATGTTACTAGAGACAATATTTGCCTTAAAATATCTCTCATTATCTTTTTAGAAGATCTTCCATAAGAAGTATTTGATACAAAAAGAAACCAAGTAAAGATAATGAACCAGGCTTATTTATCTTGATATATTGAAAGGCAAGCTTGAGCATTTAATATCATTGTTTAAATGCTATGTTTACTAAGCATTTTTTTAAAAAACAACCATTCTTTTCTGGCAGAAAACATAGGAAAAAGTATTTAGTCAAGAGAGAGAGAGAAAAGCACTCATATAGATTTTATTTTAGAAAAAGAAAACACATTTGTCTATGGATACTCAGAAGAAGAGAGATCAATGGAAATTCAGAAACAACCTCACTAAATTAAGGTGTTGAAAAACAAAGTGATCCTAATTCTTAAAACAGCATACCCTAGCCATTTGTAATATTCCATATTGGCTTTTACACCTCTGTAATATAGCAATGATATAGAACACAAATTAGGATAGTAAATGTGAGTAAGTAGCTTAAAAAAAACACAGAAAAATTGTGGACATAGACTACCAATAATGCAAAATAGTAACTTTAAAAGTTCCATGAGTACCCTAGAAACACTTATAAACAGTGTCAGTGCCATTCATCCTCAATGGGTTTCAGTGGGGTTTATGCAGGATGCCACCTGCAAGCTAGTCGGTGAAGCTGCAATGCTTGGAGAACCAGTGGCAGATGTAAGTCAAATCAGATTAGTTTCTCTCTTCCTCATGCACAGTTGGTTTTCATTACGGCTGGGACCCTCTGTGACAGCACTATGGCTTCATGAAGTACCAGTATCTGTGCAGCACTCATATGCTGGCTGTCTGGGAGCCAAATTTAAACAACCTGTAAAGATACAAAACAGGTGAATACTTTTGAAGCTGCAATCCTCTGCAGACCTGCTTGTAAGTACTGTAAGTTCCATTGAGCTCCGCAAGACTTATCTCTGAGTAAACAGGCACACACAAGATTGGAAAAAATAATAATTGGGAAATGGGGCCTTTCTGTGCTCTAGAGTGGTCTTTCTGTACAAGAAGGAAGTGGGTGAATGTAAGGAGTTGGATAAAGCCCTTCTATGAACACAAACATACATGCACATCGGGTGTTGTGCTTTTTAACAACAGCATAATTGGCAGAATCCATCAGGCAAAGATTTTTGTGAAATAGAAGTTAATGGTAGCTGTCTAGACTTTTTTGGCGATCACTCGCAGACGAGTAAGATTGTCTTCCATGAAGACATCAGGTTAAGGGCACATGAGTGGTGTGGCCAGGTGACAAAGTGAACAGAGTTCTATTTGCAGGTGTGTAAACCTCCTTTTCTATTTAACTGTTCAAGGTGTAGAAGACCTGTCCTCTTTTTCACCTGACTACCCTACACAGGAAAAGGGACTGGGAAATTAGTTAACACCTCTAGAATGTGTTTCTTCTTTGTGGGGGAAATGCTGCTTTTGTTGGACTATATCACTTGGCTTCTGTACCAAATTCATCCCTTCGTTGCTACTTCTTGTTTTGGATGGAGTACTCTGTCTTAAAGGCAAGCTTCTGAAAAATAGCCTGAATTGCTAGGTCACCATTTGTAAGCCATTTTTAAGACACACAAGGGAATGAGAGGGAAACAATCTAAGGTGCATCTTTCCCACCCTCAGTTTATTAAACTTTTATTTTAAATCCTATGCTTCTAACATGCGCTCTTCTCTGTGACATTCGCACAAACATTGCAATATTTATGCTTAACACAAACTTTTTAAAAAACGCAACCAGATATAATGTTCTTTTTAATTTACATTCCCATGCACAATAATAACAGTATGTGTCTACAGCTGATTTCTTAAATTGTCTCCAAACTAAATATAGTATACTAAAAAATAGACTGAAATATCTCATGACATTCTGCTGATTATCCAAAAGGCACGATTTTTCAATAAAATAACTTCAAGGTGAAATTCCAGCTTGAAATTGCTGACTCAGAATTTATGGGCAAGTTTGACTCTATTCCTTTAGGACTTGGTTGAGACCAAAGTTTTCTCCCCAACAGAGCTGTTAACACAATCTTAATTGCTTTGATCTTAATTGCTTTTCCAGCAATGGCAGTTGGGATAGTCTCAGTGATTACAATGCATATATTTGAGCTTGGCTTATGCATCTGATGAAGTGGACTTAGTCCACAAAAATGTATGCCAGTGCAGTCCTATACGTGTGTCCTATACACTGAGCCTCTTGGGCTTGCCAGTCAGACAGTCAGCGGTTGGAATCCACACGACAGTGGTGAGTTCCTGTTGCTCTGTTCCAGCTCCTGCCAACCTAGCAGTTCAAAAGCACACCAGTGCAAGTAGATAAATAGGTACCATTGCGGTGGGAAGGTAAATGGCGTTTCTGTGTGCTCTGGCACTTATCACGGTGTCCCGTTGAGCCAGAAGCGGTTTAGTCATGCTGACCACATGACCTGGAAAGCTGTCTGTGGACAAAATACCTGAAAAGCAAGATGAGCGCCGCACGCCATAGTCACCTTTGACTGGACTTAACCATCTAGGGGTCCTTTACCTTTTTTTTTAGTTTTGGCCAAAGTCATTGTCAAATTTATTTGCAGTTTTGCAAAACAACTCATTTTTTTAGCTATTTCTCAAATCAGCAAAAATGACATGGATTTTCCTGGACATTTAATACGATTCCCACCTGGACACTGCTTGCAGCAGCAGTATTCTGGATATGTCCGGGAAATGGCAACCCTGCTCTAAGACTGTCACTAGGCAGAGCAATCTTACACTTGTATTATGCTGGGACTGGCGATATACCCCAGTGATGCTGACAGGAAGAGCACTCTATTACGGTGGGACCTCAGGTTAAGAACTTAATTCGTTCTGGAGGTCTGTTCTTAACCTGAAACTGTTCTTAACCTGAAGCACCACTTTAGCTAATGGGCCTCCCGCTGCCGCCGTGCCGCTGCTGCGTGATTTCTGTTCTCATCCTGAAGCAAAGTTCTTAACCCGAGGTACTATTTCTGGGTTAGCAGAGTCTGTAACCTGAAGTGTCTGTAACCTGAGGTACCACTGTATATTCTTCTTCTTGTTGTTGTTATTAATTTGCTGAGTCTGGGACATAAGATGAAAAACACATGAGTGGGAATGCAAGAATGGTATAGAAACATGCCCCCACTTCCCTGGAAACTCTGTCAGTGGCTACCGATCAGGAACTAAGCCAGCAAAAATGTCCACATAACAACCTACATGTGGAACTTGTGAACTCACAATAAAGCGAGGCATGCCCCCCCAGCACACACCTCTGTAAGAAAGCCACAACACACATGGCAATGCCAACACCTGTACTGAACAGGCTAGAGTGGATCCAGAAAGTGCTAACAAGTGTTTCGCCAGCCATGCCAATGCTTGGAATGGAGTGACTAGTCTTTGCCAACAGAAAGTTGCTTACATGTGCAGATGCGTGTGTTTCGTGTGTGTGTGTGTGTGTGTGTGTGTGTGTGACAAAAGGTAGGACGACATGGCACTTATACATAATGGTGTATGTTCCCTTATTCTATTGCTCATTTGTGTGGGGTGTTCGATTGCTGGCAATAGTGTGTCATGGTAGTTCTGCTACTGTAGCTCATATTGCTCAGGCATATCGCATACCCACCTAGTGCCCAGAAAAAAGGGTCATCCTGTTTTTTGGTACGAGATTGCAGTGACCACCTTACGTGCTCTTGTCTTGCGTAAAAAAACACGGGGGGGGGGTGGGCTAAGATTGCAGAGCAGGTCACATGACTTGCCCAGGAGCACA
Source organism: Podarcis gaigeae (assembly GCF_964106915.1). Classification (NCBI taxonomy): domain Eukaryota; kingdom Metazoa; phylum Chordata; class Lepidosauria; order Squamata; family Lacertidae; genus Podarcis; species Podarcis gaigeae. Next base: position 60,448,421 of record NC_139680.1, read on the forward strand.
TAATGGACGATGGGGTTTTTTGACCTGAAATGTTGGACAGTATGATATCAAGGCTTCTGTTCCTAGGACCATCTCTAGAGGTATGTTGTGCTTGAGAAAGTCACACTTGCTGTCCACCTAGCTGTGGGGCTCTTCCAAGTGCCTATTGCTTCTGCCACTATCCCTCCTCCCATTTCTCCTCATCTCCCCACACCTTATTTCATTGAATAAGGTGGTCCTTCCCCAGAGTGAAGCATTCTGGGCAAGGTGGCGTAAGAGACCACCTGCATCACTGCTGGTTTAAGAATCTTTATTCAAAATGGCTGAATGTTTAAACAAACTTCAAACTAAAACATTTTCTATCTGCTGCCACAGCAGCACAGGCACTCTCTGGACCACCTGGGCCACCTTGCCCCAAATGCCTCACTCCTTCCTCAGAGGGAGGGAGAGAGAGAAAAAGGTGCTGCTGTAGTGGCAAAACAATTTTAAACTGGAGGGTTAAGGAGAGGAGAACAAGGAGTAGTAAGGACAGCAGCATCCACCTCTGGCAGTGTAATGCTTTGAGCCATCTCTATGCTGGGGTCCCAAAGCATGCAGCCCAGGGCATTTACCTCAGTTCACCATACCCTAGAGATGGTACTATCCATCACTTCCAAGTGTCCCTAGCTAGAGGATCTTGACTATAGGATTGTGCTGCTCAAATTTGTCTGCATTCTTTCTTCGTATTCCACAAGGGTGTGTGTGTGTGTGTGTGTGTCTCTGTGTGTGTGATCTTGTCACATTCCAAGTGCATCTGATGATCAAGGACAAGTGGCTTTAGATATCTCATGTGGTCTTAGGCATAGTTTTGAATATTTGCTGACGTAGTGATTGCTCTTGGTTTGCTGACACATTGGCTTATTTTATCCCCTACTATTTTTGGAGCTGACGTAGGTTTAGTGACATACAGTGGAATGTCAGCGTAGACTAATGTTACTGGCTGAGGTCATTTGTCGTTATACTCTCCCTAGAACATTATCCTATCTTACTTTTCTGTTGCTGAAGCAAAAACTCTTCATGGTTGGAAGGAAATATTTTAAGGCTACACTCCAGAGTGTTAAGTTTTCTTAGTATGGGACAATTAATTTTTATAAAATGTAGAATGTTTCTTAACCAAGCATCGAAGTTCAGTACATTTGAGATTATCTAAATGCAGTATGCAGAAATGAAATTAGTATATCATTTATCAATTCTTTTTATAACATTATTGTTCTGCTCATTTACATTTCAAATTACTGTACTTTATCTTCCGCGCAGTGTATAGCTCTTGGATAATTACAGAAATCATGTAGAAAATACTTCAAGGTTAATGTCATTCTTTGAGGTGACAATTGAAACACTTGCTGCAATTCTATGCCTATACATACATTGCATCCCCATTGAAAACATTGGTCTTGAATCTTAATCCCAAATTTTACTTTGAAGTTAGTCCTGTCCTCATCTCAACATAGCATACGTCTAAGTAAGCAAATGCAGGTTTCAGATATTCATCAAAACCTGGAGTAGAATTGTAACTTGTTTCCTAAAATGTACAGGAATACATCAGAAAAATTACAATAACAATAATCATCTGAATTTCCTGAGTCATAGGAATTTGCAAGGGCGACTTCTTTACAAGGTTTGCCTCCTTGTTATAAAAGCAGTAGATATGTACCTGCCCCTGCAATATCTGTTTCTTTACAAATTTATAAGTAGAACAATTTCAGAGCAAGCAAACTCCTAAAGCACACAGCAGAACTGTTAATCCTGCATCAGATTTACAACAAATAACTCCAGGAATCCATTTTATTTATAATTATTTCAGCTAAACTCCTAGTTCTCTTGAACTCCTAGTTTAAACTTCCTCAAATAGTATGCTTGTCCTCTTCCCAAAATCTGCTGCGTATGAAATTCCAAAGGCTGATGAGAGATTTCCAGTCAGTAATGACTAAGACACTCTTATCTCCCATTGCTTGTCCAATTATGCAAAACTATAGTGATTGGCTGTTGGGCTAACAGTAAACATGCCTAACTGGAAGCAATATTTAAGGGGAAGGTGTGCTTCAAAATAACCGAACACCCAACCCTTGGCATAGAAAAACCCACAAGAAATAATAATAATATTCACACATTGTATAGCTTCTTGTCACAAGTGAGCATGCCAGACTTCAGTTCCGGCCTAGATGAAAATGTCTATAGGAATCTGCTTTAAACTGATTTGGAAAACTGGTCTTTCTGGTCCAGGGATATCTGCTTTGTTCAACAGTAGCTTCCTAGGGACTTGCACAGATAATATTCCTTAGCACCTGTTAGCTGTTAAATCTTTTTAGCTAGAGATTACCTGGGATTGAACCATGTATAAGAATAAATCATTCAAAGTAAGACATATATAGAAATACACTGTTAAAGATTCATATAGACTAGTATATCAGCTTTCTTAGGCAGAAGCCTACTGTTGTGGGTGTAGAGAAAACTAGGAAGTCAAGGTAGCCATTCTACCAGTAAGCTAAGGTCCATTACGTACTTTTTTCTGTTCCACATTAAAAATTGAAACATTTTTTTCATAGAATCATAGAATCGAAGGTACCCTGAGGGTCATCTAGTCCAACCCCCTGCATGCACGAATCTCAACTGAAGCATCCTTAAAAGATGGTAATCCAACCTCTGCTTAAAATCCTCTAATGAAGGAGAGTCTGCCACCTTCCAAGGGAGTCAATTCCATTTGTGAACAGCTCTTACCATCAGAAAGTTCTTCTGATGTTTAGGCAGACTCTCCTCTTATCCAAGCTAAACACTCAATTCCCTCAAATGTTCCTCATGAGGCTTTATTAAACACTTATCACCAAAGTAGGAATAAGCTGGCCGTACCTAGCAGGTTTCATGATGTGTGTATTTTCTAAACCACTATGCCTCCCTTAGTAAATCTGAATGGTGCAGAAACAAATTCATTACAATTCTATGCTGTGTTGCAGTAGGAGAGGCGTTAATATGTCCATAAATCACACAGACCTTAAACATCATAACAATATGCACTAAAAAGAGATGAAGTTCTGAAGAACAAGGGTCTAAGAACTATTTATGGCATAACATGTTAGTCTTTAAGGTGCCACAAGACTCTTTTGTGTCCAGATAGTGCCAAAGGAAGCGTGCTACAAAGAGGAACGGGGGGCAGGGATACCTACTTGCAAAACCATCAATAGAACTCTTTGGGGGAAAATATCAGCCATATTGGAGGATGCAGATGGAGAACCAGGAAAATCAGAATCATGGTGCAATGTGTTTTAACACAAAAAAGGGAAAAAAAGAATTCTTATGATAGTAAGGTACAGGAGCTGTGCCAAAATAAAATGTTGGAATAACAGGGGGCTTTTTTATTATAAAATGTTAAACAATTCAGAAATGTTACTGAGATAAAAAAAAAGTTACAACATTGAAAATGTGACCCTACAGAAAACGAAAGAAGTCATTAAAAAGGCAAAGTATAACCTATGATGCCAGTTGAAAAAAACCTTTTCAACTGAGTAAAATATGTTTTTGGCCTTGATATACCCCAGATTCTATTGGCACTTTATATTAATTAATGTTTGGCACTGTACAGTTTCACTTGCGACTATCCTAATAACAAACTACCTAATACTTGCCCACCTTGGAAAAGACAGATTCATAAAGCTACCCCAGAAGAATGGAGGTTCTGTAATCTGATTAAATATTACTGGTTACAAATCCTGTGCATATTTTCCATTGAACTCAGCAAGAATAAATCCTGCTTTCAGTGGAAATGCCCCCCCCCCCCGGTAAACATAGATGGGATTGTATTGACTCAAATATAATTAAATTCTATGGAGAAATGCCTTAAAACCAGGATTAGGAACATGCTCCAAGGGCCATTGGCCAAAATGGTTGGGATGATGGAACTTCAAACAACATGTGGAGGTGCCAAAGGCCCACCCACCCCCACCTGAAAACATGATAGCAGTAAGAACCTTAGTGCATGACAACTGGCAAATTTTTTTTTTTTTTACCTGTGCCATCAACAGAGGTTTAAAATGCAGAAAACAGCAGATGATGATGATGATGATGATGATGATGATGATTTTATGTTGTGAAACAAAATATAACCATCTGCTAGCAAAAGGTTGCCATATTTCAAAAACTGAAAATCTGGACACAAAAGTTGTTGAGCTGCTTTTAGGGGGCAGGCAAAATTGTTGAACTTTTTTTAGTTTTGCTCAAAGTTGTTGAGCTATTTTTAGAGAAATTCACTAAAATCTACACTTCCGATATGGGTTGCCATACGTCTGGATTTTCCCGGGCATTAAATCAATTTCTACCTGGACACTGTTTCCAATGGCCGAAACATGGAAATGTCTGCAAAATTACGGATGTATGGCAACCCTAATGTTGCGGGAAGATTATTATTCAAACATACAAAGTAGAGAATACAACCTAAAACTTCAAATAGACCATAAAGGCACAAAGCAGCCAAAATTAAGAGGCGGCTTTTTTTTAAAAAAAAAAAGTCCATTATTTAAATATGAGAATAATTCCCCATTTGAATATATCTGATGGATCAAAGGTATTTAAAAGTGCTTGGCTTTGGCAGGATCATGCCTTATGTATTCATTAGCAGGGTGCATCCTTCACCTCCAACTTTCACAAGCAATTTTCTACAAACTTGTTTTCATCCAACACACAGCTGGTTCTTGTATTGTACTAAAAATATTGACTTCAGAAATACTGAGACTAGAATCACATTGCTAGCTTGCTCTTCAGAGTACACATCTCCCAGGGCTGCAGTAAAAATCTCATTTAAAACTGAGACAGGCTGATACACTGGGATATGTATTTGTGGAAAACAATCCATCACTGGCATGCAAATAAACAAAGTAACATATATTCTCAGTCTCTCAATTTATACAGTCTGCTTCAAAGTAAGAGCTCCGCATATTTTATTATGTTTTTAACAATTCCCCATTTTCTGAAGGCACTTTGTATAAATAGTATTCCATTGCACAATGTGTTACAAGACAGATTGTGTTTAGATGTGTTCAGATTGTTGGCTATACATCCATATTGTTGCCATTTCAGTGAAGTTGCGCTTTACAGTAAAATCTCAGCTGCTCCTTGGGTGAAATGTGAGACATTTATACAATGTGCTGTGTTTGTTTAAGATGTACATGAGATTCTTAGCATGCCAATATGTTCTGTTTTCCTGTAATAGTGGGAGAAAAAAACTTAACACCATACTGCATGTTGCCTTTCATAGCTACTGGTTTTATGTCTGGAATTAAGCTAAAATGGCATTGTAGGACGGATTGTGCCCAAGTTTTGTGGCTTTTTGTATTAGAATTTGTTTGCTGGTTTAGCAGTTGCTTTTGCGAAATGCTTTATTAATTGAGCAACAACATTTGGTTAGTTTTAAGTCACCAAGTTTAATTCCCCCAGATTATTTAAACAGATACTGAAATAAAATATCATGCTGTTTCTATATGTGAAAACCTATCATAGTTGGAAAACGGTATTACATTGCTACATAACACTCCATGTCTCTGAACAGTTCCAGGAGCACAGTGCTTACATAGGTTATGTTTAATTTTGAAGGAAGTCACTGGTAGCTGTATGGCATTTTGGCAGCTAGTGAGGTGAATAATGTAGGTTTTGGCAGAAGCTGGAGTGTAGTGGAATGGAAACAGTGCTGATTGCAACAGACTCTGGGTGGGAAGGAAATTGCTATAGCCTTACATGCCTAGTTGGAGTCCAGCAACTTCTGGAGGGCCACAGGTTTCCCCATCCCTAATTTACAATGTACAAATACAGGAATCCAAAAGTGTGTGTGGTCAAAACACATTGGGTGCAATGGTCAGTAGGATTGCCAATGTCTTTTTTCCTGAATGCTCACCCCCTTTCCACCCCCTTTAAAAATATGTAAAAAATAATAATTGCCATGCACATAAAGCTGGATGTGCACAAGTTAAATGCACATGTTGCAGATTTACTGTATACAAGCTGAGCACAGGGAAAGACACAACTTTAGTACCATATTTTTCCATGTATAAGACTAGGTTTTTCCCCTAAAAAATAATGTCAAAAATTAGACAGTGTCTTATACACGGGGCCATCTCCCCCTATTTTCTTAAATCTGAGTCCCCCAAAATAGGGGGTGTCTTATACATGGGGGCGTCTTATAGACGGTAAAATATGGTATTTCAACAGTGACCAAAAAGACACTACTCTTACATGAGATCTCATTTTAAGCAGAGAGCTATTCCTAATTCTACCCCATAGCAAGTTTATATACACCAGGCAGTGAAGGTTTCCATTATCTTTATTATTGCAGTTTGATGTGGGATTTTGCATCTTTGAATGTGTACTCATGGATAAAGTTCCTTGCACATTTAAAGAGCACATTGTATTGAGCCCAGCTAGCACAGATGTTGTGAATAGGGAACCTGTGGCCTTCCAGATGTTGTAGGGCTATGATTTGCATCATCATTGACCCTTGGCCATGCTTGGTGGGGCTGATGCAGGAAAATGCAAGGGAAGTATATATGCCATATATGGGTGTCAGGGGCAGGGCTAGGGCACTACGTGATCTCAAGGGTGATTCTTTGTCACATGATGCATGCATGAGAGTGGCTTCTCTGACACTAGAAATCTGGCATTCTTCTCAGGTAGCTTCCTTTCCACTTAATTAAAGGAGTGGTATACAGTACCTGTTTGTAAGGGATATTAAAACCTCACATTACAGTATTGTGAGTTAAGCCAGTGTTAAATCACTGAATGGGCCTCAAATGATTTAAAACTCAAGTCTTTAGGATCATATTTAAAGGTCTTCCTGAATCAAACTTTCTGGCAGCTCTGTAACTGCAGGTACTGGGCCATAACACAAGCAGATCTTTAAGCTGCTACTGAGCTATGATTTCTCCAAAGGATACAATATGCCTTAAAGTGTCACTTAATATTTTTTTTCCTATTTAAGGAAGTGAATCACAAGTTTGAAACTATCCCAAAAAGCCACACTGAGAAGCTTCCATCTGTGGGATGACGTCACTGTGGGATTTCTACCGAACTGTATGTTCTGGTAAACAAAGCTACTGTGCCAATTGCCACAGGACAGGAAGAAAAGAAGAAACCCAATATGTGTCGCCACTGTAATTTCTTATCTATTGTTAAGCTCAGATGTAAAAGCATCACAGAAAGAGCATGAGGATAAATGGGGTATCATTAAGAAAAACTTGGGTCCTGGAGAATTATTTTTGTACTTGAGAGACTATCTTGTACTCAGTATATGTAGACAGCATTAGAAATTGTGGAATTTTTCAGCAAAATACACACTAGGGTGCCCAAAAGGATAAAGAGTTGTCTGGTCTATGGCTTTCCTCAGCAATTAGCTCTGTGACCTTAATGGAGGGTTGTAAGAGTCTAACTAGCATCCTTGGCACCATTGCTGCAAGTTAACCTTTGCTGCTCCCACACTTGGCCACCATTTTGTGTTATGTCACACATGATGGCAGCCATTTTGTGACTGGCACCCATGGCGATTTCTAAAAATTCCAAATGCATTGACCAACCCCAAAAGGTTGGTAATCCCTTGCCATGGCTCATAAATGGTTATGTCCTCTATTTTATTTGGATTCAGCCTTAGTTTGTTGATCCTCATACACACCATTAATTATAGTCTCCAGAATGTACTTTAGGATTGGGGGCATTGGTTGGAGGTCGATACTTTATTTAATTTTTTAGTTTAAGCAGTTTGAAAAAAATGCATTTGTACTTAAGTTGTGTACATACTTTACTTTCACTTTAGATAAATATGTTTCTTTTTTAATTATTTAGTTGAGTTATTTGAGCCCCCCAAAAAATTCTTGAGCCAAAAATGATGTCTTGGATAGAAATCCTATGCAGATTCATTAGGGAGTAAGTCCTATTTACTTTTGAAATATCATGCATGGGGTCTGATTAAAATGAGGACTGCACCAGCTGTTTGCTTGATTCAATTTAACAGACAAAAGTAGAGTTTTGGGGGGAGTTGGAATTTTCTTACTCACCCTTGTTTACTGTCCATTGGTTTTTCAATAAGCTGCCTATTTGGTTCATTTTCTTAATGACCTAGCCTATTGTCTTCCTTGGAATAGTGACCCCTGACAAATGGAGGATCCTGTAGTGGGTTTGATGATGTCATGCACTTATTTGTCCAGTCAGATTTGCCCATGTGGCACTCTGAAGCCAATGCAGAATGGGGGCAATGCTTCCTTTATTCACTTAGCACTCACTCTGAATGGGATAATACTATGTTTTCCTTTTGATGTCATCTCCCCCTCCCCCAGAATCCTCCAAAGAAGGAAACGTGTCACTGCTACTGAAAATGTTTGAGAAAAGTGCCCCCAGCTTCAACTCAGCCATACAGTACTTGGGAAAATATTCATACTGAATATAATAAGGGAACATCTTTATCCATCTAGGCAATTGTAAGATTCTGGCAACTGCCATAAGATTCTGATTTATTCACCACAGCCATTTTACTACATCTAATAATCTCGTCTCTCTTTATGCTCTTTCTTGTAACATACCAATCACCTGCTTTTTAAACAGTGCAGTCTCCGGGGAATTCTGTGCTGCTTCATTTACACAATCCTATAATGAACAGAGGTTTCCCCCTGTTGACCCATCATATAACTTGCAGTGTATTTTTATTTCTCAGTTTCATCTTCCAAGCTTGGCTGTAAACTGCAGCACTCTTTCTGACCCTCCAGCTAAAACTGAGTCGGGCTTCTTGGGTCCTTGCCAATGAACATGGTACAAAGACTTCAAACAATAGGATTCAGCCACCTCCTGGAGAGCTGGCTCGTGAGTCCTACTGGTTTCAAAGCGCACAGATTCCCCATTTATAATAATGTGCAACAAGAAATCACACAGACAAGAACATGACTAGACTTGCAATTAAAAGATGTTTTCTCCTTCTGAACTCTGTATTTCATACAGACAAATCTTTGTCCTCATAATGCAGCTGTCAAAGGTGTGTGGTTGTGTCATAGCCACCAACAACAATAGGTTTGGACAAGACTGCCTAATCCTTACATTGGTTGAGCCAGGTGTGCATGGGCTGAACAGAAACTTTTATCAGCAGCTGCTATGGGACTTTAGAGCCAAAGGGCTGCAACTAGTATTTTTCAGCCTACCATGTAAACTGTGCCAAAAACCCAACCAGGAAGCAGACATCTTTGTTACCAGGCTGTATAGGTCAAATGTGTGTCCGTATATTAGCTCTACATAATTAATTTTCTTTCCACAATTCTGGATTTTTCCTTTTTTTGTTTTTTAAAGCAGATGTTTTTAAAAAGTAGTATTTCAGCAAAAGAAATGGAGGAAGGGGAGTTACAGAGTTGTTTCCAAGTTTTTCTCAGCAATCATGAGAACCAGAAATTATATATATATTTTATTTCTACTAATTGTCCATATCCATATAGCACTAATTTTCAATTTTCCAAGTCAATAAGCTTTTGGGTTCATAGGCATTTCAAATGGCTAAAGTATCTGGAAGGGATACTTGGTCTTTTCTTACGTGATCAGGTTTTCTTCAGTTCAGTTCAAATGCAGTATGGCTCAGTAACATGGCACATGCCTTAGTTCAATCCCTGGTAACTCCACAAAGGGTTGAGAAAGACCCCTGTCTGGAAAACCACTGCCAGTCAGTGTAATACTGAGATTGACGGCTGAGGCGGCTTCCTATGACCATTTGTTTCCACTTTCTTACTCACACTGTCTTGGCTTAAGGTAATACTTTTCTTCTGGGATTGGTGCATTTCCAACAGCACTAAAAGAGCAATGTGTTTGTATTTGGGGGAAATGCGATACCACCTAAGATAGCATGTTGATTGGGATGCAACTGAAGCTCTGCAAACGTCATGAGCACCACTTACATAATATATGTGATGTAATTAGTGCTAAGCAACTATTCCCCCCTCCTTTCTTTGCATCCATGTGGCTTTAGTAGCTTTGGGGGGGGGTCATTGAAGGCCAAGTGCTCTCCTGCTGTAGAACTCTTTTCATCTAGCTAGATTTCTAAAAAGTGAAGAACAGTGTGGCTATCTTACTGTAATTAGGACCAAGGGAAAATCAGGCTCAAAAGCTTACTCAGTCATTAAGTCCTCTGGGTGTCCCTTGGGCCCATCACTCCTTCTCTGCTTAATCTACCTCACAGGGTTCTTAGGAGGATAAAATTAGGAGAACCCATGTAAGCCACCTCTGAGCTCCTTCGTGAAAGGATGGGATAAGCATGGGATAAATAGAAAACAATGATCCTCCACTTATTAACTGTAGGTGCTGTGGGTTCTCAGGCTGGTTGGTCTGAGTTTTCACTGTCTGTGCAGCATTTGTAAGTAAGAGGAAACAGTATTTAAGGTGAATTTAAGTAATGTGTATGTGGTTCTGAGTGTTGTCACTGTTCCAAAACATCTATCTCTGCCTGCACAGTGAAACACTTGTAAAACTGATGCAATTTAATTGTAAACCTTCAGAAAACTGGCATTTTGCAACAAAATTGTACAGCAGAAAGGCTAGAGACAGGTGAGTGTTTGGGTTTCTTTGTCTTTGCAGAGGTGTAGGCAGTTTGAAAGAGGGGTTGTTGCGCATAATGTGCACTTTTTCCTCTGGAAAAACAAGTTTTTTGTGAAATATATCTAAACCCATTTGGCCAGTGGCAACAGTAGGACAAAATAGATTTGTATGCACCATATTTCTTTTTTAGGTGCAAGTAAGGAGTTGTGCAGGTCATTGTGTGAAATGTAAGATTAAAAGTCCCACCAGATTGCATAAAATTGTTCCACTGTTTTTTGCCTTTCATCACACAAATATGAAAACCTGGTGAGCTATTGCCAGTGTAGCTAATACTGGTTGGTCTAGCCTGGTGTAAGGCAGCTCACTATCCCCATATGACAAGACAAATCAAGGACAATGTGCTTGAAAACATAGTTAGAGAAATTTTATGGAATAATGCATGTGTGACTTGAAAGTGAGGATTTGGTGTTTGGCTTCAAAGTGGGGACAAAGTGGGAAGTTTCCATCAGGAACGACACTGCATGCTCAGTGGGTCTTGATTCTAGGTAAGTGCATGTAAGATTGTATCCTAAGTGTTCATTTTCACTTGTGGATGTTGGAAACAAAAAAGGCATACTTGTTATGTATTTGGGAGACAATAAATTTCTTTTCAGTCAGTCTTCAAACATCCCATTTCATGGCTTTGGAAGTTCTTAAGGGTTCTTCAGTTGTTTGGAATGAGGTGAGGTAAGGACAGACAGCTTCTCTACGGGTCCTGTATCCCTGCCCCCACCCATCAGGTTCTCTGGGTTTCTTTGAAAGATGATTTTGTAAGGTGTCAGACTTGAGACACCCTGTTGGATTATAGGGAGCAACTGTCTGGGTGCATTTCAAAGAGACTTGCATTGAGAGCAGCCTTGGCAATATATCCTGGTGACCAGAATTTTTTTGTCTTGTCTTTTTAGTGGAAGGCTGGGAACTTTTAAGTACTTAATCTTCATTATGAAGGGAACCTTGAGTTTACCCAGTGCTTAGTATCTTTGGCACAGAGCTGCTGGTAGCCTTGGATTCCTCCAAGCAACATGCATTGCATTATCCAGGATATTTTGCAAGGCCCTTCTCATTTGGAGTGCAGAGTGAAAACTGGGGGAGTGCGGTGTTTGGTGAATATTTGTTCCCTCTTTGCAAAAACTCTTCGGCAAGTGACTGAGAAACAAGGAATGCAAATATATCTTAATATACACATTTTTTGCAAAGCAATTTTCCCCAGTGTGATTAATTTTTTAATGTTACATTCACTAAGCTGTGTATTTTTTTTATGCATACAGTGGTACCTCGGGTTACAAACACTTCGGGTTACAAATGCTTCCAGTTACAGACTCCGCTAACCTGGAAGTAGTACCTCGGGTTAGGAACTTTACTTCAGGATGAGAACAGAAATCGTGGTGGCAGTGGGAGGCCCCATTAGCTAAAGTGGTACCTCAGGTTAAGAACAGTTTCAGGTTAAGAACGGACCTCCGGAACGAATTAAGTTCTTAACCAGAGGTACCACTGTACTTTATCCCAACATATGCATTTTTTGTACATATAACTTGGCATTAAATGTGTGTTTTTTAAAGTGTGTTTTAACTATTAAGTTGCTTAAGACATATTGTGCATTAGTGACACATGCATTTAATCAATAATATAATATTAATAGTTCATATGTAGTAATAGTTCATATTATTTTTTATGGAATGTATATTCAATAGTGCATCTGAATGCACATCACATCCTGCCTCAATTAGTGACACAGAACTGTGTGTGTATAAAACTGGATTGGGGTGAAAGTCTTGCCTTTGATTGTGCAGAGTTTTAAATCATGAAGAGACACTCCACAGGTAGAGAAATCTCCCGCACTTCAGATCTTCAATCTCATACTTAAAGGCTGCAGAAGGAATGAAAGTGGTGCATTGGAGGGGGTAGAGTTGAAATTGCACCCCCCGCCCCCTCACAGCTTGCTTATATGCAAGTATAATGAACATCCAAATAGGGCTTGCAAGAGTAGAAAGATAGTTAACTTATCAAGGCTCTCTAACGCATCACAATGCACTTACAGTTCATTCTGGTTGATTGGAGAACTCAAGATCCACCAAAGCATAATAAGAAATCTAACTGAACTATTTCAGATTCTCACAGCCATAATTTCATGAGCATATGATTTTCTTAAATTAGAACACATAGAGTAGGTTTAGGAATAAATTAATACTGAACTGTTGCCCCCCTTTAAAATATAAAATAATGTGTTTGTATATCTTTAGATCTCAAGCTGTGTGGAGAATTAAAAAAAAGAGGTAAAATATGTTATGTAAATATAGAAATAACAACAGTTATATATGTAATATTGTTGTGTTTATGAGTGAGTAACAGTGAGAAGTTACATAACTAAAGCCCAGCAGTTACTTTGTGGGGTAAACTTACTGTTGGCACAGTGTACCTGACAAACATGCTGGCCACAGTTGCTACATTTACTATGGAAGCTGTTTTAGGTCGTAAATGGTTCACATTTAGACCTCTCAGTTTATATAATGGATAGGAAAATCCAGAAGGTTGGGTTTTGATAGGTCAGTTGATGAACCAATTGGCTCTAATTGTTTCATGAACATAGGCCAATGAGTTGGCCGATAGAGAAGTGGAAGGATATTGGCCAGAGAATAATGACTGATATATAAAACGGCAGTCACAGCATTGCCAAGTTCAGATGAAGAAGTTCAGGAATCTGAGAGGAAGCAATAGCAACTGTGCCTAGCAGGAACCTTAAGATTGGTTGAAATCATTCAGGGCAGAAGCTGTGAGGGCTAAAAGGGGTTGGAGAGTTCCACAACCAGTTTCTGAGGACAGTTTTGTGCCAGAGTGACAACAGAAAGCAGTTGGTTTCAGGAACCAGGTCTCCAGGGACAACTGTGACATTGTCTTTTGCATGTCCTGCTTGTCAAATATTTTGACAAGCAGAGAAGATTCAGAGGATGCTCAAGCAAGCCTACTAAAGAAGTCCCTGACCAGAGAGCCAATTTCTTGTCCTCTGCATCTTTTAAGGAATGGTTCATTGGCATCTGGATTTCAAATTAAGGCAGTTAATGTTAATGATATAACAGTTTCCCTAAAGGAACTGTACAGATTTCAGTGACTATTGAAGTTTATGGATAACTTCTAGTCCTATGTATTATTAATATACTTGGATAAGTAAAGTTTTAATAAATATATTTGTCTACACTTTTAAATAATTCTGCATATTTGTTCATACCATGCCTATAAACTGAATACACCACTATGCATGGAAAAGACTTTATTACAAATTCTATGGTGGTGCTGGGTTTTTTAAGGTTAATGAACTAAAGTATATATATGTAATGCATTTTGAGGAAAGATTGGGAAGCCAATGTTCCACATTTCGTAGGTCTAATAGAGTATAAAGACAGCCAAACCAAGATAGTTGAGTAGTATTGGTGAGATAAAACCTCAATTGTTCACAAACTGGTTGCCTATTTGGTCATTAAAAGTTAAAATTATTCCAAAAGACTGAGATCCAAATCAGTTAAATGGGATATTCCTTTAAATACTTGATTCTTGCAAACCGTAATTTTTTACATAGTGAATTTAATATTGCAGTGGATGTTTCCTAATGTACTAACTGAGGAGGCCCCGATGGGTTGTGAAATACCACATAAAACACTAAAGAAAACATTATAAACCCAAACCATAACTTTGTTATCCTTTCACTGGACTACATTACATCCAGATGGCAAGAGTAGCCGTCCTAAGAGGTTGGTGGGGGTTTTGTTTGGCCTTAAATACAGACTCCTTTTTAACATCTGATCTTTGTGAGATGCATTGAAACAGGGAATAAAATTATATGCACCCATAAAAAGCAAGTTACAGCCTATTTTTATTTTTCTGTTGGATATATATCATTACATTTTGTTCTAATTAGCTACAAGCAAGCATGTCTGCTTAGATAAGAAGAAAATTAAAACCATACAACTGAGGAGGGCCAAGTCTTGACTCTGGTATACACTTGTAATAGACATTTATACATGCCTATGTGAAAATCCAAACTTAGGGCAATTCAGATGCCTGGCCTGCCTGTGTTGCTTTCTTATAACATGAAGCCTTCAATACTGAACCTGCTTGCCAACCACAATTAAAAAAGAAGATGGGGATTAGGTTTATAGCCTAATCATCTTCCTAGTGGTTTACTATTCCATGTAAACAATGAGTAAATTTCCAGAACTCTGAAATAATAGTAGCCCGAGCATGTTTAATGTAGGCTAACTAACTCTTGCTAATTTATGTAACCAATTACTTCAGATACAATCATTCTAAGACAGAATAAAAACAGACTTCTATTATACCCAGTAGGGCGACTTGTACCCAATAGGGTAATTTGCACTGCCATAGTTATGTCACTGGAAAAGTACAAGGTGTTTTCTGTAGTTCACAGGAATCAATGGAAAAAGTGGCACAGACACATGTGGTTCACTGCCCACTTCACTTTGAATCCTCTGTACAGCCCGTGGGATAAGAAGCCTAAATGCATACAGGGTCACAGCCTTATTGTCTACTTAGATACATATGAACCACATTTCTTTGTAGGCATTTCCCCATACCACTCAGTCCTCCACATCTCAAAAAATATACTCCAAATTTGAAAAAAAATATGTATCAGTGCAGGAAGATTACGTCACATTCACACCATGCATTTAAAGCACATGGCTTCCCTCAAATAATCCTGGAAAGTGTAGCTCTATGAGGGGCAAACTACAATTCCCAGTATTCCTTGGCAAAAGCCAGGTGCATTAAATGTGCGGTGCACCCTATCTGTGTCTTCATTTCTTATCAGTGCTGCTACAATGCTGAAAATATTCTGTAGGCTTTGTAGTATATGTGAAATATAAAGGAAAACAAATAATTACTACACATCTTAGGAGGTTAATAACAGAAACTACAGAAAGCCTTACTCATCTGTCTTTTATGTAGATAATGTTTTATTTCAAACACAGAGCACTGCCTTGCATAGGTCAGAATAACAGTCTTATTTGCAGTATTACTTCTTAAGCAATTAGAGTAGGGAGGGAAGAAAAATGCCAGCATTTTGTACTCAGTTCATTAGGGGTCCACCAAATTTTCACCCACAAAATGGGTTAGATTGCATTAGATGTCTACTCACAACTTCTCTCCCTGATTTGCAGCTTTAACACCACTTTTTATTTCAAAAAACAAGTGGAGGGCATTGTTCCCGAGGAGATCCCAGCCAGTCGGGGAATCATATTGGCAACATGACTGTGTGACATCATTCCTTGCCTGCCAGGTTTGGCTTTTTAAGAAAGCCAGGTTGGAGCGAGGGAAATGTTTCCCTCTCAAGCAAATTTTCCTAGGACAACAGTTTGCAAGCATATTAGAACATACATTCTCACAGTTGAAGACTATGTGTGCACACACAGAGACACACACATAGTTTGATTTGATGCTTAGAGTGAAGAAGAACAAGGTGAAAAAGCTTTTAATTTAGTACATTAACACATTGCTTTAATCCATAAAATATATGAAGAACACTTAAGATTTAAGGACAAAATCCATCCCATGCATTGTTATTGCATACAGTTATGCATCTCTTCCACTGAGAAAAAAATGTGTTCAAAATTCAGTAGCTTAGATTTAAACTTTGAAAAATTATGAATAGTGTGCAGTTCTATGTTCAGTTAGTTTAGATGGTAAAGCCTTGACTCTTTACTATCGACCCCTCTTACTGACAGATATGATATAGTTGTGTGTCCTAACTTCTTTCTGTAAGACTAAAGCCACCGTGAAGGATTGGGTTGTCTCCCTGCTACTAATTTTACAGACCTCTTCCTGTTTTGGCAAAAATCAGTAGTTATGCTTCTTTCTGGTTTTTCATATTCTAAAACTAACTAAGTGGAAGAGGTTAAAGGATATGCTTGCTCTTTGTGCATGAAAAAAATGCCCTGCAGTTGTTGCCTAGAAGGCAGCTGGCTGCAAAAGAAGCAGGATGTTTCAGGAACAAATTATCCTTCTGTAAACATCTGGAAAACGAATCATGTCAATAAAACAAAAAGAACCATTGGGAGCATTTTGCACCTTGATTAAGAGTTGGTGTAATGTAGCAATGAAGACTGTGTTCATATATTCACTTTCCTGGGAGTAAGCCCCATTGAGTGTTACTTCAGAGTAAACATACTGGTATTTAGGAATATGCTGTAAGAGTATGAGCCATAAAGGAAGGAGCTGCTGGATCAAAATACTGCTTCATTGCTTAACTCATAAGCTGGTTGTAGATCAGCTGCTCTTCTCTCAGCCTCAGTACCACCACAACCTTTATGCCTTCTAGGGATGGGCACAACTGTCCATATGTTTTTCTCATTTTGTCATTTTTCCAAATTTTGTCAGTTATCCGTTCTTCCACATCAGCTAGCAGTTTCTTTAAAAGTCCTCATGAAAATGCATCAGGATTTTAATGCAAATTTCTCCAAATTATTTTTTTCTAAGACTGGACCTAATGGTTAGGGGTCCCTTTACCTTTACCTATGTACATTTTAATGCACACTTTACCCTAGTACATACAGTTTTGCACACATTAATTGGCTGGAGATCTGTGCTACAGAATTTGGAATGTGTTTTGGCTTGTCTATTGTTTCAGAAAGTCCAGATTAGTTAAGTTTCCCCTTACCTGCAAACTGAATCACATTTCTGCTAGGGTTGGCTCAGGGGGCTTGAGACCCAGGTCTTTGATGCCAGGCCACAAATCTCCTGATCTCTTCCCTCACCCCCTCAAAAAAAGCTTTGTTTACAGGACAGCTGGGCATGCTGTAAATCAGGGGTTACCAACCTAAGGCCCATGGGCCGGAAGCAGCCCGCGGAGGTTGTTTGACTGGCCCCCAAACCACCCCCAAACCGAGCTGCCCACTCACACGCTGTGCTAAACCGGCGTGGCGCAGGGACTCGCTTCTGCAGCGCTGGAAACTGCAGGCGGATGAGAGATCCAGCCCAAGCAAGATAAACCTTGCTGACCCCTGCTATAAAGGGTAGTGCTGGTGACACCACAGACATCATCGTAAGTTGCTCAAAGACACTATATACACTTATGAAAATTTGTGTCATGGGCCTCTGCCACAAGTCCTTTAATTACCTAGTAATGCCCCTTCTCCCATCTCTGCAGAGTGGGGAAATAATTGTGCCTCTTATACATTTTGCAGTAAATATAAGGACCTTTCCACATTGCTTATCAGCATGTCTCCAGGTATAAATCAGTACAGTGTACTCTTGCTAGAAGGAGATGTAGATAACTCCCGCAGGCATGCTGTGCTTCTTGAAATTCATGATTTCAGTGGAGCAGAAGCCCATATTAGACCCCACAAAATTGTCTTTGATTAGCTGTCTCACATGGTAAACAGAGTTTTCTGGGCCAACATCATGCTGTATGAGTTCACTGGTCCTTTTATACTTGCATAGAAGCTGTTCAATCAACTGTTGTTCAGCTAGAGTTTAGCAACCAATTAGATAACATAACTATGTAACCACTGAGACAGATGGGATTTTCTGGGCCCAGTGCACCGTAAGTGGATCGGGACCTTTGCTGAACCTACAGAAGACAGAAATTTCTTCTCAGTTTCTCATTTTTCCAATATTAAATTCAGTTCTCCACATTTCTGCAGCAATTTGTGAAGTTCTTTAAATAAATATCGAATCTCTTCTAATAAGCCTATTTTCTTATACATTCTGAGTAACGTACACATTTTTTACCAGCAATTTCCTCCAATATAATACATTTCTGTAAGCTATTTTCACTAATGTATTCATTTCACACACACTTTCCCTTAATGTGTGATTTTGTAAACACTGCATAGTAAGATAATACTAAAAAATTCACAAAAATGTGGATTTTGAACGATTGCTCTTTTTCAGTTCTCATACTCTTTCAGAAAGTGCAGGTTTGATAGATTTGCCCTTAAACGCAGACTGAATTGAATTTCTCCTCCATCTCTAATACAAATCCTAAATCAGGCAAAGAGCTCAAGTGTGACTAAAAATGACAACAGTAAACTTCTGGGCAACTTGGTTATATATTTTAAATAAAAATATAAGAAATGAATATCTGTAACTCTGACTTCAGTTATTGACTAAAAATCCTGTAAGGTGGGAGCAGGCCGCCTGGCTCGTTTCACAAAAGGGCACCTGCACATTTTGTTTTGTATCTTCACTTCCAGGAAGCCTAGTGTTTTACCTTTTTTTTTTTTTTTTTAAGGAAAGCTTAGAGTTCAGAACCCCTGCTGCCTGTGGGTCTGGTGCATCTGTGCCTTCTGTTCCCACTTCTCAGCGGCACTGCATGAAACAATAATGTGATGGTTTTTTACTAGAGGAAATAGTGTTGGGGCAATTTGGAGCAGAGAAACTGCAGCAATTGCTTAACCCTTGTCCCACCTGCTGGTTGTTGTTGTTTTTTGTTCCAAATGCCCCACTCATCTCCTGAAACTACTTTGCCCCACACATAGTTTCAATGCTTTTTTTAAAAAAAGGGAAATGTTAAGAAAAGTAGCCACTGAGTTTTTGTTTCCTGTGTATGTGTGTAATGTGTAGTTACGCACACAGTCAGATATGCTGGCCATGGCTGAAGGGATATGGCATGTTTTCTCAGTGGCCCAGTGTTTTCAAATATTATGAAATCATCCCAGAACTGCTGTTTTAAGCCTTTGAGAATTTATTTAACTCAGCTGATTTTTGGAACACTCCTTAATTTTACATTTATAATACAGGATCGACAAGCAGTTACTTTACAGCTAACGCAGTGAGAGATGCATTTTCTCATCTGTTAAATTTATTAAAAGCATTCCGCTTTCCTTCAGATAATTTAAACATGTGGGGTCTTGGGGGGGGGGGGGGGACAGGTAATTGAACCTCCTCTCCAGGCTTTAGAATATTGAAGAAATCTTCTTACAAGTTTGCATTAGGTGGTATCAATTTTCCCCATGCAATTTTTGCTGGCAAAAATGTTTTCCCCAACTTACTTTTGTATTTTGGGATTTAAAAACATTAAACGATGGTAACTGAGATAAATAGAATGTTAGCTTTGCTTTTAGGAAGGATGTCACATGCCTTCTATTTTCCAACTAGTTTTAAAGGCACCCTTCCCCCTCTTAATTGCAAAGAATATTGCTGAATTAGTATTCTGAGCCACATGAAAACGCAGTGTGTGTGCTTCTCAAAGTAGGCACTATTTGAGGCTATTTCTAAATGCATTCAGATGTTTGTCATCAGCAGCAGCGAAAAGCATGCTTCCTTTTTTTCCCCCTCCCTCCAAAATGCCACTTGCTATTTTGTGGCTTCAGATGATCTGTTAGGAACATATTACATTTTGAAGTTCTGGGGTTCATTTTTGCTCTGCATTGAAGTTAAGTTTGTTCCATGGCCTGGCTTACCATTTTCAAAACTGAAGGGAATAAAGTAACATTTGATTGTTAGTTTCACATGCAGGGAGCATCTTGGGCTGGAGAGGCAACAAGTCCTTTACAAATGGTCTTCTGTTCAACATAAATTACCCATTTGGTCACATGCTGGAGAGGGATCCCACAAATATTTGAATTGTGGTATTTGTACAGAAGATCTGGATTTATTATAAGATGCTACTGTATTTAGTGTGCCGATTTTTAAAAAAAACTTTTTTGCTATTTATAAAAGTTGGTGCAGTTACTTTAAATTGTTAGCCTTGGGCAAATAACCAAAAAAAGTAAGTGTTATTGAAATAAAAACCAAGGAGAAGATTGTGTGAATTTGGTTTGGGCAGATCCCATGATAGGAGGTTCAATGTTTCCATCAAGTTCAGAAGGATTTTTGTAGTGTGCTAATAGTTAGTCTTTGCTGCTAGTACTGAATTTGTCAACTTCGTTGATGTAATACCAGTCATGCCTTCCTGCCGCTATCATCTATTGTTCCTGTGTATAGAAACTAAATTACACATGGATTTATTATGCGTGTGACCTGCTACACCCTAAATTTACCATCCATCTCAATGGAGATTAAATAAAGTCTAGTCCAGATTCCCAACAATTCCTACATAACCAGCATTGGAATGTGATCCACTTCAGCATGATTTCTCCAATGCTACTGTTTATGTTGTGGTCTCATAGCTACTAGCCAGCAATCTAGGGAAGTTATGAGCTGTGGAACAAAACACAATCACTTGACTGGTGTTGCTTAAAATGTTTCTGACAGCCAAGATTCTACAGATTTCCAAGAGATGAAGTGTGGGGTCTTGTCATGGATGCCACATTGCACTTCAGAGAGACTTGGCGTCCTTCCAGAACACAGTGTAATCACAGACTCATAGAATGCATGTCATAGAATCATAAAATTGTAAACTTGGAAGGGACCCAGAGAGTCATCTAGTCCAACCTCCAGCAATGTACAAATCTCAGCTAAAGCATCCATGGCAGATGGCCATCCAAGCTCTGCTTAAAAATCTCCAAGGGATGAGAGTCCACAACATCCCTAGGAAGTCCATTCCACTGTCAAACAGCTCTTAGTATCAAAAGTCTTCCTGATGTTTAGTAGGCATCTCCTTTCTTGTAACTCGAATTCATTGGTTCAGGCCCTAGCCTCCAGAGCAGGAGAAAACAAGCTTGTCCATCTTCTATGTGACAGCCTTTTAGATATTTGAAGATGACTATCATATCTCCTCTCCTCTTTTTCCAGGCTAACAATACCCAGTACCCTCAACCATTCCTTATGAGGCTTGGTTTCCAGATCTTTGGTCACCCTCCTCTGCACACATTCTAGCTTATCAGTACCCAGGTGTGGTCTGAGATGCTTGCCATGGCAAGTGGAATGATTCTAATAGCCGTTGGGAGGCAGCCAAATTTGTCATGCCACTACATGCGATATAAATTGATGCTGTAGCCTGTACAATTAATGGATGGCTGGAGGGACAGATTGCTGCCTCTACAGTGCCCTTCATGCATTCAGAGCACTGTTTGCACAGGGTCTCGAATGCACATTGAGGTAAAAAGAGGAATAGCACAGGAGAAGCAAAGGAGGATTGGAAGGAGCCACTGCTCTCTTGCTCCCACAACATACAAAAATATAAGGTCCTTCACACAGACCTTATTCTTGTGTCATAATGAAGAATCCAAAAGGCATACTTTGTGAGAGTAGGAAAAAATGTTTGTTGCTTATAAATGATAGTGAATGCAAAAGAAAAATCAAATGAGAATTAACGAAGTATTTGTTTGCTCAAGAACAGACCTCCCCATACACAGAGTTTTCCAGTAAAATATACAGCTATCTTTCTCCTCTGGCACTAATAACCTCAATACAGTATGCATCTTTTAAAGTTCTGTTCTATTAAATGGGGGTGGGGGATCAGTAGAAATGAAGAAGCCTATTAAATACTGTGAAATAGGAAAGGAAAAAATGATTTTCTTGACCAAACAGTGTTCTACTGTATAGTCCATTTCCTCCTTGTGGTAAACCAGAGTAAAATGTATTGCATTCTTGGAAAATATTGAATGAGCTCACCGGTGTAGAGCCATGGCTCCTAAAACATATTTGAGGAATGAATCCATTTTTCATGAAACTTCATTTGAACTCTTCCATTCAGCTGAGTAAAAAATATATGGAGGCCCATCTTGGAACCCCCCGATATTTTTTAAAAATCATTTTTATAATTATAATTTTTATTCACTTTTTAAAATCTAACAGTTTAACCCAGTGGCGTAGCGTGGGGGGTGCCAGGGGTGCCGGCCGCACCGGGCGCAACTTGGGCGGGGGGCGCACTCGCACTAGCAGCTCTCTGCCCCTACTAAAATCCACGGGTTAGGGAGCCCGCGCTCGCTCGGCTTGGCGAGGAGGTCGCGGAAGGGGGAGAGTGAAGCCTTCTGCCGCGGGCAAAAAAAGGAGAGGAAGCCGGGCGGGCGGGCGGGCTGGCTGGCGGGGGTCTGGCTGCGCCTGCTGCTGCCGTTGCCGCTGCTGCCGGGTTTGACAGCTTGGCGAAGCGGAGGGAGAGGAGCTTTATGCGGCTCTCTCTCCACTGGCCGCCTGGGTAGTGAGCCGAGCCAAGCAGGGAGTCGGGCGAGGGGGCGGGAAGAGACTTTTCCCCTTTTTTCCACCTCGCCTGGTCAAAAAGGAGAGCGGAGTCTCCTCAGGGTGCCCTCAGGCAGGGCAGGGCAAGGCAAGCAGAGCGAGGAGGAGAGAGAGGGGAAGGGGGGGGAAGCAGCCAGGAAACGCCGCGGTGTGGAGGGGGAATCAATTAAGGAGAGAAAGCGAAAAGCCTTGGAGAAAGGAAAAAAAGGAAAGAAAAGAGGCAGCTCCGGGAGAGCGCGGGGGAAAGAGAAGCCTCTCTGCTGCTGCTTGGGAGAGTAAATTACTGTACTTGCCTTGCCCCGGGTTAGGGGGCGCAAATTACTTGCCTTGCCCCGGGTGCTGATAACCCACGCTACGCCGCTGGTTTAACCATGTAGAACACTTATAAACTCTCAATGTATAGAATATAAAAACAAATAAGAAACATTTCTAATGTGAGACCTCATAGTATTATATCTATGAAGAATCAGGTGTCAACAAAAGGAAGACAAAAAAGAAGAAAGAAAATAAAGACATAAAAATCTATAAACAGAAAATAATACAATATTTCTCAAGTACATTCATCAGCATTATTTGAGTGGCAGTCATCTAGTGATAAATATTTAGAGATTCCGGCGAGTCTAGTGTAAGGATGATTATTAATGAACTCAATGCTTCCTTTATTGGATAATGAAGAACAGTATGTGTTTGTGTAAATGTGAGTGTGAGCAGGGAAAGGATTTGAAACCTAAAGCCTTTTTTCTATTGGGCGATCACTCTAGCCATATAGAGCTATATGCTGTGCGGGGAGGGGTGTGTTGATTATTATCTGGAAAACTTGCATACATAATAAAGTTAAGCCAAATCTTTGTGAAGTTGTCCATTTTTTTTTGTTCCCTCAACAACTGTAGTTTATGGGTTAGTTTTTTCAGTAGGCTAGTGTTCCATACAGTTTTGATCAAAATTGTTATTGCCATCCTTTTAATTCATTTTTTACCTCTATGATGTATATGACTTTTTCCAAATAGGTGATTTTTTCAATGAAATTTTTCAATTGAAGAAAATGCAGTGATTGTGACGTGTCTGAAATGGACCTGTGCTCAACTGAAATCATGAATTTCCATTATCCTTCTTCAGGAATAGAAGGGAAATGGGAACATACAACATTAGAAGGGAAATAGGAATATATAAATGGCAGGCAGTAGGAAGACTATGGATTAACCAGGCCAGGTGTAAATACCAGAAGCCTTGCCACCTTGACCTTGTATGACAATAAAGCAACCATCCTGCTCCAGCATCTCCACATAATGCAAGATACAGTACAGTTAATGTCCTGATAATTAAAGTCCTATAAATTCCCATGATAAGTTCAGTGAAACGACTGGTTAAATTCCTACTCAAGCAAAACACTGATGACAAACCAAACTGAAAAGAAAGGCAAAATAAATAGACGAGAAACCCAGGTTCCTTTCCTAAGGCTTACCGCCACCCTGCATCCCAAAGTGCAAGGGTTACTTATTAGCCTGATCTCAAGGCAAGAGGAGGAGATGAACAAGGCATATTTTCTCACTTAATAAAAAGGCTCTGGTTAACAGAGAACTTTGGCTTCTAAAATGACACTGATTTCTAATGTTTGGATGAAGGCATATGGAAAACAAAAGCAGTAAAAGTTGTAAAGCTAATGTGGATTAAATATTGGGTTTTGCGTTGAATATGTTTTCCTCTCCTTTCTTTTCCCCAGAGGTGTGGAGAAATCTCATTCGATAGCCCAGAGCAGAGTGCCAAATGTGTTCGCATGCTAGGTAAGTGGAGTCCATTCTCTTTAATCTGGAGTTTGGTATGTGGAGAAATATGCACTGTTTTAATGAGGTGTTTCTTTTCAAAGAGTGTCTGCATTTTAATGAGCTTGGTTGGTAGCCATAATTCTTCTGGATGTATAGTTGGCTTTGGTGCAACTGGTATGAATAGTGAATGCATATGAGCACTAATTGATTATAATGAGCCCTCAGTTCACTTGTAGAAAGTTGTTGACAGAGTGATTTCTGACTGTTGGCTACGAAATCTAAATGCAGATTGTGACAAGACACTGCATAGCTGGAACTGCATCTATTTATTCATTTTTGCATCAACTTGCTTTTTTATTATTTTAACTACGCAACATAAAGAGCACAGGTTCTTACTTTTATCAGTTTTAATTCTGTTTAACAACAAACTGTTTCATATCTAAAGCAGCTTACTTCGACGGTCTGATGTGTGCTGATTTTAAGTGAGAAGTCAATTGGGACTGTTGTTAATTTGCTATGAGGAGAGACAGTGTGGGCTGGTGCGTAATAGAACTGGTAGGCTGAGAGGCCAACAGAAGGTGGAGCCAGAGCCAGTGACAATCAGAGCCAACTAATTCTAGTTTTGCCCCTGCTGAGTTCTACAAGGGGCAAAACAGAAATTAAGGAGAAGGAAGTTGACAGCCAGTGAACTGGTTCTAGGTCAGAAGGCAGGCAAGTGGGGAACCTGGCTGAGGACAGAAAGAGGTTTGTACCTCATTCACCCTAATGGACCAGCTTGCACTGGTGAGGAGGAAAGACCATGTGTGAAAACTTCAGTATTTAATTGTTTTATCCATGTTTTCAGACTTTCCAAATAGTCCAGGAATCTATAGTGGTACCTCGGGTTACATACGCTTCAGCTTACAGACTCCGCTAACCCAGAAACCCAAAAAAAATTCCTTCCAGTAGCACCTTAAAGACCAATAGTGCTTCAGGTTAAGAACTTTGCTTCAGGATAAGAACAGAAATCGGGATCCAGCTGTGTGGTGGCAGCAGGAGGCCCCATTAGCTAAAGTGGTCTTCAGGTTAAGAACAGTTTCAGGTTAAGAACAGACCTCCGGAACGAATTAAGTACTTATCCCGAGGTACCACTGCATATTATATGCAATGTCAGAGAGGTGGCAGTGTGACAGAACAATCTTAGCACTTGATTCATGCTGCTGGCAGAGGTTATGATTCAGCAGAAGTCCATACTCCCGCCCTACACTAACTGTATTGGCAGCGGTCGGGAGGGAGAGCAGCACCACCACAGTGACAGAAGTCCCTACAGCACCTCTTAAGATATGGGCTGTTGACAAGCTGGTAATGAATTTCACCAGCAATAGCCAGCACAAGGCCCTGTAATGAAGTATTTTGGGGATAGAGTAAGGTTGGCAATGGATCAGCTGAATCTAAACCAACCTGACCCACACCCTGCAGTCATAATCTGAGGCCCTTCTTTGTGTGCCTCCTCCATGAGAAAAGGAGGAACGACTCCCCACTTGTGGAATACTCTCCCTAGGGAGGCTTTCCTGACACCTTCCTCACATATCTTTAGGCTCCAGGCAAAAACATTTGTCTTCTCCCAGACCTCTGGCTAATTAAACAATCCATGGCCTTTTAAACTGTGGAGGGTGGTGTAGAAATTTAATAAATAAATAAAGAATAAACCCACTCTATTTCCCTCAGAGGGGCATTTGAGGAGTTGGGGCAGCAATAAAGTGCTCTTGTGATCTACCCAGTGCCTGTGAGATGGAAGTATCATTGTAAATAAGCTGTAGATCACTGATGATACATTGGAGTGGTTTTAGCTGGGAGCTGTAGGTGACAATACAGTGGTACCTTGGGTTACATACGGTTCAGGTTACAGACGCTTCAGGTTACAGACTCCGCTTACCCAGAAATATTACCTCGGGTTAAGAACTTTGCTTCAGGATGAGAACAGAAATTGTGCTCTGGCGGCGCGGCGGTAGCAGGAGGCCCGATTAGCTAAAATGGTGCTACAGGTTAAGAAAAGTTTCAGGTTAAGAACGGACCTCCAGAACGAATTAAGTACTTAACCCGAGGTACCCCTGTATGTGGTGCAGTGCTGCCATCCTTCTGGGTCTGCCCTATAGACAATCATTCCTGAATATCTGTGTGAGCTAGTGAATCAGTTCCCCCCTCCCTATATTGGGTGCATATAAATTGTGTGTAATTTGGCAGTAAGTTTTCACGGTTCTCACAAAACAGTCCATACAGTTTTTCCACAGAGAATAAGAGAACAGTGGTACAAATAACTCATTAATGACATTGATAAAACTGTGGCCTTTAGTTCAAGTTGCTCTCTGTGATAAAGTGCAGCTGTACCATGCATTGTGTTCCACACAATTAAAAAATTGTGTCCTTTAGTTAGAATAATTATTATCCTCCATTTGGGCATATTCATTATGTAACAGTTATGAGATTCTAATTTTGTTAATCAGCTCATTAGTTAACTGGTTACAACTACAGTCATACCTTGGAAGTCGAACGGAATTCGTTCCAGAAGTCCATTAGACTTCCAAAATGTTCAGAAACTAAAATACTGCTTCTGATTGGCTGCAGGAAGGTCCTGCTTCTGATTGGCTGCAGGAAGTGGCATGGCCATGACCTATTGAGATGATCCTCTGTGACCTAGTGCCACATCCAGCAATTGTCTAATTTTGAGTGTACAGTGGTACATCTTGATTCCAAAAGCAGGATTGGAATTTTATTTGTGGACCACTCAGCCCACTGCTTAACTCTCAATGCTGAAGTTGATGGAGGTGGTCTTGGAGATAGTGTTGGTGTCACAAATCTGTTTGCCCTAGAATATGCAGCACTCCTCCTCACTTAGTTCATTTAAGCAGCACCTCAAAAAGGCTTGGTGTCGGAGTGTTTTTTTTTTCTGGCATTGTTTCTGGGCTCTGCTGTGATTTAGTTATAAAATATTATTTTAGTATTTTAATGTTTATAGTTTTTCTCCTGGCATTGATGATGTCAGCGTTTGACATGTTTGTTAACTTGTATGAGTGCCATATTTAGAGCAGAAGTTGTAGGATGTAAGTGAACTACTAATAAACAGTAGAGCTGCCGGGGGGACAGGACACAGCAATTGATGGTGGAGGAACTGCATGGTTGCCGCAGGTAGGCTTGAAAGTGTGGAACTAACAAAATGGAACCCAAGGTTTTAATTTAGCTGTGATTGGGTACCCCCCCCCCCCGGTATTATTCTTCAAGCTAATATTCCTGTTTTTAACCCTAACAAATAATAATGGTGACAACAACTAATTTATTACCTGTCCTTCATCAGAAGGCCGCAGGGTGGGTTTGCAACAGTTTAAAATTCAGTGTTAAAACAGACTTAAAACAAGTTACTGTCAGAGTAACATGGTAACCCAAGTTTAAGTTTTTGTCAATTTTTAAAAAATAACCCTGCCTATGCAGTGCATTCCACTATCCCCATATTGCTGTAGCTACTAAAGTGTTCTGCACATCTTGGCTTAGAAGTGCCATTTGCTGTTTGGCCTTGAAAAGCAAAATCTCTTGGCTAATCTTAATCTTCTCATCCTCCACAGTCTTATCCCTTTTATAATCTAGAAAACAGCAACAAAGCTTTTGCCTTTCATTAATAATAATAATAGTAATAATCTTATATCAAGCTCTTTTTCCCCATCTACTTTTCTGTAAATGTGAGTATATGCAGTGTCCCCTTTGTACGCAGCATGAATTGTATTTCTGAGTACATTCTGGTTGTCTGAAAGTTGGTTGGTAGGCTAGGTAGCCATAGCAACAGGTTTGTCAAATTCTGAAGCTGTTGCTTCTGCTTCTGCTAACTTGCTCTTCTATCACACAGACATAGCCGCTAGCCTGACTTCTTCTTTTAGGCAGAAATTTCTCTCTTTCTGAGGTCCCTACTTCCCTCCTGCCAACTTCACATTGCAGATTTTAGTTATCCCGTCCTCTAGTTTGTGAAATAAGCTTCCTTGTTCCAGATCTCAAATTATTTCCCCCTTTCACTCTGAAGACGCTCACTTCTTTTCATGCATGGTGTTTGCTTGTTTACTTGTCATCACTCACCTTTGTCAAGCTTTTGGTTTCTTCTCTCATCTCTAACACAGAATCTACAGTAACTGCTCCTGCTCATATTCTCCGCCTCCTGTTTGTGTTGACATACCAAATCATTGCATGTTACTTCCTTTATGCCTGAAGAAGCCTGCCCTTCCAGACTGTTTCTCTGGATGAAAACAGATCACGGTATCTGTAAGAAGTGCAGCTTCGTCTGGTAAGCGACTTGTAAAGTAGAACTGAGATCCGCTCATTTGTAAGACCCAGAAATAAAACAGTAACCTCGGCATTTTACAATCCCTAGAGTTTCTAAAGGGCTCTTCATTCAGGATGAAAAATCAGACCGTATTAATAGAATGTTATAAATCATCACCATTGAATGTAAGGCCAATTGCCAATGTTGAAAGCCAGGCAGATTTATATGTCAAAATACATTTGTGTTCAAAATTCTGCTCCGAACTAAAGAAACGAAAAACAGGGCTCTTGTGTGTTGTCAATTGGCACAAATACCTGTTATTTTCATCACCTACCATTCGTCTTTTTACTACTAGCAAACTCATCCAAGTGTAAATCCTTACGCAACCGAAAAGGCAACACACACAAATGGAACATCTTCAGCAGGCTTGGGAACCTCAAGGTTTGCAGAAGGACAGAAATCTTTAGAATGAGAAGTCTAAGGGTGTCTGGGAGGAGGAGGCTCAGAATACCCCAATGAGGACTGAGCATCCTCAGTAAGTACAGAATGCTGGCTGGGTGTGTGTGTGTCCCAGGGGTGGAGTAGAATATTTTTGAGCTGGGCAGCAGAGCGGGATTCCTGTTATTTGCAGTCAATGCAACAATGACTAACATTCTGAATGAATGTGCCAAGAGGTGCATGAGATTCCAGGGGCCTTGGCCCTAAACCAGGGTTTTTGTTTCCTTCAGAAAATTAAGGCACAAGTGCTTTTATGAAATATGGTTTATTTACACATATTTGCAACCTGAACCTTTCAGTGGAGAGGGTGCAGATCGTTATACCTCAAGAGTGTCTCTTGTCGCTTCTCCCATAACAGTGGCGAATCTTAGTCTCAAATTTCAGTGGTGCCCTGTGTGGAGACAAAATTCAGCACACACCCCTTCTTGTGCTCGATTCTAAATCATAGTTGTGATTCTGAATAGGCCCTGGACCTAGTTGAGACCACTCTAACCACCTTGCAACTTGGGACCTCCAAAGTGTTGTCATTTGTGGACCTTAAGATCCTCTGCGGGGCATACCATTGCCCCTTGTCACCCTGGTAACCTCTACTTCAAAAGTCTCTTGCAAAAGGCACTTTTAATTTTGGTGACATCACGCCCCCTGCAACCCTGGCAATTCCCATTTCACAGCTTCAAGGGTCTTCCCATGAAGGGCTAATGTCTGGTCATCAGTACCATTGTTTCTTCAATGACCCCCCCCCCCAGTGAGGCATCACCAGGCTGGCCTCATGAGGAAGTTAGTTTGCTAAATTCAGGACTCTCTGAGCCCCTTTGCAGGCATTGCTTCAATAGCATTATGGATAAGCCAGCCTTGGTCCCAGTTGTTGAGCTCCCCTTTGTTCTGGGCCCACCAGATCCCTCCCTCACCCCATCCCCTGCTGCAGTTGCTTGGTCTTCCTTCTAATGCTCCCTTATAGCTTGGGCTCCCCATCCTTCACCTCCTGCTCTTTCTGCTCATCAGAACCATGCAAGTCCAGATAGTGCCAGGAAGGGAGCATTTCACTAGATAGATAGATAGATAGATAGATAGATAGATAGATAGATAGATAAATTTATTGTCATTGTCCGTATATACACAGTATACACAACAACGAAAATCAAACACCCAAGACCCAACACTAGACTACTACCGCAGAAAAAGGGCTGCCCCTTGTTTAGCGTTGCTTAGTGGCAACTGGCAACGCTGCCCTTGCATAATCTGAGAGAGATTAATTTTGTTTTAGAAATACTTAAGGAGACACGTATTGGATAAACGAATTGGGATCTGAGGGAATGCTGTGCAGAAGCTTTTCCCCACAGATGCTGTGTCGAAACTGTAAGACTGTTGCTATTTCCTGAATTGATGCCAATTAATTACAGTTGTTAAGTATTGAGTAAGCCAGATGTCCTGTGTTATGTCAGATAATCTAGCCTGGCTGTCTCCAGTGCCTGCGTGAATAACCTGACCACAATATGACTATATGGGGGAGGACATGAGTCTTCTTATGCTCCACAGTGAAACAGATTCTTCTCCCATAACCCACCCCTGCCCAGCATTTCACAGATGATCACAGGGACACATATATTTGTAAAACCCCTGTTCTCAGACCAACAATTAGTGGCCAAACTGAATTTAAGCACACACATGCATGCACCCCACTATTGCACATTGCTCTTCTCTGCTCAATGTATCCCTGAACATTTGTTCTGTTCATCCTGGCTGTCTTACATGTGGAACCTTTCAAAGTTAACCTCTTAAACCAGGGGTCAGCAAACCTTTTCAGCAGGGGGCCGGTCCATTGTCCCTCAGACCTTGTGGGGGCCAGACTATATTTTGAAGGGGGGGAATGAATTCCTATGCCCCACAAATAAACCAGAGATGCATTTTAAATAAAAGCACACATTCTACTCATGTAAAAACATGCTGATTCCTGGACGATCCGTGGGCTGGATTTAGAAGGTGATTGGGCCGGATCTGGCCCCTGGGCCTTAGTTTGCCTACCCATGTCTTAAACTCTAACATGTGAAGTGGTGGGATTTGCACATAACATGGTGCCTAGCGTTTCTGGGTACGTGTATCCCCTAAAACACTGCATTCTGTCCTTCCAAAGAGTTGTTCTTAGATCCCTGGGGATGGAACTAAAAATGGCCACTTATACTGAGGGATCCATGGCTTGGATCCAGAGAAGTGCCAACGGAAGGGGAATAGTAGTAGCAGGGTTGTTGCTGTGACACAGGAGTATGACAAAATTGGCATGTGTTAGTTTTTTTATATAGATGCCTCTTGTGGGTGGATTGAAGATGGCTGATGGCTGGGGTCTCACATTTAAAAGTAAATAAAATAAATAGTTTTTAAAGGGGGGAAGAGTAGGAGTTCTGGGGTTTGGTACAAAACACCTGGCCCTCCTATACCACCCCCTAACAATGACCATGAGTAGCATTGCAATTTTTGCAATTCATTAAAGGTGTCTTCATCTGATTTTTGGCAATGCCCCCACATCACAGCCCATCCCTGTTTAGGAAGGCCCACCTGCTTTCAGAAGCTTTAAGAGCAGGGAGCTGCCAAAAGAGAAGGTGGTGGTAAAATCTCCTTCCACCAATCTTCTTGTAGTGCTTCTGCTAACACCTTTTTACAGGTCACACGATACAGCTTTTTTCTATGAGTTATATAAGTTTTCTGATTTGTTTCGTTTTTCTACCAATAGTTATGCTACTACTGATTTTACTATTTTCATTGTTCATGTTATTGTATTTAATTGTTTCTTGTTTTAAGATAGCAAACCTTTGTTCCATAATGAAGAAATATTTAATAAACACTAATTTTAAAAAGCAGATAAATATTAACAAAAGAATGTTGGGAGTGTTCCCTGGAGTCTCCCCAAAGGCAAAACTGGGACAGGGATTTTTCTGACAGGAAGCAGTTGGCTTACTGGGAATGCCTCATGCCACAGATTTAAATCGCAAATGATTATTTGATTGTGCTTTTTGTCTTGTGGCAAATTATCGGATTCCTCAGTGGAAAGGAGGCAAGGCTACAAAGTGACATAAATTGTACTTCATTGTTTGCATTATGTGTTTGTTTTTAAAGAGATGGTAATGAAAACCATGAAAAAACTAAACAGACATGAATAATACCTCCAAAGCTTATGAAGTGTTGTTGTTGTTATTGTTGTTGTTTGTGTCGTAGGAGCAGATAGTTTAGCACTGGACAAATTCCATGGCTGCTTCTTCAACTAAATTGTTAGAATCGGCTATTTCACTTCTTTTAAAAAAAAGAAAAAAGACTCCCATGGCACAAGCATGGGCTTGTGCTACTGAAATTATAGGAATAGGTTCAGCTCAGCAACATCTTCAGATGGATCCAGACCTGCTTTGCTGGTCACAGAAGCAAGTCTGATCCAGGAGGACCTCTTGCTCCATGCACAAGATGTCCCCACTGGTGCAAGTGAGGCAGATGAGGCAATAATTGCTGATTTCCCCTTTCCTCGAAGCCCCACCACCACCTCCAGAGGGTTCCAGAAGTTCCCCCAGCCCCGCAGAGCACATTTTCAGGAGCACCAAGGAACTGTAAGGGTGAATTGAGGAGATTGTTTTCTCCACTACCCTATCAGCTGTGGAAGAGTCCAGATGAATAGACAAGGGAAGCAGCCAGGGAGGGAAGAGGATACTAGTTGCACTACTGCCACAAATAAGAGGATTGGGGCGGAAGGTCCAGTAGTTTGGCAGGGGGAATTGACAGCAGCAGGACCATACTGAGAGCCCCTTAAGTCCAGGAGCAGCCCTGTGGCTATTACATTATCTCTCAAACTAGAAGCATCATGCTTCTGAAAACCAGTCTCTTGGGGTGTGTGAGCAAGAGAGTACATTTGTATTCATGCCCTGCTTGTGGGCTTCCCGCAGGCATCTGCTTGGACACTATGGGAACAGAATTATGGATTGGATAGGCCTATGGACAGACCTATGAATTCTTCAGATGGTCCAGTTCCATATGTATAGCGTCATAAGGTCCCACCCAAAAGGATTGTAGCAGGACCCAGTAGTTATGTGATGTTATATGGGGGGGGGGGGACTTGTTACGTGGGTAAATAAAGACGAGAAGCCTGTGGACCCACAATACTTCTGTTATGTAGGCTATTTACTGTTGTGGCAGATTTTCTTCAGGGACTCTTTAGGGAATTGCACATGTCATCTGCTGTATTATTTAGGAGCCAGAAGAATTAAAACCCATGTGATTCTAATTATTAACATATTTCCATTTTTTTAATGACAAAAGGAATTGCAGCAGCATAAATCTGGTTGTCTAATTTCATCTGCTGTCATCTGTACGAAAACAAACTATATGCCTTTGAAGTCTATCTAATATGTGTTATGGAAAGAAATGTCACCATAATTAATTTCAAAAGACTTTGGGCAGAAAGCATCATTGTTGGACTTTTATTTCAGTCTACCTTCCCTGTACTGTGATGGGATCTGTGTTTCAAAATGTACACTGTTAAAATGAAACAAGAAGTTTACTGTAATTAATGTAGCAATGCAAGGCACTAAGGGCGGGTTATTGCTAGGCAAGAGGTTTTTGAAGTTGTTGAAACAAAATCACCATAAAATGATTTCCCTCATCATTTCCCCAAGATTTGGGATGAGCCATCCGCCACACAAATTACGTGGCAGCAAAGGAGGAGAAATGCTACTGATACACCACTAAAATAGCCACCCTTTCTACCTACCTAGCCTGGGAGTAGAGCAGAACACGCAATAGAATTCCATAGAATACAATTTTTAATACTGTGAATCAGTGTTAAACTTCTTAATTCTAGCCTCCCATTAACTTTGATGACAATCTTCTCCACTCCTTTCAAGTGTCTTCTCCACCTGTCACTTCCTGCCCATCCTGCTTACCTTCTGGACAGAGTACCAGGTTCTAAGAAGGATAGAGCAACAGATGCTCCTGTTATTCTGCATGGACCACCTGAATGAAACTCATGGACCACAGTTTGGAAAATCCTGCTTTAAGCTGCTCTATTTTAAAGGAACTGGGAAACTGCAGCCAAAATGTTTCCATCGTTTTCAGTAAAAGCATGCAAAGGCTTATTTTAGAAGTAGTGTACGGCTGGAGGAAGCCAGACTGTTGTAAAGATAATGGTACTGGAATGTTAAGAATCTACTGGAAAATGAAGAGTCATGACTGACTTCCTATTTATAAAAAACAGATAGATGGCAATATCATTCACGTTCTGCTTGGGCTCCTTGCAGCGTATGACTTTAAACTGTGAGCCTTCCAGTAACAATATGATATCAAACTGAGCCTTATTCAAAATTCAAAATTTCATTCAAGACAACAAACTATGGTTTGGTTGCCCGGTGGAAGATGGCGCCAGGTCAAGTCTCAACTGAATCTCTGTTTCGTGAGTAGGAGCTCTAATGATCAAACTGAGCCATAAACCTGCCATGCCCAAGAAAACTGAAGTCAATAGGACATCATCAGCTTACATCCAATAGCCTAGTATAGTAGTAGATATTGTGATGCTTAATAAAGCCCAGGAATGTGGTAATTATCAGTAAACAAGGGTAATACAAAAATAATATTCTTGTAAAAATTGGATACCAGTGTATTTTATGCAGAGTGTTATTACGATTGGATGTTAGTTTACCCTCCTGTCCGGTGCTCTGATGGATTAGAAAGTGACTAGTGAATGCTTTCCTTAGCCAGGGCATCTAATATTTTCATCCTACAAGTAAACAGCTACAATAGAGCATGGTGTGGTTTCTTCAGTACAGGAGATTATTTTGCCATTTTATGCTTGTTCAGTGAGACAAGTCCAGCCCATCATGATGCCTGTCAATTGCAATTCATGGTGAAAGTGTTGCTTATTAAGTAAAGTAGTGGAACAGCAACACTTCAAGAACTGCAATATGTTCAGCACCCTGATCATACTACTAAATCATTCCTTATCGCTTATTAGGAATGTGAACCCAAGCCCAAGTCCAGCCACTGCTTCACCATTTGCCAACTCACTGTTCCATCTGTCATCTTATCATAATAAATTGTGTACTGTGTCATGTGCTTCTGCTCTTTGGGGTCTATATGGATCAGCACAGCTGGTGTAGCATTGGGAATATGATGAGCTCCTGAGCATCCAAATTTGCCACAATGGTATCAAAGTGAAGTAACACACATTACCATCCAAAGAAGTTCCTCCAAATGACCACTACGTCCAGAGTCTATAATTGCCTAACTGAACTTTGATTAAAACCCAATCACCCCAACCCTAAGAAACCTGTTTTACCAGATGGAAAAGTGAGATAGTGCACATGCTACAAAAAACAATCCATCTTTCAGTTTCTCAAACTTTTAATGGCAAAACTAAAAACCCTGCTGTAAAGTAGAATAAATTAAAGAGATTAAGTCCTAGATCAAATAGTAATAACATGTTTTGTGATAGGATAAAGGGAACTCTATTAATTTTGAGCTTTTTCCAGAGAACATAGTGTCCTTCCTTCAAAATCCTGGCCTTTGCTTACAGTTGACTGGCAGTTTAATACTGTTTTCTTAAACTAGTCATTGGGCATTTCAGTACTCTTCAACAATCCCACACTTTTCAATAGTTGTATTCCAGCAAAAAAGGGTACTCCATTTATTTTTACAGAGGGTACTGCACAGTTCCTACACTAATACTTTTATATAAAAGTGCATATATGAGCAGGAACATTTCCAAAGTATTAGTTGTTATTATGTAATAAACGGAGGACTAAGCCCAGGCCATGTGAAGCACCTCTTCAGCACCTGTGACTCAGCTGGGAGAAGAAAATGTGCTTAGCCAAAGGAAAAGGATCATTTAAGTCCTACATATTACATTATCTTAGTCTATGAACTTGCCTATGGTTGAAACAGCCCGAAACAAGGCAAGACGCAGCTGCCAATGTTATCTTGCCTGACATAAAGCCTGTAAAAAATGTAAACAGAAGCAGAATGTGTGTGCTCTTACCTGCTCTAAAAAAAACACCACACACACACGGTAGTATCTGAGGAAGGTAGAGTAAGAGGCTTTCAAGTGGCAGTTGTTTACAAATGGCCAAAGTCCCTGGTTTACTGCCTCATGTTATTGACATCCTGCAATTTGAAGCTTTGTTGTACAGTAGGAATTCAACCCTAAACTGAAGTTGTGAAGGGAGAGAGACTCCACAGTCATGTTGTGAGTGATCACTAGGGATTTATTCCCACCAGGAAGAGCAATCCTAAGAAGCACTGGGAAGGGGTGAGCAGCAGATTCTCCACCAAATCTGACTTATGCAGCAGAGGGGCATGTATTAGATTTCTCTCTGGGGAATAGATAAGCCCAGGATGCAGCAGATAAATGACCCTGCTTCACTCTTGCCTGGTAATGGCCTGCTTCAGGTCTTGTGCCAGCTATTGCTACAGTAATAGCTTCTTCTTCTGTGCTTTTCATGGCTGCTGCAGCAGCTTTTAGGCTCCATATCACAAATAGAAGCCAAGAGGTGGCAAAATTCACTCAATCATAACCTGCTCCAGCAGCATGGATTTGGGGTTAGGTTTGCAGCCTTAGTATACTTTCTTCTCTTGTCTCCCGTGCAGATTTTCAGTCTTGGTATACTTCTGGGTCTAGTCTCCAGCCACAGGCTGTCGCTCTCAGCCACCCTGCCTGAGGAGCAAACTACACATTACACTACGCACTGCATGCAACAAAACATGAACAGAAGAGGATACATTGCTTTTACTATCTGATAATTTCTAGCAGCTCATATTTATGAAGGAAAGGTCCATCCATGACAATTAGCTGTACTTGGCTGTAGTAGCTGTAATTGGGGGGGGGGGTATGTTCAGATACAGCTCTGTTGGGGGCTCACAGGCACTGCAGTGTTCTCAGACACCCCCTTTGTCCCTACAAATATTTGTATTTTGTTTTTAATTGGGCATCTTTTGGTTTGTTTGCTTTTTTCTGTGTTTTAGGATATGTTTAAGTACTTTGCTTAGTCATCTTCTTTTTCTTTGCTAGGGTATCTGTGCATACCCTCCAGTATTTCCGATGAAAATAGGCACATCCCATAATAATAATTTTACTATTTATACCCCATTCATCTGACTGGGTTGCCCCAGCCACTCTGGGCAGCTTCCAATATATATATAAAAACATAATGAAACATTAAACATTAAGAAAACTTCCCTATGCAAGGCTGCCTTCAGATGGCTCAGGGGTCAAATGACTCTATATCCTCCAACATTTTTCCAGTGATGTGCCCCCCATTTCTCCAGATGTGCCCACAGACCCTAAAAGGTTGGAGACCCCTTTATAAGGGATTGCTGTCATTAACTAGACTTGACTTGGAGCTGAGCACTGTTGGAAACAAAAGTGAGGACTAGCTGGACCTCTCCGTGTGACCCAGCAGTGAAATTCTCGTGTTCTAAATATATGCCGACTGGAGAAAGCAGTAAGTTTATTCTGCATATTTAGGGATTTCATGTCCACAAATATTTAAAAACTTCATCTGTATGTGTTTTTATCTTCAACAGAGTTTTTCATTGCCTCATTTCTGTTTTCAAAATCCAAAAGCACAATGAAGATATCATATCATGGGGACATCTTATCTCATTTCCAAGCAAATAAGCACACAAGTACCTCATTTGCTTTCCTCTGACTATTACAATGTTCATGCCCCATTTACTCCTGCTGCAAAGTGCTTTCTAGGAAAAAATGCTAAACCAGGGTTCACACCATGTGCCAAAATGCCAGAGGCAAAGTGCTAGTCATCTTATATGAAACAAGTAAGAGTTCGTGTTTTGGTTTGCAGTCAATCACTTTATATGCTGCTACTATGGCACAGAAGAAGACCAAAATATATCTAAAAGGCATATTCAGCCCATCCATCTTTCTTCAAGATTACTCAGGCCTATGATTATAGGTTTTTTAGCAATAACCACACATAACTCTAGAAAATAATAAGCAATTGTAGGTGGTTTTATTATACTTTTATGTTTCTTCTCTCTCCAATCTATCCATCTGAGCACTAGGTCCTCATGCATGTACTGACCATTTTGCAATGAGACCCAGGGGATTCCCATTCCCAGTGTTGGGGTTACAGAAAGAATGAATATGTAACAGTGGGCTCATTTGTTTAGGTATCAGTGGGTAAACTCTGATGGAACCTTTGGCAAAACCTCTGACTGAGGTATCATTTAAGTTGTTGACATGGCAGAACAGGAGGTTATCACTGAAGAATAGTGTCTGGACAGTGGAATGAAAATGACTGGAGTGGAAGGACAAAGGATTTTTAACAACTTTTGTGGGTCCTGACTAATTTATTGTGGGAGAGCTGTTGGGAGGCAGGAGGCCAAGGCAGTTGAGAGCCAAAAAGACAGTTTGGTGCCAACTTAAAGCCTGCCTTTCCTTTCAAAGGGAAATGGATGAGGGAGACAGAAACTAAAATGAACACAAGTACACTAGGTTATTGATGGCTTTCTAGTAGACTACAACAGACTGGCAAGATACACACCAGATATTTCTTTTAACATCAGACACATGGTAGATTAAAAGCAAGTTCACAAATATGTGGAAATCCTTAAGATTTAGCTATTTCAAAATGTGAATTTGTCCCTTGGCACGGGGACATTCCCTGCGGAACTGAAGGAGGCAGTGGTGCGCCCGCTCTTAAAGAAAACATCATTAGATCCTTTAGATCTATCCAATTACCGCCCGCTTTCGAATCTTCCGTTCCTGGGTAAGGTGATTGAGAGAGCGGTTGCCGAACAGCTTGGTAGGTTTCTGGATGAAACATCGGCTCTGGATCCATTCCAGTCATGGGACCGAGACGGCTCTGGTTGCCCTAACAGATGATCTTCGTAGACAGCTGGGTCGAGGCGGGTCGGGGCTGCTGATTCTTCTAGATCTGTCAGCAGCTTTTGACATGGTCGATTACAAACTCCTGGACCACCGCCTTGCCGACGTGGGGATTCAGAGCACAGTCCTTCAATGGCTGCGCTCGTTTCTCTCTGGTCGGGGACAGAGGGTGGCGCTTGGGGGGGAATTGTCATCGCGCCACTCCTTGGTGCGTGGAGTACCTCAGGGTGCAATACTCTCCCCGATGCTTTTTAACATCTTTATGCGCCCCCTCGCCCAGCTTGTCCGGAGTTTTGGGCTGGGTTGCCATCAGTATGCTGATGACACCCAACTCTATCTGTTGATGGATGGCCATCCTGACTCGGCCCTAGACACACTGACCAGATGTTTGGAAGCTGTGGCTGGATGGTTACGTGGGAGCCGGTTGAAGCTAAATACTTCGAAGACAGAGGTCCTGTGGCTGGGACGGGACGATATGGGATCGGGGGGACAACTCCCATCTCTTGCGGGGGTGCAATTAGTGCCAGCACCATCCGTTAAGAGTTTGGGTGTAATCTTCGACACCTCCCTTTCCATGGAGGCGCAGATTGCAGCTATAACAAAGGCAGCATTTTTTCATCTCCGCCAAGCTAAGCAGTTGGCTCCTTACCTCTCTCGCCCTGACCTAGCCACTGTGATCCATGCGACGGTCACCTCCAGATTGGATTATTGTAATTCGCTCTACGTGGGGCTGCCCTTGAGACTGACCCAGAAACTCCAGCGGGTGCAGAATGCTGCAGCGAGACTCCTTACGGGGTCTTCGCTGCGAGACCACATTCACCCGGTGCTATACCAGCTGCACTGGCTCCCGGTGGAGTACAGGATCAGGTTTAAGGTGCTGGTTTTAACCTTTAAAGCCCTATACGGCCTAGGACCCTCGTACCTACGGGACCGCCTCTCCTGGTATGCCCCACAGAGAAACTTACAGTCTTCAAATAAAAACATCTTAAAGGTCCCAGGCCACAGAGAAGTTAGGCTGGCCTCAACTAGAGCCAGGGCTTTTTCGGCTGTGGCTCCGATCTGGTGGAACGCTCTGTCACTAGAGACTAGGGCCCTGCGGGACTTGACATCTTTCCACAGGGCCTGCAAGACAGAGCTGTTCCACCAGGCCTTTGGCCAGGGCACAGCCTGACTCCCTCCCTCGGCAATCTTCGTGGAGCTCTGGCACAATGGTTGCCAGTGGCTTGATTTGAATCAATTTTATAATGAATGATTTTAGAGTGTTGTTTGTGCTATACTCTTGTACTGTTTATTGTTGTTAGCCGCCCTGAGCCCGGCTTCGGCTGGGGAGGGCGGGATATAAATAAAATTTATTATTATTATTATTATTATTATTATGTGAATAATAACTGCTCATTCTTTGATACTAGATGTGAAATACTTGCATAGTTCACCTCAGAGCACAGTTATTTGTTAGGAATAAAATGGCGGTTGTGTTGTTCAGATGACCCTGATAATTTAACAATCATAGAAGCATCTTCTCATTAAGTGGCGATAGCGACAACAAAGAAGACTTTCTTCAACGCCTCTATTGCATCTGCGGAAAACAGCAGCAGGAGACTCTTTCAGGTGGTTCGCAATTTAGCAGAACCACCTGCTCCATCAGGGCCCAGTACGGGCCACATGATCTCCTGCAATGATTTTGCAAAGTTTTTTGCAGATAAAGTCGCTCAGATTCGAGAAGAGGTAGACTCCACCGTGGGAGCAGGGCCAGGGCGGGAGAGTGCTAGAGTCCTGTCTAGTCAAGTTGTGTGGGATCAATTCCAATCTGTTACCCCTGAGGATGTGGACAGGCTGCTTGGATGAGTGAAACCAACCTCATGTCTCCTTAATCCTTGCCCATCCTGGCTTATAAAAGCTAGCCGGGAAGGGCTGGGCGATGGGCTTCGTGGGGTGGTGAATGCTTCCCTCCGTGAGGGAGCCTTCCCGGACCGGCTGAGAGGCAGTTATTAAACCGCTTCTTAAAAAACCATCTTTAGATGTGGCCACGATGGCCAACTATCGCCCAGTCTCAAATCTTCCATTCTTGGGCAAGGAGATTGAGCGAGTGGTTGCTGAACAACTCTAGGCACGCCTGGAAGAAGCGGACCATTTGGATCCCTTCCAGTCGGGATTCAGGCCTCATCATGGGACTGAAACTGCCTTGGTCGCACTGGTCGATGATCTCCGGCGGGCACTCCGACACACTCACATTATGCACTGAAATCATCACAGATCAGCTTTTGGCCTCCAAGTGTGGTTTTTGGCCAGCTCCAATCATAGGTAGAGTATATGAGAGATTTCCACCATCTTCACATACCTCATGGTGATGTAGTCTGCAACATGCTTGAATCAGCAGCATTGGGTGGACCCAGCAAGCAGGGTCTCACCAGGGAAGAAGTCAGCAACAGTTGGCATTGGGAAGGGGGCAGGAACAGTGCTGCTGCTGCTGCTCACTGGGATAAGGATGTGGCAGAGTAAGGTGACAGTTACGTTGGGAGAGTTCACAGTTTATTCATACCTGCACACCTGTGAAGCTACTGCTGACAACCCAAAGCTGCTTCAACCTCACCCCCATCCCCACTGGGGGAAACCATTGTTACTTTGCAGCCTCCCCCATACATGACTGCTTGAAGAAGTGAGGGACGTCTGGGCATGCCAGGTGGTTTATTTCAGTGCACCACAGCAAGTAAAATTGTTACAGGTCTATCAGGGCTAACCTGACAGGGGGGAGGGGGGTCAGAAACAGACAGAGTTGTTAATACTCTCTCTCTCTCTCTCTCTCTCTCTCACACACACACACACACATTACAGCTGGAATTCTATCTGTCTGGGACATAACAGGCTTACAGCCATGTTTTTTTTTATGAATGGATCAGTGCATCTGGAATCCTACAGAATGTCATTGTTTTCTTTCTTCTTAACCCCTTTGTTCTAAGGGTCAGGATATCCTGGTGCTAACTACTACTGGAAAATAATATAATTGCAACAACAATGGTATAATACTTAAGAAGAACTTTGCTCTTGGTGCAACTGTGACATTGAAGTGCTTACTATAAGGACAGCAGAGTTGAGAAATAATTTTTGTAGCACAGCAGATTAGAGAACATTTGAGAAACTCTTTAATAATACAGCCGTCTTCTGTTTGAGGTGGAAACACTTTAAGGTAAACATGGCAAAGGATTTTAGGACAGTGGAAGTATCATGCTGCTGCTTCTGATGATTTTGGCACCAGCAGGATAACCTTGTATGTTCCGTTTTTTAAAACCTACGGATGTTAAAAATCACCCCGCTCTGTTTCTTCTTCTTCTGAGAATGAAAATCCTGTTTATCTGCAAGTAGATTTTCCTTTCTAGAAAAGGACAATATGCTTAATTTAGGCTGGAACGAAAACAAAAATTAAGCTGAAATTAAATTTTGCTTGTTGTAAAACTGTGCAGAAATATGTTTGTGCACTTTGAAGGCAATACCTCTCTCAAACTGATTTCAGTGTTCTTAAAAATCATCTTCCGTGTCTTGTCTAACTTTTCTTGTGGAGAAGTCCAAATAATTGTCTCCTTAGCCATCATGCAAACATATTAACTACTTAAACACTGCAACCCCATATGCGTTTACTCTGATCTAAGTCCTACTGGCTTCAGTAGGGCTTACAACCTAGTAATTGTTCTGGATTGCAGCTCTACCAACACATCTGTATTCCACCCTTCCTCCAAGGAACTCAGGGTAGCATACATGGGTTTGTCTTACTTTATTCTCACAATCAACCATATGAAGGAACAGAAGTCAAGAGATACTTCGCTGACTAAAGTCAATCAATGTACTTCATAGCGAGCATTGATTTAAACTTGGGTCTCCCCTGTGCAAATCTCAACTCGCTATATCATGCTCTCTGTGTTCTCTGTTGCAGATTTAAAAAAATCCCTTCTGACTTGGCATGTAATGCTAAATTTGTTGATGATTTATTTTGTTGTTTTCTGCTTCGGTAGCTTAGAACAGCTGCTATTCTTAAAGAAGCAAGTAAATTTTAAAAAGAGAGAGCAGAAATGAAGTATTTAGGAATTAGAAGGCACTTTGTACACCAAAACATATTGACTAGTGCACATCAGTACAAACATTAGTCACTCTGTTTGTTGAAAACACTTGAAATGAAGGCCCCTCTGTTTCTGTAGATGGCACAAGGGCCTGAAGAGCAGTGAGAAGGATGTCTTTGGTGTTGTCTTCAAAGGTGAATAATGAGGAACTATTGAATTCTTTGTATAATCTATTAGCCCACACCAACAGATGTCCTCATATGAACTTGCTGCTTCAGTCAGGGCAAACTGTACAGTGAGGGAGCTAAAGATTTGGGGGGGGGGCAGCTCTAGATGGAAATGAGTTTAATTTCAACAGCTTGATTTTTCACCTGACAGTCTACCAAGACCACCATCGTCCGCTCTTTTAATAATTATTTTTCTTTAAAAAAACAAAACAAAATTTCAAATTCAGAACAAACCCAGAGCTGTTCTGTTAGTTATTACGCCATCTCTGGATCTTACTGCTTTCCTGATTCATCTCATTCACAGTTCATTCTGGAATGTGAATCAGTGTTATTTCCTGTCCATCTGAAGGGCGGCTGAGGTTACAAAGTGCCTTGATTAATAGTCTGCTCCTCGGATTTGCTGAGATTGAAAACCAAACAACTGGGAAGAGGAAAGGGGGGGTTGGGAAGCTTACGCTAATTGGATTATTTTGCAGATAAATTCAAATACAGCCTTCTTAATATCGACACCAGAAGGTAGTCATTAGCAGAACAGGGGAAATGGCCCTAAGGGCAGGTCCAGCCAGAGTGAGGTAAATTTCAGATGGCTTTGCTAGGCTACTCAGGCTTTCTCTGTCTGTCTCCGTCCCTCAGTACAGAACATAGCTTGACAAAGTTCTTGTGTTTGAAGCCAGACGCAGTTCACATTATAGTGCCTAATTATTGCAGAACTGGTAAATAATTTTTTCCCCCGTGGGTGTATTTGCCAGTACCTTTGTTTGCCTGTGGCTTATAGTTAGAGCTCTCAGAGGGTAAAACGGGGAGGGGTGGGAGAGAAAAGAAATATCTCCTCGGTTGTATTCTCCTTTATAGTTCCAGCAGCAAACTGGGATTAATCAAGTGCAGTTAGCTCAAAACTTGAGAGAGGAGGAGGGAAAGGGCGAGGACAATATTTGCATGTATCCGAGAAGGAACAGTTCCAGAACACTCCCGACTGGGGAGCTTTGAAAGGTACATTTCTCCAGGGAGTTTTGGCCAATTCAGCTTCAGGAGTTACAAGGCTGCTGCCAGCATAAGAGGAGCCTTCTCTGTACACTGGGTCAGTGATGTGCAGCTTGTTTTGTTTTTTATATTTTCTCCTGGAGTCAAAGGAGTTTTCCTCTCCAGTAGCTGCAGCCTTGTGTTTTGAGGATGCCTTTGCTGAATAGGTTTTTCAACGTGTCGGACATGGGTAGGCGGTGGGGGACTGAGGGAGATCTGATGCCCTTGTCCACGGGCAGCCTGCCCTTTCGTCAGCAGGGGATCCTAGGTTGGGAGTTGCCTGAGATGTTCAGAATGGTAAAGCTCATTTGGAAATCAAAAAGTGAGCTTCGGGGGACAAAGCAGAG
The DNA here is from genome assembly GCF_964106915.1 of Podarcis gaigeae. Classification (NCBI taxonomy): domain Eukaryota; kingdom Metazoa; phylum Chordata; class Lepidosauria; order Squamata; family Lacertidae; genus Podarcis; species Podarcis gaigeae. Next base: position 60,493,140 of record NC_139680.1, read on the forward strand.
AAGCGTTCTGGACAGCAGCGATGGTCCAAATATATTGCCAGGTAAACTGAAAATATTATACAGTTCTTTTGTTACGCAGGGACGTTTCTGATAGACTTGGAAAAGTCAAAGCTGACAAATGGCATTTTACATAATGTGTTGCTTTTACCAATGAATTATATATATGTAGTACATGAGCTTAATGTTGCTTATGTGAGAATACACTTAAGAAAAATTGTATTATTATTATTATTATTTAGGTATTTAAGGTGCAGTTCTATACTTAGCTGGGAATAGACCCCATTGAACCCACTGGGACTTGCTTCTGGGAAGATGTTTCAGAATAGTCATCTAGGAGCAACAAGATTGTGATTTAGTGCTAACTTGTTAATTTACTTAAATAATTTTGAGCAGTATGCTGGAGACTTACTCCCTAAATGCAATCATCCATGAAAAAACCTAACAGTTCTGCATGTATCAACATTAATGAATATGCTTAAAAAAAAAATGTTTCCTAAGTTTGGGGACCGTATAGATGCAGTCTTGGTGGGTTTGAAAGCCAGCTTTGAAAGCTTGTTAGCTCCTCCAGCCCAAGTTCAAAAGGGAATGAGTGAGGGAAATAATATTTTTTAAAATAAATAAACAAAAGTTTCAAAACCCACTAATTTTAACACAGTACAAATATTTATGAATGTGCTAAAGTGTTTTTTCCAGTGAAATCAGGGGGTGTTTAAAGTGCTTAACTTTGCCTGAATTCTACCCGAATTATCTTTATGACTTGTTTATAAATGTTTTTGCTCTCCTGAACCTAAGAGTGGGGTAAAAGTTGAAACTGAACTTTCAAGTGGAATCAAAATTACTTTTTGAAAGTGGTCGAAACAAAATAAAAAAATTCCTTCCAGTAGCACCTTAGAGACCAACTAAGTTTGCTATTTTCGTGTGCATGCACACTTCTTCAGATACTTCTTTTGAAAGTAGTTTGTGAACTTTTGAAGATGCCACCTTTAGTGCCTAGCTAGTAAAGTCTTGCAAATATTTTAAATGTGTTGCATGTTTTCAGCCAAATCTGATTGATGATATTTGACGTCTTTAAAAATGTTACTTTACGAGGCCATTTAGTATATTTATAAATGGTGATTCAAATAAGTCAACAAAAAATACATCTGTGTTATTTAGACAAAATATTCATACTGGCAATTACTGTGATCCTAATTTACTCTGCATCTTCAGATAGTATGAAAATGTCAGTATAGGTCCATTTCTTTTAGCATACATGTTGGTAAGATCAAGAAGATACTTTTATTATAATCAGTCATTTTCAGACATTTGTTCTGTGTCTGTCTTCAAAATAGGGCAGTAACATTCTTTGGGTTAGAGTTCTTGTCTTGATTATTTGTATCAAAGCTGATTACACCTGACTGAGTTTTGATTGAACTTTTCAGTTGTTAATGTTTATGTATAAGGGAGGAATGGGGGACAAATTCAGTTTATTTCACAGCTTAATGTGAACATACCTAATTCACATTTCCTGAAACAATATGGGAATCGAAACATAGCTATCCTTTGAAATTCCCACTTCTCTGAATTTTGGAAAACAATACTCCAACAAAAAATTCTGAACAAAAAAGGTGTTTATTAGGGGAAAGTGTGCATAGACATGTACATAGTAGTGAAAATAAAATGCATAAATGCATTATATTGGGGAAAGTGCTTATAAAAAGTGTATACTAGGAGAAATTAGCACTAATATGCTGCCTAATTTTCATGATGATCTTTTTTTAAAAAAAGAAATTGCAAACATATTGAAGTGTGGCAAACCTAAGACTGGAAAGCTGAGAAAGAAAAATGAGCAGATTGGTCTATATTCACAGAATACGGATTATCTGCCTGAACTTTTATGCACATTAGGTTTCCTTGCACAGTGGGTATCTGGCACTTAAAAACACTCTGTACTGACCATTTGATGTACTAACTTGCACTTATGATAATGCAATAAAAAAACCTATTCATCAATGCGAATATCTCAAAGTGCAGTATAGGAAAGGCCACCGTAGGAAATGGGCAGGTGGAAGGGGAAAGTACAACAGTGATTCTTCTGTTCACTTTCTACTTGCTGTACTGACTTCATCAATGTTCAAATTTTAAAGCCATAGAAAAGAATTGTGGTCCTGTACATCTTCCTAGAGAAAGCCCTATGCATATCTTTATAAATTGGGGCCACTATCTCATCTTGGATTTTATATATATATATATATATATATATATATATATATATATATATATATATATATATTACTTATACCCTGCCCATCTGGCTGGGTTTCCCCAGCCATTCTGGGCAGCTTCCAAGAGGAGATTAAAAATACATTAAAACAGCAGTCATTTTAAAAAAAAACTTCCCTAAACTAATACAAGTTTTGGAAAGTTTGTGGAAATCCAGAGGAGCTTCTTCCCTTTCTTTCTTTCTTTCTTTCTTTCTTTAGCATGCTTACTGTACAAGCAGCAAGTACAAAGTGTCCAGAAAAGGGCTGCAATAAGCAAACAGCCAACATCATGTTATAGCATACAGATGCCATAGTGGTCACGCAATACTTTTGCATCCAGAAAGGAAGATTAGGACTGTATATGGTGAAGGTATACCAGGAGCACACAGTAACCCCATGGTAGGAACCTACAGGCTATCATTCAAAGAGGATTGAGGTCAAGATGAACACTTTTCTACACTTCTGATTGAATCATAAAGACAAAGTGTATCTTTGGAGGGTACAGGAGTTAGGGAGTATATGTATTGCTTTTGGCAGGATAACTTCTGGTCCACATGATATTGTGGTGACTGTGGAGGGAATGATTGGCTAGGTGGCTGTAGCCAAGCAGCTGCATTTCAGCATTAGTAATCAACACGGGGGGATTAAATATTGAGCTTTTATATTTTTTAATAAAGCAGGGATGGTAAAAGGAGGAAATATGTCGGCCTCCAGAGAAAAAGCACTACATACTTTATTTTGCAGGCTGGGAACAACTTATATTAAAAGGACACTAAATTAGAAGTCTTTCCAAAGAGGTTATTTTGGGTAAAGGAAAGAGACCAGGCTATGCATGATTTCTAAAGCATTTTGGCTGGAAAGGGAATAGGGCAAATTGAAAGGTATTTTGAAGTTTTGTGGGGCAATTAGCAGTTCAATATTCAGAGGAATGGACCATGGCCAGAGGGGCATGAAGTAATACTGACCGAACACATGTTGTGGGCAAGGGAGGCTGGAAAATACTGGAAAAGCTACTAAGACAGGAAAAACAATATTGCCATCTACTTGCTATAAGCTAGAGAAAAGCTCCCCCTATGAATTCAGTAGAACATGGTTGTCTCCAGGGCTCCTAATGGCTCTCGTATGTCTGCCAGGAATGTGTATCTGTGTATATAAAAAGTGCAGTTAGTGTATTCTGTGGAAACACAAATGTGTATATAGTGTACATATGTTTCAGTAAATGTCAGAAAGGGGACCAGTGGGAAAAGATTTCTAAAATGTGACATTAATCAGGAGTTTCCAAGGGAATCTAGAAAACTAGCATCATAACAGACACATTTCCAACATTTAACTGGTATATCTCAAGAACCATCAAATCCCTTCAACAAATTATTCAATGATTAATTGGTATAGTTTATGAACTCCCTTCATCTCCATTATTACTCTTGGGCAGGCTGAGAAATATCCAGACCTGTGAAGACATTGATTGTTTTTGAGGTGTTTTATTATTTAAGAAAAGCATTAAACAATTATCTGCTGTTCTCATTCTCTCAACACATCTTTCCTCACCAACCTGCATTTCCTCACTATACCATGCTCTGTCTTTTCTCTTGCCAACCACTTTGCCAGTGACATCTGTATCTGCGAAAAGGCAAGGTCATTTTAACGCAGCAGGTTATTGTGGCCACTCTTCTGACATTTGCAGGCATAAAATCCCAGGGTGAAGGGGAATAACTAAAGAAAGGTATTTCAAGGTGTTGAGACCAAGATTAGAGAAGATCAGCATCTATCCAATTACATTACTTTAAATCCAAAGTGTGTACAGTCATATTTTATGTTGTGAACTGCCCTGAGATCTATGGGTATAGGGTGGTATACAGATTTCTCAAAACCCATTTAAAGCCACAGGGTGCAATTCAACATCACACTCCTCTGAACATTTCATCTCTGTAAGCATTACAGTTTGCTGGATGGCATCATGACCTTTCTCCTCCCCTTGCATGCTGTTCTGGGAGTTCAACTGACAACCTCCCAAGCCAATTTTGGGCATTCAGGAGGAAGAGAGGGAGGGAAAGCCCTGTTGTGCAAGCATTAGAAGTGGTTTCGGTGACTCCTGCCCATAATGACTTGGATTTAGGGGGTTTACATATGCACAGTTACATGCCTGAAAGTTACACTAAAATTGTTGGCAGTTTCTTCCAAACAATATGCTTTAGATCCATGTCATCTTGGAGCAGCACCCAATTGCTGGAATAAATATCTGTAAATGAAACTATGCCAATGGTTGCCTTTACTCCCCCAGCTAGACTGGAGTCAGGTACTAGCACCACCACAACACACTTGTTTGTACTGTGCTAGTAAAGGGACTTTTTCTCTCACTATTTCTATATCCGCCTCTAAGCACAAGTATTTTATGGCATCTCAGGATATAGATATACAACCATTTTAGGATATGTTGATTAGTACTTGAAACATTCATTTGGTACACACAAACAATCCAGTTCCACACTAGAGTGATCAAACCCACTGTGGGCTGTTTAGAGTTACGCAGTAATACATTTTGGTTGGTTGCGTAAAAGCATGCAGCATGCTAAGAAATGCAATGCGCAGAGCTGTTTCTCAGTACCATGGAAACAACTTTTTCTAGCTGTGACTGAGGCACTATGGAACATTATATTTGATTCTGAAACGAGTAACTGTAAAATGGAGGGCTGTGATCATTATTCCTCTGATGGAGTATAAGCATCATGACCAGCATTACTCCTCACTTTTTCTCCAGAATGGAAAGGGGAAGAAAGAGGGCTATGGGCTTCCAAAACAGTTGCATGACAGGATATCCACAGGAGGTAAACCTAACCCTGCTGTCAGCTATCACTTCATGTACGTCACTTATTAGGGTGTGGAATCACAAACTAAGAACATAAGAACAGTTCTCTGGCACATCAAAGAAAACTACCTCACATTACAAAATACAACATGGATGAACTCCTGACTGGTTGTTTAAAGCAGAATTTCACTGGGCTGGACCCAATATAATGGAGCAGGATATTGTTCTATATTTTTAAACACAACATGAATTACTCATTGTTTAGTTAAATATGGTAGGTTTATTCTACTGTACAGCAATTGTCAGTGTGAATTCTCTGCCTTCATGAAAACCACACATCTCCCTCTGTTTCCTTCCTTCATATTAAAATGCTTGGCATATCTCTGCATCCACAACAGGAGGGACACGCAGTCACTTCAAATGCTTTTATGTATAATGAGGGTGTATAAGTGTGTACTTACTTCTCAGATGCCTTCAGGAAGTGAAACATCTCAATAGCCTCTCCCTTTTCCTGTAGATCTTTTAACAACTCCAGTACACAAATGTTTCCCAACAAATACGTGAACACAAAGAACTGTGGCTTTCTATCAGATGACTGAGTAAAATTGTTTAGGAAATTAAAACAAAGAAGTTGATTGGTTAAGCTGGTTGGAATAAACATCAGTCAAACTTTAGGATGCCTGTATTTTTCTAAACCAACCAACCAACCAACCAACCAACCAAACAAACAAACAAACAAACACCCTCTTTATTGCATATTCTCTCTCTCTCTCTCTCTCTCTCTCTCTCACACACACACACACACACACTTAATAGAAGTTCTTTTTAAAAAACAAGAACAAAAACCTGTTGCCTCCCCATCCCTAGCCTCTATGCTTGGCTGGAGTCGAGGATCTTGCAACACTATCAGAAAATGATTAAAAAGCTAATTCACATCTTATCCTGTCTTACCTGGAAGCAACCCAGCAGTGCCTCTCCATTGCATGTCTCCACACCATGCCACCATGTGGTTTGGTGAAATGAGGTAATAGGTTGTTTCTGTATATTGCACACACACATCTTCCATGGAACTGCTGCCGTGAGGGCAACTTCTAAAATACCTCACCCTATATTTTCATGAACCACTAGAATAGAGGAGGCTCAAAGCTTTGGAGTAGCTGCCAAAACACTCATTTGCTTGTCTGCACTATTTGCTTTTGCTTCATGGGAGTCACTGTCAAGAGCTTACTTGCCAGTTTTTCATAGGTACTCCAGCAGGGCCTGGAGAATATTGTCTAACTGATGGCTATGAAGATATGCCCATCTGACAGAGCTGATTTTATTTCCATTGTTTCCAATGTCCACATACTTGAGTGATAGCCATCTAATTGGGTTGTGCGTATTAAATTTTAGTACAATAACAAGTACTGTCTATATAGTAATTATGATCCTGATTGACAGCCTGATTATTTGTTTTCACCTGATTATTTGTTTTCTTGATATTGTCATATAGGGGCAAAAATGTGTTATCAGAATCTGGTTTAATTAGATTGCCTTGCATCTACAGCTGGAAAATGCTATTAAGTTCAGATTTATCATTGAGTACTGAATATATAGCAAAATTCAAGCTTAAACTGAAGAAAGTAGGAAAAACCACTGGGCCGGTAAGATACAATCTAAGTCAAATCCCTTATGAATACACAGTGGAAGTGAGGAACAGGTTTAAGGATTTAGATTTGCTGGACAGAGTGCCTGAAGAACTATGGATGGAGGCTTGCAACATTATACAGGAGGCAGCAACGAAAACCATCCCAATGAAAAGGAAATGCAAGAAAGCAAAGTGGCTGTCCAATGAGGCCTTACAAATAGCGGGGCAGAGAAGGCAAGCAAAATGTGAGGGAGATAGAGAAAGATACAGAAAATTGAATGCAGATTTCCAAAAAATAGCAAGGAGAGATAAGAAGGCCTTCTTAAACGAGCAATGCAAAGAAATAGAGGAAAACAACAGAATGGGAAGAACCAGAGATCTGTTCAAGAAAATTGGAGATATGAAAGGAACATTTCGTTCAAAGATTACCATAATAAAGGACAAAAGTGGAAAGGACCTAACAGAAGCAGAAGACATCAAGAAGAGGTGGCAAGAATACACAGAGGAATTATACCAGAAAGATATGGATGTCTCGCAAACCCCAGGTAGTGGGGTTGCTGACCTTGAGCCAGACATCCTGGAGAGTGAAGTCAAATGGGCCTTAGAAAGCACTGCAAATAACAAGGCCAGTGGAAGTGATGGTATTCCAGCTGAACTATTTAAAATTTTAAAAGATGATGCTGTTAAGGTGCTACATTCAATATGCCAGCAAGTTTTGAAAACTCAGCAGTGGCCAGAGGATTGGAGAAGATCAGTCTACATCCCAATCCCAAAGAAGGGCAGTGCCAAAGAATGCTCCAACTACCGCACAATTGCACTCATTTCACACGCTAGCAAGGTTATGCTTAAAATTCTACAAGGAAGGCTCAAGCAGTATGTGGACCGAGAACTCCCAGAAGTGCAAGCTGGATTTAGAAGAGGCAGAGGAACCAGAGACCAAATTGCAAACATGTGCTGGATTATGGAGAAAGCTAGAGAGTTCCAGAAAGACATCTACTTCTGCTTCATTGACTATGCAAAAGCCTTTGACTGTGTCGACCACAGCAAACTATGGCAAGTTCTTAAAGAAATGGGAGTGCCTGATCACCTCATCTGTCTCCTGAGAAATCTCTATGTGGGACAAGAAGCTACAGTTAGAACTGGATATGGAACAACTGATTGGTTCAAAATTGGGAAAGGAGTACGACAAGGCTGTATATTGTCTCCCTGCTTATTTAACTTATATGCAGAATTCATCATGCGAAAGGCTGGGCTGGATGAATCCGAAGCCGGAATTAAGATTGCCGGAAGAAATATCAACAACCTCAGATATGCAGATGACACAACCTTGATGGCAGAAAGTGAGGAGGAATTAAAGAACCTTTTATTGAGGGTGAAAGAGGAGAGCGCAAAATATGGTCTGAAGCTCAACATCAAAAAAACGAAGATCATGGCCACTGGTCCCATCACCTCCTGGCAAATAGAAGGAGAAGAAATGGAGGCAGTGAGAGATTTTACTTTCTTGGGCTCCATGATCACTGCAGATGGTGACAGCAGTCACGAAATTAAGAGACGCCTGCTTCTTGGGAGGAAAGCAATGACAAACCTAGACAGCATCTTAAAAAGTAGAGACATCACCTTGCCAACAAAGGTCCGTATAGTAAAAGCTATGGTTTTCCCAGTAGTGATGTATGGAAGTGAGAGCTGGACCATAAAGAAGGCTGATCGCCAAAGAATTGATGCTTTTGAATTATGGTGCTGGAAGAGACTCTTGAGAGTCCCATGGACTGCAAGAAGAACAAACCAATCCATTCTTAAGGAAATCAGCCCTGAGTGCTCACTGGAAGGACAGATCGTGAAGCTGAGGCTCCAATACTTTGGCCACCTCATGAGAAGAGAAGACTCCCGGGAAAAGACCCTGATGTTGGGAAAGATGGAGGGCACAAGGAGAAGGGGACGACAGAGGACGAGATGGTTGGATAGTGTCTTCGAAACTACAAACATGAGTCTGACCAAACTGCGGGAGGCAGTGGAAGACAGAAGTGCCTGGCGTGCTCTGGTCCATGGGGTCACGAAGAGTCGGACACGACTAAACAACTAAACAACAACAACAACAACAACTGAATATACTCACAACTAAAATTCAGTTTTGTATACTTACCTAAATTCTGTCTTTGATTTAATGGTATAATGAATGCCTTTATTTATCTGACCAATGGGTGCATTATATTTAGGCACATACTTTCTGCATGACAAAGTAGGGTAAAGGTTTACTTACCAGAGTTTTGTAATTAAATGCTGCAAGTTGGATAACAAAAGTGCAAAACACTCATTGCTAATTAAATTTTCGTGCTTCTTGACCAAGTTGGCCACATAGACCTCACAAGCCTTTCACTAATATTTCTGTAGGCACTCTATATTTAGATGGCCTCACATGCACATATGAAAAAGCACACTGTTTATGTACAACATCATGAACAGTATTAGTCATAAAAAATCAATTGGTAGAAATTAAAAAATAAGATTAAAAAATGCAGATTCCACCCATAACTCAAACTTTGTGAATCATTAAAATATTGTGTTTGTCTCTGCCTGTCTAACAGAAACCAGTCACAATTGGACAGCTAAAGTATACTGCTCAAGTGCTGACTGAACTGAGTAATCCAAGAGCATGCCAAATATTTTATTTATTGAACATTTATCTTTAAAATTATCAGTCTAAATGCCGGCTAGATTAGCCTTCAAGTCTTGCAGTAGAACATCAACCAGATTCTGATTCAATACATACAATAGGCTCCCACACTCTTCTTTTTCCAAAAACAACTTGTTGTGACAGGCTTTCCCTGCTGGATGAATGGGTCTCTGCCATGGGTATCTATTTTGTATTGTTTTGGAGGTAAATAAGTGTGTGTGTGTGTTGTTGTTTGCATATCACCTTGAGATATTTGGGTACAAGGTGATTAATAAAATAATAAAAACAACAGTAACAACATTAACAACAACTATTATTATTATTATATTATTATTATTATTATTATTATTAAAACCAGTTGGGAATGCCTACAAATACTATTAGAAAAATAAAGGTTATTTTATATAGCTTGATGCTATGTAGTACTTCATAACTCAGTAACTGGGCGGTTCTGTAAACCAGAGAGGAAGGAACATTCTGATGACACTTGTGGGCAGCATATTAGAAGGAGTCTTGGCTAATATGTTTTCTATTTTCCTTCCTTAACCAGAGAAGTTCACCAAAGACGCCTTTTATAGAGTCAGTGACTTATGACATCATTATCATATTTGTTTTTGTTTACAAAACCAGAAGCTGGTTCAATCCATTTAGACTCATGGTGCTGCCTAGTTCACATGAGGTTTCATTTAGCTTTCGTTTCGGTTTCCTTGTGGAGAAGAAATTGAAGTTAACCTTGGAAATAATACAACAAGTGTGGTGGGGGGGAGCGGGGGGGGAATCAGTTGAGAGCATGAGATGATACACATCTGAACAGTTCTGTGGTTTACACAAGGGGATGGTAGCTTGCACATTCTCTGAGAGGTTCAGCAAATGAAAGCTCCCCAGACCACTTGAAAGGAACAATAAATAAACTCTGGTCTGTTTTATGGAGTTCTATGGAGTGAACTCTGTTGATGTGTCACAGGTAACAATCTTCCATATGGATCTAAGGTGGCCTGGTGCTGCTGTCTTGTTGTGTAGTTCATTCGTATTACAGAGCTTTAGCAAGAAGCAAACCAGGAGACAGGCACTCACTCACTCATGGCTCCCAAGGCTTCAGTACTACAATTATGCAGAATTAATCAGATTTGTGAATGTGGAATCAGAAGGCACATTCTTGTTTTCCTTGCAGCTGTGGGCCTCCCTTCTCTCTCTAGACAACATTGCCAACTTTAGGCAGCAAAGATTTGAGCTGGAGTGGCATCTTTCCAGAACTAACAGGAACTTAAAATAAAGCCCATAACAAAATCCACATTATTTAGGATCACAGTGGCTGCTTCCCTCACTGCAATGTATAATTCCAGAGTGGGGGTGGGGAGTGGGGGAGATGGTTAAAAACTAGACATGTAGATTGCTGTTGCAACAAAACTGTATATATTAGAGAGCACTTTGGATAAGTGAAGGATGTGTATAAATATAGACCAGAATAAATCCAAAATAGTTGACTTCTATGAAAAGTGAATATCCCAGTTACTCTGGTTTAATTGTACCTTTGGCCTTCTGTTGTCAGTTTAGAAGCTGTGGTGAATACATTTATTGAGATCTGTTTTAACCTCAGTTCTTACGTGTGTGTCACTTTAAACACCCATGTAAATTAAGATTCAAATATTTAAAATTGGAATGAGAGGAAGGCATAAAAAGCATAGGAATGACTTACACTTACACAGTGGGTCTACCCCACCTCCCCCCATCATCCAGAGCAGATTTGGGGATGGTTGCCGGGCACACACAGGGGAAGGAGAGGGAGACAAGTCCCATTGTGGAAGCAGAAGTCATTCTGCTCACACATTTACTTAGTTGAATGCCATCTGATGTCATCTGCACTACAAATAAAGTGTTGAATTCAGGTGGGCAGAGCAGAGAAATAAACTGTGGGAGTCAAACACCAAGAAATGCAAAATGAAAAAGAAAAAAGGAGAGAAGTTCAACTGAAGCTTAAATAGATGTAAATAAGTACAGTGACTTTTCACCACCACTCTGTCAAAGACTCCTGCTTACTGGACAGACTTGTCACTTAAATTAATAGATAATTTAGCAACCAACATTGTCCAGTAGTTAAAAAGAGACTGTTAATCAACAACCTGAAATACTTTCCATTCAGTGAGACAGACTATCATAGTAAACAGCACCTCACTTAGTAGCAAGTCTTTGCACTACGAAAGGAAGCATGGCCGTCTTTTCACCTCCTGTATCCTGTTGGTACACAGAGGATATTGTACCCTCCCCTACAGAAAGGCTTTTATTAACTGTTGGAGGAATTATTTCTAACAGCATTTCCCAGCCAGACTGCAATGATTCAATTCTTAACATTTCTTTCAAGAGAGACATTTTTCAGGCCTCTGGAAGTCAGCCACTAAATGTCTGTAACACCTTAGGCACTGTTTTTCAACACATCTTGTGGATCACTAATTGGGGTTTTCATAATACCACAAAATTGCAAGCATTCCTTTGATATAAGAAAGAATGTGCTTCGCTGTGGGGGTAAATGAAAAAAAAGATATTACCTTTAAAACGCTATTAATTATTTTTTGCATAGCTTGAAAAGCAGAACTGTGTGTGTGTGTGTTTTCAAAGGAAATGAATTAGATCTTCCTCAAATCTTGAACTTCACATGGTTCTGTAGTTAAAATACTACTATATATACAATGCATTAAATAATATTGAAAATACTTAGAAATATCATTTTTGTACAACTCCCAATCTTGCATCCTATGAAAAAGAAAATAGCTCTGTAAATAGGTACGATGTTTCAAAGGAGCTCTTTGCAGTAGAATTTCTCGTGCTTGGTTCAGTTTTGACACACCATTTCCTTTTCTGTTAATCTGAATGTACATCCTGTGACCCTAACCCTAATCCTATACATATGAAAAATCATTTATAGTTTGCCTTTATACCCTAATATGAGGCACCCAGTGTGGCTCACAAAAGACTGAAGAAAATCTTGAAAGCAAATCCGAATAAAATGTCTTTGGAATTAACAAGCCATGTTTGTAGCTAATGACAGAACAATAAAAAAAAAGTGCAAGGGAGAAAACTAGAGACAGAAATACAAACACACCCAAATACACCACCACATACATCAGATGAACATACATCCGCTTAGGAAAAAGTCTGCAGCTAATATGTTAGCTGCAGAGGGGATGTTCCTCTATGGTAATTGCACACGTATGTTGAGTGTATGAAGCAAAGGCAAATTAAAATCTCTTAGGAGAACAAAAAGGCTCAGTAACAAGGGCTGTTAAGATTAGAAATAAAAGTTTTGTTTGCCAGCAAGAATTGCCTCAAGATCTCCATGTGGTAAATTTTGCTACAGTTGATTGAATCGGTGGATTGATTTATTTGTGTACCATGCTTTGTAGTGATTTTGTTAAATCTAATAGTCCATCATGCTGGACACAAATAAAGAATTCCTTCAGTTATCTAAAATGGGCCTATTCTATTTATCTTAAAGAAAGATTTGAGCTTGGAGGTTTTGTTCAGCAATGCATGCATCTGAAATAAACAGTTTTTGACAAGAAGAATAAAAAAGAAAATGACAACTTGATAAGCGATAGGGATCTTGCTGCTAAATGTCTATTTTATCCAGTGTTTCTCTCCCACTTAAAGATGTCTCAGCTTTGAGAGGCCTTAATCATCCTTAGGTAGAAGTTTTGTCTATCAAACCCAGCAAGTTTGTGTTCAGCCTTGCCCGTGTTATTAGCTGAGAATGAGCCACCTAAGGACCACCCAGGCTTTAAAACATTTTTTCTTATGGACCAGAGTTAAAATAGGTTGCTACTATGCACTCACTAACCAGTGCTATCTTCCTGTCTGAAATTGTTTCAAGATGGACCCATTTTCTATCACAGACGTAACTTAAGATCATTCTAAGTGGTTTTTTAAAATAAAATCTAGAGAACAAAAACGTATTTTCAAGTTACGGAAGACTGAAATGTGCTTCTGTTATACCTGTCCTGGCTCCTATCCAGAACATGCAGATAGAGGCTTTTACTTGTAAGTAAAGAAATTCTTTCTTCTTCTTCTTCTTTGGTGATCACTTGTATCCAAGTAAGATTGTCTTCCATAAACACGGTTTTAACAATGAGTCCATAAGTGATTGTGGAGGCCAATTCTGGATCCACACGTCCTTCCACAGTGGGGACATTGGTTTCTGGGCGGGAGTTGATCACGGTGTGGATTTGCCAAGCATGCCTTCCTCTTAGCACATTTCTCCCTTGTGTCCTGAGTTTGAGTGTTTTCAAAACCCATGACACCTTTGGTAAAGGCTGTTCTCCAACTGGAGTGCTCCCAGACCAGTGTTTCCCAGTTGTCAGTGTTTATACTACTTTTTTTAGATTTGCCTTGAGACAGTCTTTAAACCTCTTTTGTTGACCACCAGCATTATGCTTTCCATTTTTAAGTTCAGAATAGAGTAGTTGCTTTGGAAGACGATCATGAGGCATACGCACAACATGACCAGTCCAATGAAGTTGGTGTTGAAGAATCATTGCTTCAACACTGGTGATCTTTGCTTCTTTCAATACACTGATATTAGTTTGCCTGTCTTCCCAAGTGATGTGTAAAAATCTTTAGAGACACCGTTGATGAAATATTTCGAGGAGTTGGAAATGGCTTTTATAAGCAAGCATTTTGGTTTCCCTGCAAATGTCCTGGTCTTCAAACACTCTGCACTTCAATCGGAAGTAAGCCACACTCGCAGAGCTCAGGCAGTGCTGGATTTTGGCATCAATGTTGGCCCTTTTGGAAAGATAACTGCCTAAGTAAGAGAAGTGGCCAGTAGTGGTTCAGGCTCAGTAGCAGACACAGTGCTCAGGAGCTTATGAGCAGGGCAATAAGTTCAGAATTGGACAGCAGTGACAGAGATGTCCCAACATGTTTCCCCATCTCTCCCACCAAGCTTTTAAAGATGAGATATGGTCAGTCTCAATACTTTCCTGCTTTGCAGGAATGTCAAGCTAGCAAGTTTTCACTTTGTTAGGGTAGGTGGATTGCTCCTATCTGCAAAGGTGGCACCTGGTTCTAGGTGACAAGATTGAGCCTCTTCAGTCACTAGTACCTTCTGTTCAGTCTCTCGCACTGGTTGATGCAAGCCCTCCCCAGCCACTAGCTTCTTAGAAGTTTATAGAAAAAAAAATCAAATATCTTTGTTTTACAATCATGCAGTGTAAGCATATCCAAATAATGACCAGGCTTGTGCCAAACATTATCATAGAAGCCACTATTTTGGTTTTACCATAGTGTCCTGGATAGAGCGCATCGGCCATGGGAATAGCAGCTACCCCAAAGTAGTGTTTAGAATTCACCATAAGGAGGAAGTAAAGGGAAAAAGCTTAGTGGCAGAAATGACAACATAAGCTTTATTTAAAGAATGGACACACACTTATTTCCCTGTGCAGAATGATCCCTTGGGAGCTTCCAGATGACATTTTTCATGAGCATCCATCCTGATTTGTTTGCAGAGAGATTAGATGAAGTTGCATCTAAGCAAGTATTATCCCACACTTTCCAGTGCAAGTTCCCCACCACTTTTCTTATCACAAAAAGGTCAGCCTTTTTGGCAAACATTTTTGTTTTGCAAAACCTTCAAATTCAACTGTAAATATGCAACCTGAATTTTCTGGAAAATAGTGACAGTCTGGAAACACTCCATGCCATACTAGTCACAGTGTCAGACTGAAATTCTTTCTCCTTACAGTCTATTTTCTAACTGGAAAGAGCAAAGCAACACTTTTTTAAAAAAGTGGGCTTCATAGTCAGGTGTGATCAGCATCCATCCGTTCTGCAAGAATCAGGTTCTTTCCACTTATTGATTTCTTTCTTTTCTTTGCCTCTGGTCTTCGCTTTGGCGAGAACCTAACTCACGGAACAGGATCCTTTTAAGCACGAGTTCTTGAAAAGCTCCTTAAGAGGAAAAGGAGGAAGAGTAATTGGAGTGGGGGGGGGGTGAATAGAATTATCTTGGCATTCTGTGACAGCTGTAATATAATGTAAATTATTACTAATAGAGAGCAATTATAAAGTGTTCAGCAAGCACTACCTCATTCCCAATAGATTTTCACACAAAAGAGGAGAGATGTTAAACTTGCAGTATGGCTCTGGAGCAGCTGATTATATCTTATCTTGTGTACGTAAGAACTCAGACGTTTAAAAAATGGCACAATAACCACGACACACAAAAGAACATGATGTTCCAGGCAGCAGGATTTGCATTTCTCTCCTCTTTTATAACAATCTAGAGGCTGTCACTTTTATAACCTGGCTATGTTATTGCTTATGTGTGACTGCACTCTGATTTTTCAGCTGTACATCCTTATTTGAAAGCCCGTTGCTTGGCGTATGTAATCTTAATCTTTCATTTGCACCGTGCATGCTGTTGCTATTAGTGTACCGATAAGAATAAATCAAATGCAAATATTGATGCTGTTGCTTGTCATTACTAATGGTTCCACCTTGCGTTACATTCCTTAAGAAATGGTACTTCAGAGCTGTACCAGTGGCTCTTAAAGCTCTTCACTCGCATTAACACACGGTTAACTCCTCAGACAGATTTCTTTTTTTCAGAGCTGCAATTTTTCACCCTGTAGGTGGACTGAAAGCAGAGATGAGTTTAAATGATAACGCCAAGATTTTTTTTAGATAATAGTGCAGCCTAAAATATAAGGAATAGTCTATACAGAATAACATCAGTCCTGTGATACGGAGTACTTATAATTATCCCTTGAAATCATTTTGGTGCAGTTGTGCTGTGGATTCATCTAGTGAGCTGGGTACCAAACGAATACAAGACATCTTCCCCTCAGCCTCTTGTAGGTGCGAGGTCTCTGGTGTTGCTATTGAACTTGCCCATGCATTTCACTTGAGCGGGCACTCCCACACTTATTGCCCTTTGTCCTTGCCATGGAAATTAAAAGGGCAAGCTGCGCACGCAGATCACTAGCTTCATGGCAAATGACCTTCCTTTCTTCAGGCTTAAACTAACCATGATGGCCACAAATGCATGTTTCCCCTGCATGTGCAAAGGGTGCAGGGACCAGATCTTAAAAGAAAAGCGTATGCAAAGAGAGTGGAATTCTCATCTGGTCCATGCTGCCTTCCCTTCATTCTCTCCCAATGGGAACTTTTGTCCTAGAGGGTAGAGCCAAGTTGGTGAAAAGATGTCAGGTGGCAGGCAGCAGACAGGCGAGCAGAGGGTGGTGGAGAGAAAAGGAAAATGGGACTTCCTTGCTGGTTTACCCCCTTTTACTCTTAAAACTGAACCCCTTGCCCCTTTATATGACGGGAGCAGACTTGGGTTTAGAAGCATTACTGCCATGACCTGTAGGTTGATTCTTCGTTTCCTCTTCCTTAGTTTCCTCTTCCATCTGCTTATATTCTTTAGCTACAGCAGTAGCTGCTTAAATAAATTGGTTGGAAGGCAATGCACATTGTCCAGCCAAAACTTCTTGAATGACACTCTGTTTACTCTTATATTTATTTTGGCTGTTTTGAGAAGTTCTCTTAGGAAGCAGATAAAATGAAGACATTCTGGACAGGGAATGGCAAAGGGATGCTGTCGCTATGTATTTATGATTAGAAATGACCCAAACATTTACATCCATTTAGCCATTAAAGAATCCAACCAGTAGGCCTTCATTATGTTACTCTCTAAAAGATGGTGCAAATTGATAGTGCTGTATAAATTTAATAATAATATTGAATGCATTAAATTTTCCTGCAGCTCTTGAATGCTCTTTATACCATAGAATAAGCAACACTTGCTGCATATCAGCCACTACAAAATCCCAGGGAAATGCATTCATTTTAATTTTCTTTAAATTCAGTTGTCCATACTATTAAGGGTCACTTCTTAAGAGTAAAATGGTAAAATAATGAGAAATCAAAATAGAAAAAGAGAGGATTCTGCTGCTGTGTTTTTAAAGAACTGTAAGAACTGCTGGTATAATACAATTTCTGTAAAGATGCTGAATTAATAAAACCAATACGGTGTCATGGTAGACAGGAGTACTGAGACTGGGGAGACTTGGGATCATGTCTCCATTCAGCCATGAATCTCAGTGACATTGCACCAGTTTCTGTCTGCCTCCTCTTCCCTGTCTCTCCAGTTTTGCTCAACAAAATTAAGCCAAGCCTTTGCTTAGTGAAGCCATGTGAGTATCAGTCTGCCAGAAAGAAGCTCACACTGCTTTGCTCCTCTCTTTCTGCTGGCATGCTGAGCTAAGTTTGACTTAGTATGCTGTCCAAAACCAGGACTTCTGGTTAAGAGCCAGTGTGGTGTAGTGGTTAAGAGTGGTAGTCTCATAATCTGGGGAACCGGGTTCGCGTCCCCGCTCCTCCACATGCAGCTGCTGGGTGACCTTGGGCCAGTCACACTTCTCTGAAGTCTCTCAGCCCCACTCACCTCACAGAGTGTTTGTTGTGGGGGAGGAAGGGAAAGGAGAATGTTAGCTGCTTTGAGACTCCTTCGGGTAGTGATAAAGCGGGATATCAAATCCAAACTCTTCTTCTTCTTCTTAAGCTTCGTCCTCACTAAGTCCAAGCTGCAACCAAGAAGAAACAAGGCTTAGCTTAGCATGTCATGCAAACCTGATCATTGCTCTCTTCACCTAACCTGTTATCCCTGACCTTTTGTAATATGGAAGAATTCCACATATGCTATTCTGGACTCTATAGAGAAATGACAGGAAAGAAATGTAATGTGGGATAACAGTTGGAGAATTACCATAGCTCAGTGGTAGTAGGCCTGGGAATGGCCCTATCTGAAACCCTGGAGATACACTGCCACTTGCCAGTTAGCACAGCAGACCATGTTGAGCTAGATAGACCAGTGGTCTGATTTCAGTATGAGTCAGCTTCCTTTGCTCCTAATTTGCTCTTGTAGCAATCATGGACTGCTCAGCTTCTTTTTAGTGCCCTCATCTACTATTGTCGGCTGCTTGGCTTGTTAAAAACACCACAATAAAAAAGTGTGGAAAGCTTGTGTTGGTGCTGCTGCTGTTTCCTGTAGGCTGAACAAATTATTCTAACTCTTCCTGGCATCGTGTGCTATTGCTTTGGCCCAGCTACTGAAGAAGTTAGCTTTGTTTCTTAGGCTCTCAGGGTCTTTCCTGTGCACTGGCCCTTTAAATACAAGCAATACAGTATCTGTAGAACCAACTGCCCTTCCCAAACACCTGGTTCGCTTTAGTGATTATATGTGTGACCCCCCAGGATGGCAATTTCAGCTGTCAGTATCAAAGTAAATTTGCACCAATTGGGGAAATGTAATAGAATTCAGTGCTTGCTTGAGAACATTTTTTCCTTGTGGAATTTTCTTCTTTTTGAAGCAGAGACTCCATTGGAAAGCAATTCTCGAAGCCTGGAGTGAAGGTGTGTTGTAATTTCTTTTGGGCACATTATCTGCAAGAAGGGAGACAAATTGAGGACAGCAATTATTTGGTTGGGGTCAGGGGTGTTGTTTGGAGAGCAGCTGGTCTGCTATGCTGAGGCCCAGCTCTCTAGCCTGGGTGTGTGTGTGTATGTGTATGTATATAAAAGCTCTACTTGCAGAGTTGCTGGAGATACTGGAAAGCACAGTGCCATGTGAGACCACAGCTGCTCACTATCTTAATATGCTCAGAAACTAAAATATGCATCTATTCACACCTTATATTTAAAGCACATGAGCTTCCTAAAGAAATCTGGGAACTGTAGTTTGTTGAGGGTGCTAGGAAATATAGCTCTGTAAGGGCTAAACCGTAATTTCCAGTCTTGGGGAAAGTATATATTATGTATGCAGCAAAAGTTAGTATACACAATTATTATTTAAATTTGTGTCATGGTAGGCCAGTGAATAGCCAATAAAGCCACTGGTTTAGGTGTCTTTTTGATCCCAGTGATTTAAAAGGTAAAAGAATGGCATTAATAAACATGCAGGAGCTATTCTGATAAGGCTGGTCTTACTAGTGCTCAGTGAAGTATGGATCTAGTAGCTACATTGGTGGAGTGAGGTAGAGAGAAGCAGTGAAAACAGTGTAGGTATTTGAGAAGTCTAGACAGTGGATTAAGCATTTCTGTCCTAACTTCATCAAGGCCGTTAGAATTGTAGAGTTGGAAGAGATCCCAAGGGTCATCTAGTCCAACCAGCTGCAAACTAAATCATACATCTGTGGGTATAGGGCGGTATTCAATAAATATAAAATAAAATAAAATAAAATACAGTGGTACCTCGGGATGCGAACGGGATCCGTTCCGGAGCCCTGTTCGCATCCAGAAGCAAGCGTAACTAGCGACGGCACGTCTGCGCATGTGCGCGTTGCTTTTCACTGCTTCTGCGCATGCGCGTGATGTCATTTTGAGCGTCTACGCATGCATGAACGGCGAAACCCAGAAGTAAGGTGGTCAGTTACTTCTGGGTTGCCGTGGAGCGCAACTCGAACGTGCTCAACATGAAGCATATTCAACTCGAGGTATGACTGTACATGACAGATGCCCATCCAACCTCTGCTTAAAAACCTCCAAGGAGAGCCCACCACGTCTCATGGGAGTCCATTTCACTGTCAAATAGCTCTTACTATCAAAGTTCTTCCTGATGTTTAGTTGGAATCTCCTTTCTTGTAGCTTGAAGCCACTGGTTCATGTCCTAGCTTCCAGAGCAAGAGAAAACAAGCTTGCTCCATCCTCCATGTGAGGGCCCTTTAGATACTTGAATATAACTCCTATGACATCTGAATCAGGAGAGGTTACACAGGTGCCTGGTGGAAATGGATGAGAGAAAATAATCTGAGACTGAATCCTAGCATGATGGAGTTAGTGTGGGTGAGTGGTTTTTGGGTATGAGAAATTAGATGGGTGGGGCTTCCATTCCCCTTGAAGGAACAGGTACTTGCTCTGGAGGTGCTTCTGGGTCCAGCTTTGTCACTGAAGGCCCATATAACCCCAGTGGCTAGAAGTGTCTTTTACCAGCAGCACCTGGTACAACAGCTTTGATCATTCCTGGAGGGAGAAAACTTGACCATAGTAGTTCAGGCACTGCTGAGTTGCTGGATTGGACTGTTGCAATGCAGCCTATGCAGGGTTTCGCTTGCACATGACCTGAAAACTCGAGTTACTGCAGAATACTGCAGCACAGTTCCTAACAGGAGTGAGACCCTGTTGGCATATAACACCTCTGCTTACATAATTTCACTGGTTGCCAAGCCTGATGTTTTGATAGTCTAGTTTCCAGCTGGCTGGATTTAAACAAATTCTGGCAGCCTGTATTAGTGTGTGCTCCAAATAACCCACCTTTTAAAATATAGATGTGTAGTAAAATGATTTTGAAAAAGACTTAGATCAACTTCAGATTGAACAATGAAGTTCCAGGAAATCTTTGTGAACAAAATTAACAAGTATTTGTGTCTGTTTGTAGTACGAATATGAACTGTAATATATAGAAGATAGCAACAAATGTGTGTGAGTGTGGGCAATAGAGCACACGCATACAAGCACTATTGTGTGTTGGTTGTGCCAGAGAAGCATTATCCATTGGGCTTTACCATCACTACTCCCTTCACTTGGAATTAACTGCTGACAGCAAAGTTGAATAATTTTCATTCGGAGGGTTTTGTGTGGAACATTTTCCACTAAAAATGCATGCATTGTTCGCACGCACACACACACCCCGGAGTTCCCTAACTTTCACAAATTGCACCTGTTGATGCTCCAGTGAACGAAACAAAAATAAAAGACTACGGAAATTACTTGCCTGATTAAAAAGGAAAGAAGCTGGGCCTCTGAACATGTTCTGGCATGTTGTGACATGTCTGCTCTGCATTTCTGCAAATCATTTTTTTAAAGCTTGATTCCAGCTACCTGCTGATCAGATCAGCTGCTTGATTAAGAGCAAGTTAGTGCAGAGCATGCGTCTGAAGAAGCTGGAGCTCAACTTAAAGAGAAGCTTCTTCCTTATGAAGGAAGGGTGGAGAACCAGTGGCCTCTGCAAATGTTGTTGGGCTCCCACTGCCATCAGCCCCATCGCAACAGTCTGGGATTATGGAAGTAATGTCTAGAGGGCCACAGGTTCCCCATCCCTGCCCTTGAGGGAAATGGCAGCCAAGTACAGCCTTGTGAAATGAGCAGCTCAATATTATTTGTAGTCCACCATCTATGTACTGCAGCTTCCTAGATTTAATAAGAACCTGGCCAAGCTGATGTTCTATCAAGAATTTTGCAGGCAGAAAGTAAATGGCTGGCATTTTGTGAATGTTCTAGGGTTCTACGTTTGGTAGGCCTACTCTAGTGCTGGTTGTGCATTTATCTGTTAGGTTTCTAGCCCATCCTTCTTTCAATGGACTCAGGGTAACATCTAAGAGATGGTGTTAACTGTTCATGGAAGTGTGGTGCACTCAAACTACCAAATAAGCTGTTTGCACCAAATTTTCAGGGATTCACTGGCATCCATCAGCCCTCTATGTGACATCTGACACCATTCACTATTCCCCAACCTTCAAAAGAGGCTTTTAACATAAGAATAGCCAGGTAGAACAGGCCAACAAACCTACTAGTCCAGCAGCCTCTTCTCACAGGGGCCAACCAGATTTCTGTAGGAAACCCATGAGCACAAGAGCACTCTCCCCTTCTCTGGTTCCAGAAACTTGTATTCAGAAACATACAGTTTCTGTTTTTAAAGCCATCCAAGTTAGTGGCCATCATTGGCTCCTGTGGTAGTCAATTCCATAGTTTAAGTACTTTTGACTTTCTTTCTGACTCCTCCAGTATTCAACTTATTTGGATGTCAATGAGTTCTAGCGTTATGAGAGAGGGAGAAAAACTTTTCTTTATCCACTTTCTCCATGCCATGTACATATTTTTGATACATTATGTACTGCAAGCAGGAAGACCTCTTCGTGAATTACTCCAAGACCAAAATTATGGTCTTTGGAAAGCGTAGTCCCAGATTCAAATGGAAAATGGATCAGCAGAATCTGGAGCAAATACGCTCCTTCAGATATCTGGGAGTTCTTTCCACTGAGACACTATCATGGAATTGAGGCTACAAAACTCAAAGTGCAGAAAGCTTGTGGGGCACTAATGAAATTCTATTTTACCGCGGGTAAGAACCTATTAGAACCTGTGTTGAAAATCTTTGCCAGTAAAGTGGTTTCCCAGATGCTCCATGGAGTAGCGATATGGGGCATGGACCCAAATGCTAACAAAGCCTTAGAAATAGTGCAGAACAAATTCCTCAGGAAAATGCTCTCACTCCCCAACGGGACCCCAGCTGCTCTTCTTCGTGCTGAAGCTGATGTGAGAACAATACAGGCTAGAACTGATTGCCTATGCCTAAATTATGTGAAAAGACTTCAATCTCTTTCAGAGGAGAGATTCCCCACTATGTCTCACATAGAACGGGAACAGACCAAATGTTGGAAGGCTGGCATCCAGCGCCTCTTGTCCCAATATCAATTACAAGATCTTCAAGTGACCATGAAGATGGATAAGAGGCACTTAAGAGACTGTCTCTTTAGGTCCAATGCAGAAAGGGATCTAACCATGAGTGCTTCTACCAAGAGCTCACCATGGTTCCCACTTATCAAGACGTAGCATGCCCGAGCCAGATACCTGACAAAGCTCCCACTTGCCATACTAAGAATCGCTTTTACAGAACTAAGATTCCAAGTGATGCCCTCGAGGGTGTTGGGTGGATGGTACAGCAAAGAACATTACGAAGAGAGACTCTGTGTGGACAACCCTGCGTCAAGGACCTGTGCCATTATTTATTGCAGTGCCCGTTATATATAGACCCAAGAGACTGATTTATAAAACCCCTGTTTACGAATGGAACACATTTGAATAGGGAGGAAAGGGTGAAATGGCTGCTGAGTGACACTGATGACTTTGTTACTTATAAAGTAGCACTCTATGCACTGGCAGCTAAGAAGATCAGGAGGAAAGAACTAGATATTTAATTTGGCACATCTTACCTGAGAATCTTCTGCTATTCTATTCTATTTAATGCAACAAATAATTTTAGTAGCTGTGACCATGATTTTATTGTATTTGTGGTGCCCGATGATTTTTATGGTTATTGTTGTTGTTCTCCTTCTGAATGATGCCACGGCCTATGGCTAGTGCAACAAAAAATTTAATTGAAAATTGAATTGAATTTTTGATACATAGCAAAAAGCAGGAGGATCATGAACTTTTCTTGCTATATTCTTTCTACTCTTGGGACCAAATGATTGAAATTTCTCAGCATTCTGCCATGTGGTCACTTTGGTGAGCGGCTGCAGGGAGGAAGGGGGAGTAAAGTCAACTTCATAGCCTTTTTATTTTATAAATGTGTATTTATAACACTTAAATAGCGGTCTAAGGCACATTCACTTCAAGGCACTACTTGGCTTTCATATTGTTGACAACAGCATGTTCTCTCTCTTTCTCCTGATCAATGAGGGATTATATAAATAAGATAAATAAAAATTCAGAAAATTTTGACCCCCTGTACAGTGGTGCCCCGCAAGACGAAGGCCTCGCAAGACGAAAAAACCGCTAGACGAAAGGGTTTTCCGTTTTGGAGGCGCTTCGCAAAACGAATTTCCCTATGGGCTTGCTTCGCAAGAAGAAAGCCCATAGGGAAATCTCCGGGGACCTCTTTTAAATGCTAGCGGTGGGGAGCAAAGCCTTCCCCCCCCCTCCAGCCTTCAGAAGAGGTCCAGGAAGGCCGGCGGGGGCCGAAAGGCTTTGCTCCCCACCGCCAGCATTTTAAAAGCAGTCCGGGATAGCAGGGAAGCGCTTCCCGCTATCCCGGATGGCTTTTGAAGGCAGGCGGCGGGGGGACTTTCGCCCCCCATCGGCAGCGCTGCGTTTCTCCGCTCTCCCGGGAAGGCAGGCAGGGGGGACAAAGACTTTTGCCCCCCGCCCGCCTTCAGAAGAGGTCCAGTCTTTGTCCCCCCTGCCTGCCTTCCCGGGGGCTTTTAAATCGCCCCGGGACAGCGGATAATTCCTCCACTGTCCCGGGGCGATTTTAAAATGCTGGCGGGCAGCAGCGCTGCCACCCGCCAGCATTTTAAGATCACCCCAGACAGCGGAGAAGTCCTCCGCTGTCCCGGGGTTTTTAAAATGCTGGTGGGCGGCAGCGAAGGCTTCGCGAGCAGCAGCGCTGCCGCCCGCCAGCATTTTAAAATCGCCCCGGGAGCAAAGACTTTCGCCCCCCACCGGCCTTCAGAAGAGGTCGGGGGACAGACTGTCCCCGGACTTGGTCTGAAGGCGGTTTCCATAGGAACGCATTAATTGATTTTTAATGCATTCCTATGGGAAACCGTGCTTCGCAAGACGAAAAACTCGCAAGACGAAAAGACTTGCGGAACGAATTAATTTCGTCTTGCGAGGCACCACTGTATTCACATTGATTTATGGCAGGGTAAATGAATGAATGAATAAGTAAGCCTTTCTTATTTACCTCCTTCGAAGATGCAAAAGTTGCATTTCAGAGAAGCCTGCACACTATCACGCTGAGCTACAAAATGAGTTTATGTGCCTGGGAGGAAAGAGCTCTGTGCAGTATTTCCTACAGGTTTACACATGCTAAAATATATACAATGAGAAACCATATATTTCTACAATTTCATTCAATATTATACAGTCATTATGCCTTTGTTCCCAAAGACTCAAGGTTATGATTTGAGAGAACTAGTATGGGAGCCACTATTGGTTTATAACTTCAAGATTTGTAAAATGTTTTCATCTAGAAGTTTGAGATTAACCATCTGTTTTGCATGAACATCCAAACTCCCCCTCTTCTCTCTATATAAGGATTTGCTGCCTAGAAAGAAACAAAATACAGAGGCACGATTATAGGACTTTCCTGCCAAAATAAATATCCTCACTGATTTTTCAGCTTTAACCTATATCTTAGGAAACATTGACAGTGAGGGCAGCAGAAGGGAGGGGGGCATTTTCCTTTGTATGAATAGGATGGGGATATTACAATTTAGGGGCCACTTTCTTTGTGATGTTTTTGGCCAAAGTTGGCCAAAAGGCTTGTCCCCCTGGGATTACTCTATCTGGAAATTCAGAAAGGTTTGGGCAAGGCGAAAACTGAGCCTGCATCACACAGCCCAGTTCCTGAAACATCCTGCTCTTTATGTTTTCAAATATGACTTGAAGAAGAGTTTGGGGAATTGAAGGGCACAGCTAGGACCTTTCTAAATGAATTCTTAAAAACAATTATTTGGTTAATACAGATATTTGTAATTTAAAGGCCTGGACTACAACCTTTGGAGAGATTTTTCAGGGGGCAGAGGAAGTGTGGGAAACTTTTCTTCTGTGAGTTTCCTTATGTCCACATCTTAGGATCCAAGCAAAGTATGTGAAATACAGAATCCTAAACATATTATACGTATTATTATTATTTAGCCTTCATGGTCACAGAGAAAAACTTTTGAGAACTATACAGGAAGTTGTGCTATCTCCATACAGCTATTCACTAGTAAGAACATTTTAGCAGATGAATTGTACAGTTTATAATTTGTTAAATTGAAATAAAATTGCACATTTAAAGAAACCTCTCTATAGGTGTGTTTTGGGGAACTGTGATACAGCTTGGCATATTAATAAATGAAAACTTCCACACAATACTAAGAAGAGCCTGTTCATTGCTTACATTTTAATTCCTTGTCACTAGAGGCAAAATGGCTTTGAAAAGTCAGCAGTCTTGGCCCCACTAATTAAAATGCATACACTGACTAAAATTTGCAGCTGTATAACAAGCAAGGTTTTAATTGATGAATCTAATGATTAAATCGCTGAAAGCTTGCAAACATTTTAGAAATCAATAGGTGATTTGTGCCGGACTCTTGGTGATCACAAAAACTCCTACACAAAAGTTATTTCTGTACCTTGCATAACTTCCCCTCTATAAATCCTACTTCTAGCTCTCATGCTGCTACTGGATTTTCTGAAGACATGCTTCTCTTCCTTTCCCCATTGCCCAAATGTTTAGATTCCTGCCAGAAATCCAAGACTTGCAACCTAAATATTCAAATTTTGCCAATTTGAGCATGTCATTTGAGTTTTCCCAAAACAAAACCAGAAATGCCTGTGATACAAATAGGGCGTCCAATCTAGAATATTGGAGATGTTCAAGAGCACAGCACAAGCCTTTTAAAACAAAAAACATCCCCCAAAGCAGGTGGCATTTGTCAGGATAAAGACAATCAAAGACAGCCTGGCTAAATTTCTAGCAGGATCGGTTTCAATGGTTATTGTAACACATCTGGCAGGAGAAGCTGCCCATGAGCCAGATGTTACAGCAGCTACTTGGCATTGGGATGCATTAGTTGGCATCTCATGCAAAGAAGGGGGTAGGGAGGAATGAGGGGGGAAATGCTAGGGAAATAAGCCCCCATGCATCTGGATTTACCGTATTTTTCGCCCTATAGGACGCACCTAGTTTTTTGCTTCTCCCCCCCCCCCCGCCAGCCTCCAGATCAGGTCGGGGAATAGCGGGGTGGCAGCACTCCGCCTCCCTGCTGTCCCCTGAGCTTTTGGGCTGCAGGCAGCTGCTCGCAAGCCTTGTGAGCCCGTGGGAACTCCCGCCGGGCTTGCAAGGCTTGCGGATGGCTTCCTGAAGCCTTGAGAGTGAGAGGGGTCGGTGCCCACCGACCCCTCTCGCTCTCCAGGCTTCAGCGAAAGCCTGCATTCGCCCCATAGGACGCACACACATTTCCCCTTCATTTTTGAAGGGGGAAAAGTGCGTCCTATAGGGCGAAAAATACGGTAGCTATAGAGCTGTATACACCACAGTCTTGGGAAGTAGAAGGCTCTTTTATTCTACACTAGTTGGATGGGAGCTGCTTACAGTTAAAGTGAAGAAAGCCCATGAAATGCATTGGAAAGAGAATCCCAACCAGTGCTTTGGGGGGGGGTGTACTCAAGGGTACATAGTACTGGCACCATTTTTTCTATAAGTAAAGCACTGGTCCCAGCTGAAGCTCATGTGTGATTTTGGCCAGGCTGTGCTTTAAAATAATTGAAAAACAAAGAAGGTCCAATTGTAACTTCAATAGAATTCACAAATTACTATGTACATATTACATCAATTGCACAATCATAAAACAAAATGCATGCAGTGTGACTCATTAAATCCATGAGCACAGACAAAGGACATGCATTTGCTGAGAGCTATAAATGATCTGCAAGTCCGTTCTTAATTGGAAATTTGTTCATCATTTGCAAGAAATAGTCACAGATATTTCAGGCAATTGGAAAGGGCACAGTTGTTTAAAATTGTGAAAGTTAATGGTTTGATTCTGCTTTATTGTGTTTGCAAATATGTTATTACAGTAGCACACACTAATTACCGAGTGGTGCCTACCACAACACTGAAGTGCTTAAAGAAACAATGAGCTAGGCTTTGCAAACAAACTAGTGAAAATTAGTCTAGTCTACATATGCAGCCGAATAATGAAGTGGCAAATTGGGGCTGTATCACTCCAGATTGTTGAAGGGAATGCCTTTTTAATAAGAGCAACTCCTTGCAAGCAAAAGCACATAAAGGATCGGATTTTTGAAAGCTACTGTGTATGCAAATAAATTTCCCACCACCACCACAACAGAGAACTAACAGAGCAAATAGAGATATGAGCAATAACCTTTTCTGCCTGGTGTGCTAGATTGTGTTGTTGTTAAGAACATAAGAAGAGCTTGCTGGATCAGGCCAATGGCCTGTTTGGTCCAGCATCCTTTTCTCACAGTGGCTGACCAGATTCATGGGGGAAACCAGCAAGCAGGATTTGAGCACAAGAGCCTTCTCCCCTCCTGCTGTTTCCAGCAACTGGCATTCAGAAGCGTTGCTGCCTCCAATTGTGGAGACAGAACATAGCTCTCATGGCTAGTAGCCATCAATAGCCCTCTCCTCCGTGAATTGGTCCAATCCTCTTTTAAAGCCATCCAGGTTGGTGCCATCACTGCCACCTATGCAAATGAGTTTCATAGTGTAGCTGGGCTCTGCATGAAGAAGTGCTTTCTTTTATCTGTCTTGAATCTTCCAACATTCAGCTTCATTGGAAATCCACGAGTTGCTGTTTCTACTTCTAGGACTTAGTAAGCTGAAAACAATTGGCATCCTCCAATTGATGGCAAGTCATGAATCCGAGACATGTCATAGATGGGGGAGCTTCCTATGCATAGTGTTTACTACAGACCTTTGAACACAAGTAGGAGCAAAGGGAGGGGGAATTGCTAGGAAATTGGTGGAAGGTCAGATCCAGAATCCTGGGACCCTGCAGCTTCTTTTCCGTCAAAATAAAATTGGCAGTGGTGAGCATGCTTTAATGAAAAAGGTTAATTCCCAGTTCAGTTCTCTGCATCAATATGTACATGTGAACGCTGCTCCTCTGGTGAATGGAATTTTACAAAGGCAACCGAACACTCATCAACTAGTATTTACATAATTAATAAAACACATTATCGTAATGAAACTTGTTAGAAATATTAATGAAGGCCCTGGCTATCAGGTTGCCATAGTAACACAATGCATTATATGTTGCTAAGTGAGTTTAGTTATATCAGACTGCATGCGCTGTGCACTTTAAAAACAACAACAACACCCTTTATAGGGTAATTTAAATTCTTCTAACTCAGAAGCTAAATTCCATATATTATCTGGCATTTTTCATTTTTTTATTCTGCTAATCATTGGTTCAGGGAATAAGCTGTAGAATGTGATAACCCTTGTGGTCTGCAACGTGGTAAAATGCAGCAATGGCATTCAAGGACAGTTGAGTTATGCTCGTTAGCTTTTGAATCTGCACAGCAATGCAATTGATCTTGATACCTGCAAGGTTTGTTTTTCAAAAACTGTTTTTCAAAAACTAAAGTGAATTGTTTTTTCCAAATGCAATATACCCAACAGGATGCGGCACTAGATGGGCATTTGGACTGATCTAGTAGGGCTCTTATGTTCTTAATGTGCTCTTGAAGTTATGCTAAGATTATAGGGCACTGCAAGGGAGGAAGCCTGGACTTTTACCTTTCCGGAGGTTTTAGAAGGCTAAATGGGCCTGTCTGGGGTTGGGTTTGTGAATCTCATTAAAAACATGGGGGAGGGGGAACAGGTTGTTGTGGCACAAATATCATGATAGATCACGTCAGTTGTTCCTTACAGCATAATCCTAGCCATGTCTGCTCCGAATTAAGTCCTGTTGAATTTAATGGGGCTTACTCTCAGGTAAGTGGGGTTATGATTGCAACCTTAGTTCTCAGTGTTTCTTTGCACACTCACAGACTTTTATAGGATAACCATTTCAGTCTGTTTTCTGTAACAAGTGTGGTATTGCATACCCATGAATTGCAGATGTTTGGAGTAGCCCCATGCTCCTCAGCATTGCATATATGTCGACTATCCAGCTCAATATGTTTTTTGGTCTACAGCCCTGCTCTTAACTGGTGCTGGTACCAGCCATGTCCCAGTCTTGTCTTGCTTTCTTCTCTACATCCCACATTGACCTTGATGCTTTAGCTATAGCCAGCTGCTTGTTTTTGGTCACTTAAACTGATGTTCCATTAACAGTAAGCTGTCATCAGAGCACCCACACTCGCTGACAGTTACATAATAAGCCATATTAAAAACAAAAAGTGTTACCTAGCACTGACTTTTTGTTAAACACAGACAAAGTAAGAAGCGAAGTGGGCAACAGATTAATCTGAGGAACGTCTCCTTTGGGAGAACCAGCAGCAGCCCCAGCCATTGGCTCTGACAGACAAGTAGCTGTTTGTAACACTGAACATTCCTGAGTGTTATCTTTTGACTTCAGCTTCAAGCAGAAAAGAGACAGCCCTTTTTCCATTTCTCTTTGCTATGATTATTTTTCTTCGTGGTGCAAAGAGGCTGGAGCAACTCTAGCTTTCCAGGATTATAGTTTTCTGTTTCTTTTCTACAGAATCCTTTCTTTTTAAGAGAAGATGAAGTTAAAAGAAAAATGTAACACCCATTCTGCTTTGGTTTTGAAGAAATTAGGCAGGAAGGTGGAATGCCGCAAGAAAGCCTAAAATGCATGTGCCGATTCCTGCAATTAATGATGCTACTATCAAACCTCCGAAATCTTCAGGGTAGAACATACGTTACAGTTGCCATGGAATTGCTACTGGAAATGTCTCCTATGGTAAACAATCTTTACCTGGCCTGTAACTTTTGCAAGTACTCAGCATGTGATTTACACTCAGCACTTTTCTATATACACACAGCCTGTGGTCACT
This sequence comes from Podarcis gaigeae, assembly GCF_964106915.1. NCBI lineage: Eukaryota > Metazoa > Chordata > Lepidosauria > Squamata > Lacertidae > Podarcis > Podarcis gaigeae. Next base: position 60,523,739 of record NC_139680.1, read on the forward strand.
GGGGTCACACAACAGGGACACAGAAATTCACAGCATGATGTGGGCAGATTGCTCTTTTGCCAGGTTGTTAGGGTTTTGTTTTGTTTTTGTAAACATGGAAGTTATGCATTCCAGAAATGAAGAAAGTAGAGTGAACTCTTATAAACTAAAAAAATAAAAAGAACAGGAGAAACTAGTATTCGTCAGCTGAGCCTCTGAAGAAGACAACAGTGTCTGCAGATTAAAATAATCTGTTTTATCAAGCGTGGGAGGCGCTGCTTTTTGTCAGTGATGTCCTCGGCACTAGCCAATACACTCCTATGACACTACTTCAACTACATATCAGGAAGAGTGGGCGGGTAATCAAATATGCCAGTGATAAATGTAATTATCGAAGTGATGAAAAATGAATTCCCCAATAGCAGATGCACTATCTAGGTGAAAGGGTTTAATCTCAGCATGTGAACACATTTTTGTGTGTGGGAAGGTTGGGGGTGATGTGGAGGGGGCAGGGCTGGCACACATGCACCTGTTCACCCTGTTTCTGCCCTCATGCATGCATTAGTCTCCTTGCTGTTAACTCCTAGACTTGAGAAAGAAACGTTTTCCAAAGTCTTGCAGTAAGTACCCAAGATTCTGATGGAGGTACTTCATGGTAACCTGCCCCAAGGAGAAGAAGCAAGAAACAGTGGACCAGATCCAAATGCATTAACACTTTAAAAGTTGTTTACATGTGACTTGTTGCACCAGGCTGTGAACATCAGAACTTACGACTTCCTAACCATCCACTCCACACTCTTCCCCCCATTTTTCTGTTTTCTTTTTACTACTTACTCCTGCCTAGTAAATAATGTGAGGAAATCAAGTCCTGTCATGTGTTGCAATAAATCTGTGTTCTGTTTTATTTCTTTTTATTTTAAAATTTTATTTTATGGTTTAGTATTGCTTTTATTTTGAATTACATGTGGAGGGCACAATAATCTTTTCAGTGCTTAGGGCTTCTAAATGTCTTAATTTGGTTCTGCTTAGATGTCCATTTGATTTACGTCTGTTGTTCCTGAACCAGCAACTGATACACATGAGGAAATGTATTAATGGAACAACTTCTCATGCAAAACTCTAGTCAGATTGGAACCAGAAAGTACTAATTTCAGAGTAATATTTTTTCTTTTTAAGCTCATGTTTTGAGAAATGCCTTTAAACATATTATGAGCCAGTCTTTATAAGAAATGTAACTTTAAAGATTGGTGCCTAAGTTTGCCTTTTCCTTCTTCCTCCTCCCCTCTTTTCCTTTTGTGCCATGTCTTTTAAATGGTAAGCCTCTGGCTTTTTTTTTTTTTTTAATAATAATCTGTAAGTCACCTTGGGAGCCTTTTTGGGAGAAGAATGGGATTTTAAAAAATTATATAAAGAAATATTGGTATTTAAAATGCATGTTAATTTCCCAGGAAAGATCCTTGTATTAGAAATGCCACAAATACAGTGGTACCTCTGGTTACGTACTTAATTCGTTCTGGAGGTCCGTTCTTAACCTGAAACTGTTAACCTGAGACACCACTTTAGCTAATGGGGCCTCCTGCTGCTGCCACGCTGTCGGAGCACGATTTCTGTTCTCATCCTGAAGCAAAGTTCTTAACCTGAGATACTATTTCTGGGTTAGCGGAGTCTGTAACCTGAAGTGTCTGTAACCTGAAGCGTCTGTAACCCAAGGAACCACTGTATATGCTCTTGCTTGCAGATCTTCAATGATAATTTTACACTATTTCACCCCATGTATTTTTAATTAATTAAAGATTAGACATTTCAAATCAGCCTAGAGATACATGAAATCAATTGATATGTTCACTATTTTTGATGAAGTAATCAATGAGCAAGAGTCAAGACCTATAGGCGAGGACTACTATAATTGTTTCCAGTATGTGCTTGTTTTGCTAACCAGATACAGATACAAATATGGATGTCCAGGGATATGGAAGTCTTGAATTACTCCATAAGAAGGAAATGACTCACATTTCTTGGACTCTGTCACTGTATTGTCAATTAGCTATTGCCCAATTTCCATTAACTTACATGAAACTTACAAAAGACTTGTTTCTTGTGAGTGTGCTGAAAAACCTGTTAGCATAAAGGATGTGTGTGTCTTAGGCTGTGTACACATTCTTTTTTACTCTGCATCCAATGCTCCCTCTGCTATTCTGAGAAGCTGTGTACACACAATGTAACACAGAATACATACCTATTCTGTATCTATCCATACAAAATACCAATCTGGTGAGTTTCCCCCCAAACCAACTTCAGTCCAAACTGAGAAAAGGAATGACTTGTGTTTTAAGCTTATAAGGTGTATGCAGCCATATTATAGTTCACTGGCCGCTTCCTCCTCTCACTCTCCAAAAAAAGATCAGTGCAGATTCCACGAGCAGTAGGAACACCATAGGAACATCAAATGTGCACAGATGGCTGTAGACTTCATTACTTTGACTTTTTTTACTTTTAACTGGATGACTAACCACAAGGAAATACAGGCCCTAAGCTGAGAAAAGACCACCCCTCCCCCCAGGTATAGTAAACCCAGTTTACTATATCAAATCAAACTTGGCTTCGTAGACATTTTCTTTTGCTACCATTAATCTCGCGGCTTAATAAGGTATCTCAACATTCTCTTGGAAGAAAATGTGTCTCTAATCTTGGCTGAATAATCATGTTTTGCAGGAGATGCACGGCTGAGAGGTCAGACAGGGGTTCTCTCTGAGCGACGTGGTTCCTACCCATTCATAGACTTCCGCCTTCTCAACAGTAAGTGATCACTTATCGGAAAGTGGATTTGTGGGCAGAGGGGCTTTTTTAAATGCACTATTTAACTTGTTATACCACAAGTCTAATAATTATGATGAAAGTCATAAACTAAATTTCACATTCATAAATTATTTTACCTTAGCTGCGGCATCAGGTGAAAACAGCTTACTCAGTTCTGGATGTTCCCAGAGGCTAGAATTCATGGACAGATAAGAGAACAAGCCGGTACACACTACCTTGCCTGCTGTTGAAGAAATAAAATCAAAGGCACATATGGAAAATCTATTTAACCACATTTCCTTTTGTCCCACAGCTTCCCCCCAGGGAAAACTGCTCTCTAGCACTCAATCAGAGCAAATGGCAACCAGGTTTTCTGTGGGTTGCCATTTCCTCCAGTTTAGAGCTAAAGAGTGGGTTTTCCCTGAGAAAAGAGTGGGGCAAGGGGGAGACTGCTTGGACCCATGCTTTCTAGGCACAGGACAAGCAGATGTGGTGGATGAGCCCTTAGAAAGTATCCTAGGGAGTTTCCCCTCCATCTTCATTATGTGTCAAATAGGAAGCTAGACATACAAAGCAAAGGGCTGTTATGTGATGAAGAATCCTGTACCTGCATAACGTGTGGGATCAGGTGTGCTATTTCCACTCGGGATTTCAGGTGGGGCTTGTTTTCTTTGAGGCCTGGGAGTTTTCTAGAATATGTAATCCTGAATTTTGCAACTCGTGAAGATTTATGGTTTTAGCTCAATGTTCCTTTCACTTGGTGGAATTTCTGCTTGTGGTATGGGCCACAATCAAGCCACAGTTAAGCACTCTAAAATCCTGTTGAACATAACTTAAAATGCTTTCCTTCATCTGAACTGTGCCTTTAACCTGCATTTATTAATGAATCTGTAGCACATTTCAGTGTACAAACCATGTCGCAATTCTGTAAACCCCTCAATTCTCTCAAAGTGAGAGTTCTAATGTGTGTGTGTGTGTAATTAAACATGGCCATCTGTAGAAGAACAGGTTATCTGTATAGTATGAAGGGTAAATTTCACATTTATTTATAGCGCTTCTGTTATCAGATGTTTATTGCATCCTTTCCCCCCATTTTACTGGAGCTTAGCCCAGCTTGGCTTTCCAAACAGATTCTCCTGGTAAGGCAGCAATAATTTAATCCTCCGATTGACTAAGTTGCTCAGTGAATCACTGAACCAAATATTTTCAGTGACTCATGTGTGGTGATTAAAATTGGCTTTCATTATCTTAGGATGCAATCTGTCAATGACTGATACAGCACATATTTCTTGATTGCCTTAATTAAGAACAAGAGGGAATTCCATGTGGTACAGTGGCAGGGGGGCGAGTGAATCCCAGAGAACTGGGGGAGGGGTGCTTTTCCTTGTTTGTTTGTTTGTTTGTTTGTTTGTTTGCTTGCTTGCTTGCTTGCTTGCTTATACCACCCTTCTTCCATAGATCTCAAGGCGGTTCACAACATACAAATGCAAGTTAAAAACACCAAATACATAATAAAAGCAAGAACTAAAACCTCACAAACCAATAACCTGTTATGTTCCTAATGGGGAATTTGTTATTAAGCACCTAGAACTACAGCCCAAGAAAGGGACTATGAACCATATTAATATACTTCATTATTAACACCTATAAGTGATTGATAATGAGACCTACATCTCTTATTGTTCATTAGGACAAATTACACAAGATTGTCCAGTGAAAGTCACTTTCATATCTAAAAATATTAACACTAGGATGCAGATTTCCTTTGACCAACAACTATACAAGTACAGTTAGTATTCTTGGGTTATATTTTCATTCTCAGAACTTTCTTCCTTCATAGAAGTTAGCTTGGGGCTTGGGGGAGACACCACTTGGAGATTTTGCTTCAAGCACCAAAATGTCTTTAGGTAACCCTGGCTCAAGTATAGTGAACTGTATACTTTGAACTTGACTTGTGGCTCATCTGTCTACTTTAGAACACGTTCTCTCTCCCTCTCTCTCTCTCCCAAGTTTGGCAGAACAGACTACAGTAAGTCTGTAACCTCCAAGCATTTAACTTTATGCACTTAGCAATTTTTTTAAAAAAAATTGAAAGTGGGGAAGAAATAGGGCAGACATCTGGCGGGGGGGGTGTAATATTTTGGACATCCCACCTGCCATTGAACCCAGTGCTTTGTCTACTGTATATGCAGTTTTGGCTTTAGGTGTGATCACCAGAATGTAACCCCCATTAAAGTTGATATTGGTGTTCCAAACCAATATCATAGTGTTCAAATGTAGTGTCTGGTGCACTCAGATACCAGTTTCTTGAAATCCCTGTCAGGCACTAATGCACAGCTGGAGAGGGGAAAGTGCCCTGGGGAAAGGCATGTTTTTCTCCGAGACATCCCCATGCTCACCATAGAAAGTTCAGCCTGTGTCAGACTGGTGCCTACCAAGATGGACTTAGCAAAGAATCAAACAGGCTGAAGGGCACTGCATATGTGACTTACAGGTTTTGAAAGCACAAAAATTGATACTGGTATCAGACCCATCAAATACTAGTAAAATGGCATTTTATTTTCAAACCCAATAACATGAATCATTTCATTTGCTTAAGTTAGGCTGCAAGGCTGTGTATGCACCATCCATTTAAAGCTCATTTCTTTCCTCATGCCCAAATGGGATCCTGGATACTGTAGTATACAATTCCAAGATTCCTTAACAAGTTCTCAGGATTCTTTGGGAAATGAAATGTGCTTTAAAAGTATGGTGCAGAAGCAGTAAGTCTCATAAAATTTAATCAGGCTTACTTCTGATTAGACATATATTGAAGTATTTGATGATACTTTTAGCTAGAAAATGCACAAGCAAAGCTGGAATACCATGAAACAGGACATAGTTATGGAATCCTCGTGTAGGATTCTCAAAGGACTTCAGTTATGGTGAAAATATATATGTTTTTCAAATTTTAATTAGTTGAAACCATTACTGAAAGTAGGTTAGACTCTTCCCTTCCCCCCTTTTTTTTTGAGAAAATCAAATCAACTTGTTGAGATATTTTAATTCACTAAAATAATGTCCCAGTGTTAACTTGCAAATACAATAAAGGATTGTTTTTCTAATTCCATAAATTATTTTTTTTTATTACTTGGACAATATTTGTACAAGAATCTGACTAGTTACTTGATCCTTTTTCATATATGACTTACACTTACACACACACACACACACACACACACATAGCGGTGAGTTGCTTAATTTGTTACCTGACCTTCTGTTCTAAGGAAAGGGTGTTCTGATGATAACATTAAGATTTTCCAGCTGACACAAGGAAGAGAACAAAGTGGATGAACTATTAAGATGATAGATGAAAAACAGGGTTTTCTGTTATTGCAGGTTATGTTCATTTTCCTTAAGGAGGAACGGGGGGAAAGAATGGCTATTTCCTTTCACTTACTCTGTAATCAGCCATAATTTTACACTTTGAAATGTATCTTACTATAAAACTACAGATAAGATTTAGGAAGCTAGGTTAAGACACTCAATCTGAAAATTCCTTAGATGGTTGATTGTCAAATTTATTACTGCGACACAATGCAGTTCTATCATACAATTGCATTTGCAGAATGATTTGCTGCCCCTCTAGAGTCAGTGGAACTAAACCTAAGTTTGCAGTACTTTACCTTAATCTGTTTGCAGATTCAGCAGTTAATGTGCTGTCAGGTATCAACCAATTTGGCCAGTACAATGTTGCTAATTTTGATGGTTTTCCTACTGAATTTAGTAGGTTTTCAGTGGAATAAATTCCTGTCCAGTGGTCGACTAGAAACACAGTGGCTTCTCTAATAGTGGTCATTGGGTCTTTGTCTAATCTTCAGTGGAATTTCTGAACTGGATTGGAAAGCTTGAAGCATACTTCTTGTTCAGAGAGGAAACTCACAAGCAGAGGCAACTGCTGACCAATAAGCACAAGTCAGGCTGTATCCCTGCTTCCATTAACTCCACACCCAGTATGCTCCCACCAATGGACTGTGAACACAGAACATTAGCCACAATCCATATCTATCCTGTAGATTATTGGAAAATGCTGCACTTTGATGCATTTCCCCCTATACCAGCTTCAGTCTGATTTGAAACTGTTAAGTCATATGATGAAGACATAAACACACCCTCTCCTCTACTTGTATCAACAGACAGTGGCTTGTTGAAGAGAGAGGTTTGGAAGAGGTTGTTTACTCTCTTGTAACAGAGAGGGAAGCAGGAGAAAGAAAAGAAAGAGAGGGGAGGAAGCAAAGGCTGCTGGAAGCCTAGTAACTTCACCTACACTGGCAACTTGAGCTCAGCGCAGGCTAACCCTTTCATGCACTCAAGTGTGAATCAGTAAATGAATATTACAACATAGGTGACTTTAAAATACATCAAACCATACTGATAAATACGAAAGTGGTTTGAAACACAGCCAGGGTAGAGATAACCTCATTATATTTTAAGTCAGTAATATGCACACAGCCTCTGTTAGAAACAATTGATTGCAGATTCTTTGGGAACTGGTCTCTCAGACTGTCTGGGTCAAGCCGCTTCAGTCCTGGCAGGCTGAGAGAGGAGGGGAGGCCAAACAAAGGGACAATAAGAGAAAATGTGTCTTTTTGAAGTCAGACCCAGTAAATGGCAGGTAGCTTATGATGAACACTGAAACATAACCAAGTTTGTCTTGGTTTGTTTGGGTGCCTCTATGTACGAGGCCCAAGACAATTGCCCCAGCCTGAACATCGCCTATGCAAGGTAAGTTGGGAGACATAAAAATATAATGAATTGTACATTATCATGGAGCATCTTGTACCAGATACCATCTGGTCATGTGTGTTTAGTCAGTGCCACCATTACATTATTTAATATAACATGCATTTTTAAGGATATTTTTCACACTTCTGTTATGACTGCAGATGTTTCATTCTGTTTGAAATTTGGCTTTGTTTCTATCTTCCAGTGCTCCCCTCAGCATGGTTTACTCAGCATTCCCTAGAACATTGTTCTATCAAATATTCATGCTGGTTGCAAGTCCAAGGTGTTCTGAATCACATTGCTTTTTTGTTTTTCGCTGAAAAACCCACTTAAATAATTCACTCTATCCTTATATTTGTTTTTCCAGTAGAACATGTTAAAGCATCCATGCTTTGATGCTCCATATCTTTGACAGTTTATAATTTGTTTTCTTGTTGCCCTTGGGAGAGTAGAATATAGTGGCAGAAACATATCTGTTTGGAAGAGAAAACCCCACGGTCCTAGTACTTCTGCATTTTCAGCTTAGTCAAAATCTGGCCTTCATTGAGTTCCTGCTTATTCGTTTAGTGAAGATCTTTGTACCTGTCATTTTTCCACAGATACCATTTACTCAGGGGAAATTGGAACAAAGAAAAAGGTAAAAAGACTGTTGAGCTTCCAGAGATACTTCCATGCATCCAGGCTACTGCGTGGAATCGTACCACAGGCTTCGCTGTACTTGCTGGATGAAGGCTACCTTGGGCAAGCAAGGGTAAGAGGCATCTCCAACAAACTCCCTACTAAAGACTTATTGTTCTAAATGTAACAAAGAGATCAGCTGAAGATTTGCTTGAGTTCAACATGAAGGAATGTTAGATATGTAGAATTGGATCCTGAGATAATTTAACATAAGGAAGTTCATGGAAAGAATGTTTCTCACCCCCTCCTCCCCCTGCACCCCCTGAAATGCCTCTCCAGTGGGTCAGAAGCCTCTCCTGAACAATGTGAGGTAGGGTTTGGGGACTGCTGAGGGAGGGGAAATGACCCAAGTGTGTTGTAGCACACAGGTGGTCAACATGGTGCGGTCAATATGATGTTGGTCTACAACTCTTATCAGCCCTAGCCAACATGGTCAATAGTTATGAATGTTACAAGTTGTAGAACTCAAAGTGTGTGACTCTGGGGGGCACCATGTTGGTTACCCTGATTCTACTATATCTTTAATCATCCTGATGGTCCCTTCCGACTCTGTGATTCTGTGAAAAGAAGCCATACCTTCAAGCAGAGCTGGCTCTGCCATTAGGCACACTGCTGTGGATGCTTCAAGCAGCAGTCCCATGGATGCCCCACTGTCTCCGCAGAAGTGCCACTGATTTCAGCTGTAATCGCACAAGATTTGTGAGTGCGCAAGATCTTGATTGTTTTGGGTAAGATCTCACCCCAAACTGCAGAAGCAGAAGGGCATGCAAAGAAGGAATGCCAGTGGCGCAACAGGTATGGGAACAGAAGGGCAGGGAAAGGTGGCACCTCCTATTTTGCCTCAAGCGGCAAAACGGGATGCGCTCCCCCTGCCTTCATGGCTTCTAAAACAGCACTGGACCAGGTATTGCAGTGTAAATTAATACAGCAGAGAGCAGGCATTTCAGCAAACAAACCTTTCAATGGATACTGGTTGCTGGAAACCACAGGAAGGAGCGTGTTCTTGTGCTCGAATCCTGCTTGTGGGTTTTCATGCAGGCCACAGTGGTTGGCCACTGTGAGACCAGGATTTTGAAGTAGATGGGTCATTGGCCTGATCCATCAGGCTCTTCTTACATTCTTGTGTCAGGAAGTTTCAACCAGTTGAGGTTTTGCAAATGTGTCCCTGTTTTTGTCTGAAATGTTGGAGGGTACAGGGTTGAGAAGCTCATTTCAGTCTTGGGCAAACCTTCAATTTCTCTTTCTAAACCACTTAGAGACGGTTCTAGCGTTAAGCAGTATGTAAAATATATATGAAATAAATAAATTTCTGAAGTCTGTGAAGCTGAAAGTGGAAAGCAGAAGCTGTGGTTCTTTAAGATGCTGGTTCTTTTTAGAGAAATACATTTAGAGCTATGCTAAGAACTTATTTCAAGGATATATAACTGCTGGGATGGAATGGGATAAAAAGAAAGCAAGTTCAGCATAGCTATTTTCTACGGTTTCTATGGGTGCTTCTAGAGAACCTGTTTATTGAGCATTCGTCCTGATTTGTTTGCAGGTAGATAAGATGGTCTTGCTGATTTTCTAAATTGTTGTTAATTACACTACAGCCGGGATGTGAAACTATGGCCATCCAGATATTGTCAGACTCCAGCTCCCATCAAGGATGAAGAGAGCAATAGTCCAGAAATGAATGGAGGGCCATAGGTTCCCCAACCCCATTTTCTGAGTTCCTCCCTGCCCCCAATAATGTGAGTTCCAATAAAGAGCTTTCCATATAAAAACCTAGTTTTGTTTACAGTGCTGTTTTCCCAACTGACAAATACTAAGCTATATGTAGGTGTCTTAGACTGCAATCTTCTGCACAATCAGCCGAGAGTAAGGCTCATTTTGGGCTTGCTTCTGAGACTGGATTAGGCATGTATAGGATGGCAGTGTTTGCTATGCAGGTTCCTCTCTAAAACTGGCTACATTTGAACTATTACTTAATTAAAACAAAGGTACTTACACTTTCAAATGTCATAAATGTACCAAAGAGTACAATTTTAGGTACTAAATTATTTCTAATATATATTTTTTCTTAAATTAGTATAATTATTTTAGGTTTATTATTAATTATTAAATCTAAATATTTATTGTTATCCTTGTTGTTGCTATTAAATATATCACCTGTCCTTCACCTGGGACAGGTTACAACAAATTAAAATTCAAAATGCAGTTAAAACAGATTACAATCACAGGACTAGGGTGAGTCCTGAAAGCACATATCTCAGGTGTCAAAGGCCAGGGCAAACATAAGAAAGTAAATAATAATTTGTGAGCTCATATCCAGAGCATGTGAAAGGGGATGGTTACTTCTGAACATATATAGAGTGCATTTCCATTACCACTGTGCAAATTCAGCCCACTTCCACATCTCTTAAATGAGGGTGTGCAGTTTCCCAGAAACCATGAGCCCCATAATTTATAAAGTAAATTTTTAAAGATTTCACGTAAATCTGTCAATACTTATTTTGTACATTCTGCCTTTTATTTTTATATTCCCAGTATATGCTATCCAAAGTGGGAATGTGGGACTTTGACATTTTCCTGTTTGACCGCTTGACAAATGGTAAGTTGCATAAAATATCTTTCAGAGAACATTGATTCTTAATCATTGCCTTTAGGTTTCTCCATCATCCTTAAATCTTTTATTGCTATACTTTTTACGTATGTCTCAGTTTTCCTAAATGAAGGGAAGGGTTTAGAAGTGTGCATAGCTGCAGTCACATCATGTATTGCAGAATCTGTTCCATATGGAATCTGGTGGCATGTGCAAGCTTCTGAAAAAATGCAATCCATTTTCAAGAGCCCAGTTTCTAGCTCCCATGGTTGTGGGAAAAGGCTGACAATATATGTATGCTGAAGAGATGTCAAAAGCCAGTAGAGATTTGGCTTTTGACACCATTATTCCTGGCATCCTTGAAGCATAGAAATACTCATTTCCCTCAATCGCCTAGATCTTAAAAAAAACAAAAAAAACCACAAAAAACATATCCAGACCATTTTCTGCTATAAACCCAGAATTTGTCTTGCAAATAATTTAAGAAAACTACAATGCAATTTTCTTGGGAATTGTTTTTCAATGTTATTTGGTTGAAAAAAAATATGCTATTATCTCCTCCTAGCTCTTGAAGCAGAGCAATTTAAATAGCAACCATTCATTTTAGTTTCCAGAATTTGCAGAACTTTTAGACATGTAGGAGGATATTCAGTGCTAGTTCTACTCAGCGTAGACCCATTTACATTAATGGACACTACTGACTTTGAGTCATTAATTTTAACGAGTTTACTCTGAGAAGGCTGTAGTTGAAGACAACCCCTTGGAATTTTGAATGTGAATACAAGACAGTTCACCCCACCAAACTATTTGCAAAAAATTGCTATCTACCCTACAGGCACATTGTGGGACCACAAGCCAGTACCGCCACCAGCAGTCTCACTGTCTTTAACTGGAGATGGTTGGATATGAACAGGGGATCTTGTTTGGGCAAGCCATTTAGATAACCCACCAAGCTATGCGCCCTCCAGTCCTATGGCCTTTATTTTGGGGGACGCTTCTGAAAATACCATTATGAGAGGGATTTTCTTGCCATTGGGGTAACATGAGTCTATGCGTTAACATAACTGAGAAGCAGAAGGAAGGTTTTCAGGCTTATGGAGCCTGCATTTCTGGGTCCCCAGCAAAGCCATTATGAATTACAGAAGGCTGCATTCTAGTGAAATCACCCTCAGGGCCCTTCCAACTCTACAATTTTATGATTCTAATAACTTGCATATCCATGGACAGCGCTAGCGGGGCAAGACAGTAACACAATTAACAAGGTTGCTAAATACAGTGATACCTAGGGTTAAAGACACTTCAGGTTACAGACTCCGCTAACTCATAAATAGTACCTCGGGTTAAGAACTTTGCTTCAGGATGAGAACAGAAATCGCATGGCGGTGGTGCAGCAGCAGTGGGAGGCCCCATTAGCTAAAACGGACCTCCAAAACGAATTAAGTTCTTAACCCGAGGTACCACTGTATGGGTTTTTTTCATCCAGTTAATGCACGTCTCTCTGTTCCCTCAGGAAACAGCCTTGTAACCTTGCTGTGCCACCTCTTCAATGTACATGGGCTTATCCACCATTTTCAGTTAGACATGGTTACATTACACCGATTCTTAGGTAAGTACTTCTTCCCTCTCTCTAGTAAGTAAGTAAGTAAGTAAGTAAGTAAGTAAGTAAATAAATAAATAAATAAATTATACCCTGCCCATCTGGCTGAGTTTCCCCAACCACTCTGGGCGGCTCCCAATTGAGTGTTTAAAACAATACAGCATTAAATATTAAAAACTTCCCTAAACACGGCTGCCTTCAGATGTCTTTTAAAAATAGGATAGCTGCTTATTTCCTTGACATCTGATGGGAGGGCATTCCACAGGGCGGGCACCACCACCGAGAAGGCCCTCTGCTTGGTATAATATGTTCTTCTTTAGTGTGGGTTAGTGTGACATTTCTTTTATCAGTCGTTGGTAAGTTGAAATTGAACAGTTACATGGGAGGCTCGGCTTCAGCAGCAAACCTGTACAATTCTCATTTCTTATGATAATGGGAGTGGGGAGAGCTGTAAAGTTGGAAAGTTGACCCATTCCAGAACTGGAATAAACATATTATCTAGGGAATCTTAAAATGCCAAGTTGTTGTTTTTAAGTGATAATCCAGATTCAGAATACCTGGTCTCTGCCTTAGTGCAGGGGTGATTTTGGAGGACCATATTTTGAGGCCATTTCCAGATAGGTAGTAGCTGTGTTAATCTCTTGCAGCAGAAAACGCAGGTACCAACATATTAATATTCATATAGAAAAGCAATCTTATATAATTATGCAATCATAGATTCTCCCCCTATCCCCCACAAATACTATTTATTTTTCTTCTGAATCCATGCTTTCATGAAGAACAATAAAGGGTGATTTATAAAATAGGCTTCAAAGCCTTTAAAAGTCTGGCGAAGCTTTTCTAGCATGTGGGTGCGTTTTTCTTCCACCAAGGGACGGTCTTGTAAGAGTGCCAAGCCACTGGGTTCTTTTTAAGAAAGAGCTTCAGTGGGTTGAATTCAAGACATAAATCCAAAGTTTCAAAATGACCAAACGTATTTTAATCACATATTCAAAGAATGATCATGTTTTGGGGTAAGAGTCAGTGTAGTGGTAAATTCTGAAGTGCTGGCACTCTGCATGACAATCCCTATACCCTTAGCCATTCTGCCTATGCAACAAAAATGAACTTTTGACCAATGTAGGCATTATGAATTCAGTGCCAAACCAGCTTTCCTCTCACTTCCACTCCTGCTTAACATCTCCCCCTTCTGGTTTGCTTAACATCCAGCCTGATGAAGAATTCTCTTGGACTCAAGAGCTTGCTCAGTATTTTGTGACATTTTGGTTGGTCTCGACTTTTGAATGCTTCAAAATATAAGTGACACTTTAACCCTTTGCCTTCTAGCACTGTTAAGGGCTACACCAATTGTTTATCTTCTTTCACTTCTAGTTATGGTGCAAGAAGATTACCATAGTCAAAACCCATACCACAATGCTGTTCATGCTGCTGATGTCACCCAAGCTATGCACTGCTACCTAAAGGAGCCCAAGGTAACCAAACTCCTTCCCTCCTAAGAATTGTTAAGATAATTTCTTAATAGGACATATTGATGCCATTCTACTAATGAAAGACAAATGCATTCCTCAAGATGTATATTGGGGGGTTTTTGTTTGTGGATTGACTGAGTTGCTGTGAAGCAGAATATAGATTGGGATCTACTGGCAGATCTGTTGATCAGCCACGGTTTCTTAGTTGTTTAAAAATGACAACAAAATTACATAAACACACAGAAATTATGGAGCTCAAATGAAGAAAGCTGCAAGGGGAGGGGGTTTCAGTGGGTCTACACTGAGTAAAAGATAGCTGACTACCACCCAAAGTATCTTAGACATGCATATCCTTTGCTTGGAACCTATAAGGCAATCTTAAATCCAGTGTCACCAAATCAATAGAACAGCTGATGAATATATCTGTAGGTATGTACTCTGCTTATGCAGCACCTTTTCCATTTGTTTAGAGCCCTCAGTTAAGCTATTCACAGCTACATTATTTATGAATGCCAGCCAGCAACAGAACAGCTGAATCTGCCTCCCCCCCGCCCATCATAAATCAAAGGGTGCTACACTGACTTTTGAGATTTGCTAAAATAATGCTTTTTTACAATGCACTACTTTTACTCACCATTAATATCTGTCATTGTGGCAGTAGTGCATGAGGTCTGGCTGGTATCACTTGTATCTGCATTATCCTTTGGCAGATTTTCAAAAGGTATTTACACGTAACATCCACCTCCCCATTTGAACATTGTTTTGATTGCTGGCACCTCAACCATTTGTTTCAACCGAGGTCACTTCCAGGCATTCATCCTGATTTGTTTACACAACGTTTGTGACGTTAGACGCTGTCAGCTACCTATTGAGCATGCATTCAGATTTGTTTGTAGGGAGGTTGTAAAATGTTGCATTGAGCAAATGGTATCCCACACTTCCCAGGGCTTTTTCTTGTCACTTTTATGCAAAGGGTCTGGTTTTTATTTTTATAAGAAGGGGGTTTTTTGTGCTAGAATGCCACATCAACTTAATTGCACAACTGGATTTGCTAGTATGTGACTAAATCCCACTCAAATATAGCAGAAGTCTGGAAGCACCCCAAGTGTACTGCTGCAAAAATCAATAATGTGGAGCTGTAATATAAACTCAGGAGCCTTTATGACCTCATCAGTGTCATGCAAATGAGCTACATATTGAACTTACTCTTCATTGTCATAAAAGTTGAACAGTTTTATGGGCATGAGTTCGCTTAACTGTGAATGGTGAGCAACAGCTCTCATATTTCATTTAACCTTGATTTTTTGCATGGTTGCAGCTTGCCAACTTCCTCACACCTCTGGACATCATGCTTGGACTACTAGCTGCTGCAGCACATGATGTAGATCATCCAGGAGTAAACCAACCATTTTTGATAAAAACCAAACACCATCTTGCCAGTTTATACCAGGTGAGAATCTACTTATGTCTCAAAAGTTATACAAGTACAATTTTAGATTTTTATTATATCTTAGCTGCATTTTATATTGCAGCACTACGATTGCAACGTTAGGTTTTCTATCTTAGGAAGGAGTCATGTAAATTCTGGAATCATTTCTGGATACGAATCCTTCACAATTCTTCTCCCTTATACAAACAAACGTTCTAGTCACCATCACAAATAATCAGGCATCATTACAGTGGTACCTCGGGTTACGTATGCTTCAGGTTATACGCTTCAGGTTACAGCCTCCGCTAACCCAGAAATAGTGCTTCAGGTTAAGAACTTTGCTTCAGGATGAGAACAGAAATCGTGCTCCGGCGGCGCGGCAGCAGCAGGAGCCCCATTAACTAAAGTGGTGCTTCAGGTTAAGAACAGTTTCAGGTTAAGTACGGACCTCCGGAATGAATTAAGTACTTAACCCGAGGTACCACTGTATATCCAGGGCTGTCTATATGCTTCTCCTTCCTTTTCTTTTTCAAGTTGAGTTTTGGCATCTAGGCAACCCAACTTTTGTGAGTAGAACATCTGAACATGGTAACTCGTGAAAATTAAACTGATTTGAATAATTTTTCCTGTTTTGCACAATACATTTTTGTTTTTTTGTTTTTTTGTCTTGGGGAGAAAAGTGGAGCTATGACAACACTGGAAAATGTCCCCTCACACTTTCAAACTTATCTCAGGTGCTATAAACTTTTTTTTTTTTTAAGTTATATTCCCATTACAACATTCAGTGCTATTCTGTATTTCTATGGAATCCTACCCAAAGCCAGACTTTTCAGAGAAGACCCCAGTTCAAAATGAAGAGCTGTTTCACACAGATACACTGTTTTACTAGTAACTAGTTACATCTTTGTTCCCTGTGCTCCCCCATCATCTCCACTTATTATATGGTGGATAAGTTACCTGTTTGGCACAGGTTAGCTAAATGACAATATAGTGTGCCCTCTGGCATCCCACAGAACCCCTTCCTGATTCAAAGTAGGCAGTAGTGACTGGGAGGTGGGGCTGGAGAGAAGCAGTTGGCCTTTTCCTAGATATTCTTAAGAAATTGGAAAGTTTCAACTCTCATCCTCAAAACATAAAGTATAGTGTGCACAGAGGGGATTTCCAAAGACTGCACCCATGTCTTCAAAAAAGAATGTGAGAAGTTACCCACAGCAAGCAGTTGCTTTTGTATCTGAAATGTGTAACTGTGGTCAGAGAACCTTAGGGTTTAGTATGCTAGTACAAGGTTGTATTTTATACTACCTAATTCACTGGCCACTCTCACTTGTGCTCTGCTTGTTTCTGGTGAACTAGATTAGTGCGATTGAGTCTGTAACCAGCTCTCTGGGGAATCCTGGTTTTCTATTGAACTAATTGGGAATGGAGGGGAGAGAGAGATTCTCTTCAGTTCTCACTACCATCTATACTTTCTCCCTGGAGATGTCAGTTGTGTAACAGGCCAGACTGTCCTACACTAAGATAAAGCAACAGAGAGGGCTATGAAAGCCAAGGCTATGACAGAAGGATGCTGAGATATCCTGTGACTAACTCAGCTTGCTCTATCTGTTTTGACAAGCCATAGCCAAACATAGATCATACCACTGTGATGATCTGGGGCACTGGTCCGGACTCCTCCAAATGTCAGGGGTTCTGGATAGGAGGAAAAGAAAACTCTGAACATTATTATCCTATGAGGTAAATGCAGATTATTCTTTGAGAACTGTACAGTCTTCACAGATAAACCAAAATGTTGCATAATATAATCACATAGACATACAGATAAACTGCTATGTCAGGAATCTTCATAAGTATATTTTCCAAGTGTCCTCATCCTCACATGAACAACCACATCTCAGAGGGCATCCTATTTTAGGAAACCCACACCATGCTAACTTCAAAAGAAAGAATCTAGAGAGCAATATCATAGTTCCATCAGAAGACGGACTCAACAAACCAGTTTACAAATTATAAAGCGAGCAAGAAACCTTAATCTTGTAACAAAACAAGATTCAGACTAAATTACCTCCATTTTTAAGAGTGTTCAATATAATTGTGAAGGCATATCTGAGGCATTCGTTACTATAAGGCTCCTCAAGACAACATTTTTAATTAAATACTCATCCTGATTTGCTTTCACAAAGCTTATGCAGGTCTGGTTTTTATTGAACATTCAGTCCAACTTGTTTGCAGGATGGTTATATGACAATGAACATTCATCCCAATTTTATTTATTTATTCCATACAATTTAGATACAGCTTGATTATTTTTTAAAAAACACCACTTCCAAGTAGTTTACAAATTTCAACCTGATTTGTTTGCATAGTGGTTATAAGTCTTCCCGTTAATCATTATCCCACACTTTTTACTTCATTTCCCCATCACTTTCCTAACTGCAAAAAGTCAGATGTGTTTTTTAAGTGGATTTGCTGTGCCAGAGTGCTTTAACTCAATTGCAGAAGCCTAATTTTCTGGTATGTGGCTGAATGTCTCCTGGTTGCAGTATCTCAAAGTATGTGAAGAGCTGTAGTAAAATACCACATGTAAGGGCAATTTCAGGTGTGTTTTGAAAGTGCATGTGTGGATACAGTGTGTAAAAATATGTCTGATGTTTGTTTCAAGCCTGTTAGAACAGCATGCTTTAAAATGTAGCGTGACATGGAACAGTGCCCCCTATATCACTATCACATACATAAGGAGCAGCATCTACTTTATTTTAAAAGTTCCAAAACATGTTTAAATTACTTTTTTTAAAAATCCAACCCCCCTTAGCACTCACATGCCTAGTCGATGGTTCTTCTTACACATTTTGGCATAACAGCCTGTCAGTCATTTACTGATGCATGTTGATGTGTGCAAAAATGCTAGTTGCAAATAATGAAAAAGCAGCATTTATGTCAAACATTAGACACCACTAAATGTGAACGCATACAGGAATAAGGTTGTTGCATGAATAATTCCAGAAGAAAATGTGTTATTTCTAGTACATTCCATCATTTATGCATGACAAAGCTGCCTTTTGTGACCGGAGATTTCCAGATGGGAACAGCATGTACCAAGTACCATAATTTGCTTCCCAAAGTACAAAGTTCTGATTTGAGCCCCTGATGCCACAAGGACAGCAGGGGAGCTTTGAACAATGATGACAAGGACCTTGGAACCACAGTTCCCACTATGAAAAACGCCTCGTTAGCGCTCAGACTTTGCCTCCAACTTTCATAGGCAATTACAAATGAAAACATGAGCTCTTGTTTTCTTCCTGCTTTCCTGCCTTGTCATTATAGATCACGAGGTACAGTCAGTGTTAATCATAGCAGCACCAGAACTAACATACAAAATTAACACATGCATAAGGGAATTACATTAGTTAGTTGAGGACTCATGATGCTGTTATACTGGTAAAGCTAAGGAGGGAGACCTGCTACCCATTTCATTCCAAACAACTGATGTACAATGGTTCAAATGTGTAATTGGAGCGATGTAGTCCTGACTGGTGAATAGGACCGGGGAATAATTCATGCAGCAACCCATTGGTCTGTGCAGTTTCCCATTCAGTTAGGGAAACATGCACTGATGCCTGTTCCACCATTCATATGGACTTCATTGGGCTGAGAATCTTTTTGGTTATTTGTTTCCTCCTCCAGAATGTCTCTGTTTTAGAAAATCATCACTGGAGATCTACAATAGGCATGCTTCGAGAGTCAAGGCTGCTTGCACATCTGCCAACAGAAGAGAGGTAAGCACCACCCACTAGGAAACTTAAGAAACATGGTATTTTCCAGAAAACTTTGACTCTGACAACTTCGTAACTCCCCTGCATACAGGGAGGTATACAGAGTATTGATGTGAATGAAAGAAAATACGCATCCTAGGGATAGCCATCTGAAAAGAGTAAAATTACATTAAAATTGCCCAGTTTGACTGGTATTGCATGCATTCTAGGGTTCAGCTGAAACACACACAAACACAAATTTTGTATCTGAGATGAAACATGGTTCCCATTTCAACAATTGCAGTGATGGAAGGGAGTGTTTGGCAAATTTTGGGTGTGTGTGTGAGAGAGAGAGAGAATCAGTGACTGCTATTGTATTTTCTCAAAATTACCCAGAAATTTATTATTCTTGGGCCGTCACCACCACACATCCCTTGTGGGTGCTCTTTTGTGCGTTGAACATTTCTAAATAATGTTCTTGAACTGCAAGCCAGGGCATTCTGGGGGAAAACAGCCAGAGACAGCAAAGCACATTAAAGGAGAAATATGCTGCCACCTCTGACCCCAAAGTAATTTTGCAAGGTAATTTTGTGCTGCCCACACCCACTAGAATAGCTTGATTTTCCTCATACATTTGAGCTGAACGTGCCAATATTTAGTCTTTGGACTCTGCCTTAATCTATTCGCTGTGCTACTAAGTCATTTTATGAAACAATATACTTTTAGAAATGGGAACAAATTTCGGTACGGGGGAGGAATTGTGGATAAAAAAAAATCTCCCATCCTTCTATTTTTCATGGACAAAATAATGTCACAGTTAATTGTCTGACTAAAGTAACAGCAGATAAGACAGACCAAAGAGAAAAATACTGGCTTACCTTATTTTGTTTACATTCCATTTAACCTTTGGGTATAGGGCAGTATATAAATTCAATAAAAAAATCAATAATAATAACCACTTGAGGCATACATGAATAGGAACCTTCTATCTTGGACCAGGGCAATGTAAAACATCCTGCTGCAAATAAAGTCAGCATAAAGCAGTGATGGCCAAACTTGGCCCTCCGGCTGTTTTGGAACTACAACTCCCATAATTCCTGACCACTGGTCCTGTTAGCTAGGGATGATGGGAGTTGTGGTCCCAAAACAGCTGGAGGGCCAAGTTTGGCCATCACTGCCATAAAGTCTCAAAAAACTTCTCTGGAAAGGCATAAATTTTCCTTCACCACTTGCTATTTGAGCTTGTTATGACGAGAGAGACAATTAAGTAATTGAGCGATTCTAACCAATTACCAGGATGCAGTTAGTGGCCATGGGTTGATAGTTGCTAAACCAGTTCAGTGTGTTTGGTTCTTTGAGTGGGGAGAAAACTTTTGGAGCATAATTGTGAACAAGTATACCAAAGTGAGTTCAGCAATGGTGCATTAAACCGGATGCTCTAAATAAGGACTGGCATCCCTAAACACCAGAAGATAGGAGAGATGATATGAAGAGGTATTAATAATGCCTTGCTCAAAACACACTTTTCCTTTTTAAACTACAGGCATGATATTGAACAGCAGCTGGGCTCCCTGATCTTGGCAACAGACATCAACAGGCAGAACGAATTTCTGATCCGGTTGAAAGCTCATCTCAAAAATCAGGATTTGAAAATGGAGGATGCTCCCGATAGGCATTTTATGCTTCAGGTAAATGTAAAGATTTCCCTTTCTGTGAACACATAACCCGTGTGTGTGTGTGTGTGTGTGTGTGTGTATTCATACATTCAATGTGTGGATTGGCTTGACAAACTGTCAAACACTCTATGTTGGGTCCTTTTGTAATACACATGCAGAACAGGGGAACAGCATACCACTTCTCTCCTGCTACTTATGGAGCAGAGCTTTCCTCGCCATATAGTTACATCAAGATTGATATAGGGGCAACAGGTGTTTGTGAATATGTGTAGCATTTGGGGTATTCTGGTTTACCTAGGCTGCTCCCAGTGGAGGCATTTATTGTGCAAGTGATATACCCTGTTTACTCATGTTTAACAGAAGGGCTAAACAATGCAGTCATCATCCTGTAATCTTCCTATATTTCCCAGCACTACCTATGTCATTTTATCTATCTCCTAAAAAAATCTATGATGAAAGGAGTGGAATAGCAGCACATTCCTTCTGCAGTTGCAGACAGGAAAAAAGTAAAACTGAGGCACAGTGGGAGTTGATTCTGGGAAGCTAAATGACATGCTAGAGATGCCATTACATTTCTGGTTGCAAAGCCATTTCATGTCCTGCACTGCAGATAAGGGGAATTCTCTCTCCTTAGCAATTTGCCTGGAGCTTAGGAAGGGGAGGGGGGTTCCATTGAAAACAGCAGGGTTTACTTTTGAATAAGCGTAATAGGTGTGTTCCAGATGGAATCTGGTATGGCTTCAGTCCTCTTGTCTCAGGCTGAAAGTGCTGGTTTTTTGTTTTGTTTTTTTTTACATGATTTTAAAAGATCAGAACACAATTGTGCTACAGTTCGTGCATTTTTATTGGTGCACCCAAGGAAAAGCTAGCAAAGCTCTCACCAGTGTTGGCTTTTTGTTTCTTGAAAGCCATTTAAACAAGCAGGCATCGGTTTCGAAACATTAGAGGAGACAACAGGGAAAGAAGGCAACAGAACAGCAACTATTGAACATCACTGTAGTGTAAAAGATTCCCGGTGTTACTTTTCTGACTTCTTTTAAGGCTCAGCCTAATTAATTACTTCCTCTTTTTACAACTGCACAACTGTTTGGCCCCTTAATTACAAAGAGCAGTTTCTCTGGTTGCATGGAATCCTCTGTTTGCAAGGTTTTTTTTTAGAATGCCTGGGACAGAAAGGGAACTAAGGAATGCATTGCTTGGTTGAGAGAAGATGGCTGTAATGTCCTTGCATAGCCCCTTTTCTTTAAAAACTCCCTAATTAAATTGCTGCCTCTCCTAGAGGGAGTTGTTCTCACTCTCTACACACTGCTGTTCGCACTTTTAAGTTTTTCGGTATATGAAGTGCACAATTACAATTTAACAAAATTCTAGTTGCCAAACTGCCTAGAAAAGGCAAACATTAAATTGCTAGTTACAGATAGGTAGCCGTGTTGGTCTGCCATAGTCGTATCTGAAGAAGTGTGCATGCACACAAAAGCTCATACCAAGAACTAACTTAGTTGGTCTTTAAGGTGCTACTGGAAGGAATTTTTTTTGTATTAAATTGCTAGCTGGGTTGTGAAGAAAAAGGAAGGACCTAGAACCCAAACACAGCAATGTTTACTTGAAAGTATGGCTATGATCCTCTTGCACTGGATTGCACTCTTTTAAGTTATGCAATTGTATTATCGTGGAATATCGAAACTGGCCATGAAAAAAAAAGTGCATGCACACCAGTTCAAAACTGGGTGCTGAAATGGTGACGAAAGGCACCAGCTTCAAAATGTGAAGAGAAAGTGTGTGGTGACTATGTGGAGTCAGTAAAGGGGAGGGGACAATACTTCCCACTGGTCTGGCCCATCGTGGTATAGACAGAACATAGCAAGATGCTGACACCAAACAAGTGCCACACCTCTGGAAACATGGACAGTGAATGACATGTCAACTTGTGCCTTCCAGCAGAAGAGCAATAATTTGGCAGTGCTAGAAGCCCTCCATCTGGAAGCATTCCTAGGCTAGTTAGACTGAGTGAGACCACTGAGGTTGTGTTCCGTGGGGTACATATAACCCAGCCACTGTATTATACATTTCCATATAAAAAATCAATAGTAACTGAGATGGAAGAAATTAAATGTACATATATTTTTGTAGAGTACAGTGGTACCTCGGGTTATAGACGCTTCAGGTTACAGACTCTGCTAACCTGGAAGTAGTACCTCGGGTTAAGAACTTTGCTTCAGGATGAGAACAGAAATTGCATGGTTGCGGCGCAGCGGGAGGCCCCATTAGCTAAAGTGGTATCTCAGGTTAAGAACAGTTTCAGGTTAAGAACGGACCTCCAGAACAAATTAAGTTCTTAACCTGAAGTACCACTGTAGAAGATAAAGGGGCTGATGAGAAGTGATGCTGGTTCTGGTTACACATGGCTGAGGTTTAACTATTCTAGCAATGAGCATCATAAACAATGTTGGTTACTGGGGTGGGGTGGGAGAGTACTTGAATGCCTTGGTTCTCTCCAATCTGCTAAGCTGCCTACAAGAGTCACAGTGGGGGGCTTTTCACCTATATTTTTTCTCTGTTGGATTTTCTATTACTTTTCCTCTCTGAGATTCATACAGCATAAACTTCGGCATTCATAGTTTGCTTTCCAAAGAGATTCTCTCAGCACTTGAACACAAACAAGTACCAAATTTCAGGAACCAGGCTTCTCAAAAATTAGTGGTCCTGCTGATGGGAACATAATAATTCTCATGTGCAGGGTCATGGGATGACTGGAAACATGTCAGCATGCCAGCCAAATTCTAACCATTTTCTGTTGCTTTAAACTAGGATCTGGCTGCATATATTATGGGAACATTTAATGCAGCATGTAAACTTTGGGGCTGAAGGTACGTCAGCCTCTGTTACAGAGAGAGCTCTGCTCTAAATATCTTCCCTTTATAGAGAAATACCAGCAAAAATAAATGGCATCACATGAAAATCTTAAATGGATTTTGCAGAAGATGTCTGAGTAGAAAAAGCTGCAATTAAACTACTTCTTTTCGGTGGGAGGATATTCCCCACTTCTAAAGAGTTCAGCAAAAATATACAAGTCCCTTGTTCTATCAAAATAAAGCCTCACCCTTAATGCATTTTGTTTCCATTAGAGAAGAGGTTCTGGATTGCATTTTATTGAATATTTATACCATTATAGCAGCAGAGATGCTAGATGCTACTATATAGCAGTTAAAGTGTGCTGCTATTCCTCTCCACTTACCTGATGTAGCTCCTCAGAAAAGATGTATTTAACACTTTTTCTTACTCAAGTGTGCACTGAAAGTTATTCCAGAGAGATGTATCCTAAAGCCATTTAAACAACAGTGAACTTCAGTTATAATGAATTATGCTGCATATTCCTATGCATCACTGGCTGGTGTCCGGTTAAGTATGAAAATGATACAGTACAGTCCTGCACCTAGTTAGCCTTATTATTTATCTTATCAGCATACTACTACTAATGTGCTGCATGGAACATCTAAGCAGACTGCCATGCACAATTCAGCAGGTGAAGCTTTGACAATCAATGTATCTCCAACTAGGAAGCATTTCACTCTGCAATTTCTGCTAATCAGGCATCTTATGAAAGGAGCGCCCTGCCAGAAAAGAAGCTGGTAACCCTTCTTTTTGCCAAGTATCAAGAATCATTTCCCCTAACTTTGTTAGAAGTGAATGCCAAGCCATCCCTAAATATTTCTAATCTGCTACATTCTACCTATCACGTCTCGCTTGGCTGTTCTTCAGAGGGCAGTGACAAAGCCAAATCTAATTTAGGCTCAGAAAGACTCAAATTGGTTGTTCTAGCTGTAATGCAGTAGGTAATAGGATCTTCAGACTAAGGTCCCACTATTATGGTTATTAACCTGAAATATAACTTGCGCTGATTGCTTAACAAAAGAAATGACAGTAGAAGATGCCTCCTACTTCATAGCTTTTAGTTTTTTTAAAAAGCTTAGATCATTATTCCATTTCAAATGGAAAGCCCGCCTGCAGACTGCTTAACATAGCTGCTACTGTGGAGGAGTCAGAGGAACAAATCACGAAGCAGATGCTGCTGCTTCCGAAGCATAATTACAGGCTTACCTGTCTATCTTGCCTCTAGTCTCTCACACCTTGTACTTAATGTTCTTTGACCAAAATAGTATTTCACATGTTCATGGCATAGCCATATTTGCATGAAAGATAAAAGGAGACAACAAAATGAACTCCTCCTCACAGGGGCTGAGATATTTCATGTGTGATCAGAAGCAGTATTTGGGATGAGGGAAATGAGAATAAAGCCACCTAGCAATCATAAAAAGAACAAGTCACACAACTTAAAACAGCTGTTCTGATATATACCCTCACCCAATGAAATAAGTCACTAGGATCGCAGCACGGTACTCAAGCATTCTTCCCCTACAGTGTCTTCCTGATTTTGTCAAAAGGATATAGGCTAAAGCATTCTACCTCAGAAGGGAAATTCTGGTGTTGATGAACAACTTGTGGGGGTAAAATTTGGAAGTGAGCAAATTGATTAAACTGAGTAATGCACTTTCTGGTTGCTTAATGAATAGTGTATCAAGAATTAAGTGTTTGGGTATGAATGCTCTTGCTGTTCACTCAACTGATCAATTTTGTGATTAATATCTTATGAGGTTTAATTCAGGATTTAGACTAATTAATTGAAAGAGCTAATGAAATGATTACTGAACTGATGTTTATTATGATTAAGTTGCAATGCTAATATAAGGACTACCAAGGTATCAGTAACTTTAAAAAGCTGAAGTTATGCTAGAACATATCAAGTAGTTTATGTTCTATTTTTGGTCAAAGTTTTCAAAAGATTGGATTCACAGACCTGCTGTGGGCCTCCTGAATGAAGCTCATGGAACATTCAGGGTAGTTTGGAAACACCTGATGTACATAGCATATCATGCAACAATTTACAAATCTAAATCCAGAACCAGCTAAAAATTATTATGCACCTGAAATTAAAGGGTGTGTTATCTGACCTATATCTGAATAGGAGCCAAGTTATGTTACAAAGTGGGAAAACTAAGCTGACAAATGGAGGAAACTCAGGGTAACGAATCTCTAGAGCCTAGCAGAAAATCATGACAATGGCAATACCAAAGTCAATGTATCATATATGGCAGAATAAAAACATATGGTTTTGCAGAAGCATTCTGGAAATTTTCAGGTACCAAGGTTCCCATGGACAAACCTGGATCCAGAATGATCCTTCCATAAAAACGGTTAATTAACATTTAAGACAATGTATTTGCTTTATGCAAAACAGAACTCTATATGTTAGCCTATTGGCTAGAATTGACTTTGTTTTATACCGTCACTATTATTATTATTTATTATTATTATTTTGACCCAAGTATTCTGTGGGTTATTAGGAGTGGGGGACACTTGCTTTTAGATGGTACTTTTGAAGGTGTGTGTTTATTTCATTTGAAGTTTCTTCCCTTTCAATTTTATTCTTATTCATGAAAAATCTAGTAACTCCCCAAAAATGTGCTGAATTAAACTTTTAATACTGGACTGAGCAATCCTGGTGCCCATAAACAACAGTGGTGTTCTTGGCACAACAGACATTAGGCCTATACTACACATGTGTTTTGAGTGTATGGAGTGCAGTGTCTTTTACTGCGTCATTCATACCTTCTTGTCCTTATTTCCAGATTGCGCTAAAGTGTGCAGACATCTGCAATCCTTGCCGGCTCTGGGAGATGAGCAAACAGTGGAGTGAACGGGTTTGTGAGGAATTCTACAGGCAAGGTCAGCAGGCTCATACATTTCACTTTGTGTTTGTGTTTCCAGTCACTCAATCCGGTTTTGTTAATGGGAAATGGCATTTACTTATCCCACAGTGCCCAATGCTCACTTTAAACCTCCCACAAAAATATGCTGACAGGCCTCCTTGAATAAGTGGCTAGGATTAAAGGGAAGAAGTAAGTTAATAGAACTAAGGCTGTTTAATTAGCTGGACTACCAGATATTGCCAACCTGCCAACCTAGCAGTTCAAAAGCACGTCAAAGTGCAAGTAGATAAATAGGTACCACTCCAGCGGGAAGGCAAACGGCGTTTTCGTGCGCTGCTCTGGTTTGCCAGAAGTGGCTTAGTCATGCTGGCCACATGACCCGGAAGCTGGCCAGTAAAGTGAGATGAGCGCCACAACCCCAGAGTCGGCCATGACTGGACCTAATGGTCAGGAATCCCTTTACCTTTACCTACCAGATATTGGGCAACAATGTCTGAGTTTGCCTGCAAGCATGTATCATTCTTAAAATGCAGTCCTTACAAGTGACAAACCACCTGCAGAAGGGTTTTCAGACAAGCTTTTGCCTACTAGTACCTGGTCACATTATATGGTATGATAACATCTGAGGACAACATGAACCCAACTCACTCAGAAACTTTTCTGTTCTGGACAAATCTCTACTTGCCTCCAAAGTGAGGTATCATCTTGAGCATTGTGCATGTCTTTAGAGTTGCTAATGATTAGAATGCACTTGTCAGGCACACCAAGGGAGATGCCAGTAGATCACACGGTTTCATGTTATCTTTTATTCATTGAGCTTCACATAGTCCTAATTGTTCCAAAAGGGCATTGCAAACATGTCATACAAAATTACAATTTGGTAAGTTACAAGTCATTACAAAATCTCTATTAAATGTGTTGTTGTTTTAAATTAAATTTTAAAATCATTAATCTATGAAAATCAAGAGTCTAAGAATCTTCAGCACAGTAACTCTGAATGACACAAACCAGGATTAAGTAACACCAGGGAGTACATCCCATGGAACTCAATGGGACTTCCTTCTGAGTATCCCATAAAAGCCAAGAGGATAGCAAGCAGAATCAAGGAAGATATTAGAAACCTTACATATATCAGACTGTCATACCTATCTATGGTGTGATTGTACTTGGTACAATCAAAACTACACAACATACCATCTCAAAAAGGATCTTATAAAGGTGGAAAGGGCTTGAAAAATGTTCAGAAAGGGGCAACCAAAATGATAAAGGGGATGGAGCAACTTCCCTATGAAGAAAGGTATATTTGGAACTTTTTAGTGTGCAGAAGGGGGGATATGCTAGAGATGTATAAAATTATGCATCATGTGGAGAACGTGGATAGAGAGAAGTTCTAAAAATACTAGAAACCATTTTCATCAAATGAAGCTGAATGGTGGGAGATTTGGGACAGAGGAAAAAGAAATACTTCCTCCTGCAACACATAGTTGCAGGAGGAAGTATTCTTCCTGTATATTTAGAATTTAGAACTGTAGAATTAACAACAAAATATAATAATGAACACTAGGTTTAGAGATAAAATTATGGAAAATAAGGCGACCAGTGGCTACTAGCAATGATGGCTGCATCCTACCTTCCAATATCATACAGGTTTGCTGAGGAGCAGCAGACATGGGGAGAGTGCTGATGTGTTCATTACCTGCTTGCAGGCTTCCCATAGGTACCTGGTTTGTAGAAATATTGTAAGAATAAGTCACTGGACTAATGGGCCTTTGCTCTGATCCAGCAGGGCTTCTGGTAGACATTTTTAGGATAGCACTGTTAGGACGCATGGCTTTGTAATGGCTATTTACAATGTGTCTTTTAGACAGCAGTGCAAGAGTACTAGACAATGACAAAGCTTTTTGTTTGTTTGCACGCACATTTACAGCCTCAAACGTGGTTAGTATATTAATAGATGTTTCTAAACTCTTGTTAATCTGTGTCCTGTATATCACACAGACACAAAAGAACCGCAACCACCCAGATAAGCCTTCAAAAGTTGTTCCTTCTTTCTGGTAGGTGACCTGGAGAAGAAATTTGACTTGGAAGTAAGCCCTCTTTGTAATCAACAGAAAGACACAATACCTAGTATACAAATTGGTGAGTATGCAATGCCTTCCATCATTAGCCTGATCATAAACCAAATGGTGAAGTACAAATAGATTATTTATGTAAAAGTTACCCAAAGTCAAATTAGTTTTGCAAACAATCCAGGAGACCAATTTAAGCTGCAACAAAAAAGTATATACAAAAAGTATATACTTTTTTGTAACTGAAAAGTACATACAGGGCAGATCAGCCGTATGGAATCTTTCACTCGCATCTTTCACTGATGCTTTGTCAGACAAGTGAAATGCGAGGGTTGGGGAAGGAGACATTTTTAAAGCTGGAAACAGACAGCAGATGGAGAGCTGCATGTGGTGGTAAAAGCTCTTTCCCCATGTCCTGTTGCTATGTCAAAACCCATTTTGCAAAATTTTGAAGAAACAGAATAGTCCCGCCACCACCTGAAGCCTCCTTGCCAGACAGAAAAGTAGATATAATGTAGACACCATGCTCAGTGTTCCTGTTTCCAAATCACTTTCAGCGTTCTGAGGAGAAAAATCTATGTGTAATGGGACAGACATTGGTTCCATTACTAGCTATAATTAAAAGAAACAGAATTCATGACCACCAACCCAGTAAAAAAGGGTGCTGCATGAAGTACCTCTAGGTGAAACACAGCCTCAATTGAATACTTAACAAGGAAACAAAATCTGAAATCCTGTATTCGTGCAGGACCAAGTTGTTTGTGGTTTTTCAGGAATCCTCCACATCTTCCCCTTTCCCCCTTTGTACACATCAAAGCACATGCGCCTGTGAAGTTGAGAGGTGGGATGCACCCGTTTTGCACATTTTGAATAAGCAATTGGAGGATTTACTTTCCTTCACCTCTTTCAAATGATTCAAGTCACTAAGATACAAAAAACTTCCATTCTCCCCCAAACCTGGATAGACTATTTACAAAGTCCTCTTAAGTCTAGGACAGAATTGAAGGACAAGGCTCGTTAGTTGAATAACTCAATGGTTGTTTTCCAGTTAAAAATAAATCCTCTGTCTTTTGGTCCTGTGCCTGCCAAATAAAAAAAGATAGTTATAACCTTTAAATGTTTTGCTCAAAGAAATGCTTCTACTTTTCTCTGAGCTTTGTGGTATTCAAAAGTTGGACCAGCAACGATTAAAATCAAAGACAGATTAAATTGTTTTGGTGTCTGTCTTCTTTGAGTAATTAAATATGAATGTACCCAGAGATCAAATTCAAAAAGATAAATGTCTGATATTTTTATAATAGTAGCAGCATCACATGAAATGTGTTCGCAACAATTTATGGCCCAACTCTAATTACTGTTTCAGACATTGAACAGATGTTTATCAGGAGTTCTCAGTTCCAGTTCCTGTTCACATTACAACAGTGGTCACCATGAAAATATACAATTGTAATATCCTTTTCTGGATTGTGCAAAGTAGCCCTAAGACTTCCTGAACTAGTAAATAAGCTCTCAGGACAGGGGGCACCAATAGATGAGCTAGGTCAATGTCTCTGCAGGAATTAAACAAATGCAAATTTAATACAATTTAAACTTAAAATTGGATTAGACAACTAATTCAAGCTTCTGCATGGGGCAAATCCGCACAGTTCAAGTGGTATACCATTGCCCTTTTTTATTAGACAATTTCCATTGCTGAAAACAGAAGAAAGGAGTTGACGTAGAAGCAACTGGTGGTGTTGCCAGCTTAATTAACATAAATTTACATTAAATTTAAATAAATTGAAGGCCTGAAGCTACATGAGGCTCCAATGTTGCCATCTTCCCCCTGCCCCACCCCCCATCACTGCTGAAGAAAACATGGTCAACAGGTTTTATTTCAAGCTTTGTACTAGCGGGAAGGCCTAGCTGACTTAGCTGCTGATATGCTCTGCCTCGTGTTTTCCCTCAGGCTTCATGACCTACATTGTAGAGCCACTCTTTGAAGAATGGGCCAACTTTACTGGGAACACACCCTTATCTGAAAACATGCTGAACCATCTGAGGAGGAACAAGACCAAGTGGAGAAGTCTGCTTCATAAGCAATACAGCAGCAGCAGGAGCACTGACCACACAGTCCCAATGACTGAAAATGAAGAACAGACTTTAAATGAAGGAGAAGCCCCATAGTGCTGGCTTAGCACTCTGCTGCAGTGCTACTACCTTTCACAACAGTGAACAAAACCCTAAGGGGTCTGTTGGGCCATGGTCAACAATGCAGGAAGCGAAGAAATCAGGGAGGAAAGCCAAAGCGACAGATGTCCTCCTCAACTAAACCTACACCACTTCGGGGTTTGGCCCTAAAGTTCAGCCAAATCCCACTTCCTCATCTTACTATCTGAAGCCATTCATCACTTCTGATCACAAACTGCTTGAATGAGAAGCTTTTCAGTAGTGCTGAAGCTGGGGCAGTAGGCAGGTACCAACTAATAAGAGGATTAGAGGATACAGGCAAGACCAATGCATTCTTGGTTATCTATTGCATTCACTTTGGGTCATGCTGTGACGTGTGTTTGTGAATGACGGCTTAGAGCAATGTACAGTCTTCAGTCTGGCAGCTGGGCTGCACATTAAAACCCACCACCAGCACCGTCAGAAGGACATCTGGCCATGCAAGAGAAAAGCGTCTCATTTTAAACAATTAAAGCCTTTTTAATTTTTGTATTTGGTGCACTGGACAAGGAATCTAAGAACCTTGATGTAAGGTTATTCTGTGTACACAAAGCTTTTTCATGGTGGTGCCCCATTTTGTTAACCATTTTATGCCACTTTAAGTAAAAGACTGGCATTCTTCTCACTGCAAGAACAGTATTTCCTATCAAATCCAAAAGGGAAGAGTTGTACAGTTTAAATGTTTCCAGATGTCTCTTTTGATGACTGTATCTGTGACCTGTTTATATCCGCACATGTGTGTCTCCTGTACATATAAGGCGCTACTGATCCCATACCGAAATAACAAAGTATTATGGGAAAGCTACCTATATAAACAATGGCACTGTGAACAAAATACTTTTAGTTTTAGTATTGGAAGCATTTGTAAAGATGTTAGACTATTAATACACTTTTGTTTGCAGATAAAGGCCTTAACCTCTAGCATCCATTACTTTCTGATGGCTATCAAAAGTCATCTCATTTTAGTCCGGCCTGTTTTCAGTTGCCCAAGGGTTAGATTAGAAGGGCAATTTATTTGAATGCTTGATACACCTGCGGCTCCGTAGTGTTAAGCCACACTGCTCTAGTTAAGCTGCACTCAGTTCGGTTGTTGCCAATCCCTACCCTCCTCGTATTTTCAAATGATCTGTCCATATTTTTCACAAAATTTTACCTTATTTAGGAACATGGTGGCAAACTGCAACCCAATGAAGCTTGGAGAATAAACACTTAGGGAAAATCAGCAAGGGCTTCATCGTAGTCATGGATCTTGTTGAAATTTTGCAGTAATTGAATGTGCTGAGATGTATCCACAATCAATGGGAGAGGCACACCCCACCAAAAATTTGTTGAAAGTCATATTTCCTGTCAGACATAAGCTCATTCTTTTTATCATATAATGGGAAGTACTCTACCTACAACAATCACAAACAGCTCATTTTGAATCTCATGAACTCAGTTTTGCATGCCAAAATTAGCAGAAATATGGAGTACAGTAACTGATTACTGAATATATAGGGGGGAAATTTTCTGGACTCACTTTCTCCTATATACAAGTAGAACCATTAATGGTTTTGCTTATCTACTAGTGCTTCACCAAGCACATTTCATGATAGTTACATCTTATTTTGGCTGCTGAAATTCAGAGAAAAATACAATATTTCCTAGACTTGTTTGAGAGTGTGATGTGTTTAACAATTTAAAGAAAAATCATCTTGAAAATCATCCAATCCATTATTTTTTTACACTAGTCACATATAAGTTATGTGACTATTAGGTGTGATCTACTTCCAGATTTGCCATAAAATTGCTTATTACATAAGTACTCCTTAATTTCCATGATAACCAAACTGTTATACAATTATGAGGGAGTTTCTATGACAGATTAATTTCAAAAGGCAAGTGAGTACATACAATTACACGTCAGCCCATTCTTCCGTTTGCATCCTGCAATGGAAATGTGAATCATCATAAAGTTTAACTATCCTTTGATTTCAAAACATTCATCATCAAAATAAGGAACAGGTCAACTACCATGAAATCTTAGGTGTTGCCTGAATTGGAACACAGCAGAAAAGCAAACTCACAACAATGCAAAAGAACATTTTGTTTGCAAGTCAAATCAAGAGCTTACTTCTGCTCAGAGATTGAAATATAAAGCTTTTTCTCCCTTTGTACAACGTGGAAGAAAGTGTACTGAGCAAACAGAGCTTCAGGCACACATTTTAGTTGCAATATACTGCAAGAAATTCACTGAAGAACAGTGCTCAAGAACTCTATGACATACAGCTACACAACAGCATTACATTTTGATTAAACTCAGAGTTCTCTGGATGAGATATGGTACATCTGTGCTTAGGAAACACCCGCACTTTCATTCCCTTAATGAGGCCTATAGCAACTCCATATAGCCATAGTTTTTTCTGTCTCAGCTTCCCTGACACAGATGAGTGCACTGTTCCTTTAATAAGGGAGCTCTATCTGTGCCACCAGCACATGATAAATTACAACCTACTGTAGGAGAAACCTGGTTGTGTGAATGAATGTCTTGAAGTGCTACTTCCATTAGTTTAAAAAACAGATACTAAAAGCAAGCATTAAGAAGTGAAATATCAGTGATTTGCCAAAAACCAGAACTAAGAAATACACAAGAGCCACAGAGTCTCCAAGCCAAAGGAATGTAAACCTTAATAAGTCCCAAGGCAGAAAGGAAAGCTTAGGTTGAAAAAATAAAATACTAGTGTGATCTCTTTAGATTAGTGTGAAAATGGACTTTGAAGCCACATTTCACTCTGTGAAGAAAGGAGCTTTATATAAATAGTAATAGCAACATTAACTTGTCAAAACTATAGCAAAGACTGTTCAAGATTTTCTTCCACATATCAGGATAAAGGTAAAAGGTAAAGGTACCCCTGCCCGTACGGGCCAGTCTTGACAGACTCTGGGGTTGTGCGCCCATCTCACTCAAGAGGCCAGGGGCCAGCGCTGTCTGGAGACACTTCCGGGTCACGTGGCCAGCGTGACATCGCTGCTCTGGCGAGCCAGAGCTGCACACGGAAACGCCGTTTACCTTCCCGCTAGAAAGCGGTCCCTATTTATCTACTTGCACCCGGAGGTGCTTTCGAACTGCTAGGTTGGCAGGCGCTGGGACCGAGCAGCGGGAGCGCACCCCGCCGCAGGGATTCGAACCGCCGACCTTTCGATCGGCAAGTCCTAGGCGCTGAGGCTTTAACCCACAGCGCCACCTGCGTCCCCTCACATATCAGGATAAGAAAAAGCTAATTAGGATTCCATAGATTATTATTTTAACCTTAATTACCTACCGTAATATCTCTCTGTCTTTCTGAAGATTGAAGTCAACCATAAAGGAGGGATGAACAGATTGCTGGAAAGGATAAATTACTGAATGTTTCAATATTTAACTCCACTTTGACATTTTTCTACAATTCTTATCAGATTCCTTTCTTTTTCAATTTAGGTGTGCAAGTGGGCCACATTGTGATACCAGTGCACTTTAAAACCCTAGGTGAAATTTACTCAAATATTCCAAAACGATATTCATATACTTGTGAGAAGTCTCACTGATTTCAGTGAAACACACTTTAAATAAAGGCTGCAATTCCTAAGCACATTTACCTGGAAGTGACAAATAAACAAAAATTCTAGAGTATGTTGATGTTCTCCCCAAGTCTGAAAAACGAGATTTCTCTGGGCATTATCTTCTTTCATTTTTGAATGGAAGAATGGCTATCACGGACAATTTTATTCTGATAGGTCATGTACCAAGCAGTCTATTCATGGGTCGGTCTGAGTTCTTTAACTAGATATGGGCATAAGACATCCTCAACAGCATTTATTTCTGTGGGAACCATACTGCAAAAAGAAACTCTTGCTTTTGTATTGTGGCAAATATTTCAGCACAGCGGATGGCATCCACTGCTGTCTCTCCACTGAACTGATGGAAGGCATGTCAGCAAAACAGAGATTTAGGCAATTTCCAATTATTCCCCTCCCTCCTGCTACCTACCTATGCTTCCCTAAATCTGTTCTGAAGGGCTGTGGGGATCCTCCAAAGAAGATTTTTTAGTTTGGAGATCACTGAAAATTTGCTCCATTCCTCTCCTGCTAACAGATGATGAGCATAACATTGGTAATACTCAATCATATATATATTTAGGTACATAAATTTTACATGCAAATAGAAGTTAGACTTGAGTATAAAACACATCTTTTTACATAAAGCTATGCCAAATAGTATCACATGGTCCTAACAAAACCAAATGTAGGACCAAACTTTAGCTACTATGATTGTATATGAATATGCATTAAGCTGAAAGGAAGCAATAGATTGTGTTTGAGCATAACACCAAGCCACAGTTCGTTAAAACCAGTTTGTTTACCAAGCCATGCATTTTGTTCACAATTGATACAATGGATTGTTTTGTGTAATGCTGGTTTGTTGCCCACTCTGCTGCCTCTGCAGTGGCCAAGGAATAGCATGGCCTTCACATTACTGGTTCTCTTACTACTACCTAGCTACAAAAATGGGGCAGGAACATACTTGTTACACCTCATGCCAAACACAAGCCACAAACTTTTCCTCTCTTCCCCAGTTCTTCAGAATGCCCTACACATCTCTAAATCCTTCCTTCTCAACCCTCCTGAATAAAATAATTTCTTGCTGCAAGACATCTCCCTGCAGTTCCATGGCCATTTCTTTGAAATTTGTTAGCCACCCCAAAATATGACTGATAATGGAAGGGATGCATATACTACTCCAGTGGATACTCAATCATCCGACACCAGCTCTGAAAGAACTACCCACCCAGCTTTACCAATCACCCAGTAAACACAAAAGACTCTTGCCCAATTTCTGCCTCCAGAGACCCTCATAGCTGTGAATGAAACACCAAACTTCTCAACCATAAGCAGTGTAAGATGGACTCTTTCCACAGACATGAACATACCCCAAACCACCAACCTCTGTTTCATACCTGAACATATTTGAAGTCTGCTCCCAACTTTGTAAAAATCAATTCCTGACTCCAACTTCTGACAGACCTATCTATGGGGCCAAGGTCTGCATTATGTCAAGTTTCTTACCTGTAGTTGGGAGCTCTGGATGGTGGTTGCTCTTCTTCTGTTCCTATCTTGGAACCTAAGGAATGTGGTGAACCAGTCCTCAAAAGACTGTAGGAAATACACAGGCAATTCATCAGCCCTCTTGGTCCCATTGCACAGTTCCTCTGAGGCATCTGACAGCACATTCAGGCTGATATAGCAGTTGTTTCTGGTACAGTCACCATCAGCCTCTTTGTCCTCTTGATGTTTGTACATGGCTACCATGATAATGGCACTTACTGAAGCTTTGCCACCGAAGATGCATCTCCAGAAATTCCAGGAGCAGAAGAGATGATCTGCCTAGCCAGCAATGGAGCAGCCTGTCTTGGCCACCAATGCTGCTGACTGCCCAGTAGCCAAGGGTGGCATCTGTATCTAGGAGTGAGGCTAGTTTATAGTAGAACAGCATAGTGCATGGTTCTACCCCAGAGTGCTTATTGTGAGTAGTGATAATTTTAAAAAGCTTTTAAGAGTGTTCATCTTTGCACAGAACTGAAGAATGCAACAACTGATCCCTTTCAAGGACATTTCTTTGGACAGCTGGCTATGTATCGCCTCAATGCAGTTCATATTCTAGAGTTCCCTTTTGTACTTTTCTTCATGTGTCAACAAAAATCCTTCTCTCTTTCTTGTCCTTTGCTTCTGTAACAACAGCTACTACTAGTCTGCAGCAGCAGAGCTGAGATATTGCTAATGTAGCTGACACACATAAACAACACCATCTTTCCAAGGGAATACAAAGTAACACAGAGTGTTTACGTAATTATTTTTTTAAAAAAAAGACACTCTCCCCAATAATTGCTATCACACGTTGTTTACAATCTTCAAACCTTGGTACTAGTATGATTACTCTGAGTGAGCAATCATCCTTGGACTGCCTGAGTCCATGGTGATAGCATGATACTGACCAAAGGGGGACTTCAGAGAGCTAAGTACTGAAGGGTCATGAGTGTTTCCCAGAAGCAGAACTGCCAAAAGCACATAAATGGGGAAGAACAAAGGTCAGCTTCATGTACTTGCTATAGATAGGATTTTTGTGAAGCTGCATTTGTCTTTAAAATTGGGGTAAGATACTAAGAACAAAGGAATGCTTTCAACATGTGCTCTTGGATACATGCTAGTACAAAAATGACATATTCTCATTGCAAAGTGGAGCTAGGTTGGCAGGCTGGAAAGGAAGAGCTTGTCATGGCATGGGTGTGGGGAACCCTAATGCTAGGCAGAGGAGGAACGAAGGAAAGAGCTGGAAAACTGCCAGTGAGATTCACTTGGCTGCATGAGCATTTCCTAACAAGTCTTACCCATGTGGGTGGCTGGGATACAAGGCTGGAACAAAAGGGATTAACCCAGGATAGCAAGTTTGGCTGCAATGACGAACATAGTTCAAGCAAGCAGAGGCTCATGAACCAGCTTCAAACCATGATTTCATATTCTAATATCCTGGTTGTATATAAGCCATAGTTAGGTGGCTGGGGAGGGTTTGGATGTACAAACTACAGTTAAGTTAAACAGACAAACTGTGGTTTAGTGTTAGGTCTGAACAAGGCCTTGTGTGAAATTGTGACTGCTATGCAGTGATGCCAAGAACTAAACTGTATCTTTAACATACTGCTGTAAGTATTCATGTCAAAAGATAACTGTTAATAAAAAAAATACAGAAGAATGATGTTTGCATATGTGCATATCTCACATTATAGCCAATTTAGTCAAGCATTTGCTTTGTGCTTGCATCTTCACAAGAATTTTTGCCACTTTCAGATGCTGTTTATAAATACAGGCTGAATTCTACAAGCCTGCTGAACACTCTAGACTATTTCTGAAAATCCCCCTACAGTTCAGAATTGGTTCAGGAGTGGGTAATACTTCTTATCACAGCAATCCGTGTGGTTTTGCCCTCTTAGAACACGTCATACAATTAGTAAAAAGTTCTCAGAAAGCACTTCAACTTTTAGATGTCAAAACATCCCCTATTTTCTCACTTTTCTTTAATCAGGATTCCCCCCCCCCCCCCAATCAGGATCTCTTGAAGCCCTTCTTGATCACAGAAGTATCCTAATAACTTTTATATTTGTGAGTCAAGGAAACAAACCATGTATTTCTGACTGCTAGTAGAAATTCTCCATTACTAAATCAAAAACTGATGAGGGTGGGAAAGGGTAACATGACTCCTATAGCCCAACATTCAATTTCATGCCATTTGTTACTTGGGCTGCCTATGCCAATCTGCATTATGAGTTAATATGCTAGAAATTTTGATCCCATTTTCGGGCTTTTCCAGCAGTTGAGAACATACTGCACTCCATAATTTTCCAAGTGTCAGAGTTCTGTGCAGTGTTTTTTATCAAATATCCATAAATATAAAAGTTAGTCAACACCAAGTACAGAGAATTTATTCAATCTATATTAACCCTAGTATGAAATATAAGCCAATGCTCATTCATCAATTGAAAGATAAGCAAATTAAAAATAATAAACCACAACCAAAGTGCTGTCTCTATTCGCATGATATTTTCTATAGCTGAGTTTCCCCCTTCTACTTATTTAACATGAAATAATGCTTAATGCATGGTAAAATGCTGTAGAAAAAAAGATCAGTATTTTAAAAGATGCAAAACTCCTTCGATGAAGCAAAAAGTTTTATCAGATAAAATGTATTAAAGATACTAAAAATGACTTGAGGGCAGATTACTGGATTATGGGAGGTATGTTATTGCACCAAATTTCTTATGATTAGCAGTGTATCACCAGATGGCACTTCTGCTTTATAAAAAAATAAGCCCTAAAATATGCTCCAGATAAAGGAACCTCAAGTCCCATTTGCATCTCAGGATCCAGGAGATCCAAGAAATCCAGGCTACAGAGGTGATTACTAATTCTGTGCCAGGCAATGGTAACTCTATGCCATGCAATGCATTGATTTTTTGGTTTTGAAAAGAAGACCGTATGAAATGTAAGAGAGAACTGCAAAACACAACTGCCAAGAGTTAGAGCTCCCATACAATATCAGGAGACGCACAAGCACCAGAAGACAAAGAACAACCATGCATCATGAGGACTGAGCACTTGTAGAGGTTTCACTCCACTGATAAATATTAACAGACCACAGGGAGAAGGGGAGAACAGCAGCAAGCACACTGAGCAAAGAACTCACACAAGAAATACCACGGTCACTACAGTCCACATACTACAACATTAAGAAATAGCTGGTCAGCTAGCTGGTCTAGTTCCAAGTGCTGGTGCAGCTGTAATCTTCTAAAGACACCAACAGAATGGGGATGCCATTCTGGGGGTGCGGGGGACTGCTAACAGAACAAGTAGCATAGCACAATAGTAGAGAAATATGTGGTAATGAGCCCACAGAGAGGGGAATTTACCTCTGGATATGCAGGAATCCTGTTTATCACCAGGCAACTGGAGCTTTTGAGAAACTAGCCTTCTACGCTCAAGTTCTTTTAGAAACTAGAAAGACCTAGAAACTTTATATCATGAATATCAACAGACTAAAAACAAAACCAAGGTATTGTTGGAATTCTAGCCCGATCAGAGGTATGTGCCTATCTGTTCAGGCACCGGCTGAATTCCTTTGACCTCCCTCCGGCGACTCCCGGCAGGAAAAACATACGAGGTCCGTTCCGGCGATTTTCCTCAGGCTGTGAGAAAAACACACCAACTGCTTCTCCTCCTCCCTGCTCCCTGCATATCCCCAGGGAGGGGAATCAGACACAGACAGAAATGTAACTACATGCTTTTATTCCTGTCTTTAGCAGTTATACAGTAAAAGATGTCTGCTCTCTTCAACAAACAGAGAGAAACTCAAACTCCACCCATGTACATCCTGTACAGGTCATATGACACACACTGAGCTCACATCCTGTGCTCAATAAGGAGAATGGACTGCCCCTTCGTTTTCATGGCAACAGTCACATACTTCCTGTTTGGCTTTCCGGCCACAAGCAGCAGACTGAGCTGCTAGAGCCTTTGCTTGCTGCAGCATTGCTGCTTTAGAATAACAGGTATTTGGTTGTTAAACTCTACTTCTGGGGGAAAAAGGTGCTGTCTATGGAAGACAGGCAATATAAAAGCAAAACTATTTTTTTTTTGCAAATCTATAGTATCAGATTGCCCTCTGGTGGTAAGAAGCATGTGTTAATCACATTTAAAATACATGGGTTGGTCATTAACATCTACGATAAAGGATGTGACTGAGATACCATTTTCACAATCAGGATAACGGAGGAATTTGTTCCGTATTTTTCCGATCGTCCTTTTGGCTCAGAATGCAATCATACATTCCTCTGGATTTTGCAATAGAATCATAGAGTTAGAAGAGACCACAAGGGCCATCGAGTCCAACCCCCTGCCAAGCAGGAAACACCATCAGTGCACTCCTGACATATGGTTGTCAAGCCTCTGCTTAAAGACCTCCAAAGAAGGAGACTCCACCACACTCCTTGGCAGCAAATTCCACTGTCAAACAGCTCTTACTGTCAGGAAGTTCTTCCTAATGTTTAGGTGGAATCTTGTTTCTTGTAGTTTGGATCCATTGCTCCGTGTCCGCTTCTCTGGAGCAGCAGAAAACAACCTTTCTCCCTCCTCTATGTAACATCCTTTTATATATTTGAACATGGCTATCATATCAGCCCTTAACCTCCTGTTCTCCAGGCTAAACATGCTAAACTAAACAATAGTTTTGGTCCAAAAAACTGCACAATAATACGTATTTTATGTACTGTATTTTTCACCCTATAGGGCGCACCTAGTTTTTTTTGGGGGGGGAGGGAGAAATAAAGGGGAAAAAATATTTTCCCCCAGGCAGATATCTGCCTGAAGCCCGTGGCGCACTACTCAGCGCGCCCCAGGCTTCGGGATGCAGCCTGCTATCCGCAAGCCTAGGGAGCCCGGCGGGAACTCCCGCAGGCTCGCAAGGCTTGTGGATAGCTTCCTGAAGCTTGCATTCGCCCCACAGGACGCACACACATTTCCCCTTCATTTTTGGAGGGGAAAAAGTGCATCCTATAGGGTGAAAAATATGGTAAATGACTTAAATATGGTAAATGACGGTTTAATATGACTTAAAGAGGAAATGCATTCAAAAGCATTGTAATCTGTGTGTTTTGTGGGGAAGTGCATGTAAAATGCATCAACATCATCCTAATTTTTAAGTCCGCAAACAGGGATGGAATGAACCTATGACTGAGGACCAGTGATAGTGAAACAAAATGGATTTAGGCTAGTCTAGTTTAGGTTGGGTCTCTCTCAGTTTTTGGACTGCAACTCCCAGCATCCCTAGCTAACAGTACCAGTGGTCATGGATGATGGTAATTGTAGCCCAAAAACTGATGGAAACCCAAGTTTGGGAAACCCTGGACTTGATAGTCCTCAGGGTCCCTTCCAATTCTATGATTCTATGAAAACCAACCTCACTCTCAAAATTTCATTGTTCAAAATACAACCACAACTGAACATTGAAATACAAAATGAGTTCCGTTTGGAAAAGTTACAAGCAACTGATAATTATGATAAACATGGAAAAAACAACTCCTATAAAATATTTCTCTTTTACCATGAGTGAAACACTCATTAAGACAAGGTTTTTACTCACTCAAAATGTATGGTATAAAGATTTTTATGCAATAAAATCTACAACAGTTGAGAGTAATAATTGTCATGTCTAAAGGAGATACAGATAACACTCAAATCCAAAATGTGTTTTTTGGGGGGCTGTTACTGACATTGTTATGTAAAGTGTATGCAGGGCCTTAATTATCTTGTGAATTGCTGCTTGCCTTCTGGAGACCTTTGATATAGCTTAGACATACTGCTAGAAGCAGAGTTTCCTGCATCTGCTGTCCTTCCAACCTGACTCTCTCCTGACAACTTTCACCTCTCCCCTCAAACAACTGAGAGACAGATAATATGCTACAAAACTAACTGAGCAATACTTTGCAAATTATACAATGCATTTTTGCTGTTGTTCAAGAAGATAAATAGGTTTAGATCTGATAAGGTGGCAAGTATTGCAGATCTTTTAATTTGTCCTAGAACTTCCATTACTGCCACAAAAAAACACCCAACCATACATGGCTTCCAAGTTATCTCTAACCCACTGTTTAAATATTAAAAGGCTATATATCACACACTGCTAATTGTTTACAATTAAAAGGTGACATACTAAGACAGACATCAATGTACTGTTAGCTCTAGAGTGGCACATCACTCAATAACTAAACAGGCACACATAGCCAACATTCAAATTACATGCATTTACTGCTATCACATTATTTATGATACAGGCCAAGTAATGTCTTTGTCTATGCAAATATCAATACAGAACTAAAAGTTATCTCTCCCTTGAGAAAGAACCATGCAATGATGGAACAGAATACAATATCAAGCAACAAATTATCAGAAGGAAGCAATTTAATCTCAGGGAAGGAAACCAATATATTGAGCCAAATTTCCTCTGCTTGCCATCCACACACAAAAACCCATTTGCAAGAATTATAAGGAACAATGCACTGTAACTGGGAAAATAAATAAAAATATAAATACAGTAAGTAAATAAAAATATAAAAATACAATAAATAAAAAGCAACACTCAAAAGTCTGCAAGAGTCCACCAGAAGGTTTGAATACATGGGGAGAACCTGATAGACACACATTATGGGTAAAATCCAGAAACTCTCTGGGCTGTGCAATATCTAGGATGCATGTATGACGGGGCATCCAGAGTTTAAATGGTTGTGGTAGAAGAGATGCAAACTTTTTTTAGATAACACTTTGACCCTGTATAGTGTACTGTAAGTTACAAGGGGAATGACATATCATATAGCTTATATTCCTCCACAAATCTTCATACACAAGACTACGAAATCTGAAATATTTCAGTCATGGAGAATGATCATACAGTTTAGACATAAAGATTTCTTTTGTAAGCAAAATTTACTGGAGTGCAAATAGTCAACAGCAATATTTATTTGAATCATGCATTTCAAATATGCACACAGTTCCTGTGTTTTCTTTACAAACTTTTACAGTATTCAAGGAAATTAATGGTCTCTTACTCAAAACCAAGCAAACAGCATTGGTGCCAATTATTGAGATCTTATAAGGCTGCACCACTGAATCAAATTGAGAAAGGGATAATTTTGAGGAAGCCATCCTTATTATCAACACATATGCCCTATTCAGTGATGTTCCCATCATGAAATTAGCAATCATGTAAGAGGAAGTGGGGCTCTGTCCACTGGTCCTGTCTTTGTGTCTTCACCCCCAACCTCTCCCTCATTGTAAATGCATTGGGGGCAAGATCGCAAAGGGAAAGCCCATCAAGCACATGCAAGCTCCGTACATAAGGGTCCCAGTTGATGGGGAAAGGCTACATGTGTTAGGTGGGACAGATGCTCCCTCTGCAGAGATAGCCTCAATGTGTTGAAGTAAGGCTGCCGAGAATGTGAATGTGCAGGGGAGAGGCCAAAAGCCACAGCACGCATCAACTCTTCACACAATAGCTAATCCCATTACAGGAAAACAAATGAACAGGATACTGTTTCGTAAATATATTATTATCTACATATAACCAAATTAATTTATATTTTGTTTCTATGGTACTATTCTCTTCCCTTTTTTGACATGTTTATGTGTCTGCTTTAAATTCTGCAGCCCAGACTAGAAAGTTGTTATAAAAACCAGTAAAACATACTCCTGCTGATAAAATATTTTACGCAAACAAATTCCAGATGCTTGGCTGCTGAAGTAGATTAATGAAAAACAGGTAGCTCTAAAAGCCGTTGCTTTATAGCACAGTATCAAGGTCTACGAAACCAGTGGCAGAGCTTTTCTCAAGAAGCTCTACACCATGGCTAAATATGAATTGCTGGTTTTGCAGGTGATACCTACATCAGCTCATTAGTTCTAATAAGCGTCTGCTTCATACTTGGCTTCAAAACGCGACAGCCAACCTGAAACAAAACACATTTTAAATACTATTTTTAGAAAAGATTGAAGAGGAAATACGAGTTGATTAACACTTTTCTCCAATCTTAATGAACAGGCCAAGCAAGAAGCTTCAATGTAGAGCGAGTGAGAATGTCAAACATAGGCCTACAATAAACAACCAATTTGTTATGAAATGACTTATCTGTTTTAAAAGAAGCATTTTGATATGAAATATCAAAATTTACTCATTTTTCAAAATGAATTATTTCATCACCTGCTCCTGTGTCCAATGTGAACAAATCAGCTGCTCCTCATGACAAAGAGTTTCATGGGTTGCTTCACAACTTCCTTTCCCACTTTGAGTTTGTCATGTTCTAGTATTATGTGGCTAAACTCATTTTATATGGGTTTTTAATTGTTCTTAGCCATTGTGTCTATGTTGGTATATTTTGCTAATGTTTTTATAACTGGTTTTGCTAATTTTGGATGTAGCTGTTGTATTTTTAATGTCTCTGTAAATATGGGCAGTATACATATGCAATTATTGTTGTTCAGTTATTTATTTAACTCAAAATGCATCTATAAATCTCCCACCAGCTTCTGAATAACTGAAACTACTGCATGGCAGTTTATTTTTTAACTCATTTCCTGAATTCAATAAGGGTCAAGAGAAAGTATCACAAGAAAATAAACTTAGGACCACAACTGTACAGCTACTGTGTGGCATCCTCTCTGTAAGACAACAGAAAAATTCAAGCCATCCCTGTACTT
The DNA here is from genome assembly GCF_964106915.1 of Podarcis gaigeae. Taxonomy (NCBI): domain Eukaryota; kingdom Metazoa; phylum Chordata; class Lepidosauria; order Squamata; family Lacertidae; genus Podarcis; species Podarcis gaigeae. Next base: position 60,568,314 of record NC_139680.1, read on the forward strand.
TGAAAGTAAGCCTCCTTCTACTGGCCCCTAATGCAGAAGATGGAAAGCACTTGCCAGCACTGGGCAAGGATGGGAAAGACGTTCAGCTAGTGCAGAGGCAACCCTATCCCAATCCTTAATCATGAGTAAATGATCAGAATGGGAACATGGGAGCCTCCTTCAGGAAGTCCGCTCTCAAGTTTCCTCCACTAGCTTTAAAACCATGCTTAATGCTTTTGTAGCAGCATTAATCTTTTAAATTTGGTTACACCTCTTAGTATGTTTTAGATCTCTTCAATGCTGTTGATCTTTTTTATGCTGTACTACAGTTACACCTGTTATGATTGTTACTGTTTTCTTTTAATATAAACTGTAAGCTGTAAGTGTATTTTAACTGACTTTATATGTTCTTGTGTAGGTTGCCCTAGCAATTTTAAAGAAGAGCTGTACAAAAATATCTATAATTAATAAAATGACAAACTATTTCATTCTATATCACTAGTACTGATGCCATATATAAATGACAGAAGCCATTAACAACAACAAAAACAGATACATACCACTGGGGTATCTGGACTGGAAAATGGAGAAGCACCATAGGATCTGTTCTCTTTATCAAAGGAATCATCATTGTTCTGTGATGCAAATTTCTCTTTAAGAGCTTCTGCTATTAAAGCTGCTGGATCCCACTGTGAAGCAATTCTTTTTTTTGTTTTGGGTAGAGGTGTACCTCCTGGTGATCTGGAAAGAGAGCCAAAATGTTTGCAATCTTCAGTCAAAGATGCTGCTTCTCCTGCATAGTAAATGCATGCAGTACTACTTGCCACCCTCTTCAGTTCTGTGACCCTCCACAGATAGAAGGCTTTTTTTATTCCAGGAAGGCTTCTGACAATACAACCAGGAAAGAGAAAACTTTCATGTATTCCCTCTGCCCCCCTCAACCACCAAAGCCTTCACAAATCTGCTTCAGAGGATTGGGGGTACTCTTCAGAATAGTATGCGAAGTGTCACAAGGAGAGGTGTATCTGCGAAAGTTGTTTTCTTCCCGGTTTGACAGACAGGATCAAAGTGTTGGATCAAAGTGCTTTCTGAAAGCAAAGGGTCACTTTGAAAAGAATCAATGCATTCTCATGCAAAGTAAATTCTGGGTATCTTGCTGTACCACTTGACACTATGTGCACCTGGACTAGTATTGGGGAAGAGAATTAAAGAACTCATTGAGTCCACTGTAGATCCTTTCCCATGAGTTCAGCTGCATGTGAGAGAGCATGAAGGAGGCACTTGAACTTTTCAAATAAAACTGGTAACCAATTCTTCATCTATGTCTGGCGAGCTGACACCAAGACGCATTGAACTACATGACAAGTAGGCATCTGCACAACAGCACAATCTCGTGCAAATTTATGTGATGTGCTGATGCATTCAGGTATCAAATGCATGCATTTGCTATCAGACACCTCATTCTTGATTTCAGTTCATTTTCAGATCCAGGAAGAGACTCCTTAGGGGGAAAAGGAAGCTAACCTATTATGGCTATTATTTGAATTCAACAAATTGTAGAACATATATTTTTAGCTTTTGATTTTATTGATCTTCCTTTTCAAAATAAACTGTTTTTAATTAAAAATTAATTTTTATTGGCCATCTTGATGTGATTTTTATCATCTTTGTAAAACGCTTTGAGGTTGTACAGTCGTACCTTGGTTCTTGAATGCCTTGGTACACATACATTTTGGCTCCCGAATGCTGAAAACCTTGAAGTAAGTGTTCCGGTTTATTAACGTTTTTCAGAAGCCGAATGTCCGACGCAGCTTCCGCGTGAGGGCAGGAAGCTCCTGGAGCCAATCGGAAGCTGCGCCTTGGTTTCTGAACGTTTTGGAAGTCAAACAGACTTCCGGAATGGATTACCTTCGAGAACCAAGGTGCGACTGAATTTAGAGTTAAGTTGTATACACAGTTTGTTAAATAAAAATAAATACATGATATAGCAAAAATGATTTGTAGCAGCTATAATGAACTATCAGGAGAGGTTTCAATGCCATGTCTCTGTCACCCACTCAGCACAACAGGGAAAGGAAGGAAGGTTATGAGCACCAACTTAGATTTTCAGGGGAAATAATTTTGCTAGTTCAGTGTGAGTTCTCTGTACAATTTATGTATTCACTCATCAGTCAAGTGCATTCAAGCAGGAGTGGGTGCTGACAGCAGCTAGGCACCTGTGCATATAACACCAGTTTCAGGCACTCTTAAATAACTTCTCAGAGGGAAGATGTTGACCATATTTTATATTCATTATTTTATCTTCAAACGCATGTTCTGCTCAACATACCTCTCAACTGCTCTTAGTTTGATCTTATTTATATCCTTCAGAACATCCATCATAGTGGGAAGAGCTTCTTCCTTCTGCCAACCTGTACTATCTGTAGTATTTCTTATCTTACTTGAAGCCCGACGTTGTTTAATAAGCTCAATGGCTGAATTACAGGAATCAAAATTAGATAGCGGTACAGCTGGACATGGTGGTGCTGGTGGCGGTGGAGGAACATCAATGTGAGAACTTGGGACTGGTGTCGAAGTCACTCCTGGCTGTGGGAGAGCATTAAAGGCCATGTTTGAAGAATTCAGAATGCCTGAACCTATTAAACAATTAAAGAGGTGATATTAGGGAACTTTAATGTTGATATGACAATGACATGAAGGTCCTTTGATGCACTTTTAACACTACCTGCAAAGTCTAGCAAGAGTTGTCTTCCATGAAACAACATAAGACACCAAGGAACAAAATCATACTACCTTGAAAGGTTCTTTTAAAAAGATTATTCAACAGACGAATCATTATACTACACTAGTTCTGGCAGATTTCAGACGTGGACCAGGGAGACCTGGATTCAGATCACTGTTCAGCCATGACAACTACTGAGTGACTCTCTCTTAACCTAGGTTTCATCAGAAATATTGCATGGGTAAAATGTAATATTATAAATAGTGCCATGAATTCCATGGAGAAAGAATTGGATAAAAATATGGTAAATAAACTATACTGGACAACCTCCCACCACTAAAGTCACTCACAGTCCTTCTTTAGTTTAAGATTTCAGACATCACTATTACACCTTTTCAAGCACATTACTATAGTTATAAGGGCTAAAAGAAAATGTTTACAAATTTATTTGTTAAAGTGTTTATAATCCTCATTTCTAAAAGGCTGAATCCTGAAGAATATAGTAACATTTTCAGCTGTTATGGTACAATGGTAAAATATGGGCAATGCACAGAGCCCCAACTTTCATTTACATAATTAATGAATATTTTATAACACACAACAACCATGACTCCCCTTTTTTGTTTGAACAGTAGACCTCTATACTATTTCACAATTGCTTTTGATCTTTCCCTCAATCTGAAAAGAAGTTTACCAGGCAGAATTGCCGGGGGGGGGGGGAGGGGGAGAATTCTGTTCCCTCCTAGGAATATATAGAAATAATTGCGAGTTCTTTGGATTCAGGCAAAATTCCCAATAACTCTCCTATCTGGTGTGTTGACTAGACTTCTATTTCTAATATATGTTATTTCGTTTTCTCTTGCCTACACTACATATCTAACTTTTAAACATATGAACACTGTGTGCTGGATAATGAAATATCAAGACAGTTTTCTATATAAATGTTGCTATGAGATGGCAGTGTGACTGGACATTATGAAGATCAGAAACCATGCATGGACACATGTATCAGGAATCACCAAGACAGGCTTACATGGTTGATCATTTCCTGATTTAGGCACTACCACAATTGCTGCAATCTGTGCACGAAGATGAGCTAATTCATTCTCAAGAGCAGAAATTTTTTTGAATGCATCTTCATTCACAACAGTTAAGTTTTGCATACTTCCTTTTGTAGCAACCGGCATAACTCCTCTCCATTCATCAAATCTAGAAAATACCAATGTATAGATTTATAAGTGAACAGAGGAAACACTGAAAAAGCCAAAATTATTACTGTAAAGAGATATACAAACATATTCAATCTGACCATGACAGAACTCAACATTAGGTGTTCTGCAGCACAATTCTATATATGTCTGTGTTTTATGGGCATTTCTCTCAGGTGCAGAAGAGTGCAGTTGTACTCACATCCTGCTTGTTCACTTCTCATAAGCAGCTGGTTGGCCACTGAAAGAACTGGATGTTGGACCAGGTGGGCCACTGACCTGATTCAGCAGGTTCATCTTATATTCTTATGCACAATCAGAAGTCTACTTGTACAAAGTGCTTCTATTACATATTGGGCAATCTTCTTCTCTCAATAAAACCCTCCATGCCACTGTTCTTTGGGGAGGGGGCGTGTCTCCTGACATTTAAGAGAGGCATTTCTCGGTGGGTGGGCAGAAGGAAAGGGAATGAGAAAGCCACCATCCTCATCTTCCCTCACTCTCCATTCTCAGGATACAACCCATTACTGAGAAATATAAATGTGACTGCAAAAGCTTGGATGATGTTCTTGTAAAAAATCAAATGCTGATTGTTATTGTCTCTCAAGTAAGGAAAGCAGTAGCTAAGAATCACTGAGACAATTCCATTATAAAACAAACATTTATTCTAAAGACATGTCAGTTTTACTTACCTAAATCTAGCGTATGGTTCTCTTTCATTTTCTGCCATCCACAAAACATCAGCAAGAGATGGTGTAACAGAGCTACTAGAAATACTTTGCTCAGATGTCAAAGAATTCAAACTCTGGATTACCTAAGGCAGCAGGGAAGAAATATTATTAAAAGTCTATAAATGTATATCAGTATACATTTATATATACTGTATATATACAAAATAAAAATATCAAGCATCCACTAGTTCTAGTATTTTAATGAATTATTTCTCTCTTTAGTGAGTGGTGCAGGAGAACCATGTTGTTGTCCTGTCCGATATCCTATCAGCTATTTGCCAAGCAGAATAACCTTTTGAGAGCAAGAACAGACAAATCAGCCACCAATTAAGCCACTGCGGGTTGCCTGCCTTTGTGTGTCAATATGTGATGCGCAAAGGCTCACTGCATGGATCAAACCGCAAGGGCAAATAGAAGTGAGACATGGTGAGTATCACCTGATCTGCATGGCAAGCCACTGTACACAAATGGCAAGAAGCAGCCTCCAACATGACAACTCTTTATTGCCCTCTTTGGTAGCAATGCCATGCTTCCAACCACTTTTTTACTCCTTGTCTTTATCTTTGAAAATTCTAATCATTCATTTAAGATGAGGTAAACTAGAACTGTCAACAGCAGGGTTATACATATTGTTTCAATAGGTTTGGAGGCACTACCACCATAACTCTTCTGAAAAGCCAACACTTAGGTGGGAGAGAGCACAATTCTCTCAATTTGTTTTTCAGGAGCACAGTTACAGCACCATCTTTTAGCTGAATTGCAATGGCTAGTAGATAGTATTCAGTACTCCCCCCCCCAAGTACTACAGCATAGATGATCTCATTGTCTCCAAAATAATTTGGCTCTGGACTCTCAAATACTTCTTTTTCATATTCATAACATAGAAATATTTAGGATTTCCCCTTCCCTTTATCCATTTTCCTCCTTAATTCTCAGTGCTGGATAATAATCATTTCTACCATAACTCAAAATACATTTCTATTACCAATTTCCAAATCCTAAACAGCACAATTCCAGTAGAATTCATTTAGGGATGCCTGCTGTTTGTTCCCTACATTATTGTATGCCACACAGAACATGATTTTAAATAATGTATTAAAATTGTATTAATCTTACACTTTGCAATAACCCCTATACCTGAAACTGAGGCCTTGGACAAGGAGTTAAAGAAAGATATTTCCCCAGTCTGCGAACGAAACTTCGGGTAGATCCATACTTTTTTCTTTCCCATGCCCAGGACACCTAAGAATCAAGCAATCCTCTTCAAGTTAAATGAGAATATTTTTAAAACAGCTGTCAACCAATAAAATAACCTTTGTTGCTTTGTCATCTATATTTTAGCCAATAAAATGTATGCGCACATTACCGAAACCTTAAGATAGATGCGTTTTGCAGGAATTAAAAAAGTGTAGGCTGGTTTTCAGCTTAGTAGCAGATGCAAACACTTACTGTTTGGGCAAATAAAGGTGACTGTTACTGTGCAGGATTTTAAGGTAAACACGAATCATCAATTTTAATCATACATTTAGGGGGGGAAAGGGGGGGTTTCCCCAGGAATGCTTCAGATGGAAACTGTTTTCATAAATTGATTGACGTCTGATTCAGCATGTTTATTTTACCTGATACATTAATTTATGTGTTGTATCTCTCAAAAGGCCATGGTTGGATGGTTGCGTGGGAGCCTGTTGAAGCTAAATTATTTAAAGACAGAGGTCTTCTGGTTGGGTCGAGATGACATGGGGTTGGGGGTTAAACTCCCATCCCTTGCGGGGGCGCAATTAATGCCAGACCTTCTGTCAAGAGTCTGGGTGTAACCCTTGACGCCTCCATCTCTATGGAGGCGCAGGTTACAGATACAGCAAAGGCAGCATTTTTCCATCTCCGCCATGTTAAGCAGTTGGTTCCTTATCTTTCTCGCCCTGATCTAGACACTGTGATCCATGCTTGATTACCTCCAGGCTTGATTACTGTAATTTGCTCCTCCGGGGCTGCCCATGAAGCTGACCCAGAAACTCCAGCGGGTGCAGAATGCCACGGCAAGACTACGTACGGGGTCTTCGCCGTGCGACCACATCCAACGAGTGCTATATCAGCTGCACTGGCTCCCGGTGGAGTACAGAGTCAGGTTTAAGGTGCTGGTTCTAACCTTTAAGGCCCTATACGACTTGGGACCCTCGTACCTATGGGACCGTCTCTCCTGGTATGCCCCACGGAGGACCTTACGGTCTGCAAGTAATAACATCTTGGATGTCCCGGGCCTCAAGGAGGTTAGACTGGCCTCGACCAGAGCCAGGGCCTTTTTGGCCCTGGCCCCAGTCTGGTGGAATGCTCTGTCACAAGAGACTAGGGCCCTACGGGACTTGACATCTTTCCGCAGGGCCTGCAAGACAGAGCGGTTCCACCAGGCCTTTAGCCAAGGCACAGTCTGACCCCCTCCTTTGGAAATCGTCACAGAACTCTAGCCCAATGGTTGCCATTAATTTGTTTTCAACTGATTTTATATTGAAATGATTTTATAATGTTGTGTTATTTTACTGTTGTTAGCCTCTCTGAGCCTGGCTTCGGCTGGGGAGGGCGAGATATAAATAAAATTTTATTATTATTATTATTATTATTATTACGACGCATTGAACTGAGCAATAGACCCGTATAGGATGGCACTGTAAGATCGCCTCTTGCATTGCCTCTTGCATTTTTGGCCCTGGCCCCAGTCTGGTGGAACGCTCTGTCACAAGAGACTAGGGCCCTACGGGACTTGACATCTTTCCGCAGGGCCTGCAAGATGGAGCTGTTCCGCCAGGCCTTTGGTTGGGGCTCAGTCTGACCCCTCTCCTTTTACAAGTCCCTGCATATAAGTGGCCTCTCTAACTCTTCTCACCGGCTCATACAAATAGCTGAGCATGGTGAGTACTTAAAGTTCCCAACCCCTATAGTCATAGTTATAATTTGTGGGTAGCCATCTGATCTTATTTTGATTTAAATCCGATTTTAAGCTGTATTTCAGTCGATGGTTGAATTTTATGTCTTAATGTACAGTGGTGTCCCGCAAGACGAACGCCTCGCAAGACGGAAAACCCGCTAGACGAAAGGGTTTTCCATTTTGGAGGCGCTTCGCAAAACAAATTTCTTTAGGGGCTTGCTTCGCAAGACGAAAATGTCTTGCGAGTTCCTGCGGGTTTTTTCCCCTTCCCCCCCTTTTCCTAAGCCGCTTAACAGCTGATCGCTAAAAGCCGCTAATCTGCTAAGCTGTCAATGGGCTTGCTTCGCAAGACAAAAAAACCACTATACGAAGAGCCTCACGGAACGGATTAATTTCGTCTTGCGAGGCATCACTGTATTATATATTTTGATGTTAGCCACCCTGAGCCCGGTTCTGGCTGGGGAGGGCAGGATATAAATAATTTTTTATTTTTATTATTTCAGTAGTCAAAAAGTACTTGACGTGAAATAATGGGGTTGGGGGTGGAGAGATTCAATAAACCACACTGACAGTGCAATCCTGTGAATGTCTACTCAAAGGGAGGTTGTACCAAGTTCAAGGGGGTTTCCCAGGTAAGTATCACCTAGACTATTGAAATGCACTCTATCTATTATCTATTCTATTAGAGTGCATTTCAATAGTCTGGGTGTTACTTACCTGGGAAACCCCCTTGAATTATTTTAATAAATAATAATAATAATAATAATAATGAAATGCACTCTACACTGGGGATCCCTTAAAGACATCCAGAGATGTCTTTTAACCAGCTAGTGGTAAATTCTGCCACTGGAGTATTGATAGGCGCATCTGCACCATTTTTACACCTATTTCTGCATGATCTGTATTGGCTGCCTATATGTTAGCAGGCACAGTTAAGATGCTAGTGTTGACTTTTAAAGCTTCAAATGACCTGCAACCCTGTTATACTTCTTCCCATACCAACCGGCTACCGGGATGGAGGATACGAACTTGTCTGTTGTGGCGTAGCACCCTGAGTGTAGAATTCTCTTCTCCTGAAGGCACAGATGGCAACATCCTTGCTGGGAGTCAACAGTCAAATTAAAATACACTTGTTTTTATGGGCCTTTGTATTTACTCTGCACCAACATGTTTGACTGATTATTGTTTTTATTAGCAATTTAAGTTTATTACTGTTTTGTGTTATATGAGGCTGTGTTACATTATGTGGGAAACCACCCTGTGTTAACCGTGTGTGATGAAGGACAGTCTTGAAATTTCATTAACAAAAATAAATAGCACATGAAGTTATTAAAAGGTACAGTGTAGAACTGTAGAAGTTACAAAAAGATAACTGCTTGTGAAAAAGCATATATTTGCTAAATTTTATTACATAATCTGTCCTGTGTTGCATATACTGCAACTTATTTTCATTGCTTATATTTTATTTTAAACATTTTTATGTATGCCACCAATAACTTTGGTTACAGGATGGCATAGAAATATCATTAATCATCATCATGTATGGAAGACTCCCAAGATAGAAAAGAAAGAAAGAAAGAAAGAAAGAAAGAAGTGAAGAGAAAGGACACACTGGAGAACATTTCTGATAGTGCAGAAATGTGAAGCTAGTCATGAAGTAAAATTGCTATGGAAGAAGCCAACACCTACACACTTCATAAGCACTATTAAGGAAAAAAGAAAAATGTTGATGATCTTACTGCATAGCTTCTTGAGATGGCACATAACTGTTGGAAGTGTGCTCCTGAAGAGGTGTTTGAAGGAAGATGGGATGCAATCATATGAGCAAAGGCATTAAGACAAACTTCACACCTCTGTATAAGCTGTAAAAAGAAAAATGTCATAAAAAGGCAATCTATGCAAATCCAAGAATCTATAATCAACCCAAACATTCTAGATTCTCAGTCAGCAGGGTAGGGAAGCAAACAGAAAAGAGCTAACTCTTCTTCAGAAAGAAGGCAGGATCAGGAGGGGAAAACTTCATGCCATCCCTGGGAAGGAGGAACCTTCCAGCTCTACCTTCTAGAGAAAAGCATGGTAGCTCTAGTCATGGTGGCTGTGCTCTGCCTTCACAATCCGAGACTTTATTCTACTGAATACCCCTCTGCTATTTGGTGCACTACCCTCCTGATTGAGAACAGAAAATTGGACTCGCTTTGTTCTTCAGGTCAGCAGGGAGTGGAACAGAGAGGCAAACTCACATTATATAGATCAATCAGATTATAGAGGGTGGTTTATGCCTCTCTTCCGTGATATTTATCATAGTCCTTTTTTTGTTAAGGCCATTGTTGGACTCCTAATTCTTGTCCTTTATGATGTTCTTCTTTACTACTATGTTATTGGTGATAAATGCAGTTCTAAGCACTTTCAGTGCTGAAATCAAGTCTGAAACTGCAAGACTCCTCCTCTCCAGGAAGGATATACAAGTTTCTCAATCATTCAGCCGTCTTCCTGCTCTACTCCTCCACACTCACCAGAAGAACCCTAGACGCTGATGGTAAGCATACAGAATGGAGTCATGGAACACTGTGAAAACTGTATAGCTCTAACTCTGTTTTAATACAAAACTTCCATAAAACATCCCCACTCCTGAGCTTGTCAATAATATTTGCTTACCAATTCTGGTGGCACACCATAATATTCCAGCAGTTGTCTTAAGAGATTCAGTACAAGAGACATAGTACAAAGCACTTGAATTAACTCAAGTGCCAGTTAAAAATTACTGTTGCACATGCCAGAGGGGCTCAGCAAATATTTGCTACAGCTGCAAAGAGAAGAGTTTATTTCATAATTAGGGTAAAACTACAAACTCAGTTTACTTATACATCCACATGAAATAGTTATAAATGCAATGTAAAAGCACAATTAGTTAAAAGAGTAATAAGGAAGGAGTATTATAAATTATTAGAAATAATAATTGAATCATTGAATTGTAGAGTACTTTCCCCAAACTCAAGCTCGATCCATAGCATGTGTTTGCAGGAGCAGTATTAATATTCAAAAGGGACACACCTCTCACACACAACTAAAAAACATTGCCACACCTTTACAGCCAAGAGAATGAACCACAATTTCTCAAAAAAAACACACACACCCCGCCCCTTAACTCAAGAGGCAACTGATGTTTAACACAGCCACCATTTCACCAACACCTCAAACTGAGAATTGTAGAGTTGGAAGGGACTCCCAGGGTCGTCTAGTCCAACCCTCTGCAACGCAGCAACCTCAACCCGCGCTCCCCGATCCAATCCGAAACCAACCTGGACCCGGTTCAGCTTTGCAAACGTGCGAGCAGTTTTATTTCCGCGCCATTCGGAGGGTCACGTTTCTACGGAAGAAAGGGAAAGGGACGGTCGTGCGTTTAGAGGCGGAAGGAAACGACTTTTTGTAAACAGAGACCTGGAAATATGATTAAACCGTGATATAAAAATACTGAAAACAAAGGAAGTATTAGCTGAATGAGAAAGTGTTACCAGGACAAACTCTGCAGCTTTTGCAGAGACCTCAACAATGTGACAGGAAGAAGGGAGAGCGGGCGAGAGGTCTCAGGCAGAGGAATCTCTTTTCCTCGCTCGTTAATTGCAGCTGCTGAGGGATCAGGAAGGGGAGTTCGGTGAGGGGGCTGTTGGTGGCGGGTTGCTCTCTCTCTCTTTTTTTTTTTTGCATCCCCTCGTTTCTCTCTCGACAGGCCCGCTTCCTATCGGCCGGGAAGGGAGCTACCCACAACTCGCGTGGAGAGAGCCAACCCCGCCGCAACGGTCCTCCTTCAGCCGTTGAGGGGCTGCTTTCATACGACTTTCCCAAACCGTCAGCTAAAGCAGGGCGCAGAACGAAGCCCGCCCCGCAGCACGAGCGCACCGCGCGGAGACCGAAGCAGCTGCCGGAGGGGAAACTCACCCGCCACCGAGAGATTTCTCTCTCACAGACACGCGCGCACGGACGCCGAAGCGAGAGATGAGCGGAAAGACGCTGAGTGCGAAGACAAGGACTCAGCGCAATCAAACCTTGGCATTCCCTCTCTTGATTGGACGAGCGGGAAGAGGCGTGGCATCGATCTGCAGCCAATCCCACAGCGCTAAGGCGACGTTTCTGGAAAGGGTGTGGTTTGCCGCGGCGCGGAGCCCAACCGTAGGAGAGACGCTTTCTGACCGCGGGGGCTGATGGGAAGCGGCAGCGAGCTCTAGTCGGTCGGCGGCAGGATCGCTGAGGTGCTGTTGCGTCCGCTGTGTGCACAGAGGCAGTGTCTCATATATGTTAAACATACGTCAGCGAGGGGTTGTGGTTTTAGTTGCGCTTCTAGCTGCTTTTATGGGAGACAGCACACAAGACAAAAGCTATAATCACCTAATATCTCATCAAGTACCCATTGAAGCTAATGAAAACTTAACCGTTGCTATCCCTACCATTATTATATTTATAGCCCGCCTTTCCCTTTGACAGCGACTTAGGGCGGCTTAGGTGAGCCAATTTCCAAAAAAACTGCCATAGCCGCCCCTCAGCCATTCCTCCAGAGGTCCACTAGCTTATTGGAGAACGAAGTTGTGTGCCACGAATCTTTTTTTGTGCACCGCCCTAAGCGAACAGGGGTTTCAAAGCTCCACACGGGTGCATTGGAGGATGATGTGCCATTACCAGGGCTGAAGATTCAAGTTCCGCTTCTATACATGGAATGGGGGAAGCCGTCCTTTGCTCAGGAAGCAGAATGTTTAGGACCTGCCTTGATAACCACCACTCTGCAGATGAAGTCTCAAAACTGCTAAACCCTAGGGAATAGTGTATACTACAAATCAATTGTTTCCTGATGGCTATGCAAATATCTAAAACAGTGCAATTCTACACATGCTAATGAACAGTATTACTAGATTTCACCTTCCTAAATTTGATTTTGGGACGCGGGTGGTGCTGTGGGTTAAACCAGAGCCTAGGGCTTGCTGAACAGAAGGTCGTTGGTTCGAATCCCCGCAATGGGGTGAGCTCCCATTGCTCGGTCCCTGCTCCTGCCAACCTAGCAGTTCGAAAGCTCGTCAAAGTGCAAGTAGATAAATAGGTACCGCTCTGGCGGGAAGGTAAATGGCGTTTCCGTGCGCTGCTCTGGTTCTCCAGAAGCGGCTTTGTCATGCTGGCCACATGACCTGGAAGCTGTATCCCGGAAGCTCCCTCGGTCAATACAGCGAGATGAGTGCCGCAACCCCAAAGTCGGTCACAACTGGACCTAATGATCAGGGGTCCTTTTACCTTAAATCTGATTTAATTTTTGTGCAAAGGAAAATTCCAGGTTTCAACTTGCTTTAATTTCAAATTTAGTCTTGATTATTGCTATAAATCCCCTTCCCAGAGTATGAGCCTGCTTAAAGTGTATGAGCTCCCACCACTAAACACTGTTGGTTGTTGTAAAGATGCCAGGTGTGCTTTCACTCCCAAGTTGCAGCCTTTATCTCTGCTTGCAACATGTACTGTTAACAAATAGATACAGTGGTACTTCTGGTTACGTACTTAATTCGTTCCGGAGGTCCGTTCTTAACCTGAAACTGTTCTTAACCTGAAGCACCACTTTAGCTAATGGGGCCTCCCGCTGCTGCTGCTGCGCCGCCACCACGTGATTTCTGTTCTCATCCTGAAGCAAAGTTCTTAACCCGAGGTACTATTTCTGGGTTAGCAGAGTCTGTAACCTGAAGCGTATGTAACCCGAGGTACCACTGTACAATATTGTCTCAAGAAAGCGATGCCTTTAGGTTTACCTTGGTGCTTAACCACTACTGGCACTGTGATTGTTCCATAGTCCAAGAAACAAACTTCTCATCTGGTTCAGAAAAATCTTGTTTCCAAATTGAGATTGTGTCTGTGGTCACTCCGATCTGTCACATCTTGAATCTATGGCCAGTTGCAGCTTCCTAGAGCATGTCTCTGTGTAACTCTCTCATCAGGAAACACAGCAGTTTCAGTCATGGAAACACTGAATTGGTCCTGCATGTCAAAACACATACCTTATTTCACTTGTCTGACAGGGCCTTCCTTGTTTGCTACTTTGCTCAGTCAAAGTGGTTTGGAAGTCTGTATCACCACATCCATGCTTTTAACCCTTGTTCATTGTAATATATTTGGTTCTTAAATTTAAGCCAAAACAGAAGCTAAAGAATGCTATTCCAGGCCTTGCTGCTCACTGCATTTGCTCTTTGGTTCCCCCAATGCTCAAATTATGTGCCATGGCTCATTCTTCTTGCCATTTCTGAACTAGTGCTGCACGTGCCTGACTACTTGGGATTTTCACCAATATGTAGGATGATCCTGATGATTTTGTTACTTTTACCCTGATCTTCCCAGTTTTGATATAAATATATCTAATACACTACAAACTTTCCATCTCCTGCCACATTATAAAACTAACCAACACATTTATGTCCAAGTCATTTATTTTCATTTATCAGTTCTTCCTGGAACAGTACAAGTGGTATCACCAACACATTTTTTAAGGTGGCTGGGTTTGAATAAAGAAATAGAGCAGAAGTGTGTCTGGTGTATGAGAAGGTAGATGGAGGTGGTCAGTTCTGTTTGTTGTTGTTTAGTCGTGTCCGACTCTTCGTTACCCCATGGACCAGAGCACGCCAGGCACTCCTGTCTTCCACTGCTTTTATATCATATGTCTGTCAGTATGTTCAGTATACCAGAACTAAGCTTGTTGCAAACCAGTCAGTGCCAATGCTCTTGGAAGTGACTTTGTGAATTTCTCAAGGAAGAAACATCAATGGCAAAATTATTTTGGTTATCCTTTTCAAACCCCACAAAACCCCAGGACTTGACAGGACCATAGTATACAGGTAAACATAACTCACTTTGAGCACATCTTTAGCAATCTGAATTAATGGGGAAATGACATAAGCAAGAGCTATGGAGGACCAACAGATAGATTTATTTTGCAGTTGTTATATTAATCATCACTAGGCTTGCCTCTAGGACTGAGTTGTTTATTTTAATGCCTAAGAATACCATTCTACCATCAGACTTTGATGCCTTTTATTATCAGAAGGGGTCACATCTGACTGTACTTCCTGAAAATAGAAGATGTCAGGGAATTCAATAAATGTGACAATGTCATAATACCTTTACCTTACTAGATTTTAAAATAAAGGGCACACCTGCCCTCAAGTTGCAGCTCAATCAAATGGGTGGGTTTTGGTGCATGAACTTGTCCACCTGAAATGAGCTGGCCAATTTTCCCACTACTTCACAGAACCTCCCCCCTTTTGTAGATATTGAATTGTATCTGATTAAGTAATGCTCAGTGTAGAACCACTGAAATCAATGGACTACTTTAGTAATAGTCCAATAGGACATATAAATGAAAGTACGTCTTCTCATAGTGTATAGTTACAGTAAACTATGGAACTTGCTGTGATGGCCACCAACTTGGATGGCTTAAAAAGAGGATTAGACAAATTAATGGAGGAGTAAGCTACTGGTGGCTTCAAACCCTGATGGTTATGTTCTGCCTTCACTACTGGAGGCACTAATGCTTCTGAATACAAGTTGCAGGAAACCCCAGGAGGGGAGAGTGCTCTTGTTCTTGAATTCTGCTTGTGGGTCTCCCACAGACATCCAGTTGGCCACTGTGAAAAGGATGCTGGGCTAGATGGTGATCCAGCAGACTCTTTTTATGTTCTCATGTTAGTAACTAAGTTAAGCCCACTGATTTCAATGGGTCTGCTCATATGATTTAGTCAGAGACAATCCATTGCTCCCAATGTTGCAAATCTATGCTACTGTTGTAAATCATAGAACTGGTCGAAGGGACCCTGAGGGTCATTCTAGCCTAAAGCATCCATGACAGATGGCCATCCAATCTCTGCTTAAAAACTTCCAATGAAGGAGGGTCCACCACGTTCTGAGGGAGTTCGTTCCTCTTTCAAACAATTCTTACTGTAAAAAAGTTATTCCTAATGTTTAGTTGTAAACTCTGTTCTTGTAACCTTGTTTAAAATAGGCACTGTGCTTCCACCCAAGGGCTTATAAAAATAAAATCCTGTGTGATCTGTGACTAGATTAAGAAAGCATAAATCTCCCTTTTAGATCCAAACTACAGTTTTATAAAGGAGATGCATGGTCGTACATTACAAAAGCCTAGAATTTATTTTGTGAAAACAAGTAATTTGGACACCTATATCTAGACTTCTTGGTTACTTAACCTAACAAGGTAAGAATAAATTAGGCTGCATCCATAATACCCATCTGCTTGTGCTACAGAGCTTCCAATTTCACCCCCCGAGCTCCCAAAAATTGCTCCATTGGGTTCCCCAACTCTCTGGAACAGATTTGGGGGCCTGAAGGGAGAACAGGAAAGAGAAGCTCTGTTGTGATGTCATAATGTAGACCATAATCTTCATATCACAGTTTACCTTACAAAAAATTGATTTTTTTTTACTACTGAATACAGTACTTTGCACATTACCATTAAGATACTGAGCAGGTGTGCTCAACGGTACACCTCAATGCTTTGCATTTATAGATGCCATTCAGTCTAAACCTGGCAGCAGCAGTCAGAGTACAAGTACCAACAGTGTGACTTTCAGAACTTAGCAATTACTGAAATATGATTTCAAGCAGTAGAATTTACTGGACAAAACACTGGTCTTCAGCTTTTAAATGGACACATGAATTCAAGTTTGGCTTAAATTACTCTTTCAATATGTGGTTTTTAAATGTAAAATAGAATGTCAGACTTTCCTCCAAGAATCCTTATAGCTTAGACTTAAACATACAGCTTTAATAATGTTTCTATGACATGTGTTGGACCTGCAAATGAAAGTCTCATGTCATTTTAGAATTTTCACATCTTTATTCCACTGAAGACTGAAAACATGAAGATATCCAAATGGTCAAGTTATTTATCTGAAGAAAACCCACGGAAAATACTATTTTACAAACTGGGGAAAAGATTGATACATTTGGTAGCTGGATCAATATTGCCATGAGTTTTCTGGCCGACACTTTCACGAGATGTCAGTGAGTCTTCCTCTAATGTTCCTGCAGTAATAATGTCATTTCGTTATACACACTGCTTAAATGTTATAAATGGATAGCATCTAGTGCTTTACATAAGACTATGTTTATTATGCATGTAAACTCTGGGGGAAAAAACACTGAAACATGCTTGTGTTAAAGGTAACTTTTTCACTACAATTTACCTCTTTCTGTCGTACGCCTAAAGGTTTGGAATGTAGGACAAGTCTTCTTGTAAGAAAAGTATGCAGAAGGTCAAGCTACTTTTAGTGCTGTTGCACAAACAGTTGAGGCATTTCCCCATTAGCAGTAAGGGTATGTGGACGGAGAAACGTAGCACCTGTTAAGCTACAGCTCTACTTGTCAGATCTAGATCAGTTCAGAAGAGAACTCCCATCGTGTTCTAGAAATGTGAATGTATGAGAGAATTAATAAGATCCCAACACTGACTTGCATAATGTCCTATTTGCACTCATTTTTCAGAAAATGGGATACAAAAGATAGCAAAGTACTCAGGTTCTCAAACGTGATCAATAGCAAGCTTTGCGAAAACAGATTACAAATCCTTAATCTTGCAGTGCTGTTCAAATGTTGAGACATTTGGTGGCTGCATTAAACAAATTATTAGTATCCCACCCCAAATCAGTCAAAGTAATATTATGCTGCAATTTAAACATAAGCCACACAAATAAAAAGTTCAGGAAATTACTAACTCCATCATAGAATTGATCTTTAGTACTGATTTATTTTAAAACGCTGCCTCAAGATTTAGATGTGCAGACCTAAGTTTTACTTTAGAATAAACACAGCTGTGAAGGGGCAATGAAATACAACTTTCAGGGTTTTCACCATATATTCTGGACAAAGCAAAGTTACACTGCTTATAACAATCAGTAAACATTTTAAAAAGTTGCTCATGACAAATAGTATTGTACTTTTTCTACTTGCTTTTGTATAATCATCAACAGTTACTATTTAGTGAGATTGCAAAAGAACAAAAAACAAAAACTAAACTAAACTACTCTCCAACAATAAAATTTAAGTAAAATGCTTACATTCATTTGAAGACAAGTCATATTATAATGCTGTGTAGATAGCACATAGATGTTTTCAGCTGTAGTTCATCTTCAAATTTACTATTCCTGTGCCAAAAGAGATGAAAATGTTTGCACTATTTACACTTTGGGTTTTTAAGCCATTTAAAATTAGAATTAGAATTCATAGAGCAATAAAGGAGTTCATAAACCAGAACTACTTACTTTTTCTTCTTTACGTCTCTCCTTGTCTTCATTTTCCATTGTTTCTTCTTCATCTTCCACAAGCCCATCCCCTTGGTATTTGTCATGTGTCCACTTTGGACTGCTACCTGATTTTTTGAAGTTGAATCTTCCTCTGCTACGCTGGAAAGTGCCACGACCTCTTCCTCTTTTAGCCCAGTAATCTACACCATCATCTCTGTCATCATGCTAGAGTAAAACATGGATTAACAATGGAAAATTAAGCATCTAACACACTTTATTTCGAAAAGTTTAAACCGCCTGCTTCACATCTCTAAAAACTGTAGCTGAGTCATTTGTTCTTGATGTTCTGAAGCATACAGACATACAAAATTGCCCAATATCAAGTTAGAATATTGGGTCCATCAAACTCAGCATTGTCCATTTGGACTGGAAAGCTTGTGCAAAACTATGTCTTGGGTAGAGGCATCTCCCAGAGCTGCTACCAAAGATGCCTTAATTGGAGATGCCAGTGATTAAATTTAGTGTGTTAGATATACAAAGCATATGCTGTACCACTGATCTAAGGGCGCTCATTGATTTGAAGGGACACAGAACAGATTATTCATAGTTTTAGGTGCAACAAAATATCTTAAGTCATTTGCACAGGCATCTAAACTTCTGCTTGTCTGATTCAATATAAATTGTCTATGTTTTAATTATCTATACCACACTCTCGGGTTTACCAGTACTAATTGATGGAATGCAAAAATGTATGGGAAGAAACAGTAAATAATGGGTTAATATACATATTTTCTGAAAAGTCACATGGCAGATTTGCTACATCAAAAAAATCAAAGAAAACTAACCATGCCTACCATATCATTCTCTCAATTTCCAATGCTGAGGAATGAGTGTGGTTGCAACTATAACTTATATAGTTAAAACTTAGAGGAACTCCCAAGATTTGCAGAAGTACAAAAAAACAGAATAAAGTTGAGGATTCCCAAAACAGTCCAATTAGTGCTAGGTATGTACAATGCCTACAAAATGTTGGCTGGCTGCTGGAGGAGAGGGAAAGGGGAACAAGCACTGTTAACATTTTGTTGCAGATCACACTTACTTTATATTTTTTGATTTTCATCTATAAAAATCTGCCAAGTGAGCAATCAGAAAGATTTTACACAGAAATGCAAGTTCCCAATATTGACATAGTGTAGACCATGAAACAGAACACAGGATAGACAAGGCTATTCAGATATAGCCTTGACTTTCTTCCCAATGCAAATAGGCTAAAAACAAGTTAAGGAATTGCAAAGCCCAAATCACTTTGGATAGAAGACAGGACTTCGGTGGCTTCCTTGAATGGATGCTTTTACTTTCCCTCCAATAAATGGAAATGCTATACTCTGGGGGCAACCCTTTTGTGAGATAAACTTGCCCATTACCTGACACTGGATGACCAGGCTAACACTGATAGGGAAGGCATAAACAACTCTCTTTTGCCTCATAAAAGCAGCACAAGGTTATGGTGCAGGTAAAGTTTGTTGTAAACATCCCCCCCCCAAAAAAAAAACCCGGGTCTAAGGGGCATCAGGAGAATACAATGCAAAAATTTGTTGTTTTTTTTCCTAGTCATATATTGACCAAAGGCTTTGGGTCAGGGAAGCATTTATAACTTCCTCAGGGCCTAAAAGGTACTTGGGGGTGGCGGTTGGGGTGAACAGGAGGGGCAAGATTTTAATTTTTATTCAACTGAAACCAGTGGTGCAATTATTATTGGTTTCTCTCACAGCTCTTATGCAAGCCAAACACCTTACAGTTGCAGGTATTACAACTGTGAAATCTACTATTGAATAAGGTATTTACAACTTTGTATTGCAGGAGTAAGTCAGGCACCCCCAAACTCGGCCCAGTCTGGAGGGCCGAGTTTGGGGACGCCTGTTGTAAGTGCTAGACTTTCTCTCCTTTTCTCTTCACAACTGAAAAGCAAGAGGTTGTGCAAAAAGACCTGTCTTCTACAGCTAGTCATTTCTTATCAGTCTACATAGATGGATATAAAAGCAAGTATGAGCTCTAATGCTCCCTCTATAGGACTCTTAAGATTCTTCAAATGATAGAAGATGCTTTAGATATTGCCTACATAAATTTGCTTATAAGACAAGCTTTGAGAAAAGATGCATGCATAATAGTATGGCACCCACCAAGAAGTATTTCTTGCTTTTTGGGGTATATTCAGGATCCCATTCCTCCTCCTTCGGTCTCTTTTGAAAAGTAGTGTTTGAGTTGCTGGGACCAGTATTTGTTCCAGCAAACACGCCTCTGGCTCTTCCTCTGCCCCTAATTCGAAACTGATTAACCAAAGCATTTATGCATTTAATTTGTTTACACAAAGCAAATGATAAATTCCTAATGCATGAACTAATATGCTTTGTTATCATTCATCAGATAATACCACACACAAATGAAGTGGCTTATGGATCAATCTACAGAATTTAACAGCCACTTTAAGGTAATGGCATTCTAGCTAGCAGAAGAGCTTTTACATATTCTTTTAAAAAGGGGCGTATCCAAGATAACACTTTGAAAAAGTAGTATATGATAGTGAGAAATTTATAATGTCTAGTAGTCCACAGAAAACACAAAATTCAGCAATTTTTGCTGATGCTTCTAGTTCTCCAAAGAAGCAGCTTAAAAGCCTAGCTTCGAAGGATGGAGAAATTAAACACATGTGTTTGGGAGTTACTGTTCTCTTACTGCACATTGCAATGAACAATCAAAGTCTGGTAGTCTAGAATATTCAACATAAAAAGCAAGAAAGGAGAAAAAGTAAGAGACATGGAAAGAGCCTAGATTTTTTAAAATGCATTTTAACTGAAATAGCACAATAGAGATGTAATAGGAAAAATACTTTCAAGTAACTTAAAAGAAGCAGCATTAAAAAACCAGTCTTGACCTGTTTCTAGTTGCTGACATGGCAAGACCCACAGTTCTGTCCAAGTCATAGCTGCCTTTCAATGTTTCATACACTATCCTATATAGAAGGCTCATTTATAACAGGAACTATACGGCACAATATTACTTACACCAAAAACATTAAATGATTATAACTAAGGTATAAACCACATTAAGTAACTAATTTGAAGATCTTGGAAAATGGACTTTGGTAACATTTCTGAAAAGATAAAAAGATTGTGGTGTAGTGTTGAGGCAGATGTGGAGGAGCAACTGCTATAAGGAAGAAAAGAATAGGTTGCCTGAAGCTTAGGTTCTTAAAATTACATACTTACATTTATATTAAGTATGTAAATTCTAAATCTAATATATAACATGGGGATACAGAATTTGCATACAGGATTGCATGCTTTGGCAAGTGCATTGTATTGCCCTTTAAGTCCACTCACATCATGTGAAGAAAACAAACCAAATTACTGAGCGCACATTAAGAGTCTGCTGAAAGACCAGCAACTTCTAGCTCTTCTTTCCCAAATCTTTCAATTCCAGCTGGCCATTACAAGAAGCTCAAGTGCATGAGCTTGTTTCCTCACCCCCCTTCAAACCCCTTTTGCTTCCTTGTGTCTCTCTTTTGATCTAAAGCCCAAGGGCAAGGACTACCTTTTTGATGATTTTTGTAAGTCACACCAGAGCCTTTTTTGGGGGGTTTTTTTTGCATGAAGAGCAGAATAAAAATACTTTAAAGAAATAAAAGAAAGCACCACTAAATCATCTCTCTCTAATATACTTATTTGCCACCAAGTAATAGTGTTTCTTAAAATTTAAAACTGGATACACCCTCAGTAATAATAACCAGTCCCAATTCCATCTTCCCATTTAAACTACTAAGCTGTTAAAATGTTGCTTTATATTTCACAGCATACATGTCATTCCATAACAAGAATGTTATATATCCCCTTTTTGTTGATTATATTCTTGTCTAACTTCTTAGGTCAGTTTTTACAAATATTGGTTGCTCACAGTCCAATTGAACATAACAATTTCTTGTAATTCTTTAAAGTATTTTGCCCTAGTTTAGGTACCCTTGACAAACTGTAATATTTTACTATTAAGAATTTAGCTATCCTACTCTATTCTGAAACAATGAAACCATAAGCACAGCAAAGAAGAGAGCCAACAACAAGCCAACTCTGGATTATTTAAATATTGCAATTTTAAGGGCCTCAGGATTTTGGCATTTGCAATTAACGGGCATTACTTAACTGTGACTACCTGTCACACAAAACCAACACCTTACTAGTGATGTTTGGGTTGGGTATAAGTAATCCATTGTTCAATTTGACCCGAAATGAGATGTAGGCAGTAAAAATTCATCTCGCTCTTTCCCATAATGAACTCTCTCATCCCATTTTAAAGCATTTGATACTATCCAGAGTGCAATGAACTTTAGCCCAATACAAATAAGGCAACTGCTTTAAAATTTTATACACCTGTCTCTCATGCCAATTTCAAATAATGGATGACTCGGCTCCTTATTTGTCACTGAACATAAAAGCCCAGATGGCACTGTTTTCTCGTGTAGTCATGCATTACTCTGGTTAATTTGGTCCCTCCTGCTCAAAACACTGCTCATTATTAAAAAGAGAGTAGAAATACAAAAAAGTAATACAAAGAATATGGAAAAAGGAATACACACAGCAGAAAAACTTATTCCTTAATTAAGTATCACCAACAAGGTAGAATATTCTGTGAGAAAATTCACAATCAACTTTTCAAACACTTAAAATTATGACTACCAAGCATGTCTGCAAGCTAATGGTAGAACACAATAGGAAACACCGCAGGTGTTACTAGATGTTTATTGTGCATATTTTTATTATTTTAAGCCAAAAAAGATAAATATATCCCTATCTAGGATAGGATTTTATATATTTCCTCCTTGCAAGCTAAATTTCCAGCAGGAACTTCTTCAAAATGCACTTCCATAATATTTCACATAAAACAACTAAAGCCTAATAATTTGAATGCAATTATTATAATTATGATTTTAAAAAACAACAACAACAACAACAACAACAACAACAACAACAACAACAACAACAACAGGAAAAGTATGGTAGAAACTCACAAATGTGCCTCTAGGTCTTCCAACTCCTGTGAAACCTGGGTATTCTTTCTGCTCGTGATGGGGTTTAAATTCTTCATCTCTTTCTTTCTTGCTGTCCTTTTCTTCTCGGGAACTGGATGAGGAGGAAGATGGGGAGGAAGTTGAGGAAGATCGAGAACGGTCTTGCTCTCTTTTTTGTTTACTGAAAAATAAGAAACCATACTGTTTGCTGTAGCATCCTATACATAGGATTTATTTTCTGTGCCCATAGAAGCTATCCTCTTTTCTTGTTTGAATCTAACGTGCAGTATTATTACACTATCCAGTTTCCATCTATAACTCTTTAACAGCTAATGGCTCATAGCACCTAACAAGGAGAACCTATTAGCCAGCAAACTAATTTAAATATATATGCATGCTTTACAATGGAAGAGAGAATAAAAGGTAGGGGAAAATCCCCAAGGCTAAAATTCTAAAGTGATACTATTTCATTTATTTTGTACATCTTACCAAGAAGCAAAAATTGATATTGCCTTTTTGCTATATAAACCCAGGGTGCAGAAATAATCAGCAACTGATGGTTGTATGGACATCAGTGTAAGAAAGTAAACAGAAAGTGCAAGTAAATCCATGATTATGTAAGTAAGAGCAGGAAAATATGATCTTCACATTCAATTTCCCCAAAGCAAATACATTTGGCATTGATTTTACAGTTTTATAGAATATAATACAAATCCCCAAAGGTAGATATACCTGAAGTAATTCTTATCACTGCTACAAGTTCACACTGAGTAAGTTGCTTTATTAAAGACTAACCTGTTCCTCTGAGCCCACTATCTGTCTTGAGGGGGGGGGAAATAACTCTCACCCCCCCTTTCCCACATTAAGCCTACATGTCAGTAAAATTCTCATAATCTGGGTGTTATGAGTTGAAAAAGTGCGGAATCAAGCATAACGAACCAAAGTTCTTACACAAACTGTTTACAGAAATGTACTGCATTGAAGTCCAACCTCCTGATGTAGCCTGGATAATAGGACAGATTAATTTGTCATATTTTTTTCAGTGTTAGCTTGCTATTCCAAAGTTTTTGTCCTCATCCACCATAAGCCGTGTAAAAGACAAATACATTTTTGCTGTAAAACAAATAATTTTAATTGTTTAAATTTAGATGTTCCATTGTACAGTGATAACTGAAAGCAATTAAGCTTATAATTACAAAAGTCTAATTAGAAGCTAAAAGCCTAGTTATGGGAGCTAAGCCTTTTACCTGTCATCTTTGTAAGATTTATAATCCTTGTAATCCTTTGGAATTTTCTCCTGCTTCCTTGATCCACTGGATTCCCTGGAACCTTTAGAGTCTCCTCGTTCTTTACTTCTTTCTTTTCTACGACGGTCGATGTCATGTCGAAGATCTGCAGCATCACACTTTAATTTTTTATCTCCCTGGATCAGAAATGTGCAGTGTTTTAGTATTAAAAACCCTTCAGAGAATGAAATAGGAAATCAACCTCTTTGCATGCAATCCTATACATACTTTCCTGTAAGTAAATCATAATGAACCTAGTGGGAATGCATCTAAATAAACAGGCATAGGATTCCATTGTTACCCAGCTATGTAAGCGATATTCCCTTTCCCAATAGCTCTTTTGCACATTTAGTAGAATGATCTTTCACAGAAGAGTGTGGGACTGAAAAGTTACTCTTACAAAAAGAAAGCAGACCTGAAAGAAGCTTTCAAGTATTATCCAGGAACAAAACTTCAATACAACAACATCTTTAACAATTACTAGGACAGTCTAAAGAAAAGTTTATTTTACATCCTTTGTGGATAACATTGGTAATTAATGGATTGAAGCCAGAGATAGGATACCACTCGTGAAACAGGGCTTTCTGGATATCACACCCCCACCCACCCCCACTTAAAAGAAAAAAAAATACTGCTCCTGAGAGTGAAAGACTTTAGGGTGACTGGCAAATTCGAGAATTAAGCAAATTCAGAGAATCCATTGTCTATTTTTCTAAGAACAAAAAGTACAGTAATCCTTTTGTGTCAAAGTGATAAAATGTCACAATTAGATTACACAAAACTGGTCCACTGCATCCTTTGAAAATGATCAGAACTAGGTCAGACCTATTATCACTTAAGACATAAAATGATAAAAGCACAATTTGTAAAACATGCCTCTGGGATAAAGGGCTTGGATGCTTTAAACCAAAACTAAAATTAAGAATATCAATTTAGAACCTACTTTCTGAGTTTCTTCTTTAAAGGCTCTCTCTTCTCCCGCTAAACGGGTATGCTTCCTCAGGGCACTTGGAGAGATGTCAATCCTCCTAAATGCAAGATTTTTAAAAGTAATAATTATGGCTGCCAACATTCATCTCTGTCAAGTGGAAAACTGGAAACACAAAAGAAGAAGTGCCATTGTGCAGTCTAAAATTGAACCCATTTAAAAGTACAGATACATCTCAAGAATAAAACCCATAGACCTACCAGTCAAATCAAAATAGCAACAGCTACACATTTCCACGAAGTTAAACCAACAGCAGTATTCAAAAACCACATAATGGAACATATTCTTTCAGGGGCAATTTCAAACTAGAAAATTCAAAGCCTTTTTACATTAACAATACACAGACATAGCAACTCCACACAGAGAAAACAAAATCTGTAGTTCATTTGACAGGTATCATCATTCACTTAAACACACATAGCTAGAGTTAGGGAGTAATGTTTTATATCCTATTTAAGTTTTTGCAAACTTAGGCCTTGAGTCAAAGAGCTGTATATCAGAGAAAGCCCCAGTGAGAATTCCAATTCTCTTTGATCAATTGCACTGTATGTACTTTTGTAACTACATACAGTTTGTGATACAGTACAGAGGATAGCTATGGAAAAAGCACATAAAGTTCCCTTTGCTCTTTGTATCCTGGCCATAAAGTTTTGTATCCCCTCCCCAACAGGCCCAGCCCATCCATTAGCTATACTGAGACCTTCTCTTCAGATGGCAGACTGAGAAGAGTAGCATATTCACACACTGTCCCTCAGTCTGGTCATCCTTCTATTTAGCACTCAAAGAGTTCCTACAAGGCTTTTAACTGGAACTGGGTCACCCAGCCTTGTTCTAAGGAAGAGTAAGCAGTTTAAAGTTTAAAAGTAGTACACTGTTAAATTTAAAAGGTATTTGCTGGCTGCCATGGGAATGGTACACTGGGAAGCAGTGTTGGCTGTGCCCTCAGGTACCAGGAAATTTTGTGCTGGTCCTGGCAATATACACATTTAAACTGAATGAAGCATTTATTGATTTACTTACAATATTTCTATACTGCCCATCAACAAAAAATTCTCTGGGCAGTTTACATATAGAAGTTAAGCTATGAAATGTAAAAATAGAAGAAAAACATAAAATATTAATCAATTAAAATAGCATCAGAAAACAACAATAGTGCACAGAACTTAAAAATACACTACATCTAAATGACATTTGAAAATAAAAAAGTATTCATTTGGCACCAAAAAGACCACAACCTTTTTGGAGATAACAGTCTACAACTGGGGCCTCACCACTAAAAAGACCCTTTACCCAGTGGCCACCCACCTCACCTCACTGGGTGGGAGCACCTATAGACAGACCTCTGAAGATGATCTTGGGGTCCAGGTACATCTACACGGGAGGAGACTATCTTCAGTCAATACCAACACTGGGCCCAGAAATTGACTAGGAGTCAGTGCAGTTAACAAAGCATTGGTGTTCTTTTTGTCCTATTTTAAACCAGCTGAATTTTTTGGACTGTTTTATAAGGCAACTCCATATATATCTCATTGTGGTATTCCGATTGCTTGCCTTTCAGAACTGCACTGTAAACAGGCCTTTATACATCTGGAAAGGTTCAGCTAAATAACACTGAGAATACAGTGGGGAGCATAATTTTTTAATTTAGCAGCAACACTCCCACAGAATAATCTCAATATAATGATCAGGTCTCAGCACAAGTCTTCATTTCTCTGCATTTAAGCTGTCTCCCATCTTGTTTAATTGCCCTCACCATAACTATAACCATAATAATATCCCGCTTCTTCCCCAGAAACAGGTATCAGTATAACTATATACCAAATGCTGCCCAGGTTCTGCTAAGGAGAAGGACACCTGGGCACTATGATGTCAACTGCCAAGTCATCTCCATATTCTACAGAGCAACTAAGGCTTCAACAGCAGTGCCAAACATACCAGAAGTCCTACAGAGCCCCCATTAGTCTTCAGGGGTGACCCATTTCAATAGGTCTCCATCCATTCACAGGGGGGAAATCTAAACCTCAAGAGGAAGTAACCATGACAAGGGATTCATGTTAAATTCCCCACTTTCAGATCTCCAACCTCCTGCCTTTTTGAAAGAAAGAAAAACCCAGTCAGGAGTGTGTCCTGTTACAGAAACATTTTCAATTCATGAAACATTTGCTTATTATTACCAGACTTTAACAATTAAGTATGTATCACATCTGATCTGGCAATTTCCCCCAATAATTTCTTCTCCATATGGAACTTGTTGTTTCACTAAGAAGTTACTTATCTTTTGGAGAGTAACTAGTATTTCAGCTCAGCAAGAAGCAGAGAAAATTATGTAATACTGCACCTGTGTATTTCAGGACTCTTTTGCCGGGTGCTATGTTCTTCAGTAGACTTCTGATAAGCAGTGAACCTCTCACTTAGGGTCATTCCAGCTGACTTGAAATATTGTTCTGTTGGTTGCAGAGGACAAATACTATCTAATTTCACTACACACACACACATATATATAATACCAAACAAGGATGTAAAAGAAGCAAATGAATTCTTAAAATATACAAGACACAAAAATAACATTTGTCCCCACATCTTTCTTAAAGTACAGCAACAGGTAACCATTGTATTTTACAATTTTCTCTACACATACACTCTGCCCAGTACGACTACGAATTCAAAAAACGTAACTTTTTAATGCCGGAGACAGTTCTTTTTGCCAAACATTTTTGCTTTGTGCCCAGAAGAGAAGAATACATTGCTGTATTTGTAGAGGAAAATATTACAAATTTAAAGAGAGCTTCTTTGGTTATTTAATTAATTGATAGATATAGAGCTAAGTGTTCTTCATTAATGTTGTAACCCTACACACGTTTATATTAGAGTAAGCCCTCTTAAATTCACTTGGACTCATTTCTAAGTAAACATATATAAGATAAAGATATGGGAGGTTTTTTCCTTAAAAGAAACACAACTTCTTCTTTTCAGACCAGAATGAAGACCTTAACAGCTGAATATATTTAAACATCTGGCATCTTGGCAAACTTGGTAGCATATTTAAAAGTTTTCTTTCTTTAACCCAAGACCATTAAATTAGTAACACACATTACATTTTGAAAGACCAGTTCAACAGATGTTTGAATGTAAATGTAAAATAGAAACACGTGTAAAATTATAACGGACTGTTAAATGCTACAAATAAAGCAAGCTATCCGCTTAACAGGTCAATGTACATCTGTATCAACTTACCGCCCAACATCCAGCACATCTCTCATAACCAATCATTAAAACTTGATATGGCCACTACAAGGGTAGTGCCTCAATCATAATTCCATCAAACACAGGAATTTGAGCTAGCAACTCAGTTTTTGTGCCATTTTTGCCAGGAAGATAGAAGGTTCAACTTTGCCTGTTTGTGCATCTGTTATCTTTCAACAGCTATTTTACTTTTGTAATATGGATTTTGCCATTTCAAAACACATTCCAGGACCTAGTTGCAATGAAAAAGAAAATATCACTGGGCATTTTCAGCTCTAGGAAAGTGAAGAGCTGTTTAGTCTAGCTGCATTGCACCAATAATGTAAAACTACTACTATGCTTTCACCAAAACTCGATCCACAGGTTTTGTTTTGTTTTTTCAAGTGTGTAAAAAGATTGAAATACCTTCGGAAACAAATTATGATTTAGACACAGCACTAATTTGGTCACAGATTAGTGATATCTGGTCAAATTGTGTATTTTATATATTCACTGGAACCATTCAATTTAAATGATCTCTTTAACTAGCATAATGTCAAGGATTTCATAATTTGGTAAAACATTTTCTGGGTAGGGAAGCTTATTAAGATTTGTTTTGCAGTTCTCAAATTGGCATGAATTGAAAATGTTTAGAAGATCAGCTGACAACTACAGTCGATGTACAAATATAACACAAGACATACAGAAATGCAACTTTCTATCTAGGCCAAGATAAATACTTCATTCTAAGGGTGACATCCAATGATGTACACCCACTTGCATAAAGAAAATTTGCTTATGCAATATGACTACTGGTTTCTCTTCTCCACCCTCCAGCTCCTTGCAGCTCCTTAATCTGCTCAAGGGTCCCCCAACTCGCCAGGGCAGATTTGGGGGCATGCAAGGGAGAGAAGGAGAAGAAGATGGCTTGTTACGGGAACAAATGCTGGCTCTTGCTATGTTGGATCTCATCCTATAATAGGCAAAAAAATCAATTGTCTGCTCCTCCCTTGATGAACAATTAGCAACATCTAAGTTAGTACAGTGAGAGAAATAAAAGCATAAGAAAATGAATTTTCAGTAACTTTATTATAATATTGTGCCCCATGTTGCATAACTGTTAGAGATCTGGTCAATCAGTCCATATACTATGTTATTTTCAATATTTTCACCAGCAAATTCACATCTTTGAAATTCTTCATGATTTATTACTATTATAACAAAACTAGCTGTTCCTAAAGAAAAAGCAACATAAAGCAGGAAATTTAGGGTGGCATTTAACTACATTCTTGAAATAGCAAAATGAAACCCCCTCTTCTCCCCCATCATCCCCAAATCTGCTCTGGAGGGCTGGGGGAACTCCAGAACAGATTTCATGGGTGCACAAGGGAAGAACATACCATTGCACAAGGAGAAATCCTTACACCAACAGAATGTTCACATTAGTGCTACACTGAACACAACCCAAAATCTGTCCTTAATCAAGATGTCCTGCAGTTGATATTTGCTGAGCTTGAGTGATGGTGCCTTCCAATGAATACATTTGGCAGACCCACTATTCAAACTAAAGTATATGCATGTGGAAATGTTAGGAAAACAGCTATACATATCAGTAACATTAGATAAGAGAATTAGCTGTAGCTAAGCAATAAAGCACATATTTTGCAAGCTCAAGGTTCCATATTGAATCCCAGGCCTCTCAAGTTAAAAAGAGGAGTAGGTAACATGAAAGACCTCTGATTGTTACACAAAACCATACTGGGCTAAGTAGACAAAAGTATGACCAAAATTAAGGCAGCTACCTATGCTCTCTTCCCAAATGCCTACTTCACCAGGGGGGAAACCCCAATGGCTAACATCTCTAGACTTATACTTAAACACATTCAGCTAGTGTTTTGCAAACACAGCCACATGCCTCTGGCTGCAACTGAAAATCTTCCCCTTCTAATCCCAGCTTGATTCAAATATATGACTGAGCAATGTCATATGTGGATGCTTTTGATGGATTCGGAGGTAGGTCTTGGGACTTGCCTACACCAAGTAGCAGCTTTCTAGCTAGCAAGTAAGAGCTTTCACCGTTTTGAGAAACTTAGAAATCTATTAGCAACCAGGGTGTCTTTAAATATTTATTTCTAGAAGAATATCATTTGAATCAGTCAGGCAATCCCAATCAGCTTTAAATATAACTAATTTAAATGCAACTCATTTAATTGCAAAATAAGAAAAGTGCTAACACACTAAAATCTAACTAAGATTGGCTTCAGTGCACTGTTCCTTGTACATGTAAACAGCTAGGCTACAGCCTGGCCTCCAACTTGCCATTCCATCTTTCACTTTACAGGTGGTCCAGTGCACTGAGGCTGGGGTTATAATGTCTGTCTGTGCCCCCTGTACTTCCAAGTGACATAAGATTGCTCTTACCCATAGTGTTTAGTAGATCTGCTCCTATGCACAGAAAGGGTAACATCCAAGACTACAGTTCCAACAGTGTAATATATTTCTTTGTACAATCAAACTTCCCCCTCCTCTCTTCCCATTTTTAGCTCCCATGCCCCTCAAATCTGCTTGATAGTTCAGAGACCTTTCAGAGAAGATCTGCAGAGGGCAACAGGGTGGAGAAGAGAAATAGGAAGTCCCACTGAGCAAGTGGAAGTCCACTCACATGACAATGGAGGTCACTCAGAGAGTTCATGGGACTATGGAGGGGGCACACTGGGGGATTTTATATGACATTATTCATATTCATCTCAAAATAGAGTATGCAACTATGGAGAGGAGCATGCATTCCATTTGCCCACTGGGGCTATGCAATGCTGTGTGTCTCTGGATTCCCAAACAACTAATGATTTTGAAGTTCAGCCCTGTACAGGTACCTAAGGACAACTAACTTCACACTCCCATGCCAATCTCTGCCCTTTGGGTACCATCCAAGGCCTACCCAGCTATAAATGGACTGCCTAAGCTCCTTACACTGGAGCAGGAGACCCACCTCTGGCTGTAAGTTGAAAAACAAACACTTACACCTATGCAAGGCTATTTAGTCAGCAATGCACTTAGTTCCACTACATATTGACATGAGGATGACTTAATTTGTCACTACAGAATTCCTACTGGAGTGTGACAGTAAGGATCAAGGAGACTTAATTAAAAAGACGTTATGCTGCATTCCTCTGTTATATTGACATGTAGTGCAAACCAAAATTATTCAAGACCAGATGAAATCTCAGCAAGTTGTAACTGTATCAGATACACATGCACACAATTAGATGCAAGAAACTGGCCTATGCCAGAGGCACACAACTCAAATCACCCCGAGGGCCACTTTCTTATTAGGAAACCACTATATTTCCCACAATGTTATGATTTTATGCCAGCACTTTATTTAGTCATCTCTAACTAGGTTGCTCTGTACATCATAGCACACACTCATCTTTCCACCCGAACCTTTCTCAGTTAACCCTCTTTTTAATATTTCCTCCCCACCTACAGGGGTCTCTGCAGCTCAATTTCTGTTTCCCCCATCTTTTCACTGTGTATCCCTTAACACTATCTGCTCTCTCACCTCTATTATCCCCATCTTTTCCCATCTCTCTGTCCTACACATCTCTTTAATCTCCATATCATTTCCTCCTCCTTTTCATCTGAATCCAGGGAAAAGAGGAATAATTTAAGTAACATCTGCCAAAGCTTCTCTAAAACTATGCAACACTCTTCAAAATCTACATATCCATTTCCTAGAATGCTGAATGTTAGGATATATAACCATAAAAGGAAAGCATGAAGTCTACATGAACATAAAAGTGCTGAATTTCCCAATGGATTGACTTCACCATCACTTTCCTAATGCCATATGATGCTCACTTTGTATGGCAAATTCAAAGCATACCTTTGACATGATGAACTAAGGACACAATGTGCTGAATAAATGACTCTGATGTGCTTTTGCTGGCCTGTGGTAGCTTAATGTGGTCAAAGATGGATCGGAATTCTTGCTCCTTCTTGACTGAATGGACAAGTGTACTAGCAAGCAGCCTGTCTTTAGTCAAGGAAGCGGGTCTAAAGTGCATAACACAAAAAGAACAAAAAAAAATTATGAAAAGCAATTCCTTCATGGATAAGTGAAAACGGTTACAAATTCAGATAATTTACCTGTTTGAATCATCAAGTGGTACAGGTGCCATTTTAAGTTTAACTTCAGGTCGATGAGAATCACTGGCTATCATTTTGATCCTAAGTGGGCTCTCCTCCCTGAAAGTAGATTTCTCTCTTGCATCCAAATTCTTGTGCAGGGGAGGACTATAATCAAAGAGTTCTTTGAGCTTCTCAGACTTTACCTGCTCAGGTGACTGGGTTTCTTTCTTCATCATTCTCTCAGATACTTTCTCATCTTCTTTGTGCTTATCTTTTAGTGCACTAGGCCTCTCCACTACATAGCTAGTTGTGTCTTTAAGCTTGTAACTTTTATCTTCTCTAAATCCTTCACTGTCTCTGTTTGCCTTCATAGAGATTTTAGATTTATACTTTGAGCCTTCCTCCTCAGCAATCCGGTGAGATGCAGCAAAGCCCTTACCCTGATCTGCCAAAACAGACTTTCTGAACTGTCTATAATCTTCAGTCTCCTCTGTGTCCTCCCCTTCAGAGTCATTAAATTTTTGTTTTCCAGATTCTTTATCCATATAATATTCCAAAGCTTCTTGGTCCTCCCACTCTCTCTCTCCCTCTGTCCTCCCTTTTTCTAGCCCTCTTTCCTTCTGAGCATCTTTCTCCCTAGCATTACTCCTCTCAAGCAGGTATACTCTAGACTCTTCATCTGTGTACCTGTGGATGGCAAAGAAGAGAAGAATAACTCCCAACTGCTTTCATTTCAGTTTGTAGCATTTATCCTTATGGCATCCCAACTCCACAAAATGAGTACCAAAGCAAACAAATTTAATTATACAATTATAACGTTTTTTATATATTGACTGATGAGATTCTTCAGTGGCTCTTCAGATTTTTGAGCTATTTCTTGCACAAGTTCCTGTACTTCTGTGCCTATTTTATTTTGTAAGAAAACTGCTCTCTTTTACAAATCATTATTTTTCTTAAATACATTTCAGCACAAATACAGTATCTGTATCCCATTAAATCCAGAAGTTCAGAGCATATAACACTGTCAAAAAAACAGCTTATAAAAATGTCTTCTTACACTGCTTACATAGTAGAACACACTTACAATCTGGATACAATAAATTGCAAGGCATTTGCCAAAGCAGTTACTGAAGCAATACAATGTGGTTTTTAGTCTCTATCCTATATATTAAAAGTACATCTAGCCCCCATTTGTAATCTTCTACGATATTTGTATGCCATTTATTATATATTATTAAGCTAATAGAACAATTTTTCCTTTATAAAAAATAATATATTTCAGAAGATATATTCAGTAAATTGAGAAGTGAACAGAATTGTACTATCTATCCTGCAGAGCTCAGAGAAACAGATTTCCAACTGGTTGATTATTTCATTTTTAAAAGACACAACATTGCATAAATGGTTACAGCTATGTTCAGTTCTACAGATACATTATAAACAAAAGTGAGAACCTTGTCAGCTAGAAAGTTGCCAATGTCCAGTTTAAATTTAACAATTTCTCTACTGAAGATAGATACAATCTTGCACTTTAGAAAATCTGGGCCACCACAATGGTATTTCCTTTACCAAGACAAAAGGATCTTTCAGGACTACTGCTTAACACTGCTAGAGCAACTCTTATTAAAGCTGTAAAAAATATGGGAAAATCACTCTCATAACAGGACTCTGTTAATCAACATTAATCGGCAGTATATGTCTTCTTTAATTGCTTCCAATGAAGACACTGTAACATACTAATGAAAACGTATATTTACAGCTCTGACTGAGAAACAATGAAAAGTTCATGTATACATCCCTAAGTCAGAAGCATAGTATAACCAGCATAAAATTAGAGAAAATTCAGGTACTTTTCATTGCACAATATACATGTATAAAGAAGTATGCTTACTGTACTATTTATGTTATCTTTATTTTTGTAGTTATGGTTCCTACCTTTTCAGAAATTTTGCGCCCTTTGTACTTTCTTGATCCCCAGCTTCAGGATAAAAAGAACGTATCCGAGATTCCTCACGTGGAGCATTCTGCGATGCAACTGCTTTAGCAGGGCTTCTCCTTGAAGGAATGTGATGCAGTGGGCTATTCTGGGAAGGGCTATAGCGACTAGAGCCATTTCCAAGGGAGCCAGACCCAGACCTCTCAGGGCTATGCTGAATGGAATGCGAGTGCTGAGGTGTGTTTTTTGCTGAGTGGACTGTGCTGAGTAAGTGGGCATCAGAGCATGAGGAACTCTGACTAGGTGGGGAAGCAATAGAAGGACTATGGGGAGACCTCGGACTGTTATCATATGCTGAAAGGCCAGGCCAAATATCACCTGAAGCTGCTGCAGATTTACTGAAATCATCTAGTGCCTCAGAAGGATCATGTTCAAATGCGCCCTTCTCCTCCTCTTGTGATTTATTTTTTAATGGACTGTCTTGTAAAGCAGCTCCCTCAGTTTTCTTTGCTTGCTTTTCTGATGACCCACGTCTTTTAGAAGATACGGGAGACTTGCTATATGGAGATGAAGACCGAGATGAAGAGGATCTTGGAGACCTGGAAGATCTGTAGGATCGGCGAGATCTGCTCCGAGATCTCTGGGAAGAGACTGACCTTCTCTTTGGACTTCTAGAACGTGAGCGACCTCGTCTAGGGCTTCGAGAGTGTCTTCTATTCCAAACAGGTCTGTAACCTCCACGGTGGTATCTACCTCCACCTCCTGGGTAATATCCTCTACCTCTTCCTCTATAGCCATAGGGGCGTCTCATTCCTCTATTATTTCTGTAATCTCTGCGGTAATCTCTATTATAAACACGATCTCTACTGCGAGATCGTGAGTACGTCCTAGACCGAGACCTAGAACTAAGATAAACAGAAATGTTAGTGCCCATAGTTTATGACTCTTCTAAAATAAGTTACCCATATTATGTACAGTGGCATGGCCCAGAGACACCCCTGCCCCAAGTAGCTCCATTAAGGTCAGGAGGCACTCTGAACAGCAGCCTTTTGAGGGTCGAAGTGATGTGTCAATGGAATAAAATATAGAAGCCTTCCCTCAAAGAAATGTACAGATAGCTATTCTTTCTGTTTATATGAGCTGGAGGGGGCTGGGGAGAGTCAGGGTAAAGAATCAGAGCAACTAATTCCCTTTGTTTCTCTTGTTTATAAGCATTTCTTTCTTGACATTTCATCTGCTATAAGCATTAAGTCCTGTACATCCTCTGCAACTACTCCACACCCAACGGTAGTCTACAAGCTTCAGTAGCCAAAGCAAAAAATGTCTTCTAAAATCAGTTGAATCTTCTCAAAACAGCACTTAAGCTATTATGTGATTCTTAGCATGCATTTTAAATTTCTGCTAATAATAAAGTCTGTCTTTCAAATGTTTAAAAAATATTAAACCACTGAGAATGTTAATAAATGGAAGAAATGTACCTGTATCTCTTTTTTCTAGAGTGTGATCTGGATCTTGACCTTGAACTGGACTGTGATCTGGATTTTGATCTTGAAGAATGTGATCTAGTGTTAGAGCGACCCATTTTTCCCCCAGTAGCTTACACCTACCAAATAGAAAATAGTAAATTGAAACACATTACCTTAGTTTCAGGATGATCAATTCATATATGGATAGTGGTAAATTATTTTTTAAAAAAAATCAAGAAGAAGCCATCCCACCCTTCAAAAAAAAAACTTTTCAAATTATCACTAATCTCCTCAAACATTATGTTCCACATTATGGCAACGATCAGTGGAAAGCACTATAGGTAACAGGGAACAAAAATGTCAACTATTCTTTCAATATTCACACTGAATACATTTGATGCTTATGCATTTTTGTGTGTGTGCTGTTCCTTTCTTGATTAAAAAGACCTTTCATTTATCCTTGTCTATATTGAACTAAAAATAGTCACTAACTACTCTACTGTTCTTTACCCCAAAGATCTACCTTTGATCCATAACTCAGAAAGTCGCTCAAAACACCAATTCTTTTTGGGAGCAGTTACAAAGTACTAATCTCTGTAGCCACAGCAGGTGCTGTGATTCTCCAGAGGTTTGAATTCACCCCCAGAGATGGACTCTATTGCCTCCTGAGACAGATGGATGCCAGCAAACTCCATCCCCCCAAATGAAATTATAAATGATATGGTTTAATAAAATAACAACAACAACAAATTATTTATACCCTGCACATCTGGCTGGGTTTCCTCAGCCATTCTGGGCAGCTTTCCTTTTAATGGTCTTAAAAATATTTAAAATAGCTAAGTATTTAGCTTACCTTGCAATCCTGCTAGACAAGAAATGGATTTAAAATTCTTGGTATGCACTCAAATGTTTAATTCCTGTTTTTAAAAAACAAAACAAAAGCAGATGTTATTTGACTGCATAGTTAATACAGGTTTTAAAAAATGCTTTAAGTATTTAAACAGAGAAGATCTGAAGCACAGTCTGATGTGGTGGGTTATGTTGTTTCAAACTCAGAGTAGCATTTACTCAGTGCAACACTGTCTCACAGCCTGCTGAGTTTAAGTTGATTGTTCAGAAATACAGTACATGTTCAAATTGACTTAATTTATTGGCCTTTCCAAAATTGCTCAGTAAGAATTTATAAGCATTGTCTCACAACGTTCTTGTATCTTACAGTAACCTATCCTAGTGCCACCACCTATTGTGGTGCCACAAATTAATAAAGAGGTTTGGGGCATAAAAGCCAGAGCTTAGTCAGAGCCCCTTACCTGCTTGGGAGCAACAGGAAACCTAAATCTAAGGCCTTGGTCTGATGTGAAGGTGCCAATGCTCTTCGCCTCTGAATGCAGTGCCTAATCCACCTAAAGTGCTGAACAATGGTATATATTTTCTGCATGTAAGAGCTCTCAATGAATCACAAAAAATATATGCTCGACATATACGGTTGCTTATACCTCAATACCTGCCTCTTTTCTGAATATGAATTTAATTTTCAGTATTCCAGCATAGTTAAATAATTTATTTTATTTAGTGCATTTATATCCTGTCTTCATTTCATCATAGAGCTCAAAGTGGCATATATGGAATTATCAGGTGGTCTCCCACCCAGGTGCTAACTAGTTACCAGACTTGTTTAACTTAAGCTTCAATGTGTGTCCTCAGACCAAGCAATGTAAGCCCAGACATTCAGCAAAATAAAAATGAACTTTTTTATTTAAAAAAGCCAGATTAAAATTAATCACACATTTTTAATGTTATCTGGTAACAACCAACTCAAATGAACACATCTCACAATTCTTCCAGAACTGCAAGTCTATGACAAATCCATAATGGGAGAAAAATACTGCACATACTAATCTGCGCCACTTACTAGCCACTTTTAAAGTGATTTATACTTCTAACACTTTTAACAGGAAAGTACAACGGACTCTCTTCAAAAACAGTTCTGACTAGTAAGTAACAGTGCTGTTACTTATTAACCCTACAGCAATAACTCAGCCTAATATGAAATGGAGAAAACCTTAATGTAGCCTAACTTGCTATGAGAAATATAAATTTATGTCATTTATATACCACCCTTCTGCTGGCCTAAGAGTTCTGTAGAACTGTGATGGTTCTGTCAGAAGCTGATGAAATCTGCTCCCTGATCTAAACTTCTTCCTTCTGTCTTCCCTCAAGGTATAGTTCTTAAGAAGGTACTCAATAATTTTTTAGCTTGATGTTTTATTTTTTATTGTCTTTGCAAATCTCATTAAAGAAAACATTAAAAAACAAAAGCTATGAGCCACCCTCCAGCACACACTCCCAAGATACATAAATGAGAGCTAGTTTGGTACAGCAGTTAGAGCGGTTAAAATAATAAGCACGACACACCCATTCATTAAGGAGCGTTCCTGGTGCATTTGCATGATTTACTGATCCAGCTTGTTTTTTCTGATAAGCCTCTGCTGATGTTGGAAAATTCTACCACCACTATCAAGTGTGACTTGACCATTCAATTACTTCTGATGCAGACAGAGTAGGCTGCCTATTCCATCTCAGTGTGAGTCACTGAGCTAGGCTTACCAGCTTTCAGAACAGGAAAGCAAGTAATCCTGACATTTACACTCTGAAAGTAAAACCTTCTCAGGTATGTGACCTGTTCCTTGCCATCATAATTTGGAAAATGTTGCAGCCTAATAGTGAAGTCTTTTCTTTCCTGGGTGAAAGTACAGGTACAAGCCCTAATACAATTTGCTAATACAATCTCCCATAATGCTATTTGAAAGTCTTAATACTTAAAGAAGGAAGTATCCATATCAAGGAACCATAGCTCAATGGTAGAGCAACTGCTGATTGGTATGCCCCAGATACAGCAAGGAAAGACTGGAACCACAGAGCGCAGCTGCCTGTCAGTGAAGACACTACTGAGCTAGATAGACGAATGAGCTGACTTGGTATAAGGCAGCTTCCCAAGTGCCAAATAATAATTATACCAAGTTCACTGTGGAGAATGGGGGAAAGTCATAATTAACAACTCTTTTCTTGCTTTGACTTGGGTAAGCTCAATCACATGAAATGAATTGAAAGGGCTTGGATCACACTGTAAATTTTACCTCCAGATGCTGCTCTCAGAGGACATTTGCATGAGCCTGGAGCAATATCCACACACTGCTGCAGTTGAAAGATACTGCAATTACTGTGATAAGTCATTTTTTGTATCTGTTGGGAATGAAATTCTTAAGGATACACCCCCTTTCTTCAAGATAAGGCCTCCCTGGAAACACTCTTGAGCATCACTTGGAAGCAAGTTTAATCGTGCGGACTTGCCCAGAGTCCTGCACTGTGTGAAGAAGGCACGATCCACTGATTACTCTGCACACCTTTTCGCCTTTCTCAACAAAAGGTCTGGTGCTCAACTAGGAGCCGCAGCCAGTTACGAGCAGCTGTCTGGCAGGGCACGTGCATGCCGACATGCGTGTTCGAGACATCCATTTAGGGCCCTCGGTGCGGCTAGTATGCCGGGAGGCTGCCAAGGACTCTCCTTCCCCCTAGCTACACCTCGTCGCCCTTCAACTGACTGGTCGGGGTGGCGAAAGATGGAGGCAAGTTAAAACGTTATCAGGCGCCGCTCGTCGCGCGGAAAAGACTAAACAGAAAGCGACGCCCCCCACCCCGCCTGCTCTCGAGGGGCGAGGCGGGCCGCGGTCTTTGGCCCCGCCCAGCCGGCCTCGTTCCGGCCTACCTGTTTCCCCCCCCCGCCCCATGGGGGAAAGAGGCGGGAGGGAACGGGGAGAGATGACGGGCCCTGGTCCAAACAAGGGAGGCTGCGCGCAGTGTGTGTGTGAGGGAGATGGGAGCCGCCTCTAGTCCCCCTCCCCCTCCGTTCCTCCCGCCCTTGTGAGGCAGACCAAGCCCCTCCCCCGCCTTCAGTTAGAAAAAGGGAGGGGGGTTGCGAAGGGAAGAACTCGAGGGATTTTTTCAAAAAAATAACGGCGTCTGGAAGCGGGGGGGGGGGGGAGGGAGAGTTGCCGAGCGCGCTAACGAGGCTTCTCGCGCCGGAGCTCCAAAAGCTGGCGGGGGGGGGGCGTTTGGAGGGAGCGG
Organism: Podarcis gaigeae; assembly: GCF_964106915.1. Lineage (NCBI taxonomy): Eukaryota > Metazoa > Chordata > Lepidosauria > Squamata > Lacertidae > Podarcis > Podarcis gaigeae. Next base: position 60,608,361 of record NC_139680.1, read on the forward strand.
CACCCATGGCGTCCGAGGAAGAACCCGAGCAGGCAGAAGACCTCTCTGGCTCCAGCCCTCCTCGTTCGAAGTCTTGCGTTGGCTATGGCTCACCCTTCTCTGAGCGACAGCTCCGTTCGGCTCTCTACCGCTCGGCGGCCATTTCCAGTCACGGCGAAGGAAAAGAAATGGGGGGCGGCGGGGGAGAGAGACAGAGAGGAAGGAAGAACCATAGAGAGAGAAAACCACTTTCTGCGACGTTAGAATAGCACGATGGCATCACTTCCGCTCGGAGAAAGGGCGGAGAGGAAATATGACCTCTTTACCTTGGCGTCCCCGGCTACCCGTATGAAAGATGGCGGTTAAGAAGCGGCCGAGGCGGCGTGAGTGACGCTAGCTGCCCTGGCAGGAAGTCTTCGGCGTCACGTGATCTTTCCTTGCGTTGGAAGGACGCAGGGAGAGGGGAAAGCCTATGCTGCTGAGGCGCATGCGCCTGTCGCGCTTTTTTTTTCTTGTTAGTTATCGTCTGCGCAACAAATCCCGGGTAAAAAATAAGGTTGATTGCTCGAGTCTTCAGAGTTTTGCTATAGTTGCGGGATTACGCCATAGTTTTTGGGGAAACATAAGGGCAGATAATTTCGGGTTCTCATTATGTTGCTCATTTAGGAAAATGTCCGGGCATAGGGTTAGCAGGAAAATTGTGTAACTGCCTTAAAACCAGCCATTGAGCTGCGTTCCTTGGTCCAAATCCAGGATACTGTACAGCCTCCTACTTTGCACTTCTCTTTTTAGCTTATTGTGCCCTTTCTTGGGAAAAGTATAGAACGGCATTTTTCAGTCTTTTGAGTCCGTTGCTGCAAAAAGAATGAATAGTTCTGTGGCATCTTAAAACAAATTCATGCCACAATTAATTTGTTACCCTGTAAGGTGCCAACCTAGCAGTTCGAAAGCACGTCAAAGTGCAAGTAGATAAATAGGTACCGCTCTGGTGGGAAGGTAAACTGTGTTTCCGTGCGCTGCTCTGGTTCGCCAGAAGCAGATTAGTCATGCTGGCCACATGACCCGGAAGCTGTACACAGGCTCCCTCAGCCAATAAAGCGAGATGAGCGCCGCAACCCCAGAGTCGGCCACGACTGGACCTAATGGTCAGGGGTCCCTTTACCTTTAAGGTGCCACAAGACTCTTCTTATTGTTTTAGAACAGCGTTGTAGCATCACAACATCCATTTAATGTAGGTTGGACTGAGAGACAGCAACTTGTTCCTTGCCATCCAGTGAGCTTCTGTACCTTTGGGGCTAACACAGCACATTTCCCAGCCATCATCAGTTCCATCCCCATCAATCCCAACCATCATTACTTAGCAATTTGATTTCATAGAACCCATGTTTTAAAACTGGCTAACTGACCCTATCCATTTTCACATGGAGTGTCCTGGGGAAATGATCCACTGTTATTAAAACCTAGACTTGTCCATCCATCAAAATGAAAGATGCTCCCAACCTCTCAATTCCTTCCCCACTCAAGGTTATGGTGTTTGCCTAGCTGGCATGGTTTTGCCATATATGAGCACTTAATTCCACAAAGTGACTTGGGACTTTAGAGTATCCCTGTTTCAACATGAGACACCTTATTAACAGCACAATCTGACCTGGGCACGTACAAACTGTCCAAATCCCTCATTTCACATTGTCATTTGGGCTTCACAGAGAGCCAAAGCACACCTCTTGTAAAATACCTTATAAGCAACAATTTACGAAAGAAATAAAGCAGCTTCTGTTATCTATCGCTTGTACATTGTGGGTCTTTACAAAATTGAATAGGTAGGGAAAGAAACGGTATTGTATACTTTGTGACTCTAAGGACAGAACATATCAATAGGTGGCACTCTTCACTCATGCTGCTATTGTTATATATCACTTAGTAATAGTATAAGTATAAGCAATTTAGGTATAGTGCAGTACAGTACAGTAAGTATAGTATAGTATAGTATAGTATAGTATAGTATAGTATAGTATAGTATAGTATAGTATAGTATGTGTTTTTTCTGGGGGGACGCAGGGGTCCCCTAAACATTTTTTGAACCTTTGTGCTTTTATCCATTTACTGTATTTATTTTTCCCATTTTGAACTATAAAATGGTGATTTTCTTGAGTCAAAATGATAGTATTCCTAAACATTGTTTTAGAAAAAAGCACTGAGTATAGTATAGTACATTATAGTATTATTATTATTATTATTATTATTATTATTATTATTATTTACTAATACTAATCGTATAAGTTATAAAACAAATGCATAGAAAAAAAATGGAAGTAGAGGGAATATACAGCTGGGATTAGGGATGGGAGACTGACAGCTGGGGCAGGATAGTTAACACTAGGCAGAACCAGGGCTCACAGTGTCCCCACTCTTTGTACTGGTTCCATTCCTGTGATCCAGCAGATTAACAAGCAATAATTTATTAGGTCAAGTTATTCAGGGCACAGCTATACCCGTATGTATACTTAGAAGTACCGGTAAGTCCCACTGTGATCCAGTGATCCCACTGTGACTCCTGACCATCTTCATTGGCTTATGTTTTGCATGTCAAGGTAGTGCTGACCTTAAAGGAATAAAATAAAGTTGGCTATTCTGCTACCACTGTGTTTTCCAGAAAAGTGCTTCAGATCATACATTGCCAGGGGAGAAATAAGTGAAAGCAAGTAAAATAAAGTAATAAATAGAGGCAATCTTTCAGATACTTTGGTTCCAAACAATGAACAGCTTTAAAGGTCATCAGCTCTTTGCATTGGGCTCTGAAATTGAGAGGGTGGATATGATTAAGTGAGAGAATGAGAGGAGGGGGTGGAGATGGAGGGTGCTTTTTATCATTTTTCTATTTCCTGCAAATGTTACCAGCCCTAATTTAAGGTTTTGATGTGTATACAGCCCTGAGCATCTCATTGTCTAAATGCTTGGCAGACTGCCTTTCCCAACCCAAGTTTTCGAACAAGCGCATCCCTGCTTGCTATGCTGGCGATAGGTGTTGCCCATATGCAGAGCAGGACCTTCTCTGTGACAGCACCACAATTGTGGAAATACCTCCCATTGTTGAAATGACTGCCCCCTTCAGTATTGTCAATTTGTTGCCATTTGAAGGGCATTTATGCATTCAGGCCTTTGGAATAAATTGAATATTTGCACCATGTGGTGCCGTATTTTTCGCCCTATAGGACGCACTTTTCCCCCTCCAAAAATGAAGGGGAAATGTGTGTGCGTCCTATGGGGCAAATGCAGGCTTTCGCTGAAGCCTGGAGAGCGAGAGGGGTCGGTGCGCACCGACCCCTCTCTCTCTCTCTCCAGGCTTCGCACAGCTCTCCGCAAAGCGCGGGAGCCCGGTGCTGGGCTCCCGCGGCTTGCGGACAGTGGCCTGCATGCTGAAGCCTGGGCACACTGAGCTCAGCACGCCCAGGCTTCGCGCAGCTCTCCGCAAGGTGCGGGAGCCCGGCGCTGGGCTCCCGTGGCTTGCTTAGAGTTGCCTGCATGCTGAAGCCTGGGTGCGCTGAGCTCAGCGTGCCCAGACTTCGCACAGCTCTCCACAAAGCGCTGGAGCCCGGCGCTGGGCTCCCACGGCTTGCGGAGAGTTGCCTGTTCTGGGGGCTGGGGTCGGGAAAAGCTTGGGCTTCCCCAGCCCCGCGCCTGGGGGGGAAATAATTTTTTCCCCTTTGTTTCCCCCCAAAAAAACTAGGTGCGCCTTATGGGACGGTGCGTCTTATAGGGTGAAAAATACGGTATTTATATTTATTTTATGTAGGATTTCATGTACTGATTGTGATAGCTCAGTTGGTAGAGCATGAGACTCTTAATCTCAGGGCTGTGAGTTCGAGTCCAATGTTGGACAAAAGGTTCCTGCATTGCAGGGGGTTGGGCTAGATGATTCTTGTAGTTCCTTCCAACTCTACAATTCTAATATTCTATGATTGGAGGCAGTGGCCAGGAAGTGAGGATGAAATTTGGCTTAATAGAAGTCAGGACAGACTAAGATAAGAAAAGAGGTGGTAAAGAAACAGCTAAGCTACTTTAAATGAATTCAAATCTCCAGGGCCTGATGAGCTGCATCCACGGCTACTAAAGGAGCTTGTGGGTGTAATCTCAAAGCCTCTGTCTATAATCTTTGAGAATTCTTGGAGAATAGGTTAGGTTTAGGTCCCTGCAGACTGGAGGCGGGCAAATGTCCCCCCCCCCCCGTAACTACAAACTGGTCAACTTGATGTAGGTAGTAGGAAAATGATGCTGTGATTACTAAGACCCATTGTTTCCCCATCATCCTGGAAAAAAGTAGCAAGTGTGGTGCTGCAGGGTTTTGCCCCTAGGAGTTGGCTCCTGTGGTGTCCTTATAAGCAACTTGGATGAAGGAATTGAGGGGATGCTCATCAAATTTGCAGATGACATCAGAGTGGGAGGGATAGCAAACTAAATATTAATTATTGTGGTTGCATTTTTGTATTCTCCTGCATTTGCCTACGTGAAGTATTCAAAGCCATTATGGCCGGCCGGCCAACCAGACAGTACTATTGTTTCTGTCTGGTAGAAACTGGAATTTCTTGTTAGTTTATTATTATTTTTTGTCTTTTCCGATTGGCAGCTCAGTTGTAGAGGTGGAGCCCAGCAGGTGTGCTGCCGTCACCCATGATGTCACTCCACAATATGCAAGCATTCTTTTGTTTGTTATCCCAGAGGCTGGTGCTGCTAGCCTTCCAAAACAGTTGACCTTATTCTTGGCATACAAAACATGATTTCTCTGCTACAGAACAGAGGTGGATTCTGAATGTACTGTTTTTGTTTGACCACCTAATTTTTCTCCTTCCTAAGATAGAGGAAAGGTGATCACCACCGGCTGCAGCCTAAAGTTTTAAAAGTATTTCTTATGCTTCGCAAGAGAGAACAGCGGTTAGATTTTGCTCAGCCATGCTGTTTGGACACAGAAAGCAGCAGTAGCTTTCCCTCCCAACTTGTCTAGATAATTATTTTTTTAGTTATCTGGATCGCAATCTGCCAGTACAAGGGAACACAGGAGCAACAGTGGCAGTACAAACTCTCAGTCTGCATTTCTGATTTTCTGTTGGATCCGAAAGTTAATCATGGGTCAGCTGTGTACAAAGTGTGTCCAGTTGCTTTGTGACTTGGCTCTCTCAGTAAAAACACTGTCTTCGGGTCTGGTGCAGGATATTCAGGAGTGCTTGGGTCAGATCCACGAGTGCCCCTGTCTGAAACGGAAAAACTTTAAAACAAAGCAGCTATACAAGCCTGCCCTTCAGACCCAGGAAGAGGAGATTGCTCAGGAATTTCTGCAGCACATTGAAAGAGGTGAGAAGTTTCTGTTATGAAGGTGGGGCAGCCAAAGTTGGAGAGATGTTTACTTGAGCTTGGTTGCTTTGTTTAAGATCATGCAGTTCAGTGATCGTATAAAGTGAATGACACAGAGCTGTTTATGCATCTGCTCTTATAAGCAATGAAGGGAGAATGGGGGAACCAGTATTTCACCAACACCAAATATTCAGACAAAGCAGTGGATCCCAGTTCCAGGCCGATTGATTAAATTACTCTCATTCAGCATTTGAAATCCCAGTTCTACAAAAGGCATCATAGCAAGGGGTAGACCTGTTAGCCTCTTGCATAAAAGCAACAAGAAATATTGTGGCATCTTAAAAGACTAACAAACACATACCGTACTTTTGCTACAAGCATGAGCAATTTCCTAAGCCAACATTGAAATACTCTCTGTAAAAACCTATTAGGTATTAGAGGATTGGAGTTATTATTTGAAAACAGAAAGACATCAAATGGAATGCTGTCCACTTCTTCCAACTCTTAAGTGCTCCCATCTTTTGTTTTCATCCTTGATAATCAAGGAAATAGCATGGCTAAGCTGGTTTGCTAAATACAGTAACAGAAATCCAAGTTTGGAATGTCCCAACTACTCTCACAAACTGGCATATATAACAACTTTTTTCTCACATGAGGTTTGGACTGCAAAAATCCAGCTCTATCTAGTATGCTAATTTTAAAGGAGAGAATATTTCTACATGGAAGTTTGTCTCTGTCGTGTTTTATCTGTTGCTTTAAATTCTGTGCATTTGGACTCTTCAGGCATTTAACTTCTTCTGACACAATTCAGACTCTGTTATTATCACATCTTTCTTAAGGTTTTGAAATGTCACCACTTGGCAAGATCTCCCTAGAGGCTCTGAGGACCTTGGCGTTTTCAGAGAATCCCGGCTTGCAAAAGTCTGCTGCTCTCTATTACTTGAACATAAATCATCAAAACTGTAAGATCCATTCCATACTCTCTTTTTAAATTTTTTTGTAGAAATCTGGAGAAGCAAAACAATTTCTCCCAAATGTAGCTGAGTTGTGCCCAAGGCAGTCTTACTGGTTCCCTAGCATGTGTGAATTGGGTTTAGCCCCTTCTAATGCAAGTTCTGTGGAGATTTACTTGGAGCCCAGATAATGTGGCACAACTTTTGCAGTTACTAGTCTCCCATTTTATTATTTTATAGAGGTGGGCGAGTGCGAGCTGGCTTTTTACTCATATGAGAGGTTGGCAGAAGAGGGGCTAGTAAAAATAAGTAATACAGGTTTAGTTTTCATGTGAGTTTGCACAGACAGCTGAAAGGAGAGCTACAAGGTATTTTGAAAAGCAAAGTAGGCCATCTAGGTGTTGCTCCAAAAGCATCAAGTGTTTGAAGATGTAAGGGACAAGTGTTCCAGAAGAGCTTTTTGCGATCAGCATTTCATCTCATTCTTGCAGTGAACATCCAGCTGCCTCGAGAGCATCTGGAAATATACTATGCTTTGTTGAAGTCTAATGACTTGGAGGTTCAGCAGATCTCATCGTCGTCCCTTGTGAATTTCTTACTGGAAGGAAATGGTGAGTAAATGCCCAAGATACCATATCCTGAAGTCTCCATCAGCATCAGCTGTGATCTTAGGAACTACCACTGTCCAGTTGCCCTGGTATTTTATTTGAAGGGCAGGATATAAATTCCTATACTAAAAAGTGATAATCAGTAGGATGGATGTTTGCCCTGATAAAATGTGGGGGTTTTTTTTTTGGGGGGGAGCATTCATTCAGAGGATGGGTTTTGCTTACTTCTCGTACCAAAGGGGTGAGAAATCATTTATTCCGGTGTAAGATGCACTAGTGATATTGTGCGCTGATGGCAATCCTTTTCTCTCTCCAGTATATAGCTGAATTAAAGGCACTGTAAACATAACATTTACTCCTGCTTTTACTGACAAACAGTAACCAAGGATCATGTCGTCCAAATGGATCTAATTGAGCCAATTCTGGAACTGCTTGAGTCTGAAGATGCCACAGTCCAGTGTAATTCATGTGCCTGCATAATGACACTAGCTGTCACAGGTGAGGAGCGTGCCCAAAGCATAGCGCAATAATCAGGTCCAGGGACAATGTCACATCCACACCTTGTGATTGAGAGGTAATGATGTGCCTTATCGTTATAGAAATTCTGAATCAAGAAGAGCTGAATTCTGCGAGCAGAGTGGATTATTCACATTGGTATGCTATAACTAGTCGTGGTCAGTGTAGTGGGGCAGAGCTTGTGGAGGCACACTTCTGACACCAGTTTGACTGCAGCTTACCTGGATGGCTCTGGGTGGTGACACGCTTGGTGCCTCACAGACACACAAGTGGAGCCAATGCAGTCCTCCAGGATTGCCTAAGAACTGCCTAGTCACTGGTCCCATACTGTGCAATAAATATAACGTTGGCCTTGGAGTCCTGGGTTCAGATATTAATAAATGATGAAGTGTACTTTCTAAAGTCAGGTTTTGCTTCAAGGTGACCCATAGCAATAAGCTTCTTCACAAAAACCTGATGGTAAACTCTTAACATTATTCATTCTGCCACTAGGCACCCAGGACCCCCAACTCATATGCTGCAACTGTTTTGTGCTGTCCACTCTCTGTTCTTTAAAGTGTGCCTGGAGGAATATGGATACTTCTTCCTCCAAAGAAACCTCATTGATTTCTATTTTGCCCTGTTGTTTTGCCAGATGTCAGCCATGAAGCCATCGCAGCAGCAGGAGGAGTGGTACCCTTACTGGCCCTTTCTAAATCCCATGATCCAAGAGTCCAACAAAATGCAGTTGGAGCAATTTTTAACCTCACACAATCAGGTATTAGGCTGCAGGGGATTTATTTCAATAGGCCAAGTGCATTGACACAGAAATTTGTGGCAAGGGAAACTTATCGTTAAAGCTATTGTTTTCTTTAAAATGAAATGTTTTACTTCAAGTACAAAGCTAAATCATGTCTACTCAGCGGGAAAGCCAATTGATTCCATTTGGGCTTATTCCCAGAAAATGCTATTTTTAGCTCTTATCTATGCAGTGATGATAAGGAGAATGTTCATTTGGTCAAAATAGCTCATTAGCAATACCACTCTTCCCTTGCAGAACGGATTCAGCAAATTTTGTTTCGACAAGGTGCTCTTCCAGTCCTCACCCTTTTGTTACAGTCTCCCGATTCGGAAGTACAGGTAAACTTGACATTAAAACACAAGTTTTTGAGCATTCAAAGCTGTGGAAATAGTCAGCTGCTCAACTGAACCTACAGATGCAGGAAAAGATAGACGAGACAGTAGTCTTTTAACATTTTAACTTCCAGAAATTAGTAATTTAATGGTGTTGCACATAGTTTTGCTTGGAGGGGGGTACTACATATGTTTGTGCACCTTGGAAATGAACTACTAAGCTTTCTAGTGAAATGAAAAAAAACAGGTCATTGCAACTTGAAGAAAGGTGCTTGTTTCATAGTTCAGATTTGTTGTAGGGTTAAAGAAAATAGCCAGGGGGTATTCCAGTTCCTCAGTTCTGTTCTCAACTTTTGTTTGGAAATAGCTATTAATAGGCACTAACCTGTTTGAGATTCAAGAACTGAACAAATACTTCTTTCTCATCTTCAAATAGGCTAGTGCAAGAGAAATGCCAACATATAAAATACATGACTGGAGTGTAGATTTTTATTCTGTTCTTACTATGACTCCTGAGAATTGTAAACAGCCTCATGATGAGTATTTTATGAATGCAAGAAATGCCATTTGCCTAGCAGAATCTATGCAGTATGCCTAGCAGAAGGGGACAAAATAGTGTGTGAGTGATTTGTTAATAAAAGGGATCTGGTCATCTCACCGATGCAGTATTGTTCCCCTTTTTTGACTCTTAGACATCCAGACTCTCTACACAGTGTGGACTGTAGCGATCACAGTTGTGTCTCGTTGGACAAATATTCTTTTTTCCTGGGACATTCCCAAAACTCCTGGAGGTGTACTACAGTGCCAATCCAGAAAATGCAGGGAGATGCTGTATGCAAATACTCTCTCAATTTTATCACCCTAGGAACGCCATCATCAGTCATGGTCCCTTTCATTTGCTGTGAGGTCTTGACCACAGTTTAAGAACCCTTGGCCACAAGCTTTCCTTTCTCAAAATCACAACACTTCTCTTTCTTACAGTATTATAGCTGTGCAGCTCTGAGCAACATGGCCACAAACTCGCAGCACCATAAAGCCATGCTCCAAACCGGTGATAGGTTTCTTCTGCGGATGCTCCTTTTCCTTCTGTCTTCATCTGTGGACAAGGTAAAGCTGTGGATTATGCAGGTTTGTTTTACTAACAGCCCCCCTGGTTTATTCAGAAATATTATTTTGATACCAGTGGGGTGTATTTCCAAGTAAGGTATGCTTAGGACTGCAGGCTAAATATCTTGTGTATAGGGAAATGACTGAAAAGGTGCTTTCTTCAGCATGGGGGTGCAAGAATACACAAAGGCTGGAGTTAGCTAGATGTGGCATCTTCCATGAATTTCTAAGAGATCAAACTCAGAATTTCCTACAGTCAGAGGGGATTCCATGTTTGAATAATGGTGAGATCTCTTGGTTCAATATTTTCATTCTCACAGTGATGGCCTGGGAATATAGGGATGGGCTTTTTCCTAATCTCTGCCTGGAGAAGATTGTGAGGTAGTGTGGAGAGTAAAATTTCACAATTACAGATCTTCCCAAACAAATGCAAAATTAACTGGATTGTTCACTAAGGCTGCATACACACCATGCATTTAAAGCATGTGACTTCCCTCAGAGTATTCTGAGCCCTGTAGTTTACCCCTCACAGAGCTTCCATTTGTAGCACTGTTAAACTACAGCTCCATTATTCTTTTCTTTTGGGGGGGATTGTCATGTGTTTTAAATATGTTTTAAATATATGGTGTGTATGCACCTTAAATCAAGAGCAATTTGTTCTTCTGAAAGGCTACACATCCTTGTACTTTTAGGCACCCATAAGTGGCGCTTTTTTGAGTATCTCTCAGATATCTATGGGGCACTCTCACAGTTGGCTTTAAAGGCTTAGTTTTGCCTCATGTTGCCACAGAGGACATGCTTACATTTTAACTTTACCCATCATTGACCCATAATCCTGTCAGAACATTTTGGAGGTTTAGCAAATATTGCACGAAGCTATTGTGGACCAGTCAACTTTGCGGCCTTTTCACAGCCAAAAGTTCTTTCTCTGTTGGGTTCTGATTTCTTTGTTTTCTGCAACTAGGTTTCCAACCAGGCTTGTGTCTGTCTCAGGAATTTAGCCGCAAGTGGTAAGTACTACAGTCCTAGCATGCTAATAAACGAAAAATTGCAGTCACTTAAAACATACAAAAATAGAACCTCCTTCCTGTGTTTTGTACAGTCTAGCCTCTGGAAGGAATGTCCTCAAGTCACTCTTTGTTCTTTTAAGTAAGATGAATACCATGTTTTGGTTTCAGGCACGTGGATGCTGTGACTTTTTTTTTTTTTTGAAAGTTAATGAACCCTTCAGTCACCAGAGGCTGTGAGAGTGGTGGTACTGTTGTTCAAAAGTATACCAACAAACACGGATTCAGTTTTTTAGAGAAGGTGACTGCAAACCAATCCAGCATTCAGACTGATATAAAGATTAGTAAAACTTGATTGACCAATACCTTACAATGCTCAAGGCACATTTCTGCCACAGATGTTTGGGGCGGGAGAAAGATCATGTGGAAGTTTTACACCATCTAGAAAAGGAGAAAAGAGACTGAAGAAGGAGTTGGTGAAAAATATCCCTGGCCACTGACATTTTTGCCCATGTGCTTGTAATGAAAGATGTCTCTCTGTGTTTTAAATCAACAAGCAAGATCATTAATATGGATTATAACTACAAATCCATACACTTCCTTTTACCATTCTTAAACTGTCAATTCTGTGAGGATAAAGTAGACAAGAATAAGGATACACACACACACACAGCTTTTTCTGGGGGGCCGCAGGGCTATGCATACCCCTAAACATTTTGTGAATCTAATTTTGGCCTCATTGAGGGGCAGTATTTCAATAGTATTCCTATGAATAGGAAAATGAGAGTACCCCTATACATTCCCCCCTGAAAAAAGCACTGTTTTGTGTGTGTGTGTGTGTGTGAATCACTTACGCCTAGCAGATGATTTTGCACAACCACAATCCCAACCAATGTTACAGAAACACAACTCTTTGTACGCTTTCTATCAATTTCAGTCCCCTGATTCTGAAGAGAATTCTTTCCAGCAGTGCCTTTCTACAAACACCAGTCCAACCCTCTTGTGCAGTTTGGTCTTCATTTTCTTTTGACTTTTCATTAAAATCAGAACCTAAAGTTTAACTTCTGTACTGTCATAACATAACATTGCCTGATCTGTGAAGTCCAGCTGACTTGATTGAGTCAGTCTAGAGGAGGCCCCTTTCTCTCACAAATCCTTTTCTCCAAAGCAGCTTCTATTGATCTGCACACACAACCTTGAGCAACCTTCTCATTTTCCAAACAGAGAGTGGTCAGACCAGCATCGTTGCTTTGGAGATCCCGTCCCACCTGCTCCCTCTCCTGGCATCTAACAGGAAAGACACTCAGCACAATTCCATCATTCTTCTCCGGATTTTATCCCAGCACCCAGACAACCAGGTACACATTTCTGTTTTATGTTACCCTTTGCCTTGTAAGCTTTAGTCAAATGTGCATGGCCGTAATGCTCCGAGGCAGCTCAACCTTGAAAGATGACAGTGGATGAAAGTTTCATCAAAGGTAACACATTTAAAATGAGAGTTTGACGCGGCCAGGTGATCAGTAGACAATGATTCAAAATTCATTCTGAAAAGGCTTCAGCATGCATCTGAAAGTGTGGGATGATGTGCATATCCAGAAATAAGGTTGGAAAGGGAGCGCTGGGAACAAATTCTGATTATAATCATATTGGGTTCTAATTTGCCTTCTTGAGATTCACATTCTGTAGCAAATATCCATTTGTGGTTGTGATGGATGGTATAGCTGCTTTGGCATTGGAGAAAATGTTCTGTGACAGAGGAAACCTGAACAATTAATCCTCAGTAGAGATGTTTATATTGTCGTCTGTTGGGTCAGCTTTTCATCTTGGTTTGCCCAGACTACTGGTTTCAATGCCCTCCAGCCTGGGGTTGTTTTTTTAAAGACCTTTTCAAGGATTCCCATTCTGCTCTGACCTGAATTCCAAGTGAAGTAGAAAAGGAGTTCTCCATGGGAACTCCAGCAGGAAAACAAACTGTGGGACAAAGCTAACATTTCCAACCAAGATGAACTAATGTTTCAGTGGTTACCAACACTACACTGTGTTCCTAGGGAAGAAGAAATCATTTGTTCTTTGGTGACTTTGGGTTTGGTTGACTGCATAGCACCTTCATTCCTTAACAAACAGAAAAGCCCCACATCTTCGCAATATAAACTTGCCATCTGCATTCGCATGTGGGAGTGATATATGAGTCTCTGTATGGTGGGACACAGGCATCAATAAAATGAATGGAGGTTGTAACATGGGAGGTTGGTGGTGGAACAGGAAAGTCAAATCCTGCATGTACTATTGGATGCACACGCACATTTCAAGATCATCTGATGTGGTTTGGAGGTAGTGGAGGCTTGATTTCTCTGCATTGCTGCCGTGAGTTGGGACTGAAACACGAAGAGACAACAATTTGTGGAGCTTTTCATAATTCTCCATCCCAGCTTTGTAGCTCCTAAATTGCCATACACTTGTTGCAGTTCATCCTAAATGTAAAGAGTTTTAAAAACTTGAAGCATATGTCTTTGATTCCTTAGTAATTCATTCACTCTACTCTTTTTGGTGCCTGCTTAAAAAAGAAAAGCATGTTTGTTTCAAAAGGTTTGTCTGGACATGCAGAATATTGGCATGTGTTTTCTGGTTTTAGTTTATTGCTGATTTTTAATGTTTTAAATACTTGTTTTAATTGGGGATGTTTTTTACTGATAATTTTATTGTTTTTATTCCTTTTTTTAACCTGCTTTGAGGTTTTATTAACAATTAAGTGATATATATATCTATATATCTCAATCACCCATCTCTAGCCCCATTCACAGTGGTATGGTAGAACCATGTCTCTTCTGCTGCCTTCATTTCAGCTACTCGCTGGCTACCTTTCCCTTTGCAGGATGCACTGATGTGTGAGGAAGTGCTGCAGGCGGTAGGGAAGCTGCTGCTCACCTGGAAAATGGACCCAGTGATTGTAGGTCACGCTGCCTGCTTTATTAAAAATCTCAGCCTTTCCAGAAGCATACAGGTGAGTGCCAAGTCTCCCTTTCAGGATTACACATTTTTCTGAAGGCTTCACTTCACTAAGTGATATTAAAATAAGGTTACCAGATTTTTTTCAATGAATCTGGGGACACTTTTCAACTTCAATGGATTTTGTATGGGGACTGATTTATAAATCTGAGGACTGTCCCCGGGAAACAAGGACATCTGGTAACCTTATAATTAAAATGAAACATCGTCTTTGCTTCATTCAAGGGAGTAAATGACCACGTGTTTCAAAAAGTACAGAAGAAAAATCTTACCAACAAATAAAAAGCAAGTTGTGACTTTTACGCCTTCACTGTAGGCTTTTTGGAAATTTGGCTTTGTTGGTATACATGCTTTTTCAACTAGGTTGTTCCTGTTCCTCCTCCCCCTCCTTCTCCTTCATTAAATTTGTATACTGTTCTCCATTTGAAGACCATAGGGCAGTTCACAACATAAAAATACAAAATGAGAACACAAAATACATAATAAAACAAAAGCAAAAACCAACCAATAACACCCCTTCCCACAAACACATTTAAAAGGCCATAGAATGCTCAACCAACCAAAGACCTGGCTATAGAGAAACATTTTTGCCTGGCACCTAAGGCTATATAATGAAGGCACCAGGAAAGCCTCCCTGGGGTAGAGCATTCCACAAACGGAGCCACAGCAGAAAAGGCCCATTTTCATGTTGCCATCCTCCAGACCTCTCATGGAGGAGGCACACAAAGGGCCTTAGATCAGTGTTTTTCAACCTTTTTTGGGCAAAGGCACACTTGTTTCATGAAAAAAATCACAAGGCACACCACCATTAGAAAATGTTAAAAAATTTAACTCTGTGTCTATATTGACTATATATAAAGTAATTCTCTTGAATAGGAATCAAATAAACACAAAGAAAGTATTTTATAATTACTTTATTATGAAATAGTAAGTAAAGAGAAATATGAAAAATTATAAAATACTTTATTTTTAAATCTTTCGAATTTTTCAATTTTCCCCACGGCACACCAGGCAACATCTCGTGGCACACTAGTGTGCCGCGGAACAGTGGTTGAAAAACACTGCCTTAGATGATAATTGCTCAAGAAAGTGGAAACCCACTGTGTATGGATAAATGTTTGCAGGAAATATGCCATATATTCTTGGTTCCTCATACCATCTCCCCAGATTGCCTTGTTATCACACACTTGATGGCTTCTTGTGAAATGAAGGCTATTGTAACACATATCATTGCAGACTTACTCTGTATTCATTAATTTCAAGCACATCCGTGTAATTTGAACTCTCCTGGTGGGACAGTCTCAGGGCGTCATGATGCATAACTAGGGCATTTAATAGAACATGCATTTGCATAGATTAAATCCCCACAGATGCCTTTGTTGCACACATTTCTGGGCTTAACAGCTGAATAGGCACAGCCCTGAAGGCCCAAGGCAAACTAAGAGCTTGGCATCTATAATTGCGGTGGGGGGACACCACAATTTTCAGAATGAATGTAACAACATCATCTACTTTTGTTATTTGCAGAGAGTCATAGAAAGTCCATGCATTGAAGGACTTTTTCAAGCTGTCCAGAGTGTAGACTTTCTAGAAGAGGAATCTCTTCACTGTGTGATGTCTTCTCTTGTTGACCTGATGAAACATGGTAAGGGGGCATCCAGAGTGCTGAGTGGATGGGCTGATAGCACACACATTTTGTACTCATTGATTTCCGTTGCTGCTGCCAATTTTACAGCACAGTGTTATGAATGTCTGACAGAAGGAAGTGCTGTAGCCTTTACCTACGCAAAAGTCAGTGTGCACAGGGTTGCAGCAGCCTTACAATTTTGGGGCACAGAGGGAACCAAAGGGCAGTCGTAAAAATCAACAGATTCCCACAGTCAGTTCTACGTTATCCCACTGGCTGCATAGCTACCAGAGCTGCTAATAGGAGTGAAACACAGCAGACAAGTGATTTTAATCCCAACTCAAAGAGTTGTATCGGTAACATAGTGTTGACATTGCTAGTAATTTCTCTAGTGCTTCTAGACCAGCAGAGGCAAACATAGTACCCTCTAGGTGTTTACTAGCTGAATGTATGGAAAGGGAGGTAGCAGAGCAGCAGGCAGCAGAGCATCACATTTCCCATTGGTGAAACCCTCCCTAAGGAATCTTCCCACTTATATCTGCTTCTGAACATTTTGACACCCCCCTTTCTATGTATGTATTTCAGTCTTCTGAAATCCATTTTACTGGCCTCTGAAGCTCTGCTAGTCTCTTTTCAGCCTTGGCCCTAGGCCTGTTCATTTGTCTCCTTTTATTTCAACTCTGCTGATTTAGTCTTTTACTCTGCTCTTCTACCACCAGAGGGAGCCACAGTGCGCATGCTGGAATTGGTGGATGACTCAGTGGTATGCAGTCTGGCGACACTGGCTGGCCAAGTGGAACAAGCAGAGCTTTCGTTCCATGCTGCCCTTGTGATCAAACACCTCCTACAGCACAGTACGTATCAATGTAAAAGATCTGATGTTTGCATTTCCAGCATGCCTGATATCACTCAAGTGACAACAACAGAAGTCCCATGGGCCCAAACAGGTTGAATAGCAGGGGAGAACACTGTACCAGTCAGCTTTGACAAAACTTTTATTTATTTTCCAATCCTGCTAATTCTAGGATAGTTTTCAGAGAGTTCCCTGGGCTACAATAGGACTCCCTAAGATTTTTTTCCCTTTCTGGACTAAGTGGCAGCTGCATCTATCAGTTGTCCCACACCAGCAGACTCCTTTGGGTGTAAAGAATACATGTTGAGTTCATGGCAGGAGCTTCTGTCTTGCTTGTGTAAATCCTTTTCTCAGTATTACATTTCCCTATTGAAGATAGCAACACTGCACAAAGCCGCTAAAATATTTGTACATCACTGTGCGCCGTATGAAGTGATGCTTAATTTGAATAACCAATGATAACATAAACATAATGTTTCTGTTGAATGCACCATATAACATTTAAAAATAACAGATGTTATAAGTGTTAGATTCAGAATAATCACAGTGAGTGTATATTATTATTATTATTATAGCGGCCAAAATCAGCAAGAAATCTTATTATTCTGAGTTACAAACTTCAACTTTATGAACCAAACCTGAAGTTTAAGGCTCTATTCTCCATACCATAATGGCATTCATGATTGGTATATATGAATTCTGAATATTATTAATTAGCATTATAAAATCTTTATTTATTAAGGTCTCAAGGCAAATCACATAGTAAACAAATTTAAAAAACACAATAAAAATGACCGCACTAAACATCTGCCCAAGCATACATTTCCCACCATAAAATTATCATAAGCATTCCAAAACTATGAATACCAATTTATAATTTGTCATTCACCCAACAACTTAGTAACAAGAAAACCAAGTAGTGCATCAGCAATGTAAATAGGGTATCAACATTTTACAGTGCATGTTTACTCAGAAGAAATCCCACTTTGTTCAGTGACTTACTCCCAGGTTAAGTGTGTAAAATGTTGCCTCGTGCTTTCAGTTTTGTAATTATTCCTGTCTCCTAATTAATTGCACAGAAGAGGTGGTGTCTTTGTTGAAATCTCATATGAGCAAGGTACAGCAATACCTCATCAAGTATCTTATTCACCAAGAGAATCGCTTTCAGCATCTGGGCCTATCCACTCTCTGCATATTACAGAAAGGTATGGACTGCTGTATCACTCGCCACATAACATCCCATGGGATTCCTATGCTATGGCATAACAGCTAAGCTCATTAGTACTTACCAGAAGCACCGCAGCTATAATGCGCAGCTGAGTCCTGCCTGTTTCTGGTAATGAAAACCAAAGTCCTCCTTTAAAAAAGGTTTGGTGAAAAGTTAATTGACTCTCATTTCACTGAGAATGCAATCAGAACTTTATACAGGCTCATTTGCCGTATTCATTACAAGGCTTCCTACTGGAACTGGATCTGTTCTCATAATCGCATATATGAATCCTGGAAACAGCTATTTACGGTTCTCATAAAAAAGTGGGGAGTAGTCTTCTTTTTTGGCATTTTTTAAAAATCACAGTGGAAAAGTAGTTATGTATGCACCTTCCAGCACCAAACAAACCTGACTTACTTTTTTAAAAAATGTATCGGTTAACATGGAATGCAAAATAACTTCCATGCATAAATGTTTGATAAATGGCTTAGATTATCATCACACTCTGTGTCTGAAAGTGGGGAAATACCCCTAGCAAAGAAAGCAGGAAGCAAGATTCTCAGGAGACATTGTTGAACAAGTAAACGATCAAAGGATGCATCTAACTTACTCTTGGAAAGTATTAAAACAACAAGGAATATATTAGGTGTGAGTAATAGATAACTCCTGTTCTCAAAGTTGGTCAATTTGGCTTTGATATGAATGTCAGATTTTTGTAGATCCAAGCTGAATGCAAGACAGGAGAACAAAACCTCTCTCCAATGTTTTGTATAGTTGTGGACCAGGGCAAGATGTACACATATGATGAGCTGTGCAGGTCTAGAAGTTGAGTTGTTGCTTCCCTATTTTTTAGATGCAGAGTTTTCATCAGCATTCAACCAGAGCCAACTGAAGAAGCACCTTGACCAAGTCCGTCAACAAACTGCAGAAACACAGGAGCTTCTCAGTATTGCTGTCAGACATATGGACACCTGAAGAATTGTTCCACCCTATGCATTTTGCTCTAGGTGGTGTTGCTCTGGGTGGCTAGCTTGTTGCCTCTGTATAGGGAGCTGACTCATAATGTGGGTGTCTCAGTTTCACGCTATGGCTGTGGGCAAATCCACAGCAAGCACATGCGCAATAGGACTTTTAACTTCCATATGGGTGGAAATTAGGGACCAGTTTACACAGTAATGTATTACTGCTCCATTATTCAGCGCTTGATGACTCACAGTAGGATGTGTGGGCAGATTCTGCAGATTCTACTAAAAAGCACTGTGCCTGAAGTTTTATAAAAGGTCTGTTAGTGCTATTTGATCCATGATGGCTGATTCATACAATGCATCTCATTATTTGATACATGGCTGTGCATGCATGGGCCAGGCCTGAGGATACTTTCACTATCCTTAGATGTACAGACTGTAGCATTGCATTGTCCTTGTTGAGGCATTCATGAACTGTGAGACCCTATACTGGTAGACTAATCAATCTTGTTCTAGGTTCAGCTCTGGCAGCATGCAATCCATTTCATGAGGCAAATATCTTCATGCTGCCTAGGCATTTCTGATGGCCTTAAACTCATCTGCAAGTTGATGGCAGTCTCCCATTTCAGAATACCTGAACCCTAATTTCACCCCTTCCAAATAACCAGTTGTAAATAATAAAATCTTAGCTTTTCAAGTGAAATTTTATAATCTTTTATTAAAATCTACATTTTGGGAAAGAATTGTGTGTGAAAAGTATGTATCATGCTAGCTGGTACCATTATATAATGCTACCAAGTCAGCCTGTGTTTATACATGAATGACCAATCAGTGCTTTCATTGCCTAAGGATATGTTGTGGTGGAACACTTTACAGCTTTTGAGACCTCAGTTTTCAGCATGAGGATTTTAGCACATTATCCAAAGCATGAATTTGTTGGCACATTTCAGAAAACTGATTAGCTTTCTCCAGGATTTAATTAAAATAGTATTCCTTCAGCTTAAAACACACACACACACACAAAAAAAAAAAACCTGGATGATTTTAACCCAAGAGCAACAAATTCTAGAAAAGCAGTAGATACCCCATGTCATCCAAATTCACTGCATCCCTACACACACACACACACACACACACACACACACACACCCCAAAATATACTTGGCAGGAACCATCTAGACAATCCTGGATCACTAGTTTTTATAACTGCCTCACTAGCAAATGAGTAGGACTTCACCGGCATTCACTTTGATATGTCCTAAAGTGAGAAACACAAGTATCATCCATTTATCTCTGTTTGCAGTTCTCTTTCTGCTGTCTATCAAAACTCTTTCCCTAATTCAAACACTTCAGAAAGTTGTTATGCAGGGTCTCTGACACTGATCCCTCGTTTAATTCACATCATTTTGGAATAGACCATACCTATGGATGTCAGAACAAATTTGCAATAATTTGGAAAAAACTTTTGAGCAGTAAATTTGAAACCATGTTGTAAGATTTTCCTCTAAAAAGTTCCCATGAGTGCTACTTTTAATAGAAAATGGATGTTAAGTTGAATTATGGCAAGGGCATTTATGATACCATGTTATGAATGACGGCACTCTTGATTAAGGGCAGGTAAATTTTACATTGCCCAAATAACAAATCATACAGAGACCACTATTGTGCTTTAGGAGGAGTCATGTCAAAAGAAATAAACTCTTTTCCTCAGTTCCTATCTTCTTGTAATATTCATTGCGGTAACATCTGAGAATAATTGGGTTGGATCCTCCTAGGGAAGAAGTCCTTCTTATTGGAGGAAAAGAACCCTTGGATTTAAGTCAATGTCATCTTGGATTAACTGCTTTTGAGATGTGCTTAGGAACACAATAAGAGGCTTGATGGATCACAGCAAAGGTCCATCTTGTCCTGCATCCTGTTCTCAAATTGACTAACCATTTGCAGAACCTTAGAACAACCATATAAGCAGGACTTCAGTACAACAACACTCCCCTGACTTGTGATTCCCAGCAACTGGTATTCAGAGGCATACATATGCTGAAGGTAGGATTCAGCCACACCAATGGCTAGTAGCCATTTTTAGCCTTGTCCCCCATTCATTTGTCTAACCCCCTTTTAAAACCTTCAAAGCTGGTGGCCATTGTGACATTGCTCGACTACTGTTGCTTTTATGTTATTTCATGTGACTAGTAGCTCAACTATATGGCTACAATTCAACACATGAGCACACTGATTTTCTCTATATATTTTAAAAGTGCAAATGACCCGATACATCAGTAGCTTCTTAACTTGCATGTACAAAGGCTTCCACAGCCAACACAGAGCTCTCCTGCCTATAAGGGCTTCCCCTGTTATTATCAGAGAGGAGAGATGTGTTCACAAACGGAAAGCACATTCAGACCCTGCCCTTCCATTGACATGAATGGGAAAGCCTGTCTGTTCAGGAGTGCACACAGGAGTCAGGATGACACTGGTGGCTATTTTCTCTCAGCCTTCTGCTGAAAAAGAAAAAGGGTTTAAAAACTAAGTACTGCCCTCTATACAGGAAACAGGAACACAGCCGTTTTGTATTAACCTAAAGTGCATCATCTGAAACCCATCTCCAACTCGAACACAAAAGAGCTAAGATGAAATTTCCTCTATTCAGCTCCCCAAATAGACACATTATATTTGTTCAACAGCAACCAGTGCACCAACAAGTAAATATTAAAAATGCACATGTTTTATATGAAGTTTACTTGATACGTATATCCTATATAGAAGCAAAAACTACATATTTGGGGCATTAAAAAAAAAAAATAATAGCTATGTACAGGGAGCATAGAGAACAACATAAAAATATTTTGTTTTTGCTATACCACAATTACTAAAAAGTCCAGACTGGCTTTTGTTCCTCTCCTCCAATTCACTCTAGCCCACAAAGCAGCATCGTCTCACATAATTCCCAACACAGTTGGCATAATTTTCTTGACACAGCATGCACCCAATAAATTACATGAATTCAAGTGTGTTGCAAATCACTTCTCTTTATGACAGCATCCCCTTGGAGATTGATTTCCTGCTACACACTAACTGTCCAATCACACACTAACACCCAGGACTCCTTTTGACTTGAACTGGCACATCATACAGCACTTTAAAGTGCAACGTATCTCTTTAGCGATATCCACTTATAGCAAGTTTGATATGAAAGCAAAAGACCAAACTGAAAGGTAGGCAGTGTTTTTACAGGTCTGGGCATAGCAGTGAGAGGTGCAAAATCAGAGGGGGGAAATGTCAGGAGCAGCACATGGAATCACAGGATATGAGAGCTTCCTGTTGAACATACAACTTTCACCTGAGTAGCCTGCAGCACTTGTACGCTGAAACAATCCTAACCAGGGTTGCTCAGTCTAAGTCAATCAGGCTACAGGCAGCCCAAGTCCTGCTGTCCCTGCCAGAACCTTAACAGAAAGGACTGAAGCCTTCCAAATTATTTTCTATTGCAGTACTTGTTGACCACACACAGAGATTTGCATTTCCAAAACACCATGAGAAAAAGATCTGGTCCGGGTGTGTAGAAGTCTCTTGCATCAATCACATCATCAGCTAGAGAGAGCTCTCCACTCCCCATTACTATCCAAGTATGGGGCTGAATGGGAACGCAGGTGGCGCTGTGGGTTAAAGCCTCAGCGCCTAGGACTTGCCAATCGAAAGGTCGGCGGTTCGAATCCCTGCGGCGGGGTGCGCTCCCGCTGCTCGGTCCCAGCGCCTGCCAACCTAGCAGTTCGAAAGCACCTCCGGGTGCAAGTAGATAAATAGGGACCGCTTACCAGCGGGAAGGTAAACGGCGTTTCCGTGTGCGGCTCTGGCTCGCCAGAGCAGCGATGTCACGCTGGCCACGTGACCCGGAAGTGTCTCCGGACAGCGCTGGCCCCTGGCCTCTTGAGTGAGATGGGCGCACCAACCCCAGAGTCTGGCAAGACTGGCCCGTACGGGCAGGGGTACCTTTACCTTTACCTTTATGGGGCTGAATGACCCACATCATGCCAGAAGATTTTGCTTTTATCCCCTTAATTCCCTTACAGAAGAGAAACTAGGAAAAATCAAGTTTACAATGTAGTTTTTAAGCACATTTTCTATGATTTATTTTGTACAGAACAAAATTAATAAATACATTATCTAGGATAACAACAGGTTTTCCATTTCATCCATGAAAAAATAATGCTTTCGATTTTTCACATTTTAAAACCTGCTATGTTGTTTTATTTTTTAGAAGAAAATGCAAGAAGACAGTAGTGATGCCTAAATATACAGAATGTCCATGTAGGAATTACATTTACAAGAACCTGATACAGAAGCCTCTATGTTGCCCCCATAATTAAGAGTTCTCTGCAATAATATTTAAACCAAAAGGCTTAAATAAAAAAACACCCCAGTAGCCCTACTTGTAGAGCAGTGAGGCATTTACTTTTCAAGTATTCAATCCGTAAAATGTAAAAGATACTTTGCTGATTTTACATACCTTTTAAAACCAAATACCCATCTTCAAAAACAACAGAAAACAAGTCCATTACCCCAATCAGCCCGTTATTGTTAGAATCCAGTGAAGCTTTTGTCTTCAAGAATGCAGAAAATATCTGTTATGCTAACCAAAGGAACTTGCTGGATATAAGCAATTTATGCACATGAAACATGATTTTTCCTAGTGGTGAGATCTATTTGATAGAAAGGTAATCCAAGTCTATTCCCAATAAATTCTTCTGCTGGTTTTACTATGGCCTTAAAAAACCCCCAAAAAACAGTGTCCAAGAAATCTTTAGAAAACTCGAGAGTGCAAAAACTACCACACTCCTTCATAGCATGGAAGGAACTCCACTGGCTGCAGAGACTTTTATGCCACCTTTGGTAATTTGTAAGCAGAGATCAGACAACTTCTAGAAGAAAAGCCAATAAAGAGCAAATTAGCAGAGAAGGAAAGTTCTTTATAGGGAACAAGCAGCAAAAAAGAGTACTTTTATCATAATAAAAACACCCTGGCTACTTCTGTGGGCAGAAGGAGAGAGAAGAGGTGATTTTCACCGATTCTCCCTTCCAACCACCCTGTGCCACCTGCAAATATGTTTGATAGAGTTGAGGGACTTTCTGGAACAGTGTAGGAGATATGAAGGTGGGAGGCTGAAGGGAGAAATCAGTGGATCGTTAGCAGAGCCTCCATTGGGTCAGAGTTCCTTCAATCAATGGAGGGAGTCCTCCCATTCATGGAAGAGTCACAGACAGAAAATGTTAATCAAGGACTTAGTTGCTTCGTATGGTGATCAGATGCAAAAGAAAATAGAATTGCTGAGTAACAGAGGATGATCTTACAGATGCATCTTGTCATGAAGGGGCAAAAAGAGCTGCACTGGTTGACGTTTCTATTCCTGTACCTCTGCTAAAGTTATAAGAACCCTGCCCTTTGCATCTTGTCATCTTGCCTCACCCTTATATCAAAACAGCCGGTTTCTTAAAGAACACACATTTGGGTGGAGAAAGGATGAGGTATATGCTCTTTCTCTTTGCGGTGAATAATTCATTCCAATCTTAGATTGGCCCAGTGAATCGAACCAGCAGGTTCCTAGTTATTTCTATCTTTCCAACTGGGCTGCAACATGACAAATGTTTTTAAAGCAGAGGTTATACAATTTGTTCCATGTCCTGAACTTGCACTTAATAAAAAATTGAATCCAGACACTTGCTAGAAACATCTCGGATGCCACACTTCATGCCCATCAGAAAATCAACAAGAGATTTAAAGCAAACCTACCTGCTGTTTGATGTGTTTGAACGTTATCTACCTGAGGCAATGGCCCTAGGGTCCCCTTCTCTTCAAAGGCCAAAATGGGAGTCAAAGAAATGTCAGGGCTATTTTTATCATCATTGTTCATAGCATCCAGCCTGGATGGTTTCGTTCCCATGGGCAAGCTGATGACCTCCTCAAAATTATCATTCTGCATAGACACTCCATTTTCATTTGGATGTTTTCCTGGGTTGAGATTACTGAAACATAATGAAAATATCTTATGGATTATAAAACATTTTAATATTATTTTTCTTCTACATTTGTATGCTACACTACTGTATACAGTGTGCAAACTTTAGTACTTGCATCGTTTTTGTTGTAGTAAAGAATTAATTTTCACCACTGACAATAATTAGGTCACAAAAGATTAAGTGCTGTTCAGTTGCGCTGATTTCCATTAAAGAGGTAAACCAAATGCTTTCCTCTAAGAAAAAGCAGCGGTGCTACACATTGGCCAGGGCCTTTCCCACAAGTTGAAGATCAATGTCCTATTTTTGATAGAATCCTCCCACTATCTAGCATTCTAACATCCTGATTCTTATAACTTTTTTAATGTATAAGCTCACATTGCTTTTATCCATACAAGAATAATCATGACAGGAAAAATAGTATTATACAGTGGTACCTTGGTTTAAGAACAGCCCTGTTTACGAACTATTTGGTATACAAACTATGCAAAACCTGAAGTAGTAGTGTTCCGGTTAGTGAACTTTACCTTGGTCTAAGAATGGAAGCCGAATGGTGGAAGGGCACTGGCGGCAGGAGGCCTCATAAGGTAAAGCGCACCTCAGTTTAAGAACGGCTTTGGTTTAAGAACGGACTTCCAGAATGGATTAAGTTAGTAAACCGAGGTACCACTGTATAAAGAAGTCAGTACTAACTCTGTGTAACTGACTGCATATTATGCAGTTTCATTTCCAGAGTCAAACAATCGCATCACATCTATGTAATAATAATAATTATAGTAGTAGTAATAGCAGTAATAGTAATTTATTATTTATACCCTGGTTTCCCCAGCCACTACATTAACATTATTCCATTAAATAGAATATGAAAGAATTGCTACACTGTTGAAACATTGATTTCACTGCAATCAACACAAGCTGCACAGCAGTGACAAGAATATAATAGCTCGGATGGTTAGAGGGTGGTGCTGATAATGCCAAGGTTACAGGTTGGATTCCCGTATGGGACAGTTGCATATTCCTGAATTGCAGGGGGTTGGACTAGATGATCCTCAGGGACCCTTCCAACTCTACAATTCTATGAAAACAACTGAAAACAACTGTTCAAAACTCTCTTAGATTAATTTACAGTGCTGTCTTTGTTTTTCATGCACTGGCAATATGCAGCATTTGCCTGACGCTAGACTAGCTTCTGTTAATGTAAACTCACAGCTCAGTGGAAGAGCACATGGTTTGCAAAAATAGGAGGTTGACACTTCAGTCTTTAATCATTCTGGTTAAAAAGATCTCAGGCAGCCATGCTGGGAAAGTCCTCTGCTAGAGGCCCTAGAGAATCATTAGCCATGGGAATAGACAAAAATGGTTTAGATGCATCAAATGGTCTGATTCAGTATATAGCTCCATCTGTTGGATTACACCAACTTTAAAAGAAGATTAAACAAATTCATGGAGGATAAGGCTATCAATGGCTAATAGTCACAATGGCTATGTCCTACTTTCATTGTTAGAAGCATTAATCTTCTGAATACCAGTTTCTGGGAAGTACTTCTGGAAGAGTACTTTTGTGCTCATGCCCAGCTCACATGCTTTCCCAGGCGTCTGGATGGCCACTGTGAGAACAGGATGCTAGAATAGATAGGTCACTGGAGGGGCAGGCTCTTCTTAACATTTATGTACACAGAATTTTGTCAGGCACCAATG
This sequence comes from Podarcis gaigeae, assembly GCF_964106915.1. Lineage (NCBI taxonomy): Eukaryota > Metazoa > Chordata > Lepidosauria > Squamata > Lacertidae > Podarcis > Podarcis gaigeae. Next base: position 60,634,358 of record NC_139680.1, read on the forward strand.
GTGCAAAATGAGTTACAATGCAAATACTGTTGGTCATGTCAAAATAGTGGCCAATAACAAATTTTCAGCACTTCTAACCCATGAGCGTCAAGAAGGTGTCCTCTGATTTAACAATTCAATATTATTTATGCAAACTGGATGCATCAGGTATTTTTGTTTTAGTCTCCTAGCAGCCTCCCTGCCTTTCTGCCAATATATACCTCTCTAGAGTTTACACAATTTGCAGATATAACATTCAATCTAAAGAGACAGATAACCGATATACACAATGATCAATATTGACAGCCAGGTGGTACTTGCTAATTAATTTGAAGCAGAATTAAACATTGGCGGGTACAGTTTTCCCTTTAAATACTGAACATATTTCACTTTTAATGAGCTTTGTATAGTGTTAAGGGTTGGAGTAGCTGTTTTTATTTTGCCTTAAGGCACCTTTCCTGCTCTGGCACAATAACCAGTGCTGTTCAGGTTGGCCATCCTTGTTGCTTTGTTGTTCATGGATATGCAGATGACGATTTGGTCATCATAAGGAACGGGAGTTAGTTTAAAATGAAAAGTGGAAGCTTCTGACCACCTCTTCGTGAGCATGAAAGATGAGGAGAGGAGAAGGGACATGCCTAAGCACAAGGTTCTCGGTGGCTTATTCTGAAGAGTGGGAAACAAACTTCCTCCAAGCTTTTGTGTGAAAAGTGTGACTCTGCGAGAAGCTAGATAGCTGTGCCGCTGCTAACTGTGCCCCCCGCCCAGGAAGTGCAAAGAAATCTTTGTATACACAAAGGATAGTCTTGCTCTGATTCTAGTTATAAAAAAGCTTTTAAAAAAACTCAGAGACATGCTGACTGACACTCATGTAAGAGAGCTAGCATTCTTTTCTGTACAATGAAAAGCAGAAATCTAGCAATGTATTTTCTACAGCAACTTCTTTTTCAATAATGGTGTAGGGCAGATAGGAGAAGAAAATGTCTCATTAAAATTTAAAGGGTATGCTCTTAGCTACCAAGCAGCAAGCTGTGCTTTTAAGTGGTTTGATAAGAACGACAATATTTAATGTAGGAACATTTGACAGACACTGAATACAGTAGTACTCAGTGTATTTGATTGCTGGAGGGTGTTTGGTTGTGTTGAGCAGGTGATGAAAACTTTCTGATGGAGACACCCAAAAAGGGAAAATAATCTGATTTAATACGCTTTCATCTCAGTAAGAAGAAACATCAGGTATTGCTAGAAACATCTCAGTTCAGGTCTCTCACCTGTCAAGGTTGACTGTGGGCTGATGAGAAATTAGCACGTGGGTATGGGTGAGCAGTTCCCCGTTCCGTGGAGATTCTGGCACACACTGAACCTGAGAACCCATCGCAGGGCTTAATGGAGTGCTCACAGCTAGAGAAAGGGGGGAAAGTTTTCCACATCACTTTTGACAGAAAAGGGTGCATTTACTTCAATCCATGTACATACTCAGAGCAGATAAGGCAGCGGGTAACAGGAGAGGAACAATTATGAGGAGGGATGAAAACTCCTCCAGAAATAACTCATAAAGTTCCTCCTACTGATGTGGATGACAAGCCACAAAATGACTATGACTATCTATGACAGAATAAACATGAACACGAGGAAGCCAATGTACCAAACATGCACACAGAAAAATTAGATCTGAATAACCTGTTTGAGATACAAGCCGCTCATCTGGATCATCCTTAGTTGTACCAACAGACTTACTTTTTTTCCTGTCTTAATTTCATAGCACATCCTTCTCAAACCCAGTGCCTTCCAGATGTTTTTGACTCCAGGCTCCCATCACCCCTGACCATTGGCTGGTTGGGGCTGATGGGAGACCAAAACATCTGGAGAGTTCCTGGTTGGGAAAGGTTGTCTTAGCACATCATATGCTCCGGGCTTAAAGCAAAGACAGAAATAGAGGCTTCTGCATCCAATTAAGCTCTGCAAACAACTTGGTTTCCCTCTTGGTGTTAGGAAAACCTCTAATATCTAATTAGTAACAACATCATGGCTTGACAAAACAATCTAGCAAGAAATCTCTCCTTTTGCACCTCTTTTGTTTAGAAATCATAACAGATAATTTATGCCCTTCCAATTTCATGTTTTAAAAAATGCAAATAAAAGTAATTTATGACAGTAGCATAATTACACTTGAAATCAGTGACCCTGCCATGGCCATAGATCATGTGCAGCTGGAAAGACTGATGATTTTGCCCATACTGATTAAAACTGACCCCCAACTGGCTAATTATTTAAAGCTTTGGTTGATTAATCTGGCAATTAAACTAATAAAAGCTTGTATTCCTAATTATATATTTAATTGCACACTGATAATTATATATTTAATTGCACACATAATTATGTTTGTAGCAGACTATCATGTGCTTTCACATGCTTTGATTCATCATTGACTTTTCATTAAATATATTTGGACTGCTAGCTTTTAAAATTCTCTCCTACTCAAGTCATGCTGTGAATAATAATCATTTCAGAACGAAAGTAGATGCGGATCAAGAAAGTAATACCTGTTTCCTTTGCTATCTCCCCATTTTGCTGCTCATTTGATTTCTGTAAAATAAATCATTTTTTTTAATAAAAAAGTTAGAAGGTCCACTGACAGATAATAATAATAATAATAATAATAATAATAATAATAATAATAATAAATTTTATTTATATCCCGCCCTCCCCAGTCGAAGCCGGGCTCAGGGCGGCTAACAACAATACAACAGTACAACACAACGCAACACTCTAAAATCATTCATTATAAAATTAATTCAAATCAAACCAATGGCAACCGTTGGGCCAGAGCTCCGCAAAGATAATGTATCTATATATGAAGGTAGGAATGTTTTCTACAAAGAGAGGATGAAGTGAAGTATCTACCTTCTCTGCTGCTTCTGTTCTCCTAGTTCTTTTCATAATTTCCTCAAGACGCTGCAAAGAAAATAAAAATACCCTTTGCTGTGGTTAGTCTTTAACTACGTGCTGTGAACACATTGTGAACTCTCTTTTTAATGTATGTGTTCCTATACCAGATATGGGGAACCAATGGCTCTTCAAATGCTGGTGAACTACAGCTCCCATCAACCAGGACAACTGGGAAAACTGGCTGGGGCTGATGGGAGTGGGAGTTCCAACAGCATCTGGAGGGCTACAGGTTCATAGTACTGAATCGGAAACTGGTACTTACTACAGACATGCCAATGTTGCCACTTCTTTTTCTTCCTATTGTTGTGGAATTAAGTGCCCTGACACTGATTTCCTGAAATGAGCTGTTTCTATCTCAAGAACCCAGCAGCAGGATAAAAAGCTACAGGTAAAGGTAAAGGACCCCTGGATGGCTAAGTCCAGTCAAAGGCGACTATGGGGTTGCGGTGCTCATCTCACTTCAGGCTGAGGGAGCTGGTGTTTGTCCACAGACAGCTTCCGGGTCATGTGGCCAGCAGGACTAAACTACGTCTGGCGCAACAGAAGCCAGAGCACACAGAAACGCCATTTACCTTCCCACCGCAATGGTACCTATTTATCTACTTGCACTGGTGTGCTTTTGAACTGCTAGGTTGGCAGGAGCTGGGACAGAGCAAAAGGAGCTCACCCTGTTGTACGGATTCAAACTGCTGACCTTCCGATCAGCAAGACCAAGAGGCTCAGTGGTTTAGACCACAGCACCACCCGCTCCCTACAGGGGGAGATGGCAGCAGTGGGAGGAATATGGTGAACAAGCTGCCTCCTTGCATGCTCCCCCTCCTTGTTCCCTCCTCTCATGCTCCAGTCCCCCTTGCTACCATGTCCTCCTCTGCCATTTCCCTGTCCCCCTGAGACAGAAACATTCTCAAGAAACTTATTCTCCAACAGGCAGGATGGAAGGGGGAGGTGGCAGTGACGGACTGGCCGGGTAGCATGTATCACCATCCAGTTCCTTTTTAACAGGCACCATGACACTATAAGCAGCGAGTTCGAAGCACATTCACATCACTCACTGCAAAGCTTGTTTTGGGGGTTTCCCACCATGCAAATGGGTGGAATGGAAGAGGCCACCCCTGTTGCCACAATATACATGTTTGGACTAACAAATATGAAGAGAAGCCTCGTCGTATATGCATAGATCAGGGATGGAAAAACTGTGGCCTGAGAGCCACTTGTGGGTCTTGGCCTAGTTTAATGTGGGAGGCATAGAAGGGGAAATAGGGTGATAGAGGGGAAATGGGGTGGCAGAAACAAGGAAGGAAGGAAGGGGATGCCCATTTCTGGTTTTGGCCCCACCCACCACCAGCATGTGGCCCCCAACAGATTATCCCTGATAGAATGTGGCCCTTAACAAAAAAGATATCCCCAGAAGTAAAGGTCCTCCCTGTGATTTGCAACTCTGATTGTGCAGGGTTCCAAATCAGAGGGATAATTTGTGCACGTGCAGCATGGACACATGGAGGGTGCAGGGCCAGAAGAGGCCCTCTTGTAAAGGAATGTCCCCGGAAAATGGCTGGAGTGTCTTCTATTAGGAAATCTGGCACTCAAGCTCAACCACCGCCCACCCACAAGGCTAAATTGCAGGAAATTCCAATGGCCACCTGCCCTAATGGGAAGGTTCCAGCCACACACAAGATCCTGTTCCACATGCCCATGTGCCTTCCTGTTACCTTCTTCCTTTCCAAGCGCTCTTGTTCTTCTCTCTGGAAATGCTTTTCACGCTCTAACCGAATCTGCTCTTCTCGTATCCGAGCCTCTTCTTCCTTCTAAATGCCAACACAGCAAAGGAAAACATGGATTAACTCATCCATCAACAAACATTTGCTTATCTGCTCATCGAGTTTTTAACTAACCTGACGGTTCACTTCCGTGTCTGCAATCCCACAAGCAGGCACCAAGAGGCTGTGTCAGTACAACAGTGTTTGCATCATAGATCTTTTCTATTTCCATACTGAAATCAGCTTCTAATAGATTTCATAAGCAGCTTACAATTGGGCCAGGGGGGGTGGAGGGGAGGGTGCTGCTGCTCACAAAAGAACCCCACTGGATGTGCAATCTCATTACTTCTCTGTATTTCAATCACAGTGCTTTCCAAATTAAAATGTGGGCTTCTAAATTCAACCCTGTGCTTCTATACAGCCTCCTCCAAAAATTAAAATGCCAATGTTCCTGTTTAAAGGATCATTAGTTTTCCTGGGAGTACATAATTCTTACATCCACGGTTACTCTTGATGTCTGTATCACCAAGTACCTCCTTTTCTCTGTACATGGATGATATGTTGGGAGGATACATTGAAAACTGTGTTCAGGGGGCCAAACTACACAAGATGCTAAGTGTATCTTTGTACTGAACATGCAGGTTTTAATAAATTGCACTATCTTGTGGGCGCAGTGTCTGCTAATGAGTGGAATCAGAGCAGGTGCAAAGGGGGAGCTTAACCCTTTCCTCTCCTGCTGTAACCCTGAGAGGAATTCCTCCTTCTCAAGGTACTATTTGCCCTGGGAGTTGCAGGGGTGGGGCAGGGCACAGAAAGAGTTTTTAGAAAAGGGATTTCCCCTCGCATGTTCAAAGCAGAAATGTACTGCATGATATGGATGTGACTCAGTCTGGATTTAACCCTGTATTAGTCCCACTGGTTTCAATGGGTCTTCTCTAAATCCTACCAAATCTGGATCCAACCTTATATTCCAAGTTAAAGATGGAGAACTGGAACAGGGAAAAGGCTAGTTTTGATCTCACTAGAAGCAGACTATTTCAACAAAACTGCTAAAGCAAAAATATGAAACCCAGCATGAACCAGGAGAAACATGTTGTATTCCTAGCAGAGCCTAATTTGAGTGTCTGCTGCCTCCTCCCACATTCCATCTGTGACTAACTGGCTTCTATCAGCAGCCAACGTTTTCGCCTCTCCCACCCCTCACTTGGTAAACCATCTCATCTGAGAACTCTGGAGAACTCAAAAGTTTCTGCACTATTTTGTGACGTTTTGGTTGGCCTAATTAAAGTATTGCCCTAAGGTGGCAATGCTTATTGTCCAAAGTGGCTACATTTGTTTTTTGCAGGAATGCAGGGTGCCTAAATGTAGACCAGTGTGGTGCTGTGGGATGTTAGGTTTGGACACATGAGGTGGTACGACTTGTGTGTCTAAACCAGGAATTCTCTAGGGTGATAAGGATGTCTTCTCTTCCCTTCATTTCTTAATTTCATCTTAAAAGTTTCCACCAGTTCAGAAAGTCACATAAGCATCCTTTAGCTATCTCTGCAATACACCCTGATAAAAATGTGAAAATCCTCTTTAATTTCTAAAACCTGCTTCTGAAGGTGTTCCATTTCCTCTCGTTCTTTCTTTTCTTTTTCTTCCGCCAGGCGGCACAACTGCTCCTCTTCTTCCTGCTTATGTTCTGCCTCTTTCTGCTTCCTCTCTGCTTCCTGTTTCTGAGCCTCCTCCTCTCGGCGAGCTCTTTCTTCTGCTATCCTCTGGGCCAGCTCCTCCTTCTTTTGTCTATGAGCATCAAGAATGAGCCTCAGAAGAATGTACAGTAGGGGAGAAACAAGCGGCAGACAGCAGCAGTTCATAACACAAAAAGTAAAAAGAAGAGTTTTCCTTCTCTGGAAACACAGAGACTCACTCATTCTTTGGGTGGACACCATTAGTAAGGGCCAAATCATACTTCTCTCTGGCCTGTACCAATTCAGAGTGCAGGGGGCAACACAAGCTGGGAGTCTATGTGTGAGGGTTTACCAAAGTAAGAACTCCTCTTCCATGCATTCAGCAGAGGTGAATTTAGGGGAGCACAACTGGTTCCCCTGCACAGGGCGTAGCGGTGGGGGTGCCTTCCTACTTCCTTCCCAAAGCCTGGTAAGCACTGGGCTTTGGGAAGAGCTGAGAGGGCTCTGACAAGGTCCTAGAATCCTCCTGCCTTCTTCCCAAAGCCTAGTTAGCACTTGGGCAGCCTAGGGAAGAAGGCAGGACCTTGCCCAGAGCCTTGTGCTTCCCAAACCCAATGCTTCTCTTACCCGCCTTTGGGAAGTGGCTTTGGACTGAAGGGTGTCAAATTTTGGCCTCAGACAGGGCACCACATTACCATGCATTCTGTTCTCATTATGGCTGGGAAATACCTGGTTTTCAACATCACAATATATATCACCAACTAAACATCGTGATATACCCATATATCATGATTTCTGAAATAAGGTGGAACTATGTAGATGCAAACAGTAGGGCTGGGCAATATCTGGTTTTCAACATTGTGATTTGGGGGGCTATGACTCATGCAAAGAAATGTTAAGCTGTGCTAAAAGGGCATCTTCTACATCTCTTCTAAATGTTGAGATTGTCACCTTTCAGTCTCTTCCCTCTCTCTTCTTTCCTGCTCTTCCCGCTCTCGTTGTTCCCGGGCCAGCCTTCTTTTTTCGCTAAGCAACCTGGTTGCTTCTTCTGGGTCTGTTGTCCCCGCAGAAGGCTTGCTAGAGATAGGAGGTGGTGAAGCAACTGAAGGAGCAGAGGGCAAAACTGGAGCAGCAACTGAAACAGTAAGAAAGGAATATTCAGCAATGCATATTCTGTGTACCTGGACATCCTAGCATCTTGGTGATATTAGAGGTGAGAGGGGGAGGGGGAGAGAGGGAGAGAGGGGGAGAGAGAGAGAGAGAGAGAGAGAGAGAGAGAGAGAGAGAGAAAGAAAGAAAGAAAGAAAGAAAGAAAGAAAGAAAGAAATTAAATAAAAAGCATCTCTAAGTGGTTTAAGAAAAACTGCATAAAATATTCATTAAAATAGTGGTAAAACAGACTTTAAAAGCAGTACACACAGTCCAATTATCAAAATCTAGAGAAATCCACAGCTAAAAAAGCACAAATACACTTATTAAAATTACATGTCCGGGTAGAGTTGCCTAAACAAAAAAGTTTTTATCAGGTGTCAAAAACCAGGAAACATTTATGCAACTTCTGTAACTAGGAGGAAATTTTAAATTGCCAAGGCAGGGTCTGCTACCTGATGTTGAGAAAAGGTGAGAGACAGAAGCTGCCCAGAGTGGCAGTGTAATAAATAATAATAATAATAATAATAATAATAATAATAATAATAATAATAATAAATAAGTGGTGAGAGAGGAGGGGGAGGGAGAAGCAGCAGCCCCTCCCTGCTTGCTCCCTCAGGTCCAGAGGGTGGGTGAATTAATGAGTGAACAAGATGACAGTGGCAACAGTGGTGAGGAGGGGAAGAACATGGCAGCAATGGTAGTGCTAAGGCTAAGCCCATTAAAGCAAGGGTTGCCCTCACCAAGGAGGAGGCCACTGTGGGTTTTCTTGCCTGACGGCTCTCCAAAATTTGGAGTCTCAACAAAGACAATGAATGTGAAGCATTTTGAAATCATTAAACTTGGAGGCCTGCCACAACTCCCCCCACTGGCTTTAGCGAATCAAAATGGCACCCAAATGCTACCTGTTTGGAAGATGGGCACATTGGAATGCTAATAAGTCAAGTCTTACTTTGTGTGGTCTCTGTTTTACAAGGGAGTGCTTCTTGGTTTGTAACCACTGTGGGACTGATGGTTGCTTTCACATGGTCTGTCTTTTCTTCAGTGGTCTTCTCAGACTCCCGCTTTATTTCTTTTTTCACATTTTCCACTTTGCGGTCATTTTTGGTGGGTCGGATGTTGCCAGGGGAGGGAGGGCGTTGTTGAGCAGAAGAGATTCTGGATGATCCATGTGCTGAAACCACCTTTTTGGGTGTTCCAGGCAAGAAAGGTAAAGACCTAGAGGCATGCCTGTTGGAGCCATAAAGGAACAGTAACAGCAACATTAATAGCTGATAACTTATCTTCAAGACTAGCAAGAACAGAACTAAATACAGATAACCATTTAGCTGTGAACAGTCATGAAAAATACTGCAATCATGCTGAGAAGCTTTCCCTTTTTTCTTGCCAATGGGTAAAGATTATGCTGGCACCATGGAAACAGGATTGCCTTCACTAGATGTAGAACAATGGGTTATTGTAACTCTGGGACTTTCCATGCAAAAGGTCCTAGGTTCAATCATTGGCATCTCTAGAGAGAGCTGAATCTGAAACCCTGGAGAGCAGCTGCCAATCAATGGAGACAGTAACGAACGAGATGGACCACTGATCTGACTCAGTCTAAAGCATCTCCCTGTGTTCTGCTATCTTCTTCCGTGTCTTGCAAAGGTCAAAAGTCTGCCTCAACCGAGAGTTCTCTAATATGAGAAACTCCCTGTGGCCCAGAACCAAGCACTTCTGTAAACAGCATACCAAAGAGGCATTTTTCAAAAAAGCAGCCTTTCCAATGTCTCACGGCAAAGCACTTGGAACTAAAGACCACTCTCAAGAGCAATCTGTGATATAGCAAGGGCTGTTCAGAGTGGGGGTGGGAAGTTACAAACCCCACTGGATGTAACAAAACATGCAACAGCAACATGCAGCAACAACAACAACAACAACCCTGATGTGTGTAAATGAACTCTTTGGATCCTGAGGTGTGTGTGTGTGTGTGTGTGTGTGTGTGTGTGTGTGTGTTAATAAATAAATAAATGAATAAATAAATAAATAAATCTGTACACTGCCATAAAAGGATTACTATACTGCCATATCATTAAACATCAAGGCAGATGAGTAGCAGCCATTTTCTTAGCTACAAGGTAGCTATCATGTGGTGTGAAATGCCTTACTCTCTGTACTTTCATACAGATGTCAGCTGCATGTTTAGCAGGCTGTGGGAAGCATGTCCACTTTAGTTTGTGCATGCATGATCGTCCTCTGCTTACATCAGAGACAGAGTGTCCCAGTCTGGTGTGATATCACAGTCTGTTCCAATATTCTCCAGGGTCAAGTGGTTAAAGAAGGCCTTCCTGATAATCCAGAGGTGAGTGGGTGGAAAATCAGAGTAGGGCCACTCCTCTAACATTTGCACTTTCTTTCCATTTCTATGTACATTTTATTTTTCCAGCAAATACTGGCTGAAAACAGCACTTAAAACGATGCACAGGCAGCCAGTCAATTACTTACCATGCAGCTGATTTGCTTCTGAAGGTAGCAGGTGAACGTGATCTTTTCTTGCCAGATGGGTTAGACAACGAAAGGACCTTTTCCTTTTCTTTTCTGCTCATCTAAAATTTGACAAAGAGGTTCAATCAGCCACATCACCATGTGATTCAATAAGCAGTTCTTTGCACATTGTGCATGGGAAAAGAGATAGTACACAAAGAAAGGCAGCCTTTACTATTAAATTTGATAGTATCTGGTGTTTGGAAATAAGCATTTGCTTATTGGGGGAAAAACCTCAGCTGTTTAAAACTTCATATTCCATTAATCATCTTGTTGTCTACCAAACCCATTTTCTCTGATGAAAGCAGAGTGTGTAGTCTATCATTTCTGTAGCTTCGCTTCACCACAGCTATAAGCCTATTCATAACTAATGAGCTTACTCACCCCTGCTGAATGTGTAGTCCTCCTACGTCTAACATCAGGTGTTGTGCCAAAGAGTTTTGCTCTGTCTGCTGGATTCCGACAGCTTACGGCCTTGAAGGAGAGAGGGCTGATGGGGCTGCAAGATGCTGAACGAGGACAAATGGGGATGACTAGGGTATGGGAGGTTTTTTTATGTTAAAAATTTACATAATATATACAAAACCAAAAAGGTAAAAGGAAAGTCAAGAGAAGGAAACAGGAAGAGGAAGAAGGAATGAATGAAGGAGGAAGAAAGGAAATAAGATATTAATACAGAGAGAAAAAGAGACGTGCTGAAACTAGAAAGATCATGTGATCATCCTTGGATACCTTCAGAGACATTAAAATGGGAATAGGCCAAGTGCTTCTCCACCAAGGTTACACTACTGAATTAGACCTTGTTTCTTGGATTTTTTAAATACTATACCAGCGTGTGGGCTTGTTTTTGGGGGTGGAAGTGGGGTGTCGAGTCTCAATGCATAGACTAGAAAGTTTAAGGACAAGGCAAATACAGATAACTTTTTCTTGTATGGATAAGGCAAACACTGCTTGGCTTTATAACATATTCCTCTCTATGGAAAAATATGGATTGCCTATCTACTGTCTACCCTAAATGTTTTTACTGTATGTATGCCTTAATCTTCCTCTGAAAAGCCAATGGTCCTCAGCTAGAATAAATATTTCAAATTCTATTCTCCCATGCCTGCTAGACTCCTTTTTTTGAAATGAAGTTGTAAGTGCCAGGGAATACTTAGATATTCATAAGAGGTTGTAATATAGTACCAAAATTGCCTAGCAAAGGCCTACATTAACTCTTATTATATAAGCTGTGAAATTAATCATTTCCCAACTGATATAATGAGAGAACAGGAAGTGTCATCATTCATTTGACACACTGGGTTTTGTATCAAACACACGTGACTTTTCCTCAAGTCTCTTAGGACTTAATTCACTGTGTGTGTGTGTGTGTGTGTGTGTGTGTGTGTGTGTGTTCCAGTCTGATGCCTCTTCTTTTTATCTCCTGGCAAATTATTAACGTAGAGCAACAAGGGAAGATTTAAGGACGACCTTGGGATAGAAATTATAGCTGACACACTGGGGAACAATTTGAGTTCATTTGTACTTTAAGATTTTGTAACATTGACGCTTTCATTTTCTATGCATTACTGTTCTCAAGCACTGGGTTCATGAGGTAGGGATGCTGAGCAAATATGTAATATGTAAACAAGGCTCTCTTTCACAAACTCTCTCACAGAAATATTTATCTCACTAATCATGTTTTCATTCTCTCTTTCTCTCTTTTAATTCAGTAGATCATGTATGGGGAACAAGTGGCCCACCTGGTGTAGCTGGACACGCATCAGCCCCATAGCCAATAATTAAACAACACTGGAAGGCCCAAAGATTCCCCATCTCTGAGGCAGAACCAGACAAAATAGTCTCGGCTAAATGCTCCCTATTTAATAACTAAGGACACAAGTCAGGGAAAGGTTCCCACTTTCCACTGAAAGTCAGTGGGACTCAGTTCCACAAGTAAATGGTATGGCCCCCTTATTATCTTAGGAACGTCAATGTGCTCGATTTCTGCAAAACCACTCCTAAATAACCTCTAGAACACACACACACCTCTTATTTGATAGGTTAAAAACTAACATATGGCTGCGGGAGCAAGTTCCCGCTAATGGAGAAATGCTACATTCTGCTGGCAACTGGATCCTTTTAAAGAAAAGTCAAGTTAATTCCGTCTATGGACAAATCAACTATACATTATCTACCTTGGACAAACTTCATTTTAAAACATGTTTGCAGAGATATACAGTGGTACCTCGTGTTATGTACTTAATCAGTTCCGGAGGTCTGTTAGTAACAGGAAACTGCTCATAACATGAGGTGCGCTTTCTCTAATGGCGCCTCCTGCTGCTGCTGCGCTGCCGGAGTGTGACTTCTGCTCACATCCTGGGGCATCTACTTCCGGCTTAGCGGAGCGCGTAACCCACAGCATTTGTAAGGGGGACAGTACGTAACACGAGATACCACTGTAGTAGTAGTAGTAGTAGTAGTAGTAGTAGAAGAAGAAGAAGAAGAAGAAGAAACAACACAACTGAGTAGAGGAATTAGTTCTATAATGTTTTTCATTTTACCTGCATCTCCTGACAAGGTGGCTGCACTTTTACTTCTGGCCAAGAATGAATGTGTTGGTGTCAGTAGTCTGCTAACAACGCTGCTTTCCCATGGACTTAGCTGCAGGCGTCGAGCTGAGTGTCACCATATAAGCAAGATGTTAGATCACATGCCTTCCACAGATGAGCAGGTACCCTACAAAGAGGCTATAAACCACTGCCCCCTGGCAAGAATATGTTTATGACAAACATTAAACAGCTACAGACTCTTCACTCCATTTACTTTTTATAGTATTATTTCTAGTTCACTTTTTATTGTCAACACACCTTTTCAAGAAATTTTTGACATATATCACAGTGCTCTGATGAGTAATAGATGTTCTGTTCCTCCTAACCAGAATATATGTATTTCAATGTGAAGCGTATAGAGTGGCTCATTGTGAAAGGTTTTTTAAAAGTTATTTCCATGCACCATCACTACCGTTGCTCATGTCTTTTATTTATCAGCTCTCACAAAGAAAACATTTACCATGGCCTGTTTCACCCCCTCCAAGAAGCTTTGAAATGCAACTGCCTCCATTTCTGTTGCTTCTTGCAATGTGCAAAAGGAAAACACATGGGAGATGCACATGTTCTACATGCATTGCATGATTTTCCACATCAATGAGATGCACATGTTTCCTTTCAATCTGCAACAAGTAGTGGCAGAAAGTGTGAAAGCTTGCCCAATAAGCTTCATCAATCTGCTTCTCGCCTAACACAGGGTTTCATGACACACTAGAACTGCTCCAAAGTCCATTTTTCAGGTGGTTATGTCACGCTTTTCACATACATGGAGAAACAATTCTTCTAATGTGGGGAAAGAAGTAATCTCTTCTGAAACTGGTATGCATTCACAGAGAAACAGACAGATAAAAGCATTATGTAAGTGGATCCAGATTAAGTTAGCTATACACAGGTCTGATTGAAACCAAGGGGACAAATTAACCGCAATTTAACATCAGTAGCCCTTGTTTCCAAGTGCAACTTAGACTTCATCCAACCCTGAAGCACAAATCACATCTCAAACTTTTCCTGGAAGGAACTTGAATGCTCCTTCTAATTTAATTTTATCACCCCGGGGAAAATGGAGTTGCAGAAGAAAAATTTTCTCACATTCATAGTAGACTGCCTGCATAAATGCTCTTACATAATAAACTGCTGCAAAAGAGGTTTTTCGTCAATAGAACCATGTCCAGACAGATTACATAAAGTACAAAATATACTATGTATGCCCCCATTAAGGCACATCTGTGGCCATTAAAACTTGAATCTTAAAAATGCAGGGGGGGGGGGGGAGGCATTGCAGTAAAATCTTGAGGAACATCATTTGCATTATTTTCCCCCAATGAGCTGTTCCGGGCACCACTTTTCTCTGCCTACTATGAAAGTCAGCAGATTCCATTCTCCGCCACTTCTTACACACACATTCGCTTCAAGAAACTGTTCACAAGCAAAGTACAAGTTCATGGGAGGGAAAATAATTGAAAGATTCAAGGAAGAAACATTGCTGAGTACTATTGCTCTTGCTGCCCTTTCATTTCCCTGCCTCCTGCTTCTTCTGTAGCAGCACCTTGAAACTTAAGATAGAAACACATGCTTGGAGGCAAACTGAGGGCTTGGAACCTTGCATTTTCCCTTTAACACAAATGCATGGGTGAAACTGAGTGTGGGGGAGCATTTTACCCCATTTTTCTCTCAAGTCAGACTCTGAAACTGGAAGTAGGGGTAAAAATGAGGGGGGATTTGCAAGTCATAATCAGTAGACATGGGAAGAATTAAATATCTTTCTCCCCTACAAATTTTCCTTGGAAAACCTGAGTGAACTGATTATTTTCTAATCATTTGTTTCTCCCAGTTCTGCATGGTTCAATATTGATAAATAATAAAAGTAAAGTTGGCACTGTTATCTATTAGCAACTAGAAAAAGTTGTAAAAGCTAATTGCCAAGTTAACAACATAATGCATTTGTACCACACCACCCCCACATTTTGTATCAGAAAAGCAAAATAAACTGCACAACTTCACTTGCTATCATGAATGTTTTACATGCTTCTGTAAAATTTGCTATCAACACAGTTCTAGGCCAAAATTAGAGGCCGGTGTGTGGTGGTGGGCTATGCACATGTATCCAGTGGCGTAGCGTGGGGGGTGCAGGGGGGGCGGCCGCACCGGGCGCAACATCTGGGGGTTAGGGTTAGGGGCGCAAATCCACGGGTTAGGGGGTGCAAATCCATGGGTTAAGGGGCGCAAATTACTTGCCTTGCCCCGGGTGCTGACAACCCACTCTACGCCACTGCATGTATCTCTTCTGTGCATGCAAGTCCTTATGCACTAAGAGGAAGGTGATGGCAGTAGCACCTTCCTGTTATTGCTGGTGCTTCCCCCCTGCCAGCAATGTAATGCCAGAGAAGAGAAGTTGTAGAACATTGCAGCTTCTTCCCAAGATCAGAAATATCACAACATCCAGTTCCTCCAGTACTGGTGAGTAATAACATAAGCATGTTGAACAGGAAGAGTAACGTACAAACTGGGTCAGAGCTTCCATGCCTAGAACAGGTTAGACAGAATTGAATCTAAAGTTTTGGAGAAATAGGTTCTGAATATATGTGGTGACAGAACAAACACAAATGCTGTATATGTCTAGGAGAAAAGTGGTAGGATATTACAAAGTTATATGTTGATGGATGAAATTAACAAGCCCATTTGCCCCATATCTAAACAATTTAATAAAAAAAACCTACTCCACATCAGCTTCTACCAGCTGAAGATCAATCAAGAGAAAAGCAGAGATATTTTTCCACTGGGAAATCAAAGTGAAACTATTTGGAAGGTGAACAATTTTGACTCCAAAGCACTGTAACAAAAAGGAAGAAAAGTTCAAATGCATTGTGGTACTTTCTCCTAAGCATAGCCATGAAGAGGTTTCAGTAGGAATCAGTTAAATTTAACCCCATGTAGGCACTATGAAAAAGGGATGCACACTTAGCTAGGTGCTGCATAATTTAGGTCTCGAGATCCCGTTTAGTTTTCATTGACCTGAGGGGTCATGCTAGAACAATTAGGAGTAATTCTCTTGGACTGGCTTATCAAACAGCTGTGTAATAAAATAAAATAAAAATGTATCCATTTTTTCCTACAAAATAGAAAATTTACTTATGTCAGAAATCTAAACCCAATACATTGCTTCAAGTTGGAAAGTATTTTATCATCCTTAGGATATTTAGTGAATATATGTTCATAAAAGATTAGATTTTAGAAAGGAAATTGCACTTTGTTATTGTTATACTACAACTACACTCTTTACTGTTAAAATTGGTCTAAACAGGTAAATGAAAGAAATGGGCTAAATGTAACTCTGGAATATAACTTTTCAAAAACATCAGGGACTATTCAGATTTTGTAAACAGCACCAGAATATTTATGAACTCAGGATTCAGGTCTAACTGAAATGTGTGCTACATCCCCAGTAAAAGGTTTTGAACATATATTTTATGCTTTAGAGCAAAAAGACGGAGCTATTTGATTTATTTATTTTTTACCCATCTGAATTATGTGCACTGTGGAAGCCAACAGTGAAGCTAAGGGCCACCTTTTCCTTTACCTACTAGAGGCATAACTGAAAAATTAAATGCAAAATGCAATTGTGCAAAAGTATGCTAGCATTTTATACGGTTAAACACTTTTCTGAGCAATTAAAATAGTTGTACTCAATTTATTGTATGCATAAGAGACAATGTGTGATAGAGACAGAGTAGACTCACTGAAACGAGTAAGTCCAATTATTTCAATTGGTCCTTTTGAGTACCATTAACAATGGATAAATTTGTGTCACATGAAAACTGCTACATATACAGAGCATATGAAACTGCCTTGTACTGAACCCATCTGTGTCTATTAGTCCATCTAACTAAATATTTTCAGCCAGGGTTTCAGATAGGAGTCTTACCTAGCCCTACCTGGAATGTAGGTATTGCACCAAGGACCCTGTGCATGCAAAGCTTGTGGCCTGTCACTGAGGGATAGTCCTGTGTGGTGTTACCTTAATGCATCCATTAGTGGAAAACTACTTAGGGTGCTCCAAATGGATGGTGGGTATAGACAACTATTTACTTGGAAAGTTGTCACCAACCAGCTAAATGGCAAGGATAAATTTGCCACTTTCAGTAGTTCCTATTTGATGTTGCTGGACAAAAGCTTGAATGGCCTTTTTGATATGTCTTATACCAGGTTGCAGAACCTGTGCTTTCAAGGAACCTTGGGCTTCGCAGACAGTACAATTTATGTTGATCTCAATATGATCTCACCTCCTGGACAGGCACAGATTACACTATGTGTGGGGTTTGTGGAGAGCCGATGTGCTGAGTCCACCCACGCAATCTAAAAACAAAGCCAGTTTGGCTACAGTCCTGCAGTTGGTTCAGAGAGCTATTTTCATTTTCTGTACAATATGTTTTTTCTACTAATCCTGTTGTGAAATCATCATGGAGCTAAGTAAGTGGAGTGGGGGGGGGTGTGAGATCCAAAAACTAGTACTATTTATTATGCATAGGGAATTTACTTCTGAGTAAACATCCATAGGATAGGAATGCAAGTTCCCTTCATATTTTGAGCTGGGAGTCTTTGTTGGGTGCAGGATCTGTTGAGAAAAAAATAATAAAATGCCCTAGCTTTATAGCCATGCTTTTGCACACCACAGCTTAGCTCCTGAAACTGGCCTGGCTAAGGGCCATCTGGAGTCTAATTTGTGAGGCAACGCCATTTTGGGGAGCAAGGGTGGGGAACTGCTGGCTCTCCAGGTGTTCCTTGACCACAACTCCCAACATCCCTGAGCACTGACGTATGACAACATCTGGTGGGCCACAGGAATCAGGTTTTCGTTCTACACCAGAGATGCCGCACAGCCACAAGAGCAGAGGACAAAGGGTGCACACATAAAAATACAGCGGAGCACACATAAAAATACAGTAGATACACACACAAACACAGAAAATGTGGCTCGATAGACTTTTTCTTTCCCTCACATAATACCAGAATGAAGGATCAGCCAATGAAGCTGAACGATGCGAGGATTCAGGACAGACAAAAGCAACTACTTTTCCACAGAGCACATACTTAAATATGGAAGGCACTGCTGGAAGACATGACGGTCACCGACTTGCATGGTTTAAAAATGGCGTTGGACAAATTCATGGATGAAAGTATCCTTGGCTACTAGTTACAATGGCTGTGTACCTCCTCCAGTATTGGGGAGAGTATGCCTCTGAACATCAGCTGCTGAAGCTCATAAGCAAGCTTGCTCCTCTTGTACTCATGCACTGCTTGTGGGCTACCAACAGCCATCTAGTATGCCACTGTAAGCAGCAATATACTGGACTAATGTTGGCCTCGTCTAGCCAGGCTCTTCTTGTGTTAGAATAATAGAATTGTAGAGCTGGAAGGGACCACAAGGGTCATCCAGTCCAACCCCCTGTAAGGAATCTTTTGCCCAACGTGGGGCTCAAACCTACGACCCTGAGATTAAGAGTCTCATGCTCTACCAACTTAGTAGCAGATGCAGCAGATGTAGTGGCAAATAGGAAAAAAACTGGAATTCTTTTGTATAGCTCTGCCAGCCATACATTTGTGTAATGGAGGGGGAGAAGATAGATGACAATCTGACCCTTTAGGGGGAATACATAATTGATAGTCCTTAAAAGTGCATTTAATTCTTCGGGTATCTCAAAAAATGCTCGTGTTTAAAAGGCAAATATGACACTTGGCTCCAATTCATATTTAAAGCCATGATCCAAAAATGCAATTTAGGACTACAGAAGAGCTTTTCCATACATAGTTTTCCTCCATTTAATACCAGTGTCACATCATGTCATGTCAGAAGGAAAACTGCTTTTGAGACTCAGTTTCAAAGGCGGCTTGTCAAACAGTGCACAAGGATGCAGCAATGGGAGGGGGTGGAGAGTTAGCTCTCACAGTGGCCCAGCTCACTGCTCTAGATCAGAGATGGGGAACCTCAGGCATTGTGGCCAAATACAGCTCTCTAGACCAGGCATAGGCAAACTCAGCCCTCCAGATGTTTTGGGACTACAACTCCCATGATCCCTAGCTAACAGGATGAGTGATCAGGGATGATGGGAATTGTAGTGTCAAAACATCTGGAGGGCCGAGTTTGCCTATGCCTGCTCTAGACTTCTCTACCTGGCCCATGAAATCCTCCACAGGCCGCACCCCTTTCTAGCTCTGCTTTGCACCCTGATAGTTTTTGCCAGGATGGAATGTGTCCTTGAACTCTGATAATAGATCCGAGATAGAGAGAAGTATATGAGACAAACTAGCTGTACTACTATACATAGAGGGAGAAATACATCTGAGACTCCACCCACTTTTGCTTCTGGCTTCACCCACCACTGGTATAGTTCCTGTCAAAGCATTCTCAAAAGCAATGCCACCAGGGCTATGAGAGCTATAATCTCTGATAATACGAAGAAACCTAGCTGGTAAAACTCTTAATGACACCCAGGTAGCTCTTCAGAACAACTGAAACTGGGAATCTAAAGGACCAAGTTTGGTAGGTCAAGAGTCAACTTTGAAAATCGCTCTGCATTTTCACAGCAAAACTAGGTTTCCACATTCATTTAAATGTTACACGAACACTTCTGCCTGAACATACAGAAGTCTAAATTGTCATGGAATGGATGTACTGGGGAACTTGGAAAGTAAGTTTAAGGAGAGCACTTTTCAGGAGCAAAACACATGCGATTACAACCACTCCTTTCAAAGCTCAATTCGTGATTTGCAAACAGGCACACTTATCTACAAACACCACTTGCAATAAATAGGAAGTGTGTATCTCTTTTCTGCCTTCCAATACATTTTATCATAAATCTTAAACTTTTTTTAAAGAGAAGAGTTAACTTTTTTTGGGGAGGGGATCTTTGAAAGTTTCTGTGCATTAATATAGAAAAGAAATAAACTATTTTTCTTGTGTAAGAACAATTTCTTGAGAAATGGTACTTTGCTACCTAAAAGGTTGTTACAGCCAGATCAGTCACTCTTTGACAATGTTTCAAAGCTACGGCATATGAACTATCAGCCTGGCATACAACACAGCATGGGGACACATATATTGCCATACATGCAGAAAAGCACACACAAATACTGAAAGCAAACCCCACAGATTGCAAAGACATAATCAGAACAATCCTACGCATGTTTACCCAAAAGCAAGTCCCATTGAATTTAATGGTACTTACTCCCAGGTAAGGGTGTATAGGATTGCAGCCTGGGTTTACCAAACATATGAGACCTTCCAACCAGTTTCACAATACTGTCTTAAAATAATTGATAACCTTTTAAATATATATATATAAATAAATAAATATCAACCTATATTTTAAAAATGAGTATCTGCAACAAATCAGATTACAACACTCTGGATATTTTTGGTTAACACTGAGATAGTATATTTCATCTATCGGTTTCTAAGCAACGAACATATGAGACAGACCCCATTTTTTGTTCTATGTCCAATAAAACATTAAAATGAAAGAAGCATCTCATTTAGCTGAACACCCCCCACCTCCAGCCGAAAGACTGAAATATGATTTGGAATAAAGCTTATCTTTCAAATCAAGTCACTGTGTAAGATCACAGAGTCACTGAATATCCAGTTTCTTACCCTACTTAAGCCAGTTATCTGAATGCCCTGGAGAAATTCAATAACTTGTTTTTAAGTGGTTAAAAAAATATAAAATGACCAAATGAGTATGGTCTAGTGGTGATGTTCAAAAAATTAAAATGGATTCCATGCAGTATGGAGAGATAGATGAGCTAGTTCTTTAGTTTTCAATTCATTTACTAAAAAACCTGACAGAAGCACTGCTTTTAGCACTTGCTAAGTGTACCGATTCAGGCAAGTTTCAATATTTCAGATATGTGGTGTTTTTTTTCTTTCCAAAACATGGTCTTGTGTTGGAAGCTTTTTTCTTTCCTCTTTGCAATGTAAATAAAGTGCCTTTAATAGTTGCTGAGGTTTTACAGAACATTTTAGCTCTTTCCTTTCAGTTGTTCCTTTTAAAAAAACTGTACCTCTGTCTGGAGAATTTAGTAATGTTGCAGATGAGGAGGAGAGTCGCTTGTTAATGACTGGATCAACATGTTTCGAAAGGTTCATTGTTGAAACAGATCGCCTGTCTGGATCTAAAACAAATGGAAATAATGCTAATTGACAGCCCACATGCAGAAATGCAACTTCCTAGTCCTCTAGAGGGAAAAGTATACCAGAGTAATAGGTTTTCTTCCTATCAAATGGCACCTTTAACAAACAGGAAGGACTTTCAGGGGACTTTGTAGGTGACTCAAAGACTGGGCACAAAATGATATAATGTCAGGTTGCCATCATTATTCATTCAGCATTTTAACGAGACAAATCTGAATGAAATGGCAATAAATAAACACAATGAAATTTCTATGTCCATCTCATTGTGCTTACAAAAAAGGTGATGCAGTAAGCCTGGAGGAAATATGGGGAAATGATAGAGAAGCATTGACATGCCTACCCATATTTGGGCTTTATAAAAACAAATCTGTTTAAAAAGAGCATTTGGCTACTAAGTTCTGGTTTGCATGTACAAACCTTGGCTACAGCTCATGGTTAAGGAGGAGAAGGTTTTAACCACAGGCCCTGATTCAGGCAATAGACGAAGTGTAAGCTTGGTGTAGCCCAGCATGTAGTAGGAGCAAAAAAAAAAAGAAGACATAGCAGAGGCAAAGGGGCTGCATGCTTCTTTCCAGAAGCCTGAATTTTCAGTCTCGGTAAGCCACATATTAGCCTATGTGTCATGCAAACCAGAAGGAAGTAAGTCTTTTGACCAGGATGCTTCAGAATCATGAGCACCTGTATTATTAAGATGAGACAGGAGTGAATACAGCCAGCACACCATGCCAAGAAAGGAGACCAAAGAAGGGGACCAAAAGTTAGGCAGACTCAAAGTTCTAAGAATTCCTGTAAATAAATTATAGAGGATATGAAGCTGATTTAATGGATTTTGTTTTTTTAATTATAAAAACTATTTATATACTGCTATATCATGCTAAATATCAATCCAGTTAACATATATATATATATATATATAAAATCTATAAGTATATGAGAACTTATTTGGGCAGAGGCTTGCACAAATCTAACCCTGTGCCCTGAAGCAAATAGGGATATCTGCCCATATTTGCTGTTTGTTTATTTTATGTGTGTTTCATACGTTAATGCGATTGTTTTATTTTATCATTGTCTGAAAAGGTGGGATATAAATTTAAATAACAAATACGTAATTTTGAGGGTTCTTCCCCCAAAGGGAAAAGTTGGTGTCACATAAAATAGATGCCTTACCAAAAGCATCCATTATTGAATGACCATTTGGACAAATGTCATACTATCCTAATCATTCCAGCCATTATACCAACACCTATATGCCGCTTTTTATTAGGACTTTTTTCATTGTCCATACCCACTTTTTCTTATCCTCTCCACCATTTACACTAGCATGATATACAATCCTAGCCATTTTGCAATCCTAGAGTGAAATTTCTCCTCCACCACCAGCCTTTTTTTTTAATAAAAACAAAAACAAAAAACAGGATAGGCCAAAAAAATCTGCAATTTTAATATTATTTTTTCTATAGCAGAAGATAAGCAACTAGTAATGTGAGGAGAAAGCATGAGGGCTGGGAGGGGGGGATTGCGAAAAGCTGTTGTGAGTGGTGAGAGAGGTTAGAAAGGAAAAATTAAGAAGTGCTAGGAGAGAGCACTGAAGCAGACATGACCAGAATGCCATCTGCCATATTTGTTTGGAGAGACAGAAACTGCATGTCTGGAGAGAGGGGAGGGAGGAGTGAATGGTAATCTGAAGGGCAATCTGCAGCACACATACTTTGTAATGGGGTTTATTTTACTTTCCTTAAATGCTGGCTTGGTTTGAGAATGCACTATCACGCTGCACCA
This sequence comes from Podarcis gaigeae, assembly GCF_964106915.1. Taxonomy (NCBI): domain Eukaryota; kingdom Metazoa; phylum Chordata; class Lepidosauria; order Squamata; family Lacertidae; genus Podarcis; species Podarcis gaigeae. Next base: position 60,656,943 of record NC_139680.1, read on the forward strand.
CCCTTCTCTTCCAATGCTGCAAAGTCAGCAGCTGTGCTATGCTGAGAACTTAACAGTTACTTCAAGAGCACAGAAAGGTAAGCGCACAGTTTAAAGGGATTTCAGTTGTAAATGAGAGGTGGGAAGTGGGGAGAAAGGAGGATAAAAAAAAGAACTGAACAACTATAATCCCCCAAAAGGAATTTTGAAAATGTTGTTTGCTTCTGAAAGTAGTGGGGGGGGGGGGGAGAAGAGTCCAAATACTGTATATAAACAGAATCCCTTCAAAACTGTATGCTGTATTTTGAGAAGCTGTGCCACATTCTTTAAGTCACCCAATAATAGCTTGGTAAATGTGAAGAGGCAGGGGCTATCTATCAGCTCTAGTCTATGCAGCAAGTGTTAGGCATGCACTGTCTCTAACGAAAGATGGTTTAGTTACTGGTGTACTGGTCCTATTCTGAGGAGATAAACTACTGGTGATAAAAATAAAACCAACAAAATCACAGGGATTTATGTACCGGGTTTTCTAGCACCACCCAGAGGTCTGAAGTGGTACTCCAAGCCTGCTAAATCGAGAAAGGTGAATGATGATTCAACAAAATAACCTAGGGACAGAATGCAAGACAATGATTTTCAAAAGTAAAGAAAAATTTAAAAGGCAGCAAACAAGTTATAAAGAGAGAAGCAAAGAGAGTAAGTAGAACATTGTTATGGAAAAGCAACTGTTTATTGATTTTGCAACACAATGAAATTAGTAGTAATACGAAGTACTTGCTCTTGGTAAGCGCAATGATACACATATTTGTTTCATGATAAAGGCAGTAACACCCATTATTGAGCTTGTGTAGAAGAAAGTATTCGATATATATGCAAATTCCTAATGTTAAAGCGTACCAGGCATCTCTTTAGAATTAAAGCCATCGCATGACACCTGCATACACAGAATGCGCTTGGGGAAAATACTGCATGATTTATTTTGTACCTGATATTTTGTCAAACTGAACTTTTTCAGAGGAAAGGAGAAAACTACTTTAAAATCTTTTCAATATTAATGAATATTAGTTATGCTGATGAGTGGACCCGCCACCCACCCACCCCAAACACTGGCTTTTAAAGCAGCAACAAAACAAACCCCCGCTTCCACTTTTTATAGAAGAATTCACATTGTTTCCCTAAAATACTCATATTAATAAAGTTCGGCAAGTACATGAGTTTTCAAAAGTTTGGCTTAGACCGAAAGACTGCTGGCACACACACACAAGGTCAGAGAAGAGACAGGCAGAGAGAGAGCGAAAGAGACGAACAAAGCAAATTAAGTGCAAATACAGATGGAGTGAAAAAGAGCAGTCAGTTCTTAAAGCATTAGTTCAATTTCTCATTTGTGAGCGCTTAGGCAGAAAAGGCAAGAAGAGTGGAAAAGTTTCCTCAATCACAGTCCATAAACCCATATTAGCACAAAGTTAGGGAGCCAGGCTGAGACACCTGGTCTCCTGTTTTACCTGTATTGTTAATGCTGCTGCTGTTATGAAGTGCACCTCCCCAGGACCACCTATTTTGCTTTTGTTTCGGTTTCTGGCTCCTCTCAATTGTGCGCCGCACGACCGCTTCATGGCGCTCCTAATGAGATAACACACAGCTAAATGTCTGAACAGAGGCAGCCATATTTTGACAACAACAATGCAATCAACAAGGGTACAATGTGTTCATCTTCAGGTGTGCCCAAAGAGCCATTCCGAATGGAGACATGCATGAACTACCAAGTACACCCATCCTGCTGTATGGGTGGTCACTGCTGCTCATTGAGGCTCACAGACTTTTCCTGCCTACCTGCAAGTCATTTATTTCTTAAATTCATATCCTGACCTTCCATCCAAAGGAGCCCAGGGCCTCAAACACACCAGCAATAAAACAATAAAAAATTCTAAATACATCTAAAAATGTATACACAGTGGAGGGAATGCAGGAAGGAGCCTACATTGATGCTAGTGGCAAAAAAGTAAATGTGTTTTCACTGCTGAAGGTGGAAATTCAGCTTCCCATAAGATCCCCCTAGGACAGTCCGCTTACCTTGTCCTCTTCTATCCGCTGTCGGCGTTTTTCCTCCACTGCAGCTCGCCTTCTCTCTTCTTTTAGTCTCTGCTCTTCTAATTTCTTTTTGCGCTCCTCTAGGTGTTTCTCATAATATTGCCTTGCTCTCTCTTCTTTTTCTACCCAGGCAGCTTCTCTTGCCGCTAAACAGCAACAAAGGAAATTTCACTTACAATGCTGTTTGCCTGGCAATATTCCCAGTTTGAACACCTTAACAGCACTCTAGTATTAAGGTCATTTCCCATTTTAGTTGCAGTAAGGCTGGTTATTACAGTGGCACCTCGGGTTAAGAACTTAATTCATTCTGGAGGTCTGTTCTTAACCTGAAACTGTTCTTAACCTGAAGCACCACTTTAGCTAATGGGGCCTCCCACGGCCGTCGTGCGATTTCTGTTCTCATCCTGAAGCAAAGTTCTTAACCTGAGGTACTATATCTGGGTTAGCAGAATCTGTAACCTGAAGCGTCTGTAACCCGAGGTACCACTGTACATTATTTTACCCATGACTAGAAATTCAATTATTGGTGATGTTTTGCTTTGATATAAATAGCTAACAAGTTGGATTCTATATCCAAGTACTAAAAATTAACAATAAGTAGACACTATGAAAACCTTCTAGAGTGGAGCATGTTTATACTGAATCAGACCATTGGTCCATCTAGCTCTGTGTTATCTACATGTACTAACAGCCCTTCTGCATAATAATGGGCGGGAGAGGGGAATTACCTTGGGAATTTGCGGAAATTCTACCATTGGCGGTATTTTAAAAGATGCTAAATTACCACATTATCAACGATGTTTTGAAACATACTTTCCTTTAGCATTTAATAACTATAATCTAAGAAGAGCTATTTTTGCAAAAAGGACAAGGGAACCATTATTATTTATTACATACATACTTTCAAGGGATTGAGGATTGCCAACATTGCCTCTATTAGTATTAGGCTTTTAATTTTGCGTGTAACTTTAGGACATTAAAAAAAAAATTGTTCTCAGGTATCATTCATTCTCTCTCTCTCTCTCTCTCTCTCTCACACACACACACACACACACACACACAGAGTATTTGATGGGAAGTCTTCATGAATGTAATTTCATAACATCCCTAGAAGGGATCTGGAAATTAGCGTGCATTTTCTGAGATACTCTGAACCTAAAATGTTTGGGAGCATTAAGGGTGTGATTCTAAGTGTACTTACAAGGTGGAAGATCTGTAACATTTTTTTTTATAAAGAAGCTTAGGCAAAATTTATTAAATTTGTATAGCATTTCACACTAATAAGGAAAAAGCAACACAACCATCAACTTTTTAGAGTAAGTTTTTGTTTATCCCTAAAGGAATGATAGTGCATTATAATAATAGGTTGTATTCAACAAAGTGCTAAGCAGGTTGTTTCATCGGAGCAAGAATTTCTCCTCGTACAATGAAACCATCTCTTTCTTTCACCTCCACTTGCATTCCCCTAAATCTGAATTTTCTCCGTATCCTCCAGAGCATATTTTGGGACAGTGAGGGGGAGCAGGAGGGGGAAAACCCCCTTGTGCTAGTGCTGATTCTTGCACTAGTGCAAACATGGACTTGAATAACCCCCATTATATATGCTATATTCTTAATTTATTCAAAAATTTATATCCTGCCATTTCCAGGCAGCTCACAACAAAATTAAAATGTACAGGAAACACAAAACAAATAAAATAAAATGCAGTCTAGATCAATATTTAACTAGTCCTGCTGCAGTTCCTGAGAACAGATAACAGAGTACAGGCTAGACTGGCTCTGATTAGGGGACATTTTCAGAAGGTGACCTGAAACTCTGGTTGCTAAAAATAAAAAAGCAATTGATACAATTTTTATCTAAACTTCCACCACCCCTCACTGGCTTTCCAACAAGGTAATAAGTTTTGTCTTATAGATTGATGGCAAGTTATGGATTCTACTGTGAATGCCAAGAAATTAATTTACACTTTGAAATCTCAAAGAATCTTCCTCTGCGTATCTCGGCTGGGTAGTTGGAGAAATGGAGCTATTTAAAAATCTCTTCTTATGAATGAACTGAAGCAGAACACAACGACATTAGGTAAGATTCTAGCTTGCAAGCACTGATATATTATATAAATTAGCTTACGTCTTGATTATCTAAGCAAATAGCAATGGCATCCTTTCGGGCTATGATTCATTTCAAAATGCAAATAATTGATACTCAAGACAGCAAAACAAGAATAGCTTGTTCCTCCAGTTACAGAAACATTAGCATTACTACTGTACTACACTTGAATACCGTGATTCCAACTTAACCTGACAGGAGTAGGGGGAAGTGAAGCTGGATATTATTATTCAGCTCTGTACTGTACAGGGCCAGCCCTCGGCAATTGTTCTGTTTTGACCAGGACATCCTGGAATTACAAAAGCCATCCTGGCTTCTGATTGGATCCTGGAATGTCCTGTCTTTTGGTCTCCTGCAAGAGTGAGGAACTCAAAGACGCTCATTCTTGGGTGCCACGCAAGTCAGCTGGCACATTTTAAATAAGAGAGAAATGTGCACAGTCCCATCTTAGCAGGAGACTGAAGCTGTGCTCTGCGTGCCCTCTGTAACTTGCATCCTGTTCGAGCACAGCAGAGCGCAGCCATTACTTCTTCTCCAAGGAGGAGGCCTGGGCTCGGCACTCCTTCTGGTGGCAGGAAGGAACCAGACGATGGTGGTGCTGACAACCTTTAAATAATGATAATGATAATGATAATGATAATGATAATTTATACCCTGCCCATCTGGCTGTTGTTTTTCTCTTTGACTGCCTTTGCACTCAGGCAACTACTGCTGCTCTTGGGGGCACCCAGAAGGTCCTCATCAAGGCCTGCCCACCACTGCCAGCCCTGCAGTATGTTCACCTTCCTGCTGCCAGCCAGAAGGAGTGCTTCTAGCAGGGCATGCCAGGCAATGGCTCCATGGAGTCAAGTACCAGACAGGGAAGATAGGTGGGGATTCAGAATCTTTGTGCTCAGTGCCTGGTGCTGGTGGAGAGGAGTGGTGGGTAGACTGCCCATGAAGGTGGAGTTTCCACTTGGCTGCCATGACTGAGGCTGTACACACACACATATACGGGGCATGCGGACAGAACTGCCGTCTTCATTTTCATCACTGGGATGTTGGAGGGCATGCTACCATTAGGAAAAAGGGGGGCAATTGCTGGAAAGGCAGTAACTGCAGCCCTCTGATGGGAGACAGAGCAGTGCATGCTACATGGCACAGCCAGGACTCCTTCAACAAGCCCGCTGTCTCACACAAGATGGAGAATGCTATATTGTCACCAGTGTCTGTTTGTTTGTTTGTTAGTTATTGTAGCATAACAACCGTTACTAACAACCCAAAGGTGCAGCAGCAGGGTGTTATACCACACCATATACAAAGCAAGCAAGCAAACAAAACAAAACAAAATAAAATAAAATAACACATCAACTTAAATAAAGACATCCATATTTCCTGAGCTGGATAACGCTGCCAGGGTTGAAGTAAGATTCAACTGGCAGTCCAGTCAGCTTCTGTACATTGAGTGGGAAGGCGATGCCATCTTGCCCTTTACTGCAGGCATCCTGATGAAGGATGCCGCCTTTAATAACTAAATCAAAAGGATGCTATTTTTCAAGGGTTTGATATATATTCTTCCAGATCTAGTTATACCAGAAAATAAAGTTTCACAAAAATATCTTAGTGCTGTTGGTCTTTAAAGAGATGACTGTACGTAAATGTATATACATTATGTTCTATGTAAGTTGTTATAATTATTAACAATAAGTTAGAAATGCTGCTCTTTGAAATGAAAAAGTTTCAAGTGTTAGAAACTCATGGGTGGTAAGTCAATATTGCTTCAGGGAATAAATATTGACTGAGCCATAAGTTAATAATGCTACCCCCCTCTCCAAATCTCATCTATCACTCAGCGCTTGTCTACATTTGGCTTGTCTTACAACATATGCAACATGCAGATGGCCTGCATAGTGAGGGCAAGAAGCCCAGTGCGATTTTGCAAGGCCTGCTCTAACCTAGTAAGTGCTCTGAAATGTATGCAGATGGAAACTGCGCAAAAGGGAAACAGGAGATAAAAAGAACTCTGTGAGTCCTCTGTTTATGGTTTGCCCTGTATCATTGCTCCATCGCCCTGATACCTCTACAGTGAGAAACAATATAAAAATTACAAAGGCCTTATTCAAAAGTAAGCATGACCCACTGCCAACCCCCCCACATCATTAACGAGAATTTAGGGGGAGGGGAATTAAGTATGAAAAAGAAACAAATGAAGAATCTTGAATTGTCTGTAGATGTACAGACACAGACAGGATGGCTTCTTGATGCAGAGATATTCAAGCAAACAGAAATACGTTTTGTGGAATTCAAAACAAAGCTGAAAAAAGTGAAGCTGCAATAAAACTGCAATGCAGACATAGCCTAAATCTAGACATAGCCGCTGGGGATACATAAAGCATAAACTGCTTTCCTTAATAGATAACTATTTCCCCCCTCTAAACACAGTCTTTCTCATCCATCTGCAAGACATAACAGTTGCTGACTTTAAATTATCCTGAAGAGAGAGAGGATGTGAAGCCAAGGCTGCCTCCAGCATCTCAGTGGCAACATTCTTTTCTTCCTCAAAAAGGTCCACAATGGACTTGGCAACTTCAGCAGGTGACAGAAAAAAGAGTTATCTAGAAGACAGCTTGCACAAAAAACACCCTAATCTGAACAACAGTATTAACTTTCATTATATAGTCTTGTGTTCATTATACTGTATAGTCTTTAATCAAGTGGAAATAATTTTATAGACAATAACTCTCATGGGCATAATATTCAATTGCCATAACAGAGAAAGTTACAAAAAAATGCTGTTGCTCTTTTATTGCCTTTTAATAAACCCTGTAGTTTTTGTTATTATTAAACTTTATCATTACAACTTAATCATCATAACCCTAGAATCATCCTTTATACACTGCCTCTAAACAGTCAATGAATTTAAAAATGTCAATAAATGCAACTATTTAAAATTAATTTAGAAGGCTCCATTGTCCTATCGTAAGCAATTTCTCCACAGAAAAAAGAAACCAGTTAAAATATTGGTGTATCATGCTGGAAAGTGTTTGCATGCACTTTTTTGCCGATCTTGTATTTCCAAACACTGGGGACTCACATGAGTCTGTCTTATGGCTGAAAAGGAGAAACCTAATATTTCTTTGCATCTGCAAAAAAGTGTTCCCTGCTGCCCCAGTTGAACATCTGGATGGTAGTGGGCAGCATGGTGCGGAGCTGCCTCTCACCTGACCCCAAGCTGTTTGCACTGCCATTGCTTACTGGGAGATAAAGGGTGAGGTTGTAGGGAGATTGGTATGGTGCAAATACACTAACAGGAGAACCAAATTGGCTTTACTGCTGCCTTTGAACTGCATTCACCTGGCCACAGCCTCACTCCTCTGCTACTAAGTAAGTAGCAATAGCAGCTGAGGCTAGACGGCCATCTCCTGGGGATGCTCTAGCTCTGGATTTTCTGCCTCAAGCTTGATGGCCTACAATGCCTCCTCCAGCTCCATGGTTCTGTTTTGGCCCTGCTGATGGAAGAGCCAGTCTCCTTGCTGCTTAATGGTGTGAGGAAGTCATGCTCTGTCCACTGCAGCTTCCAAAAAAGATACTGTATTTTGGAAAATCGTTCCATAACAAACTGCTATACATCTACTGAACCATGCAGCTCTAGCAAAGAGAGACTTTAAGGTTTCACTCTATTGTACAGTGGTACCTCAGGTTAAGTACTTAATTCGTTCTGGAGGTCCGTACTTAACCTGAAACTGTTCTTAACCTGAAGCACCACTTTAGCTAATGGGGCCTCCTGCTGCTGCCGCGCCGCCGGAGCACGATTTCTGTTCTCATCCTGAAGCAAAATTCTTAACCTGAAGCACCATTTCTGGGTTAGCGGAGTCTGTAACCTAAAGTGTATGTAACCTGAGGTACCACTGTATAACCATTTCTCCTGGATGACCAATAAAATAGTTTTAGAAAGTGGAAGAAGAAACTGAATAGGGTATACCAGTCACCAACGTTGTGGTGCCCACAGAGGCCTTCCCTGGTGTCCGCAGGTTCCCCCTCCCTTCTGAAATTAAGACTGGCATTCTATTGTAGCCAACAGAATAGGTTGCAGTGTGTATGTGTGTGATATCCACAACACCTGCTTTACAAATGTGCCCACAGGACCCCCAGGGTTCGTCTACCCTGTCTAGGAAATGTTCCTTCTATTAGTTAGTGATGAGGCTCATTTCAGGAGGAGGGAAGGGAATTAGTTCCTTACTAGATTGCATTTCTGCCTATTTGCAACTGGAGTGAAAAACTGATCTACATCAAAATTTATATAGACAGAACAAGGCATCAGCACTTACACTCTAAATGAAGTGTTACAAAATCCCACAACTCCTGCAGCTTGCTGAGGCAGACTGAATATTTTTAGAATGCCAGACTGCGTAAAGCAATTATCTGCTGTTTCAACTCCTTTCAGGGAAGCAGGGTGAGTATAAGTTGGGTGAGTTATCTAAATAAATACTACTATGCAGCTGTTTGTTTGTTTTTTAAAAAATGCTGGTTTTATGCTGGTGCTGTCATTTCGGTATCAAGATGTTGTGTATTTGTTGTGCTTTGGGACTGTTTTGTGTAAGGTGTCTGCTAATATTGTGTGTGTGTATTATTCTAAGAACAGTTTACATAAAGGGAGCAGGAAGTTTGCTACGTTTTCCTAACAGGAAAAAGGAAAGCACCTTTGAACATGAATTGTCAGCTTAACAACCATAAAGCATTAAACCAAAAATAAAATAAAAATAAAAATAAAGCATTAACCCAGGCTTCCCCAACCTAACATCCTCCAGGTGTTGTTCGCCTACAATTCCCATAATCCCTGCTCATTTCCTGTGCACGGTGGGATTTATGAGAGTTGGAGTTCAAAACAAGAGGAGAGCCCTGGGCTGTGGAAAGCTACTTAACTGAGAAGCTGGATGCTACAAGCACCTTCTCAGCATAAATCAGAACCCTCAGGGGGAAAAAAATAGTAAACCACAGCTAGATTCATATGGAAGAAGGGAGTCTTTCAGCTATCCTGGCCCCATGCCATTTAAGAGTTTTCTAAGTAATAACCAGCACCTTGAATAGGGCCCTGAAATGAATCTGAAGCCAGCAGAACTGGTATAAGGCCAGTGTGACATGGTCCAAGAAATAGACAACAGAAAGCATTCTGCACCAGCTGCAGTTTCTAAAAACTCTTTCAGGGCAGCCACACACAGACCACACTGCAGGATTCAAGTCTGAAGGTGTCCAAGGCATGTGACTAGACTTACTGGGTGTAAAATATGAGGGACACTTCACATAGTATCCCCCCCCCCAAGATGGAAATGGAACTTATGCTCCAAGTCCCTATTTTGCTTTACTCTGGTGCCTTGCACTGTCCCTTCAAGTTAGAGCCATACTGTTCAATTGAATCCTGAGAGTTTGGGCAATATGGTCAAACCAATCAAAGAGAACCAGACTGACTGATGAACAGCCTGGATTAGTGCCAGACAACTTCCTGTTCTTATAGTACATGGAATAAAATTATTAAGGAATAAGGAAACATAAACGGAAGAGAAGAAACATGAAAAACACAGCTGTTTTGCAGAAATGTATGTCCAAATGCATGAGAGAGAATATGATTTACAGATTTGACAGGTAAATAGATAGATAATTTGTTTATCTGCTGTTAATTTTGTACTGTTTATTTATCTGTACTCTCAAACCAATACAATTATGCTTTATGGTCTAAATATAATAGTGTGCAGGGTCTGATTAGAGTGTGAAATAACTGTATCTTTGCCTTCTACTCTTCTTTCTGAAATGCAAAAGAAACAGGGTCAGCTGCAGGCAACTGTAATGTGCCATTATGATCTATTTAAAAATATGGCAAGTTGACAGACATCATACTGAGGAAGACATTTTTCACAAAATTAAGAGTGGCAGCCACTGTGCTTTGCATTCACATAAGAAGAAAAACAACCTTTTCTCCTCCTTTGAATGGTTGGCAGTTCAGATGCCTCTGGGTATAGCCAGAAGAAAAAGTTAAAATATGTTCAAACCTGCTTAACCCTCATGGTTCCTAGCCAAGGAACCTCAGAAATGGTGGCTCTGTGAAATGACTGGGAATCTCCAGGATTTGTAGCACACTCACAAAACAACAATTCTCAAAAATTAATTAGTGGAAACTAACATAGCTGATTAGTAGATATCAATTTACTCTCTCTTCTATATGGGGAGCTTCAACATAAGGGAACAGACAGAAATCTTTCTTTCCTCCTCTCATAAAACCAGAACTTGAGGTCATCCAATGGTAGGTGATACAAGACAAACAAAGGAAGTATGTCTTCACAATGCGCACCATTAATTTATGAAATTTGCTACCACAAGATATGGTGATGCCCACTAGCTTAGATGGCTTTATACGGGGAGTAGAAAAGTTCACAGAGGATAAGTCTACAAGCCATAATGGCTACAGTGGTACCTCGGGTTAAGAACTTAATTAGTTCTGGAGGTCTGTTCTTAACCTGAAACTGTTCTTAACCTGAAGACTACTTTAGCTAATGGGGCCTCCTGCTGCTGCTGTGCCGCCACTGCACGATTTCTGTTCTCATTCTGAAGCAAAGTTCTTAACCTGAGGTAATATTTCTGGGTTAGCGGAGTCTGTAACCTGAAGCGTATGTAACCCAAGGTACCACTGCACATGGAAATTCCAGGTTCAGAGGTGAGATGCCACCAGACACCAGTTGTCAAAGAGCTGTTACAGGAAGAAGGGCTATTACCTACATGTGCCGCTTGTAGGCTTTGCTTGCCCGAGGCCTCTGATTGTCTACTGTGGGAATCAGAGCACTGGACTAGAGGGATCTTTCACCCTGATCCAACAGGATCCTTCTTATGGAACAAGGGCAGCCAGTGCTGCATTTCAGATGTTGTTGGATTACAGTCCCAACCAGCTTGCTCAATTATCACTAATTATGGGAACTGCAGTTATAAACATTCGGAGCTCACCATGTTGACTATAATACCATTGCAATAAGAAGGTTCTGCATACATCATATTTTAGTTTGCTATGAAACCATGTCAAAAATGAAACCCACCCCAAAACGAAACAAGATGACTTTGATCCAGAGCTCCTGTAAGTAGAACTCTTTTCACAGGACACTCTCACCAGAAGGAGGAGGGAGAGAAAAACCTTCTGGAAAAGTATGGGAAATAGAATTGGGGGTTTGAAGGGAGTAAAATTGGTGAGAACCATCTTCCCTCCTTTCCTCCAGCAGGAGCCTTCAGCAGATCTCTGTCTCTTCCATAAAGGAAGAAGCAGTTATGTTTTTGTGGAAGAGACACTGTGAGTTCAACCTTAGAACTTCAGAGAAGAAATACCCTTGCAGGAGGTGCAAAGCTTCCTTTTCAAATGTGAACAATAAGAAAATGTACGGCAACCAGTCCGTACACTGAGATAGCCTTTAGAGGTCCTTCCCATGACCTGAGGAGAGGTGGGCAGCAACTGGGCAAGACAGCCTTTTCTGCTGTGCCCTCTACAGGTGGAAGGCTCACATGGCTCTCCAATGTATTTCCTATTGAGGCAAAGACATTGGTTATTTTGAAATGTCATGAATGGAGACTGACAATAGCATTCCAGAACCTGCAGTAGCTCCTGCCAGTTTGCACTTATTGTGTGAGTAGAACCAAGACACACAAAAGTCTTTTTCAGATTAATGACAATATGTACTTACCGTGCTAAGTAACACTACTTTATCCAATGTAGGCCTGACAACAAGACTTGGGTTGGCATGTTCTGTTCCACCACATGCTGAACTTTCTTGTATGAACACAAATCCCTCTCTGTACACAATATCATATGTGAGGAGGACATGTCTATGCTCCAGCACATGGACAACTTATGTGCTAGGACCACGTGTTGATCAGACCTCAGAGATCTAGTCATTAAATTCCATGAACTATTTTTAATGGCTAAAAGTACACATTTAATTATAGTCTTGTAACTCATGCTGTTTAACGTATAATATAGATGTCAAATGATAAGCATGTTATAACTGATGAGAATCACCAGCTAGAAAGAGTACATTGAGTATGACTCACCTAACAGCTTTTCCCGTTCTTCTCTCCGTTCTCGAGCAAGTCGCTGCCTTTCATCAACTTTCAGTACTGGCGCAGGGTCTGTAAAATAGTAGAAGACTTGAGATGTCATATTAGAAAAAGCAACATTCTAAAAGCAATTAACAAGCAACTGTAATGTTACCATTTAAGACCTTTCACATATCATCCCTTTCACATATTTAATTGCAATGAACTTGGGATCTCTCTGTCTAAAGAAAAAAAGAAACACTTTGAATGGCATCCAATTAATTATTGAAATAACACTTAAGGCCCGGTTCCCAAAGAGGTGGTCAGCTTCTGTCTGTGTTGCAGCACTTCAGAAAGCAGGTGGGACTGGATGTTCCCATATAAAAATCCTTTCACATAGAAAACATATATATATATATAGGGTTTCTCTCTCTCTCTTATAGATGAGCAACTGTTCACATGAGCTCCACCCTTCAGTGTGAAGTGAAACTACTGAGAAACTGAATTTCTACCTAAGTAAGAACTTAACAGGCCATTGGTTGGATCCAGAGAAACACCAGCGATGGAAGGGGTAGATGGAAGGGGCTTCTGTCCAGTTTTCAGGGTTATCTTTTTCATCTTTATTCCCCTATCCTGAAGCTCCACCTATTCAATAGGGTTTCCTGACCTTCATGTGAGGTTGTTTGGAGGCTTTGGGGTGAATGGGGGTGAAGGAAGTCAGAAAGTCACCTTCCACACGCCTTCTTCCACTGCCATTTCTCAAGATCTAACCTCAAGTGTTAGATGTTCGGGGATTTACTTACTTACTTACTTACTAACTAACTAACTAACTAACTAACTAACTAACTAACTAACTAAAAAACCTGGTCCAAAAAACTGCTCAAATTATATACCAACAGCCTGTATACACTGCAGCATTTAGCAGAAAACGCATGTTTTGTTCCATGCAAACCACATGTGAAAGCTTATGTTGTATACCACTGTGATCTCAAGAACAAAAGCTAACTCTTCAAACACAGTACTTCTCAGACCTCAAAGATGGTGGCATTATTTAACTAAGCAGACTTATTTTCCTCTGTTGTCACATGCCATAGATCTTGCCTTTATAACTTTTGTTTTAGGGGTACTGAATGAAAGGTTAATTACTTGGCAGAATGCCCAGGTGCCAGCAACTGTGTTATGGGTACAACTGACCAGCTGACGTCCTGTCACTCGATATATAAAATTTAAGATATGCAATAGGGGAATGAAACATTTCACAGGATTTGAGAGTCCTTTATTTCTCACAATTTATAATGAACTGCCTTTCAAATCTGAGCTGAAGAACAGAAGGCATTCAGACAGTTGTTAAAGTGATGTGTATATTCAAGAAAACAGAACTCTTTCCTGACTCATTTAACACTGTGCTTGCCAGAGGGTAGAAAAAAAGGAAACGTGCAGCTAGGACAATATATTCAGTAAAGCCTAGCAGTGTATTTGTTCTCTGAATCCTGTAAAGTAAGCAAAAGAAAACTGGAGTGTGAGACTGAGCATATACAGAATTTCATTTCACCCGGTGCTTATGAAATACATTTACAATGCTCAGCACTGGAAGTGCAGAGACCCAAGAGCATCTGAGCACACTCACAAAGAGATTGGTCACGGTATGACTGACCCCAAGATGTATCGTTTAGCTTTGCAAAGGAATAGTTTGTCTGTACATACAGTACGCCGTTAAAGGGAACATAAATTTCCTGGGTTTCATGACTTTGCAAGAACTATTTCTCACTCTATGTAAATGCATAGTATAATATACAAATACAGTATCGGTTTGCCTATGTTGATTCAGTGTTTCTTGTCTATATCTGAAAATACAGGTCCAATTGATGCATGATCGCTAACGTGCAGGTCCTTTTGGATCTGGAAAAGGGCAGAAATGAGGAGGAACGGGAGGCAGAATGGGGGGCACAGTTATACATGCTCTGCTAATACGTGTGGGGCCAGAAACGGAACCCCCCCCACACACATGAAAGAAATGACCAGTGAAAGAAATGAAAAGTTCCCAAACTGATACCTGGCTTGCTTCCACCACTGCTGGCATTCTGTCCTAAAGCGGCAGAGGTGGGGCGGCTGGATGGAGCAGCTTTTTTGTCTTGCACCACTTTGGAGTTTTCAGATACTAAAACAAAAAGAGGGAGAAAAGAATATCAGTTAATCAGACCACTACTACTGAGTCAAGCCACCTCTGTTCTATTCACACAAACCTTGCAATAGCCAAGGCAAAATTTACCACGCAGTGCAACTCTGCAGAGAAGGGGTTCAATGGGATTTCCATTGGCTAGGAATGCAGGGCCTTCTGCTCCTTCCATGGCCATTAGAAGTGGAGTGGATTGTGCAAAATGAGCAGTTACATCTATTTGTGCAGGCTGTAGAATTTGAGTTACATGAGCAAGTTTTATTTTAAATTCTATTACAGAATACACACAACCTGATAACCAAGTACATGATGCCATTATGAAAGATGCAGTCCTTCTTTATTGCCTCTTGCCATCTCTTTTCTTCCTACATATTCTCCCTGTTCAATCATCGCCCCCACTACATATGAAATACAAACCACTGCCATAAGAAATGGGTAGTAATTAAGACAATGATACCTGTACACACCAGATGGTCCAATACTAGAAATTGGGCATCTCAAGACTCAAGAGGGAAGAGCCATAGCTCAGTGGGAAAGACTCCCACTCTGAAACCCTGGAGAGCTACTGCCAGAGTTGACAATACTGAGCTAGAAGGGCCATTGGTACGACTTGGTATAAAGCTCTCCCTATCTTCCAAAGAGAGAAGCTCTCTTCTATGAACCCCTCATGGGGATTTAATAAACTTTAAAATCCAATAGTATTTGAAAAGGTTTTATTGTTTGTGGGAAGTTCAAGGTTAATCACTTCCTTAAAATTGGCAGAAAGCACCAAATGTTAAATTCAGAGACTAAGCTGCTGTATTTGAACATGGTCCAAAAACAAGTACTTCAAGAGAGAGTCAGCCAAATCAATGTGGGGGAAAAGGGTTCCCTGATGTAGTCTGAAAATGTTCTTACAACATAAGCTACTTTTAAAAGAATCAATGAGTACAAACATTTATTATTACAAACAGGGCAATGATTTACACTTCCATCTGCTTAATTCCTTTTCCTGTGCTGATATATTTTTATCCATCAATTAACTCAGGCAGCTCCCAATTTTCATCGACAATACATTGCCATAGGAAAGCGTTCTTTGCCTATGCACTCTGTCCGCATAGGATCAGGTCCCTCAGCAGACCAGTCAACTTGGAAAGTGTTCTCGGAATGTGAGCAAGATTCAGAACCACTGCTTTAGATTAACAGCCCTGGAACTGTCCAGCAGGTGAGCTCCACTGCCTCCGCTGGAGCTGTTACTGAGTCCAGCACACCTGTTGCTTCTGGTAGGTGCTTAATTTGCAGTCACTCCCCCCCCCCTTTTAAGGTAATGCAAATGGACGCTTTGTCACATGAGCTTCCATGGGGACAAATATCTCATGGTCACTGCCAAACTTCTATTTATTTATTATTTGAAACTGTATTATCTTTGGCAGTTAAAAAACAACAACTAACCAATGACAATATAACTTTAAAAAAATGTTTGATTAAAGAGAAAACATGAGCAAGGCCACAAAATCAAATCAAACTAAACTAGAATTTAAAAAAGTTCTGGGAAGATATAAAGGTCCTCCTGTGGTGCTTAAAGGTAAAAAATGTGAAACTCCCAAGCACCCCACCCCCGACTAGGAACCAGTGGCGTAGCGTGGGTTGTCAGCACCCGGGGCAAGGCAATTAATTTGCACCCCCTAACCCGTGGATTTGTGCCCCCTAACCCTAACCCCCAGATGTTGCATCCGGTGCGGCCGGGCCCCCCCTGCACCCCCCATGCTACGCCACTGCTAGGAACCACAACTGAGAAGGTTCTGTCAGCAGACACCACCCACAGGAGCACCTAGAGAAGAGTCTTTGTAGGTGATCTTAACACATATGTTTCATGAACTGAGAGTCAGACTCCTCATCAGGTGACAGAGGCTGAAAGGAAGAGCATCCCCAGAGGCACTGGTACCAGATGAACCTGGGGTAGGCAGTGGTCTCTTCCCAGCCCAAGAATGTGACTGCTATCTTCTCTAGAAGACCCTAAAGCCTCTCCAGAAGACCCTAGAATACCTAACCCTCCCTTGCTCTGTTGCAATAGGAGTTTTGTAGAAAAAGGTTCAGTCCTTTTAAGTGCAGCAGCACTCTGCAGCACAGGTGGCGCTAACAGTTATGTTATACCTGGTGCTACTGCTGGAGAAGTGCTCAATTTTAGCTTGCTCTGTGTTTCCCAGAGCTCTAGCCAGAACCCTGTGGCCCACCTCGCCTTGTATCCAGTCTGAACATCATCTTGTCCTACACCCAGTTGAGTCTGGCCATGCTGCAGTGAGAAGGACAGTGAGCAGGTTTACATGGAGCAGCCATTGTTATACTGAAGACAGGATCCTGAGCAACAGATGCAAGTCGAATGGGGAGAGAAAGAGGCGAGATGAGCTATTCTAGAATATTTGTACTTTCTATTATATGGTTTCATCCCTTCTTTTCTTGTGTTTTAAACCAACCTACCGTAAATAGTAAGTTTAAGGCTGTACACCAGTAACAGAGCTTTAACTATTGGAATTATTGTACTGTGTTTCATGTCTATGTGCTTTAAAAGTAAAGAAGTAAATAGTTTTAGTGGTCTGTTACGAAATACCCATTTGCATGTGCAAAGATTCAGAATAAATTGTCTTCTGAACCTTTACAGCTATATAATTCCTGGGGTAGAGATTCTTTGCATCAAATTTTCTAGGCACATGAATGCCTGTGCTCTTCCATAAAATCATGCATTTTGTTATGTAACCAGGAGACATCCTGTTGGTTTCAAAGCCTTGATTTAAGCCACAGAAATGTAAATCTGTAGTAAAATGAAACACCATAGGCCTCATACAGTATGCAAAGAACAAAATTTCAGCAATATTTTATTAAATAAGTTAGAAATAAGCTCTAGGCATGAGTTTCACTAAGTATTCTTATGACATTCTATACTCACTGAATATACCAAATAGTTTATTTCCAATACTCCATGCATGAAATTTTAATGACACTGCTCTGGAGACAAAGCCGGGAATATTAAGAAAATAGTTCATATTGCTGCTACATTTGATGAGGGACTTTGCTTATATCAACACAGAAGAAGGTAGTCCAGACAGACACATATTGTTTAATGAAATCGGGAAAGGCAAGACTATTGCTCACAGCGTGGTATCATCAATGGTTATTGACCTAAAAACTCATTTAAAATTAGTTCAATTATTACCATATAAATATATTCTATACTTCATCATATAACCTCATACATCTCACTCAGCAGTCTCTAGGCTATTAAGAATTGTACCACAATAAATACTTCAATCTTTAAAATTGCCAAAGAACTTCTTGTTGATTTTGCTATCAAAAATGAGCATGGCTGCACTTCTGGAACATATATTGTGTCAGAAAACACTGTCAAAAAATTCAAAGAAAAATACACAGGCTATCTTTACACATCACAGTAAACCATAGTTACTGGCTTACCATGAACACAGAGATGGCTCCCACTTTACTCCTCTCTTAGTAGTAACAAGAAACCACAACATTTGGCTAAGAGTTGCATCAAAACCTGGGATTGTGGATTGTTCATGCAAACTATAATTTAAAGTCAAGCTCTGAGTGAAAGAAACAACAAATTCTGCTTTCAATGTAACACTAAGCCAGGCTTGTGGTTTGTCGCTCCCTCTAGTGCTAGTGTAGGAGCAAAGCAGAAGCAATCTCCATGTTCATAGTAAACTATGATTTATCGTGACATGCAAACAACACCATATTGTTCACAATCACACAGTCATTGTTTAAAATTAGCTTTTGAATGGTGTCTTGTTAGGAAGCCATTAACTACATCCTGTAGTTTGGGAAGCTACGATTAACTGCTGCTTCCTAGTTTATTTCCCCGCTTGAGCAAAGGAATGAAAGAAGATGGACCAAAAAAAACACAACAAAAAACTGTGTGGGTGCAAGATGTTCATGCAGACCCTGCTTCATTAAGTTTATGTAGCTTTAAAGAGCTGGTAAAGAATGTGTCAAATATTCAAAAACAAACCAGAAGTGGCTCACTGAGTGGGGTGGACCCACCATCCCAGCAGGTGGGTCACTGTTGCTTGCCAGGAAGGATGCAAGGAGGCAGGAAGATCAGTGTGGGGAAAATGCACTGGTAAAAGTCTCTGCTGCCTTGCCACTCTCATCTCCTTCCCAGTAAACAACAGTGACCCACCTGTTGAGAAGCTGGTGCTATGTCTCCACCCCACCTGGCAACCAACTTCTGACAAAAAACACACACCACAATATAAGCCACAGTTGTGAACTGGGAAGCAATTCTTCCTAGGAATCCATTCAGAACAAATAAAATGATTGGTTCCACATTTAATCCCCTTAAGCACCTCTGAGACCTCTCTTCAATCATCTAAATGTAGAATTCAAACACAGACCCTCTATAGCCTCTAATATTTCCACCAACGTCTTTCTCTGCGGCTAAGATTCTTCTAGTAATGTTTACTCAGAAGCACATTCTGTTCAGCCAACCCCCCAATGTTACTTAAAAAGCTTTCTGCGTATTAGTTTTCAGCCTTTTTTATCAATTCCCATTGGATGTGGCTAAGGTAATTTCCCCATTGTGTTTTGTTTAAATTTTGATTTAGGATAATACGGCTGCTTCACTATATAAAAATGAAAAGAAAAAAGGAATGGAAAGCACAGACACCACTTTGGAGGAGAAACTGATAACCAGGGGCAAATAACACTACAACACAATCCTAAAATAGGTTATCTGAGGAGTGATATACAGGATATTCATTAATGCTCCCTGAGCCACAGTCAACAGGATGGGGAAGAAAGGGCAGAGCCAGCAAGGAAGAAACTTTTAATTAATAGCCCTGAAAGATGTTTGTCTTTCAACATTTGACAGGCTTGGACTAAAATTGCATTTTAACTTTTCTTTTTTTTTTAATGACACAAATCAACAGGTTTGTAAAAAGATGGGAGGACAATTAAGACAGAAAACACAACACTGGGATGTAATGATTTATCAATGACACAATCTGGGTTGTCCACAAAAAAGTTAGTAACCAAGGCTGGGAATATCAAAGGGGAAGCTAGTGCAGAAGCAACCTGATTCCTCTTCGCTAGCGTTCTGCATACATGTGTATGACTTAGGCTGTGCAACACAGATGACTATGTAGGCAGTCATGATGACTCTGCCTTCAGATTCTATCCTAAGTCACAGCAAGTACACCTAGGGAGAGAGTTCCATAGGAGCAGTTCAAAGGAGAGGAAATAAGAGCCATCTGCCTGAGCTCAGTGGGGGTGACCTCAGAATTTGATTTGCTTTAGCAGGTAGGACATTTAGGGCTTCAAATGTAAATATCAGCACTTTGAACTGGACTGGAAATTAACTGGGAGCCCACTGAATGTCTTTTAATATTCAGTTAAAGAAGACTGTAGCGGTTAACAATCTGGCCCATGGACTCTGAACCAGTTGTAGTTTCTGGGCCCTTTCAAAAGGCAAGACCACATGCAAACACTTCTTGCCATTCACTAGCACGGATGTTACAACACAGATTAAAGTACTCACCAAAACGCAATGCAGCTGTCATAGCAACTGAACTGACATTGATGAAAGTCACTATAAGTTATCGAAAACACTAGGGAATCCATCAGCAACGCTGGATCTAAAAACATCTGTAAACTAAACCTGATTCTTAAGATGGTACAATTCCAGGTTTTTCTCCTCTGGAATCAAGGAAAATTACAGTGAATTTTTATTGTTGCAGCATTATGCTTCAGTCATGAATGAAGGCTGTGTCATTGTCAAACTGAAGATGCCCTCCTGGGCTGAAAAGCATCTTTTCTAGCTTCCCTAAGCAGTTTTAACGCCAGCCAATATTCAGTTCTGCAATGAAAGTTTTGTTAGCTGCTCCTGCGCCTGCCAGCTTGCACTCATCTGATCCTAAATTTTATGACCCATGTTCCTTGTGACATGCCTCCTGCCCCAAGAAAAATTTAGAAAGCCATGAAATCTCATAGAAGAGACTGAATAAATGGCTGCCCACATCACAGAGCAGGGAGGCAGGAGCTAGAAGATGATGCAAGTATAGAAGATGGAAGTTCGAAAAAGGGTAAGAAATGCCCAATTAGACTGTTCTTCAGAAGCACTGGTACATTAAAAATGAAGGCACATATACTAATTTTAAATGCAAAGCAATGAATAAACATGCCAGATGTGTGAACCAAACTCATCTAAAAAATAAGAGTTGTATTTTAGAACAAGCCCTGGAAGCACATAGAAAACCTACGAAATCACCTTGTCCCCATCTGTGACCACCCAACCACTTCAGTCAGCAGAATTGGCACAATTACAGGTGCTACATAATGTCTGTTCCCGGTAATGCAAATACAAGATCCAAGGCTGAGATCCAAGGCTGCCTTTGTTTTAGTCAGTGGAACAGTTTTCTGCTTGTACAAGGCAAGCTTTCCAATTTTTGCCAGCCCCATCTACATACTACCTCTGCGTCATACTTTATGCTGTTCTGAAAAGTCTCCCAGGAGATTTCCAGAGGCTACAAGAGCACAAGTGAAAATCAGGTATCCATCTTGTATGAGAGGTTCATGGTCACAACTGAATACAATCCAGGGCACTGGCAACTCCATGCACTTGTAGTACTAGTGACATGCAAAAGCAATAAACACTGCCATTTTGAAGAAATTATATTTAATTTTTAAATTCTGCTAAAAACACTTCAGTTTCTATTTATCAAATCTGCATACTTTTACCATAAAAAATAAACCCTGATCATTGGAGTTCTAATTCTGACCCTCCTTATCTATAACTGTTTCATCTACATCTATAACAGTAATTCTATAAAAATGAAGCTTTATGTTGTTCCACCACTGGCCTTCATGTTTGTAATATCCTCACAATGCTTTCTAGTTCAAGGATAGGTTAAAACAGCACAGAACCCACATCTACTTGCAAGGACATGGTAAGGAATTGTTTTCAGGCTGCTTTAATTTATAGAAATCATGCTGCTTTTATTAAATCAACCTTGGTTTTGAAATGAACTGTTTTATGAGTTTGCCTTTGGGTACTGCAGCTAAGAAAACAACATTCTTTGAAACACAATGTTTAATTTATATACAGTGCAAGCAGCTACAATCCTAGGGAACAGTAAGTAAAAAATGCATTTGAGGCAGAAGACCTGAGCAATTGCAAAACACCTTCATTCATAACAAACCTCTCCTCCCTGCATACAGCTGTGTCATCCTATGTTTCACCTGGCTTAATTCATGTTATGACAATCTAACAAAATATTTCAGCAATGTCCTGATTTAGTCAATCCTGGTACAGGGAGTGACAAGGTAATTCATCTGCTATATCAACATGATGATGTGAGTGTCACAGCATATTAAAATCTGGCACCAGACGCAGATATTTGCAGCAACAAGTCTCAAATGAACATTATTCAGTGGCGGTAGCAGCAGGTTACAGCCAAATAGAATGGAAAACAGAAAAATCTGTGTCCCTAGTATTTTTTGAGACCAACTCAAAGTGAAGACACAAGATAGTAGCAAGAAATCTCACCATATGCACTACATTAAAATGAATTGTTTCCCTTAAAAGTTTGAAAGATACACGCTTCTCTTTTTTAAAAAAAGTATCATTTATACTCCAAAAGGAGTTAATATTCTGTTATGATAGAAGAACTGTGAAGACACATTAAAAACATCTGTGTTTCTGTTTTAAGAATCAAAGAGACACAAAACAATTTATAAGCAATACAACTGCATCAAAAATAAACAAAGCCATATTAAAAGCAGACCTTAATACAACAGAAAACAGCACATCAGTATAATGAATTAAGCTGAAATCCATCCCTGTAATGGAGGAATGAAGAGGCACAGAAAAACAAGGGCTTTAAAATCATAATTTAATTGTTTTGCGTCTATAAGAGATGGTATAAAATTAATGAATGGTATCTCCTGTCCCTTCAGGTTAATTGCATTAATACTGCGCTCTCGCTCTCTCTCTCTCTCTCTCTCTCTCTCTCTCTCTCACACACACACACACACACACACGCAGCCAGTATCAAATACTGCTCTGGCTAAACACTTCCCATAATAATGAAGATCATGGCATCCACACCACACTTTCCTGATTGCCACACTGCAGTACATTAAGATGAAACATTTTGATCTACATCTTTTTGCTCTAAGCCATTGGGTCTCAATCCTACACAGATCCATGGGAAAATAAATGCCATTTAAAAAAAAACCAATGGTATTTGCTTACAGTTGTATATGTTTTGAGGCACATATCAATTTAAACCAGTACTCAGAATGGACTGGATGGATTTAATTCTTGTTAACCTGAAAATAATAATGGATTAGATGCAGACTTGTGTCTAGCACAGTTCTATCTGTGCAAGAGGAAAGGGTTAGGAAGTGACTTTCATCCATTCCTCTTCTCCTGTGCAGTCTCCAGCCCTGTGCCTTCTGAAAAACTACTGGGGGGCTGGCAAACTGCCTGGAACAGCCTGGAAGGTGGTGCTGAGAGAAGCAGAATTTGTGAAAACTGCTCTCCCTCCCTCTTCCCACGTAGAACCTTTGCTGGATCATAGCACTTTCTATGGAGAGAAAAAAAAGGAATTCTTTCATCACAGAGGAAAAAGCCTGCCCCCAACCACAAAAATAATCAACTTACATGCAGCATATTATTTGAAGTCTAACACACATTAGTTCAGTAATTTTAGCAACAATCTACAGGATTGCTAATAGGCAATTATTATAATCCTTGGATAAAGAAGGAGGTGCACCAATGCCACAAGGGAAAAAACAAATCACATGTTTGGGTACTGAGGCAAAGAATGGGTGAAATAGATTTAGAGAACAAAACTCCATCTAAAGTATTAAACTTCTGGAAGCCATTTTGTATATTGCGCCCAACGAGAAACCATGGTAAACAGCATAGATGGAAACGGCAGTCTGTTACAGTCCCCTGCGGCAGAAAGGGTGGGTGGATAGACCATTTTCTGGCTAGGCTTTACTGAGGCAGAGACTTCAGCAAGCCACTATTGTCTCAGCTCTGCTTCAAATATTCACCAAGAAATGAAATAGCACAGTAGAGGACAGAGGTGTGACCATTAAGGTAACTTGCTGGCTGTGATGCAAATATGGCAGGGAGAGAGCAGGTGGCTTTCCTCTCCAACGGTATTGCTGCTCTGGTTCTTGATAAATGCATTAATCAGGGCCTGAGGCTTATAACCAATATGGGAACTGAGCTGGAAACTATTTCACTCTTGTGGTATTTGAGAGAGGAGGAGGAATATGCTCTGCAAGTTTCTAAAGCAGGGATGGGAAATTTGTGGCCACCCAGATGTTGTTGGACTACAACAAGGAAGGAAAGAAGGAAAGAAAGAAAAGACTGAGTGAAATGTAAAATACTGAACACATTTGTATGCAACAAAAAGCCAAAAAAATAAGGCAAGTAAATAGCTCCTTTATCACTGCTTCGCTTGTCCATACTGCTTTTAACAATACTGCACTCTAAAAGCTTTTAAGAAATGAAGGCTGCATTCTGCCTTTCTGGAAAACAGCTCATCTTACACAGCTTTCCTTTTTTAAAAGCTATGTGTCCAACAATTTGATATGCTGTGCTGAAGATTAATGTATATAAAATTAACATCTATCGAAAGAAGTAGAGTCAGCAGGACTATAGAGATGGCTACTGTTCAAGATCCGCCAATTTGGACTCTCTAGACAGTAGGTTGATAAAATTACCGCTGACTGTTCTTCCCCTTCTGCTATCAGATCTAATGCTTCCTTGGTAATATTTGTTCTGGTAAGCTGCACCTAAGTATTACTGTCGGGAAATTTTCCTGCCTATGTTTAAATCAAGTCTAGGAAGGAACCGAGGAAGCTGCTTTATAGTTGAGTCAGACTATCTAGCTCAGCATAGCACACACAAGGGACCGCCAACTTTGGGGAGGGGCATGGGCACACCAGAGAAGTGGGAGGAGTCGTCCCTTAGGCACGAGGGAAAGCCTCTATTGGCCCCAGAGGATGTGCACATTGGACAACAGCATTAAAGTATAAATTGCACTATTATTATGAGTCCTTTCAGTTTATATGGATGTTTAAGAGGATCTCTTATATAATAATTATCTGTGCTGCTCTGAAATGAAATTCATTTTACTGTATTTTTTCCTATATGACTTTCATTTGTGAAACTTTGAGGATGCTGAATACCTCTTAGAGATTTTCTTTGAAATGTGAGGCGGCATATAATTTCCCTATATAAATTTTGTTCATCTCTGTGAAAAGAGGAAAAAAACAAAGCATGTCCATTCATGTTTACTCAGTAAGTCCCACTGAGTTCAACTTCACTTACTCTAAGGTAACCAACTACAGGATTATAGAGTAAATTGTCACAATACTTTGGCTGCAATCTATACACATTTACCTGGACGCAAGTCCCATTGAAAGAAATGAGGTTTACTTTTGAGTAGATAATTCTAAGACTGTAGCATTAAAGGATGACAAATCTGTCATGGCAGAAGTTTTCATAAACATGAGTCCATCAATTTGAAAAATTGAATTATTTTCATTATGTATTGGAATGATAAATACTGTGATGAAGTGAATTTATATGCTATGCTGACAATATTGTAATATTTTTAATATTTAAACATGTATTTAAAGAGAGAAATAGAGAGAGAGACTGGAATTTAGAATTGGAATCAGAATCTTCATTACCAGAACAATTTTTTATCTGAAATCATTAAGTACAGAAAGCACAAGATAGAAGAACATTTCAACCAGTCTCTCCTTTAATTAGAAATGATGTTCTGCAGCCAACATGTGTTTTTTTGGCCGGGCTGAACTCTGCTTCGTACCAAAGGCTCAACTAAAACTGAGGCTGTAACTGCCCATAGTCTGTGATGAGCTCCATTTGCGTGATACTGCTTTTGTTCTTTACAAAAGTTAAGAGGAGCTATGCCCCTTAAGATGCTTTGGATGAGCATTGAACATGGCAGGAAATGGCAGAAATGATGCAGCACAAAAGATGTAGGAGAGAGAAAGCCATGTTGAATCAGTTACATAGAGAATGGAAACACATATCGTTACTTGACCGGTCTCAAGTGATTTTCTTCTCTGTCAGAAAACAGACTGCTATTCAGGGCACAACATCACATAGAGAATGAGCTAAATGCAGCTGCTACCAGCCAACCATAACTTTAACCATAGGAACATAATAGAGTGTCAGGGCAGCAGTCTATATAGTTCAGTATTGTCTACACTGACTGGCAGTGGATCTCCTGGGTTTCAAATGGGTCTCAGACCTACCTAGAGATGCTGGGGGTTGAATCTAGGACCTTCTGCACGTAAAACAAATGCTTTACCACTGAGTTATGACCCTTCCCCAAAGAAAAACAACACTATAGTGCATACGAACTTGGGCTCTTGTAAGGATTTAAGATTAAATTTCTCAAATATACCTTTTGCTTCAGTTGCACAAGATACTACCGGAAAGTCAAGAGTCTCCCTAATTTGGGAACTATGTGCGAAAACGTTTCCGTTAGACAAACACATTCTTACTAAGATGAGCCTAATTTGCAAAATACAGGTTGGCTGTTTATAGTGGGAATTGGGGTATCTGATGTATTTGACCATTTTTTAAAAAACTGTCAAAGAACTAGAATTGCATGCCTACGCTATAAAAATTAAACTGTCTCTAAAGCATCATGGCTCCTCTCAGTAACCTGGGAGATGAAGTTTGTGAGAAACTGCTGTGATGTCTCGGAGGCTTCTTCCCCTCTACAAACCCAAAGACAGGTTTGCAATGAGCTTCATCAAGGTGTTTTAGTGTATATAAACAAACATTTATCTTGGCATGAATTTTTTGTCCCAAACACTTTTTATTAAGGAATGTGTTTATTTTGATAAGACTTATTTGAAACATGGTGGCAATCATACCAAGCTGGGCAGCTCTTTTTGTGTTTTCAGGGGTGGTCAAAGTAGTGCTTTCCAGATGTTGGACCATGGCTGGCCCAAGACATTTTGCTGCCTAAGGCATAACAGAAAACGGTGGGGATCTTCCTCCCACTTGAGGTGACTGGAGGTGGTAGCGCCAGCATGGTGGAGGCAGCAGGGGAGAGAAAAAGGGGGCTGGAGAGGAGTAGGAAGTGGCAGTGGTGGCCCTGCTCTTGCTAGATGTTAGTTGAAGGTGACAAGTGCAGGAAGCACTGAATGGTGCACTTCTAGAGGCCCAGATTTGCAGCTTCTCCCAGCTGTCCCTAGCCTGTCTGCCGCGTGTAGCCTCATGGAGGCTAATGGCCCTGTGTTGGACTTCAACTCCCATCAACCGCAGTCAGCTTAGCCATGAAGGGAGTTGTAAACTACAACACCTGGAGGACACAACATTGGTTACCTCCCTGCTTTAATTGTCATTGGGGATTTGTGTCCCTCCCCTTCTAGATTTGGAAAAAATATTTTAAACTGCTGGATACCAGCTGTATACAGAGTAAGGATGAAAAGATACCATTTAAAATCCACAATGTAAACCTCTGATTTCTTATGTGTCTTGGGATTTCTCCAGCCCTGGTAAAGGCCTAACTGTTAAAAACCACAAACAGTCTAGAAAAAAGGGGGGGCTGAATTAATGTGCTCAAAATACGTAAAGCTTTATGTACAGCTATATATTCCAAGCATGAATTATTTCACAAAATGTAGAATGTTTCAGCATTACAGGCAGTGCATTTATGTCTTTTTGATTTATTTTTAAAATAGCATATGGATAGTAGATCATAGATTATAAGAATGATCAATAACTTTAGTTACAAAAGCATTATTGCTGGTTTCTATTCCTTCATCACGTACCCCAAAAGGAGAATAATCCTTTTCTATACAAATAAAAGAAATCTGTCATTTTATGCTATTATAAACAAAAATTAGAATAAATATTGGAACAGTCTGTTTTAAAACAAGCATAGTATGGCTTTCAAATTCCTGCAATGCTTTCAACTCTCAAGCCTAAGAAAATATTGTGCTGGGGGGAGAAGATCATGCTAAATGTTATATCATCAGTATCATTGTTGGCAGTTCAACAAAGAAACTGTTTCTTGCTTCTTAATACCATACCTGATTTAAACTGCAACAATTTGCCAGTAGCACTTTGTTATATTGGCACTATGTTAAGAAACCTGAAGTCTCAGTAGGACAGTCTAAGGGTGCATTCAAACTTGAAGAATATTGTATTAGTTACAATGCATTAGTTACAGTGCAATTAGTTACAATTAATTACCATGCTTGTTTAAAAACATGGCCAAATAGTTAAGTCCATATAGTAGACAAAATTAATAATGGCAGTGTTTTGTTTATTAAGGTTAACCAAAATCTCACATAATGAATATTGTTTCGTCCGTGGCGTCTTACCTGAATGACACTTGCCATGAAATAGGGCAACATAGAATATTTTAAATCCCATAATTGAAGCAAAAGCCACCAGTTATCACTTTTGTGTTTTCCTTTCAAGTTAGCAAATAGAAGAGGGACAGGGTTGTTTTTTTGTTTTGTTTTTAAAGCAGCCCATCAGCTACCTGTATTTTACTAAACAATGTCATGCTTTGAAATATGGGGCACGCCAATGAAACTTACTGTCTCCTAGCAGTTGATCAGGTTTGGAGTCTTCCATCCGTCACTTTTTATAGCAAGCATTTTAAAAACATTCATATTATATTCTTCCCCCTGCTGTCCCTTCTTTTGGTTGCCATTTTCAAAGAGCCATTTAAACCACCCAAAGCAGATCAAGCACCTTACGTGTTATTTCCCACACAGCCTGAAGGTCATTCAGGGTAAAACGCTATGGGTGACCAGACATACAACGCAACTGCGTGCATACACTCTTGTTTTCAGACAACAACTCTGTTCGCTGAATCAGCTCCAGTGGGGAGCTGTATTGTATGCAAGACAGGGGGGAGGGGGCGGCATACTTAAATAACTAACCCATAAACCATCAGCACAGCATCATAAATTTGAAGGGTAAGCTTTGTTAATGAACTAAAAATGACACGCTCCAGCAAAAATTGTAGAAGAAGAATGCAGGTACTTGGATTCTTTCAGTGTCAGTGATACCTAGATTACTAAATAGAGTTTTGTGCACTTAGCACTAAACTGCTAAACACTACAATATGGAAAGCAAATTGCACGAACATAGTGAAGTGCCGACATGTCCAAATAAAAAAACACCAGTAGCAAGAAAATACCAATGGTAGAATGTATGTGATGCAGCCAGTTCTGAGGCAACCTAACAACTTTCCCAACCCTAAAGAGGCTACGGCATGTTTTAGGGGGCTTTATATTTTGTTAAGAAATGGCTGAAAAGCTAAACATCCTGAACAATTTGCTTCCATGGTCTGGAGATTAACTGGGGAAGCTATACCTGTTGTATTTGTGTCTGCTATGTAGCTGACCAGGCTAGATCTTCTCTCTTGCACATTTGTAAGAACATGAACAAAAAATGGAGAAACAGAGGGGGAGATGACCATCAAATATTTAAATAAATTGTTTTACTCTATTTTAGATTGTAGTCTTTTGAAATACGCTATAACTGTTTTACTAAAGCCACCTTGTGGAGATTTTGCCCTAAAAGGTGGCCTAGAAATCCTTAAATAAAGGCTAATTACTTCCAAGGATGATTCAGCATGATAGCAGAGGCCAGATGTTTCAGAGTGCATTCACAGAGCTTTAACTCAGAAGCTGGTTCAATAGGCAGAAAGTGTCTTCCTGTCCTCCTCCCAGAGCCAGGTCATCCCAGGAAAAGTTAGACATTAGAAATGCTCTAGCACAGTGGCTATTTAAACTGAAAAACTGCATAGAAGGAGAAAATAAAAGCAAGCATTGTTTCCTCAAACTCATAGCCTTTAGCAAGCCCTTTTTTTTTTCCAACACAAGAGTGAGAAACTTTATTTGCAAAAGACAGTATCCTCAGGAATATGATGGATGCACTTCAGGAAAGAAGGCTTTCCTGAAAACCGAATACCCCCATGTAAACATGTGTGCTGACTACAGAAGTTGAAAAAGCAAACAAGTTTACAAAAAGAGTAACAGGCTATGAAAAATCCCTGGTGCTAATTCCCGTTTGGAAGACTTCCAATGTGAAAATAAATATTATACTTGTCTACTCAAGAGGAAAACTCTAGTGAGTTCAATGGGACTTACTCTCATCATGGGCTCCCACAGGATTTTTTTCAGAGGTCTGTGTGGCAAAAGAAAATGTTGAAAGATGGAAGCATCTTGTGGATACTGGTGTGAGACATACCTCTAAGACCAGGGCAGCTCATGTGATCAGCACTTGTGCACACTGCTAACCACAGAAAATCAGTAGAAACTAAAAGGTAGAATGAAGAAATTATACCCATACTGTATTTACTTTTGAGTTTGTCCTGAGTATGCAGAGAATCTGGGAATGGCTCTGTCCTCATTTGGCTGTTTTTCTACAGTATTTGCATAGAACCTTGCCTTGAGACCTGAGAGAATAGGGTGGTATATAAATAAATAATAATAATACACAGGGGCTGTTCATATTCTCAGGAGCAACTGGCATGCTGGGGCGGTGTTGCATTGCCACTCTCCTGACAGTGGCATCATTGTCGCCTACCAGGAAGGTGCAGGGACAAGGCAGTAAGTAGTGAGGTCAGAGCTGCAGAGTCACACGGGCAGGAGCATCAGCGCCAGTGGATGCACTGGAGTGATTCTGCTGGTGTGTCCGCACAGCCCCACCCCTGCATTGTAACAGGATGTGGCAGTGATGCTGCTGCTGGGAGGGTGGGCAGCATGGTATCACTCACCATACCAGTCACTCCTGGTTTTCTTTTGTAGTCATCTTTCTTCAGTATCCTTTTGATTTTGTGGATTATGATTATATACACACACACACACACACACACACACACACACATACATCACCTTTGCAGCATGTGGTGCCCCTATGCACTCTCATAAATCCTCCTGGGGTCTTCCAAACAGCCCCTCACAAATCACTGCTGCCCAAAGGAAAATGTGCCAGAAGGCACTTTGCATGTACACATGGATCTCTCTGGCTCTCAGCCTGTATTACTTTATTTTTAAAAAATTTCTTATACATTTCATATTTTATATGGCAGGAAAAATACCTTGGAATTTAGTTCTGTTTCACAAGTCCATGGAAAAAATATACATTATTTTGAATTACCTTACCTGATCAAACAAAAGAACTATAGTACTCTCGGCTAAACTTGAAGGGTCTGATTTTCTTTTGAAGTTTTCCTCCTTGATTATATGTGTGCAAGAGAACATAATTTTGCAATCTTAAGGTCAAAAAGTAAAACAAGTCTGAGCAAGCGGTTCCTTTTCTCTCTTTGCTTTGCTCATAGACTTTATGGGAAGGAAGATTATAATGGTACAACTGAACTGCGAATAACCTTTTATTAACGCAGTCAAAAGATAACTTGTCACACAGCAGCTATATGTTACAGCTAATGACAGAGTCAGGCTAAATAATGCTGAACAAACTTATACTGCATGTGGAAAAGAAATACTTTTATTCAATGCACAGAAATATAATGCACCCTCATCGTGCAAAATTCCATTCTTGTCATCATGTGGCTACAGGCTTAATTCCTAGTGTGGGATTTTAAGGAATAGTCACCATCTGGTTCAAGAGGCTTATATGGATTCTGTGATTTATTTTAGATGTAGTTATGTTAAAAATAGCCATAGGATGTTTTCAAGCAATGTTTTCAAATATGATTGATGGGATTTTTTTTTAACCTTGAAGAAAATACTTGGAAATCCTCTTTTAAATATAAATTTGGAAATGTAAGTTTTTGAGAGTGATCATGGGGGGGGGGGGGCTAGATAAACAATTGTTTTTAAAAATACATTTTGTGATTCCATAACATAAAACACACCACTTAGTATACGTCTCCTTTGCTCAGATTCTAAATGATGCCACTTAATTCACATTGTACAATATCAGTGAAGTGACAGTTCAGTTACGGTTAAATGCTTTCAAAGATCAGTTTTGTTTACAAGCACAAAATGCTACATTTGGGTTTTAATCTATCCAATATACACAACTTCTGGGAGCACGCAGCTGCACATTTACTTCATGCAGGTGTGCACATTTCCTTTTCAAAAATGCTTGTTGCTAAGTAACATACATATTCCTTCCTAAGAAACACTGCAATCTTGCTCGAAAAGAACCCCAATGAATACCCTCCCTTCCCCTCTTCCAGCGCTGATTTTTTCTCTCAAGGTTGGCAACTACCTGTAAAAGGTACCAAGAAAGACAGACAGTCAAGATATTTTGGGCCTCCAACCAGCCAAAGAAATCGCAGAAATCCATCAGCTACAAATTCAAGTGACCATGTACTAAGCCTCCACGTTGAGGATCGTCCAAGTACACCAGTGTCCTTCTCATGCAAGGAAAAAGTGTTCCATTTATATCAGGCTGCCCCATGATCCCTGCCCTATAGGCAATATTATTATATAAAGCAGATCACCATGAACACCTAGGCAAGAGAGATGACTTTAGTAACATATGCTCTAGAGTTTTCCAAGAGCTCAAAGAAACAAGTTTCGAACATAGCATTATACCAAGTCAAATCATAGGTCTATCTTGCTCAGTATTGTCAACACTGACTGACAGCAGCTTCCCATGTTTTCAGTCTTACTTGGAGATGCTAGGGATTAAACTTGGAACCTTTTGCATGCAGAGCATTTGCTCTATAGCTGCAGCTGCTCCCAGAATGCAGTTAAAAGCTACACAGATTTCCAGAGCTGTTGAGTCCTACAGAAGTCCTGTACATAAAAACCACTGAACTTGTACCGCAATATCAGAGATCATTTAATTATTTTCCTAGTATGAAAAATATTCAGAGAGGAGACGTTACTAAAAGAACACTTCAAATTGGAAATCCTAAAGTCAATAGTTGAATGGCCTTCTCCAGCAAGACGGGTACTAAGTTAGAAGGTATGATATGGTGGTCCCCAACACTGAGTTAGATCCTGACCTGGAAGACAAAATACTAAGAGGACTCAAATAGCTCTGATGAACTTTCAGTCCACTCTGCTGAGGAGAAGAGCAGAGAAGTTGTTCTACCATCAGGCATGGATCTATGAGCAGCACCTGAAAAGACCCAAATAGACAGCTGGAGTCTTCTGCATGGGCCTCTTTATTCATCCGGTTCATTGAGATCCTAGAGATGCACCAATAAACCAAAGAGCCAAAATAACTCTACATTCCAAGCTCTAATGCAACTCTTTAAGCAGCCACTCTTTAGTTCAGGCAACAGGGAAGTATACAGAGGCATGATTCAGCTATGGAAGCTGTTGGCCCAAGCCATGTGCTCTGGAGCTATCCATGGTCCTGCAGACGGTGCTGGGTCCCACTGATTTTAACCCAATTCCTGTTCCTTCAGAAGCCCTTGAATGAACCAACTCCTTAAAGTTCACTTAGATCACACTTCTGCATTACTTTAGTACTGGGGGAAGTGGGGGGACTCCTCCCTTTTGCCTCCTGTCACCACCAGTTACTGCTCATGCTCCTAAGAAGCTGGATTGTGGAGTTGGAGGGGAGTTGGATACACCAGTACTGACTGCCCATGGGTGATATGAACAGGATCAGGAACTGGGATTCAGAACCAGAGGACAAACCAGACAGATTTATTTCAGTGCTATTCACAAACACTTTAAGTATCAGAGCAGTGGCGAGCATACTTGCAGTATTGACTGATTTTTCTTTTCAACCCTGAGATCCACTGACCAGAGCCTACTCCAAAAGACGTGCACTTTTAAAATTAAATACATCTCAATTTGTTTTGGGTACAGGAGCTTGTCTTGCAGTCCTTCTACACATAAAAAGAATTCAATCTTGGTTTATCCCTCGCATCCAAAGCTCTCTTAGTTTAAGCAGTATATTCTCTTGGGAGGGGTATCATACTGCTGTTACAATTTTTGACAACTGGGAGTCAGAAATATTTTCTCCTGTTTTGCTTTCTAGAAAAGAACCAATCCTTTCATCCATCTGTTGAGAGGCAGCCTGAGAACATGCAAGGAAATATTTATTCTGGTAAAGGACAAGTGTTTTATGAATGGCTACTGGTTCTTTTTAAAGAACATACACTTCCTTTTTTCCTGCTTTATCTCTTTCTCACACTAGAGTAATGACAGCATGACCATTTGAACCTTTCACCAAATGATGGTTCACCTTTAGATGCTCTTTTCAGCTCTTGCAGGTAGCTATAAATGGGAAGAAAGCCTATGTGGGATGAGATTATCACCTTGTGAATGGGTTGCTAACAGGTTTCCCAGATCTGTCCTTCAGTGAGAAAAGATGCAGAATTAAAGAGCATTAAACATTTGGTTAAACAGCTAACCTGATGAACGGCCATGATCAGCAACAGTGATTGCACATAGACAAGTAATGAAGAGATTAAACAAAGCACCAGGATTTAAATGGACCTTAACTTTACTGACTAATGTAAAGGTCTTCAGCAATAGTGGTTGTTGTTGTTTAGTCGTTTAGTCGTGTCTGACTCTTTGTGACCCCATGGACCAGAGCACGCCAGGCACTCCTGTCTTCCACTGCCTCCTGCAGTTTGGTCAGATTCATGTTTGTAGCTTCGAGAACAGCAATAGTACTGGTTAGCTTAATGATATTTCTGTCTGTTGTAGCAATTGCAAAACACTGTACAGTGGTACTTTGGGTTACATATGCTTCATGTTACATATGCTTCAGGTTACAGACTCCGTTAACCCAGAAATAGTGCTTCAGGTTAAGAACTTTGCTTCAGGATGAAAACAGAAATCGTGCTCTGGAGGTGCGGCAGCAGCAGGAGGCCCCATAGCTAAAGTGGTGCTTCAGGTTAAGAACAGTTTCAGGTTAAGAACGGACCTCCGTAACGAATTAAGTACTTAACCCGAGGTACCACTGTATGACTTTTAACTGTATTTTTACAAACATGCCACAGATCATCTGAAGGAAGCTCACTGAACCCACGCTTTGGGAACTCCTGAGCAAGTCCAAACCTGCCATGACTAGAAGGGTGGGAAGATGCCACATCAGCCAGTGAAAAAGAGTAGATGCAAGGGTTAAGTAGCTTCAACCTGGCTCTTTTCTGATTGGTCCATTTACACCCAACATTCTTTAGGTGTGACTGCAGTGCTTGTTTTCCTTGGCCCTATATGGAAATACACAAAGAAGCTCTCTTGCATTATTGCTGGTATGGGGGACAAGCACAGATGTCTTATTTTTTGAGGAATTGTTTTTGGTGTCTCCATATGTCTTTGGAATCCTGAACTGAATACTGTATAACAAACGCATTAACAGAATCAGTTTTATGCTCCTCTGAAATCAATGGGAGATGCCCCCTCAAATCCTATGCAAGTTTAACTAGAAGGAAGTATCACAGAGTTCGATAGAACTTACCTCTGAGTAAATTTAAATGGGAATGTGATATTTGATGCTGTATTGTGTTTTTAATATTTGGTTGGAAGCCACCCAGAGTGGCTGGGAAAACCCCGCCACATGGGCGGGGTATAAATAAATTATTATTATTATTATTATTAAGCATTTAACTTTGCAACTTCTGTTCCATTCATTTCAACAGTATTTAGGTGTGGCTGATTTCTGCTGGGTTGCACAATTTAAGCCACCCACCATAAGGTTCAGGCTGCATTGCATGAGCACTCCTTGGTTGTCTGGGATCCTTGGGTTAAAGTTAGTTATTTAGTGCATTCCTGAGAACAGCTGTTTTAGCAGTCACCTTCCCTGTACGGCTGTTTCCTGACCTACAGAAATGTTACACCAGTTTAGTATTTCAAGCAAGGTTTTCAAAACACACTATCATTCAAATCTACCATGGGTAGAGGGCCTCCACTCTCACTGATCTCCTATTCAAAAGCCCCCCCCCCCCCGCACTTGCAATTCATATACTTTTCCTCAGCCTTCCGTTAACTCACACTTTACCACCCTGCATTACTTCGGAGACCAATTCCCAGCAGGTGTGCAAAGTTCAGCTGATGTGGATTCATTTTGAAAAAGAAGAATTTGGGAGCTGCATGGAGGATTAAATACGATGGCCTTTCACATCTGGACAGATGGATTAAGGCTGAAATGAAAATGAGGCTGAAGCCTCGGCCTACTTCGTACTGAACGTTTATTCACTTAACAAGCCACACCCATCCCCCATTTCCACAACATGCAATCTGTTACTATTTGCAGTCTTTAAGCTCATGACTGAAATAAAGGGGTGGGGGAAGGATGCTAGCTGTGCAGAAGACAGCCTGGTACCTGTTAAAACATTATTGTCTTCAATGTCTCCCATATCTGCTATGCTTTAGGGCATATTTTATTTCTGGGAATTAATTTTGTTTTAAAGCACATAACCTAAACAGTCAATTCCTATCAATCCATGTTAAATAGCACATAGATTAATACACACAGTGTTTTCCCATTGCTTATTGAAGAAGTCACTTAATTTCATCATGAATTCAAATAATTTCAACCAGAACAACATGAACCTGGCCAGCAGTAGCTTCTTATTTTATCATACATTAGCAGCAGCATTGATTATTATGCCAATAAACGAAGCTTTTTTCTTTCAGAAATAGGAGATTAAAAAATAGCTGTGGACATTCACTAAAAACATGCACAGCATGGATTCTAAGCTGACACACCTGAGCTTTCTAGATAGGAGATACTTTTACAGAACAGTCCTTAAGTTCTCTGAACTCCACAGAATAGGGGGTCAGATATTAAAGCATTCTGACTGAGCTGCTGCTACAGGTCTTAATTGAAGGCACATCAAGACATGCTAGCAAATACGGTTTCCAGGGCTCTCACTACTTTGCAGTGAATTTGCTACTCCTTTAGTCCTTAACTCGGGCTTACCCTCTGCATCCATCACGTTTTGAAAAATACATTGGTAAGTTAGGTCCAATCACCACAGCAGGAAAGATAACTCATTGTTATGTATTCTGGAGACGGGTCTTTGAAGCCAGAAAACAAATTTAAGGCTATAGTAGAATACACTTCTTCATTGAATAAGAAAATTACTGCAGAAGGTTTTCTAAATAAGCTTTGCCCATTTAAATTCCAGGGCAAAATGGTAATGTGTGTAACAATACAACACTCATTCAGATATAGCGTAATCATTTTATGTTTCCCTGAAATAACTGCAGTGTACTGGCTTCTACAAGCACATTTGGAAAATACACATTTCAAAATAAAAAAGGGTACTTTCCTAATTTACAGACAATTTAAGGCCCTTTTCCTGTACTTCAAATCACAAAGAACCATTTAAGATGAAAATAAGGACCTTACCCACTTCCTCCATTACCGTGGGTCATGTACGCTTTTCCAAGGATCTACTGTGGCTTCACGGTGTGACCCATATCGGAGCTGCATGACTTTTCCATTACTTAAATCCACACACAGCCAGCTGGCAGCAAAGCAATCCACAGAAGGAAAGAGAGGAGAGCTCGTGGAAGATACTTGGCTGTGCTACTTCAAAAAAGCCAGGAGGGGAAATATCCTGTCCAAAGGAAACATAGCTATCCAAATCAAGACTGACCTCTTCTTATGGTTTCTGGTTCAGCATCTGATCAAAATGGAGCTTGTCAGTCACATCCATGAGATTATTTGTGGGGGCAGAGAAGGGGGAGACACTGCAGAGCCTTTCCCAGTGCAGTGCGTCAGTAGTATGAGCAGCTTAGCTGAAGGTAAGCTTGAAGCAACTGGCTACTGGTGGCAGCAGCTGTCTATCACACTACCTCACTTCACAAGTCATAGCACACGCTCCACATGCCCCTATTTACTAGAGAGGGTCCTTATTTTCCAGGACCTTTCCTCCATCCAAATCAATACACACACACCCATTTTGCTTCTGGGCACATTTTTGCTAATATTTAGTTTGTGTACGTTCCTAGGTGTGCAATTCTTCAGTGTTTAACTCTCTCCCTAACGTCTCTAAAATACGGATGGGAACCTTGTGGTGCTCCAGGTGCTGCTGCTGGACTCCAGCTCCCATCAACCACAGCCAGCATTACCAATGGTCAGGAAATGATGGGAGTTGTAGTCCAGCAACATCTGGAAGGCCACGGGTTCCCTGCCATAGCTTTAGATGTGCCTATGTCATCCTGCCATTCTTTGAACTTTGTCACCACCGAGTAAGCTTCTGAACCAGGCACAGTATCAAACTGGTCGAGTGCTGAAGCATATGACCCACTTTACTGTAGAGGCTAGGGATCTAATTGGAGCACACATTTGACTTGTATTCTGATGGAGCCCTTTTTAAGTGAGTGGAAGTGAGAGCTGGACCATAAAGAAGGCTGATCGCCGAAGAATTGATGCTTTTGAATTATGGTGCTGGAGGAGACTCTTGAGAGTCCCATAGACTGCAAGAAGATCAAACCTCTCCATACTGAAGGAAATCAACCCTGAGTGCTCACTGGAAGGACAGATTGTGAAGCTGAGGCTCCAGTACTTTGGCCACCTCATGAGAAGAGAAGACTCCCTGGAGAAGACCCTGATGTTGGGAAAGATGGAGGGCACAAGGAGAAGGGGACGGCAGAGGACGAGATGGTTGGATAGTGTTTTCGAGGTTACCAGCATGAGTTTGAGCAAACTGCGGGAGGCAGTGGAGGACAGAGGTGCCTGGCGTTCTCTGGTCCATGGGGTCACGAAGAGTCGGACACGACTAAACGACTAAACAACAACAAAAGCACTCTTAACCGCTCATAAAAACTTGTCTGTGTTAACAGCTTTCTAACTCTGACTTGTAGCTTTCTATTAAAGTGGGAAACAGCTTAGCTAAATGCAATATGGTACGTATTAAGACATAATTGATCTTAAGAATGGCAGAATACTGTACCAGCTTAGGGTCAATATTCACAATTGGCTTTGTCCATATTATGGGGGTACAAGTATCTGTGTATGAGGATTCCCAACACCCAAAGCAGCTGCCAATCAAGGAACATAGGCTAGGATACAGTCTGGCAAGGCAGAGGGGCTGAGCATGCCATGCTTGTGGATCCATGACTACAAATGTGAACTGGAAGGGCTTAAACAATTGTTTCAATTATGGGGCTGCACTAAACACTCCACAAAACTGTAAGTCTCGGCCGACCAAATTGCAAAGCTAATAATAGGAAGCAGACCAAAATACCTTTCTGATAATTATAGTGAACAAATATTTTAAGCATTTTGGGTTACAACAGCCCATCAATATATGCAAACCTTTCCTCTAACCACAATCACATAATAATTCATGTAATCTGTAATAAAAAAGACAAATGTTATTTTGTGTTCTAGTCCCTGCCACAACTGTACCAGGGTTAAGTGTTTCACCAAAAGGGCATCAGGGTCTGTTAGACGCTAATTAAAAAGAATGAAAGGAAAAATTAACATGATATGTTAAGAGCATGAGTAAAGTCAGGGTCTAAAATGACATAGACATAATGATTTTTTTTTCCAGCACAAACAGGAACTTTATATGGATGCTGCATGTGGTTTCTTCTCTATCCAGAAGGATTTTCTTTCAGAATTATATATTAGAGCTTTGCCAACATCTTAGAAATTATTCACATTACAGGTCACAGTACCATTTCTGTTCAGTTGCAGCTCTGTAATCTATTCTAATTTAATTCTTACATTAAATTGGAATAATTATAAAAAGAAAAAAACCTCATTCTTTTTAAAGTGTAACTTGCACTACAATCCTATGCAGCAATCCTCATAAATTAAGTCCTATTAAGTTCAATTGGACTTACTCAGAGGTAAATGTGTATAGGAATGCAGCCTTAATTGCGATCCATCTGACCCTGTCATCTGATTAATAGTGTTTTACAAGCACAGTATGGTTAAAGGTGTCGGTGAATTTAACAATTCTAACTGAGATGTAATTTGAAACAGCATTACTGTTAACTTATCAGAAAAGGGTTGTAATGCTAATAGGCTCCTGAGCATAAACAAAAAAGTTGCACTGTATATTATTATTATTATTATTTGAATTTATATAGCGCCCTATAAGGTAAAGTAAATGTAAAGGACCCCTGGACGGTTAAGTCCAGTCAAAGGCAACTATGGGGTTCAGTGCTCATCTCACTTCAGGCCAAGGGAGTTGGCGTTTGTTCACAGACAGCTGGTCATGTGGCCAGCAGGACTAAACCTCTTCTGATGCAACGGAACACCGTGACAAAAACAGAGTGCACGGAAACACCGTTTACCTTCCCAACACAGTGGTACCTATTTGCCTACTTGCACTGTCGTGCTTTTGAACTGCTAGGTTGGCAGAAGCTGGGACAGAGCAATGGGCACTCACTCCGTTGCACGGATTCAAACTGCCAACCTTCCGAACAGCAAGCCCAAGAGGCAGGGCGGTTCACAGGATAAAATCAGAATATAAACCACAAAGTACATAATGAAAATAAAAACAACAACAACAACACATTTTAAAAGGGCATAGAATGACAATCAGATAACCAAAGGGCCTGGTTAAAGGTGTATAAAGAAGGCACCAGGTGAACCTCTGTTTATTATTTAATACCGCAGAATGTAATTTTTAAGAAGCCTGAGCTACAATACTCAGGCACCACAATGAAACTAAATCTGGCACTGCAGCTGCTGCCACAGACCACCTCCCCTCCGCAAAACTGACAAGATTTAAGGCCAGCCTTATTTTAATTTTATTTTTTAAGGAAAAAATAAATGTGGTCTGAATGGGTGCATAGTTTTTTACAAATAATTTCCAAATAAGTCACAAATGTGAAGCAAACACAGAGCATTCTCTATACAGAGTTTACCCTAAGTCTCCTACTGATCCAATGCCACAAGGCAGAAGATATATGGCCAAGAATAGCTGATCAGCATGCAAGAGTAGCTGCAGGTTGTCCTAGAACAGAAAGATGTAGGGCACTGCCACGTGCAGCCCTGGGAGCTAAACAGGGTTTGCCTTGGTTATGGGCAAGAATTGCAGCTTTTTAAAGAACTGTGTTGTTTTAGGCACCACAGGATGATAAGCTGTTGTTTTTTGTGAAACATCTACTGAGTTTGCCAAGAATGTCCTAACCGGCTTTTTGTGTGTGTGTGTGTGTGTGTTTGGTGAAGATACATAGAACGAAGATACATAGAACGTTGTGATTCAAAA